>NW_028277040.1:19041000-19654250 GCF_059951505.1 Python bivittatus
TTCATTAGATGTGTCATTCTTTAATAAATTGTTTTAAACAATACATGCAGTATATTTTTATTTTTGAGAAAAATACTCCATATACAGTAGCCATTGCTTATTTCCTAAATATATCCAATTAATAATGCAAGTAGAGCCATAAGTTACATTAAATGTGCTTGTTCAGTGCTAGATATGAATGCAGTCTGTATGCCCACTGTTCTCAAAAATTCAGAAATACAGACTGACCTAAAAAACTCCACAGAGCTTTTCATAAAAGTAAAGTTATTAATTTCAGGTGATAGTCATTAAAAGTGGCATTACTGCATGCCCCATTTTTATTATCATATGGCCATTCAAAAATGTTGGGGGGTATCCACCAAACTGAAATTGCTGCAAATCAGTATCTTCTAATTTTATTAGTTGTGCAGTCAATCACAGTGGTTTTTCAAGTGTTCTTAGATCATATTGTTCAACTTAGCTAAGGTGGACCACTGTCTGAGTATTTATATAAATGAAACTGGTAGTAAGGCTGATATCAGCCTTTTATGAAGGAAAAAAGTATATGGTGAGCTGTTCTTAAATGGCAAGCTCTGCATTGCTAGAGAAGCCTGCTGTATTCTAGGCAAAACCCAGTGCTATTCAGTCCAAAAGCAGTAAAGATGATATTCACTGAAAGTCACACTGATTTAATTAAGAATTTTGATGAGTTTTCTATTTACAGAATTCCTTTTCTAGAGGGAATAATAAAAAGCAAATATTTCTGCCAATTCAGGATTATTTTCACAAGTAATTTATGTTTATGCTAAAGCAAAACAGAAAGTGTAACTGTATGTAATTTTTTATTTGTTGGGATTTTCAAAGCATTAATTGGTAGAAGTCAACACAATCATGTACAAGCATAACACAGAAGTATGTCTCATTGTGTTTGTAAATCATAGCTATGTGCCACCTCAGTTGTACTGAACTTAAATGAATAATGTGAAAGAAATTGGTGCCCATAAGATCAGCCTGTTAACACAGTGTATAAACATTGCGCAATTCAGTTCATTTTCAAGGAATTGAGGGTGATTTTAAATGTCATTTTTAAATTTCTTACAATAGTAAGAAATGCAACACACATTTTGCCCATCAAATACAAAACAATGGAAACATACTGTGGCTCCCAGTGATAAGAGAATGTTTGTGTACCATTTAGAACTATTTTTTTATGTAAGCCAACAAGAGTTATTTTGATTGGAGTAGCATACGAATATGTTTAATAAATATAAATAAATAATATCTATAATCCTGTACTTGTGACATGATCTCAGCTTCATTTAAGTCCTATAAATGGATAAAAGTGATTCTGGTTAAGCAGCTCCCAAATTGTGTGTCATGTATTTTGAGGTGTTTGTTTAACCAGAACTGATTAAGAAGACTTGGATGATGTTCCAATCCCACTGTAAGACACAATGCTGCAGGATTATGGATGGCTGTAAAGTATTCATAAACTCACTTCTATACATACTAAGGCAAGTCTGTTTGCTACTGTCTAAAATGTGTGAAGCAATCTGAACAAGCAACAGTACTTAATTCCCAATAATTGAATACTGTACAATCATGATACCGTTCTACAGTGAAATGGGAGAGTCTTCACAAAAGCCAACACAAAAGTGCAACTGGTCAGGCAGATTTTTAGTATCAATTGTTTCTTCTAATAATTGGTTCACATACACATTTCATCTTTGGAAATTAGCCATATTTTTATCACCTGTTTGGCTGAATTCTTTACACTGTCCCAATAACTAAAATAAACACAGGCTCTAAAATCCCAACCATGTATTTCTTTTTAATCAAGTTAAAGCCAGCCATGAAACTTAATTTGCCTTGTATGAAAATTCTACAAATCACTACTATCACATGCTTAACAGCACACATTTTTAAATTTCAAAGCTCGCTCTAGCTTCCAAGGCACTGGATATGGTATGTTCCCAAACACATTTAATATAATTAAAGATTTTTCAATTGCAGAAAGAAACTCGTGATTTTTTATATGCTGTCTTTTGGGCACAGTTAACAACTGTAATGGTATGCTTAACTCTATATCTGCAACGCAGTAAGAACACACAAAATATTATTCTCTTGGCTTCCATTCTTACATTACCTCATTTGGCTCCAAGGAGGTACACATTTTGGTGTGGCGGATATCTGTAAACTTAATGTTATATTCAGTAATTTCCAAGTATTCTGAGGGATTAGAAAGCAGGCTGACACTTAATAGGCTAGTCTCTTAGAAACAATGGTCTTTTTATTCAATGGCATCTTTATAAAGGTATACATGAGTTGTCATATTCAAGGCTGAGGATAAAGACCACAGAGTTTTGCAAAATGATCCTACGCAAGTATCACAATGTTGTCTTCTTACTTAGCTTCAGTATGGGGTAGTGTGATAAAGACAATATTGAGTTTAGATTGCAGAGACTAAGGTTCAAATCCCTGCTCAGTCATAGAGCTCAATGCAGAAGTTTGGAGTAATCGCAATCTTTACCTTTACAATATAGGATTGCAGTAAAACTGTAACACTGTAAAATGGCTTTCTAAAAAAAATCAAAGTGACTTAAAAGTGCTGTGTGTTTATAGAGGCCAGTTTTCTCACAAATGGTACATTCCTCCATGTGACATTTATTTGAAGAGGCACACTTCTGATTTGTTGATAGCATATCACATGGTGACTCAAAGAAGGAGGCGGCTAAAAGATTACATTTTGTCTTAGAAGGTACTTTTGAAAATGAGTGGTGGCTTGTTGATTAAATAGCAAAAAGTGACGCTCCCAATACCAACCACTTCTTTAAATTACACCACAGAAGACAACTGAGAAAAGCCATGATTTTATGGCATTAGGGAAGTGTAACTAAGGTCTAATTTCACTGTTTTCAACATCTGCAAAATTTCCAATTGACATTTACTGCTCCTACTCCATCTTGGTGCCTTCTAGGTGTGCCAGACCACAAGCTCCTTCTCTTGCACCAATGTTATGCTGCCTGGATGGCTCTAGCTAGAGACAACTGGAGGGAGACAGATGATCTACTGGACTAGGCTTTAAGAAAACTTTAAGAAAAAAAGCAATGGATAAAATGTAGCATACTGTTTTTAACATTCACTGTTTCTTATTAGAATACGTGCAATTTCAAAAATATACGGAGCTCAATATTGTCTTTAAAAATTCCTGGTAAATAAGGTAAGCCACAAAAGAACTTTACAATGTACATTATTTTATAGGGCAACAATTCTTTTGTCAATTTGGATGGAAACTGGACAATCCTGGATATGGGCACAATTCACCTTCAGTTGAAATAAACAAGAAAACACTTATTCATAATACTAGTCTGCACTAAAATTTTCACATATTAAAGAATTACATGAATGTTCCCAGTCTCAAAATTGGCACCATTCCATTCTCAGAAACACAGAGATGGCTGAGAGAAATTTTACTGAAACCCAACAGTGTGGAGTTGGTAGCCAGAATGTGGTCATTGTTCACTCACTCTCTAACTATATGTAGCATTAGGCACAGAACCAAAGTACCTTTGGGCAACCACAATAATTATTTATGAACACTTCAGGCTGTAAAATTAACTTGGGAAGCCTGCAAAACATCAATTGATTTGATCAAGAACTTCACCTGAGTGTCCCTCCAAACCCTGACTTCATTTTTTTCTACTGAACTCCTGTTTCGAAACTCTTATTTCTAATGAGAGAAAAGCAGGGGAGAAGTAACAATAGACAACAATGATAGCTCTGTGATAATTATTCAAGTACTTTTTGAGCCAATGTGCCCAAGTCTACCTTCAGCCAATGCTGAGACTGCATGCTAAGACTCAGCATTGCATAGCAGAACCAGGGACAGGGGTTAGACTCCTGTTACACAACTCAGCATCTTGGCCTGTTTTCTATAATCTAGAAGGCCTCATTCCTATCTGTCCCAAATCTACAGAAGAATCCCCCAAATTTGCCATTATATTATGGATGCTACCATACTTTTAGAGGAATCACTAATTGGGAAGACTGGGAGGGTGAGGGGAGAGAAGGCCTACAAAGAGCAAAGCATATAAGATAAGTCAGAATAGGATCCTGATTGTGACACAGCTTGATGCAGAACCTTCCAGTGAATAAGAATAACTTTAAACATGGGAGCATATCATATAAACTAGGTCTTCTTGAGACTGTCCTGAAGCTTGTTGGAGAGGGAAGAGGCTCAAGGTAGAGAAGAGCTCAATTTTTCAATCTGGAAATTTAATAAAGAAAAATCTCCATCATAAGAGTTCAGTCATTTGCAGAAATTCACAGTATTGCATTTCTGCCTTAAAAGACACATATTTCCTTCTTAAGTTAGTTCTATAATTTTCATTTTTAAATGCACATTTTTATTTGATTTAAATATTTGTTAGTAATGAACTCTGGGTAGCATATTTTTTTTCTTTTTGAAAATATTCCTGTTTATGGTTTTTTTAAAAAACTTTGAAAAATATATGATTCATGCGTAGAGGCCAAATTTACTATTACCTCTAGCTATTGTGTTTTATAGGTTTACATGAAATAATCAAATATACTGTCTGCATCTCATGAACATTTCCACACCAGCATGAATGGCCCTAGAATGTGTAGGCTACTGCTGAGAAAAATGATCCAATGTTTTTGCAACCAGGATGTAGCTATGTGGAAAGGGAAAACATTTTTCATGGCATCAACAACTACATACAAAGTCCTTGCATAAACTGATCTGGATAAAATCCACAGCAAGTGTGGTAAATTTGCTCACGCTATTAGAGAAAATGAATTTATGGTAGGGTTATATTATTAATTATGGCCAAATATGATATACTTGATTCAGACTTAATTTAGAACATTACAAAATCAGATTTTAAAATAAGCACTACAGTGAAATGATTTCAAGAGTATCCAGATTTTTAAGAAACTAGCTCAATGAAACTAGAAAGCTGGGTCCCCCCCCCCCCCCCCGAAGCAGTTTAGTCACAACATCCTGCTTTTGGAAACTAAGCGAACTGCTAATGCTAGTTAGCACAGTCATCTAGGAGGTATATGCAGTTAGCTGAAACACAAACTGTTAGTTGTTTCAGTCACTGCATATACCTCCTAGATGATGGAATGCGGGCAACAGTATGTTGGTTTGCAAGGCAGTCTCTACATTAGAGGTTCTGGCTTGCATAGAATAATATCAATATGCTTGGAGTAAACCTGGGTTTTGTTGCATTTGTGGTATTTTGGTCAAAATGTATCCAAACTGCCTAGTACTCTCCTCACCATTAGCAGGGAATGTTTCACAACTAATACTGGTAACTTAATTTACATTTTAGCTATCTTACTAAAAAGTGTGGTGTGAGAGTTTTGCTTGACCAAAGCCATCATGGGCAGCAGAGATCAGTATCTATGGGCCCAACTGGTGTTTATTATGACATATGAAAGATTGTGTTTTGAAATGTGAGAGGAGAGAGTAAATGTGAGAGGAGAGAGTAAAAGCAAGATTTAATTATGAAGGAAAGAGCTACAATATTTATTGGAAATTGGTGTAATCTAGATTGTTGTGGATGAATATAGAAATTCATAAGTTGGTGAGAATTGCATATTACGTTCCAGTGAATGGTGATAATGGAAGAACCAGAGATGAGTTTTGAGAAAAATTTGTGCAATATTCTGAAGAAATGCAATCTGGGGGAGGGGGGGAATACTGTTAGAAGACATCAGTGAATGGAAACAAGACAAGAGAATTCAGAAAAAATAAGTAGGCCACGTGGAGGCCCAAAAATAAATGAGAAGGGTAACTGGTGTGCACCAAGTATATTAATGTAGACAGATGAAACTATTGTTCATTTGATTTTTTAAAATGAAAAATTGACAATTACTGAAAGATACAAGAGTGATGAAAAGTTCAAAATGTGGAGGTCATATCATTATTGATAGTCTCAAAAGTGGATCTTAAAATAAAAATAGACATGGAAGAAAAAGAAAGAAGTGAAAGACGCAGAATGACCACAGGAAGACAAAGTATGCGCCCTGTATGAAAAAAAGAAAAGAAAAAATAAATCTCCCAATAATCTAAACAAAGAGTGGACATGAGGAAAGAGAATGTAGAAGTTAACCTCAAACAGTGAGAAAAAAAATATTTTACAGAATGTCACAGAGGTTTGTGGAGTTACATTAATGGAAAGTACTAAAAAGAATGCTTGGTGAATGTTGAAGTCAAAAGGGCTGTGGATAAGAAATATGCAGGCAAGAGAATGATGATGATGAAAATATATAATGTACATAGAGAGAAAACATGTACATTATATATTTTGGAACTTAGCTTAATGGTTGGGTTCACAGAACAGGCTCAGTCTGGATATCTAGATGGACTGATTATCAGGATTTGCACAATATATTATAAACTAACCAAATGGCCTGCCTTCAAATAACATGATAGCCAAACTTAAAACTAATCAAGATCAGCATGTTACTTGGGGGCAGCATGTTATGTGAAAGTCAGCTTGATTCATAACAGACCTTGTTAAGCATGTGGTCTGGACATTTAACTAAATTACAATATTTATAATTTTTTAAAATAATTCTGTCTTTGAAGAGATAGTAACAAAATCCTGAGAGACAAATTGCAGACTGAATACAGAATATGGAGTAGACAGGCATTCTTTCTTCCTAATTTTACCGAGATTGACTAAACTAATAACGTAAGGATTACTACATTAACAAAATCCCCAATGTGACAATGGCATGCTAACAGCTCCTGTTGAATAAGGACCATGTAAGAGTCCATATATATTTTATCTCGTGCATTCTAATTCTTTTTCCAATTGAATAAAATGTGCATATCATATAAACACTCTCCTCCTGTACTTCAGGAGGCTCTTACTAGAATATCTTGCATATTTTAAGCCTTGGTCAAATCCAAGAGATCCTAAATTACAACTGAAGTTCAAAGAGAAATTGCAGCCAGATAACAAATGTCCAGATAATATGGTACATCCCAGCCCTATTGTTAAACAGGCTGTCCCTTAGACAGGTGTGCTTGTTGAGCAGAAATGGACATGGGGGAAATAAGATGAGTAATACATAGAATAGACAATTAAATACAGTTCATTTGCTCTTGGAAAATCATAGCCACCTCTGTGCCTTTACAGAAAAGCAAAAAAATGCACTCAATAAAATATAGAATTATGTGCAATGAATATACAGAAATCTTATTTTTGAAATATATACAAGGAAATCTTTTCTATTGCCAGTGTCCAAGGTATTGATAAATTAAATCACTGGACATGAATGAAAGACAAGATTCTATTAAAAAGCATTAAGATTTTTACCTTATATATTGATTTTAGCAAAGCATGCTAACCAACTACATTTAATTTTGAGAGAGACATCATCCAGGTTCTTTCCACATATACATCAAAATGTGCTACATAATAGCCATTTAGGTCATTTCTTCATCCAAAAATATAATTGCTTTATGAAAAAGCAATAAAATATAATTTTGCATAAAAACGATATTAGCAAGATTCAACCAAGAAAGTAGTGCATGTGTCACATTGCTTCTCCCAACAAATCCCAAAGAGGTGAGAAAAGAAAATATATAATGTACATAAGAAAGCATGGATACATATGTTATCAGCCTGATCATACCCCTGCAGGATGCTTTTCTAGCTTTAAAAGATGTGCTTAACATTCATGCGAAATTTTAGGGAATTTCAGTTCTATAAAGGGTTATGAAAATGAGACAGTGGGAAGCTATGAGAAGTCATGATAAGAGATGGTATATTTATCACAGCATTAGGCATTGAGAATGTGAGCTTGGATAACTTCCCAAGGTCATTACAAAATTTCCTTTCAACCTGTCTATACAACCACAACCTGCAAAGATAAAACATTTCCAGTTCATCATTTGCTTTACAGTTAGAGTTCATTTTCCATAAATAATACACTTTATCCATTATTTAAAATATGAACAAAAATCCTATGCTTTAAAAATCTGCCCTTGAGAAATGACAAATAATACATATTTTAAAATAACAATGTACAAGTTGACATTGTTTTTAAGGCATGAAAAATGGCATATGAATGGGAAGAGCTTCTAGAAAAGCATTATGTATTTTTGATATAGTTAGTCCAAGCACAACACATAAAAAAAAACAACAACCAGAGACACTAGAAATGAACAAGTACTCTAATGTGAATCAAGATTCAATAACTACATGTGTAGACATTCTAGAAGTTAGTTGTAACAATATTTGTTTTATTTTTGAACTCTTCATATCTATTTAAAGCACCAGATACTCCACAAAGCATCTTTGGCCAAATCAGTACATGCTTCTCTTATGCTGCACTTCCCGCATCTGAATAAATAAAGGGTCTGGGCATTTTCCTCCCCTCTTTTCAATTTATGGATCACAGAAATGTTCAGAATCTGGGCTAATGCACTTTTGGAAGTCCATTATAAATTGAACATAAAAGCAAAGGAAGGTTTCCTGCAGACCCACAAATCACCATCAGCTATAAGAAACATGTTGTGCATAGTGGTTTTTTCTCTTTTTAAAGAGTTATATGTTACTAGATCTACATTCTCAGTTTACCAGAGTTTGAATGTTTCTACTTTACTAAAGCCAAGATCCTTTCGGAGTTCCCAGTAGGTGTCATTAGAAACCCATGTTTCTCTTTGATTAGCTTCAGTAACTTTTCTGCAAAATTAAAAAAAAAAAGTTATTGGTTAAAATAAATTCAGAAATATCCTTTAAAAGAATAGAAATATACTTCAATCTAATTTATTTGTCGAGGAACCCTTTTGAAAAATGAAATTGCAATCAAATAATTATTTGGCAGAGAAGAAGGAGAAAAGAGACTGAATTCTACTCTTAGATACTTGGCAGCTTTTTGTTTTTCTAAGTTCACATGGTTACATAAATGAGAGGAACTGCATGTATGCTTATTCACTTGGACAATTTTCTTCATCTCGCTAGGGGAAAATTTATGAAAGATAGTTCCTGCACGCACAAAACACCAACTTCGGGATCAAGGATTAATGTTAGACCACTGTAGTTCAAGAATTATCCAATAACTATTTATTGTAAATAAAATTAATTGCTCAGTATTTAAGTCCATTTCAAAATTCATCATCTTTGGTTCAAAATTATCTGAGGAATAAGACCCTAGCCTACAATCAACTTCCTCCCCTAGGTTTTAACTCCTTTTTTGAAATAATCCGATTGTATAATAAGAAGAAACACACATATTTTGTATAATTCAAGGCAATTTTTAATGCTGAAAACATTTATAGTATTTTTGTTAATATTGTTATGCCATTATATGTACCAATCCCACATTCCAGTAAAAACAAAATGTATCTTTTCTCATATCTTTTGATTATTATATTTTTATTTTAGTGATACATTCTGTTTGTGCAAGAATGAGGCGGGGAGAGAGAAAGAGAAAGAGAGAGAGAAAGAAAGAAAGAGAGATTTACTTACTTAAAAAATTTTGGTACATGCTCCATATTGTTTTCCTCTAAATAACGTCTCTGGCATCTCTGGAGTTCTTCAATCCTTTGTTTTTCTGCTGCTGCTGCTTCTAAATGTCCTTCCTCCAAATGCCTGTAGTTAAGCAATTGGATCTTTTAGTAAATACGTACCAACCTCCAAGAAACAGAACAACACCACCCAGAAATCCTAAACTTCAGTAAGCACCAAAATCACACATTGCATATAATGCAGGTTAGGTGAAATTAATAGCGCTCTCATCCCAGGAAATAAATCTTTTTCAGCTGATTCCCTGATTAAATTGGCATAAATACATATGATTAAACTCCATTATTTTGGACAAACCATGTGCCTTCTTTGTTTCTGCAATATGCAGATGCGTTTTAGTGCAGACGGCATCTTACAAAAAGTATTTGTGAGGGGGGAAGGGGAAGAAAATGAGAAAGGGAAAAATCTGTTTTAAGGTGATCCCTGTCTGCTGCAGTTTTTAGGTTCTCATATTAAAATATTTGAAATGCTTCTCAAATAGTCTGGAGTCAGCGTTCATTGATCAACAGTGATTCATGTATCAATTACTTGATAAGACATTCCAGTTTTAACATTAATACTCCTTACAATATCTACTCAAAAGCAGCCGCAGAGATAAGAAAAGAATGTACTTCTTGCCTTTGATCTGGCCTGAATCGTGCATCTGTTTTTGGAAGAAGGTCTTTCAGTGCAGGATCTAACTCATTTAGCTCAATGGCAAACCTTGTAAAACCATAGTAACGCTCATAATTGGTTGGCATGGAGCCTGTATTAAAAATTAAAATAAAGGTAGTAATTAACCATTGTGAATAAATACTAAGTCTACATGAAGAAGAAAATATTTGTACCTTGCTCTTCATTAAACACCTTGCATGCACTGCAGAAAGATGACCAGCATTGCCAGCTCTCAAAACTCTTTAAGCACTGGTTTTGTGTGAAGACCTGCTCTACCCATTAGTGAGATAATATGGGAAACAATGCACTGCTCATACTGTTGCCAAAATATGCACTGCCTGGCTAGGGCCCCCACTTGCTCTCCCAAACTTGGTCCCTCAAAATCCCTCTCACCCAAAAAGGCAGGAAGTGATCTGACACAATCATTCCATGCCTCTCTGTGCATGGAGAACAAAATTACTTCAGGAGGAAAGGTCATCCTGAAAGATTCCACAGAAAGGCTCCAAAAGGGGATGCTTAGGGCTTAAATGGCAGTAATCTTACTGCCAGTACGGAATGTTGGGCTTTCCATATACTGAACGTGTGATCTTTCACTGAGGCATAGCTCCCGCGTTCACATTATGTTTTATTTTACTTGTATTTTTATATCACTGAATCAGGCCAAAACATGGCAGTTTACAAGTGGATAAAACCAGAACACAACAACTTTACAAAGCAAGGACACTTTAAAGGCCTTATGAAAATATTCAGCTTTGACAGCTTTCTGAAATGATGCCAAGGTGGATGTCAGCCAGGCCATCTTGTGAAAAGCACTGTTTTGAGTCCCCGCCCTCTCACTTCCCATACATGGGGAACCCTCGGCCTCCTGGCATGGACTGAGCATACAGGATGGGCCAGTTTTACAGGGAGAGGCAAACCTTTTATATGGCCTGCTATTGTTGTGAGCAAGCATTTATGCATTTGAGCCATAATAATTTCTTTTAAGTAAAGTGCCCTTCGAGCCAGCTTGACTTCTGGTGAATTCATGGAATCCATATAATTTTGCTGGAAGTGGTTTGCTACTGTCTTCTTTGGGGCATGTTTTCAATTCCATAGTCTACTCTGCAGCCTGTATATTCTCTGGAGTCTCCCACTGAAGTATTAACCAGGTTCAGCCCTGTTTAACCTCCCAGTCAAGACAAGGACAGCCAGATAGTGCCATCTCTCATAATACAAAGAATACTGATTCGTGAAGCACACAGCATTCATTCTAATGTTTTAAGGATTAATATGCACACTGGAAGAATTGTGTTTTTTGTTTTTTGTTTAAATTAGGTGACTTAATTATTGCTGCAACAGAATACTTGATGGGAGTGAGTAAAAGAGCAACTACATATACCCCAAACGGTATTTTTTAAAACAGAAAATAAGGAATGTTTAGTAATATTTCTGTTTATCCCACATTCCTCCTGAAAGTTCAAGCTACTTACAAATTTTCCCCACTCATCCATTTTATCCTCACAAAACCAAGTAAGCTAGACTAAGAGAAATAACCTCCCCAAGTCTCCATAATGTAGGCATCCAGTATCTTATCCAGGCTTCAAAGTTCAATGATCTTTATTCTGGAAATAGAAAGGCTACAAAACTGCCAGCACCATCCCATCCCAATCAAGAGCTGGATGCCTATACAGGTAGTCCTCCTTTAGTGACTGCAATTGGTTCTGGAGACATGGTCACTAAGCGAACCATATGATAGAGAGAGGGAGGGAGGGAGACTCTGAAGATTGCTGGTTGCTGCTGTCTCATTCAGATAAAGTTCTCTCATACAGGGTCCTGGGCCTGACCTGGTTTTTTTCTTTTTTTGTCTCCTTGCAGGGTGGAGAGATTGCTTAAACAAGTTAGCTCTTCCTGAGCTGGTTTTCTCCTAAGTGCACCTTCCCTAAAAAGTGCTAACTGTAAGTTAACAAGCTTAGCTCTGTGATCTTAATTATTTGATTAGAACCCTCCCACAGACTGGCAGCTCCTGTCTGACACTGATCAGACCTTAATCAGTTTCACACTGAAGGCTTGTGCTGTCATAAATGCCGCATTGGTCAAAAAATGATTTTTTTATTACCGTTTATTACCATCATATTTGCGAATGGTCATTATCCAAGGCAGTTGCTAAATAAGGACTACCTGTATTGTGGTCTACCTTGAAACGTTATCCCAGATTTAAAAAGATAAAGACAATTCAAATTCTCACCCAATTCTCATAAAAGAACCATCCATTTTTGTTAAATCACAAAACCAGTGTTTGAATTATAGGAGAACGAGGAATGTTGCTTACTGCCCCATAGCTAATATTTTTGGAAAGTTAGAAAAACACAAGATTTAGTTCAGAGGGTACAACTCGTATACTTAATCAAAGGATCCTATTTTTTTCTCCATCAATAGAGGTACTGCATGAAACCCACTACATTATTTCTACCTCCTCTTCCAATGTTCTTTAATATTCAGTTCTGCAAAATTCATCCTCCAAGTTTTGGAAAAAGCTGACTGTTAGTAATCTTGTGCTAACCAGTAAGTCCAATCTGACTCAATAAGTGATTGTTTTCTTTTTCAAATGAGCTACTGTTTCTTTTCCTGTTCCACTTGAAGAATATAAAAAATGGGGTATAATACTGAAAAATGCACATTCATTTCAATGACAATAGTGGCATTAAACAGTTGCTACCATCCTCAAAATATTACATCTCTCTTCATCCAACATATGTCATTTAACAACTTGCAGCATTTTGCATGATACCTGCTTGACCTTAGATCATATTATAGAATGCACAGCTTTCTAAATAAACTGAATTTGTATATTATTTATATTTCATCATGGAAAGATACAGTTAGAAAAGGTCAGCAGTGACTTACAGTAAGACTTTCTAAGCAACAAGTAATGTTCCAAACTATCATATCTAATATACTAAGGATGAAATCCCTGCATCTGTAATACAAATTCTACTTCTTTATTACTTGCTTAGTTATATATACAATTACATATATGTCATGTTTTACCTGGTCTCCATATACATTTTGCTGAAGGTCCAACTCCACAGTATAATCCTTCATGCCATTTTCCAAAAAGGCGATGCACCACTTTTCCTTCTTGGTCCATGATAATGCCTTGAACCTCATTTACATTAGAATTCCAGTAATTCACCTAAAAATGTAACCAAATTGTACAATTTTGCTAAATGTAAAATAAATCATCCAGCATCAAGAGGAGGCCCTCTGTGCCACCAATCAACTGCAAGAAGGGGGGAACCCCGATTCCTTACCAATAGTGCTCAATAACTGCTCTGGCTCTTCACATGCAATCCCATGAGAATAAATGTAATGTAATCCTGTTTATAACCTAACACACTATATATATGAGTACTCTGAGTAATGGCGGACTTCTGATTTAAAAGGGGATTGGAATATTAAGGTTTGCTTCTACAAGCTGCTCAAATTCTGTAGATCATAAAAAGGTGCTATTGTTGGGAAAATGGAAAAGGGAGTAAAAGCAAGGTTATTTTATACACTACTCAAAAGTACAATGGTGCCTCTAGTTACGAACGCCCCTCCTTACAAATTTTTCGAGATACGACCAACTCCGGCCCCAAAAATTTACCTCGACATGCGAACTCCGCCTCTACTTACGAACCGGATCCGCGGCCATTTTCCCTGCTGCCACGCGGTTGCGGCTTCCTGTGGGCGAGATCGCGGTAGCAAGGAGACATTCGGTTAGGCTTGTGGTGTGTTTTGTGGCGTTTGGAAGGTTTTTGGTGTGCTTGTCAGCATGGCTCCAAAGAAATTGCAGAGCAGGCTGGCAACTGACTTTAGACAGGTTTTTCCCCAGAACTGAGCCTGCAGCTAAGAGGCAAAGAAGAGAGGAAACCCCTGAAGGAGATCTCCCCGATGTCCCTTTGGAGGGGGACTCTCCCTCCAAACAATAACTGCCTCCCCACCCCATTCTCCCTCTTCATACTGTGCTATACTATACTTTTTTTCATGTTTTTGAGGTTTAAAAATAAAATGCGTATGTTTCAGAACTGTTTAGCCGTATTTACATTGAACCTTATGGGGGAAATTTACCTCGGGGTGCGACCAGATTCGGAGGGCAGATTAGCCATATTTACATTGAACCTTATGGGGAAATTTGCCGCGTGGTGCGACCAAATTCAGAGGGCGGAACAGATTAACCGTATTTACATTGAACCTTATGGGAAACTTTACCTCGACTTGAGACCAACTCGAGTTGCAGCCAGAGTCACGGAACGGATTAAGTTCGTAACTAGAGGTACCACTGTACTTTACTCTTCTTGACAAGGGAAAGCATTTTGTAGGTCAGATTTCTTCCTTCTAAAACGTTTGTCTGGGGCTCAAAAAGAAAACAGTATTTCTGGCTGGGAATCCAGTCACAACTGCTTTTTCTATTTTTTTTTTTAATTATCTGCACATGCACCTAACTGTCAAGGCCCAGAAACTCCAGCAGGGTTGGGACCTAGTTAAAAGAAATCTTAATTGATTAATTGCACCATTGACAGTAAATTAACAGATCACATCTACATCAACCTGCACAGGAATAAAACTATTAAAGGAAATACCAGGTATTTTAGATAATGCATATGCATCTCACAGCATCTTATGATGAAGACAGGGAATCTTTACTCTTTTAAATATTGCTAATACTGGCTTCCATAGATCCATGTGGAAAGTCAGAAGTTCCCACCCATCCTAGAAAGATCATTTTGAGTGACAGATAGAAAAAAGGGGAAGATTCATCTAAGATTGGGCTTGTCCCCTGTTTTTATAACTATTCTGCTTAAATACAGGTTATTTATTTATGGGAAAGGATTGAAGATCAAAAGTTAACAGAAAAAGATTTCCAGTTAAACTTCTTGCAATTCTTTCACTGACATTTAGAACTGGTTCATACAACTAGGAGCCACTTCCAGGTTCATGGTATTATTACCCAGAATCGTTGGGAGTCAGGCAGCATATAGATTTAATAAATTGTTGTTGTTGTTGTTGTTGTTAAGAGACCTTAAATAAAACGATGCAGAACAGTACAGTTTTACACACTGAAAGTTCTATTATAGGTCATTGTAAACCACAGAGCTATACAGGGTATTTATAGATTTGCATCAGTGCACATGCATAAAGGCACTGATTGTATTAATCATGGCATCCAATAAGAATATATAGGAATATCGCCACTACAGTTTACATGATTTCCGGCAGCTAATGGAAATGACCATTCATTATTCTCCCCACTGAAACATAAGTCCGTAAAAGCTAGTGTACTACTCAGTGTATTTCCAGACACCCCTGTGAATAGGCCATTGGCAGTATGCATAGCCCCTTCATTGTTCACGCTGATGATCACAGAAAAACTACCTTGACAAATGTGAGCTTACAAATACAGACACTGCTTTTTGTATTTCTGATTGTTATTTCTCCATAATGCTCTATCCATCTCCTTCCACTCAGGATGTTGTGTATGCAAGTAGTGACTTTGTTCCAAACATAGCAATCACCATACCTAGAAAGAAGGAGTAATATGCTTCAGAATTACCTTTTCTAAATCATTCCCTGTTCACGTGCAAATAAATTTTATTACCTTTCCAATACTGAAAACAACTCATAAAAAAGGAAAAAGTGCACCTCCCCACTCACTTACTTAAACATTTATATTCTATCTTTTCTCCACCTTTATGTCCCTCCACAATTTTTTACAATCAATTTTTACATCACCATAAAAAGCATGATAAAACCACATTAGTTGAACATGGGTCTATATCCAACAGCAATCATATCGACACTGCTTCCTAAAGCTCAAAAAAATCTGGATGAATAATAAGACTTAAACACAGCAAAGAGCATGCCTGACAAATGTGTTTGGAAAGTCATCTCAGTCTGGGATGCAAATCATAAGAACACATCCCCTCTGGCAGATTCCAAAAGCTTGTCCTTCAGATGTTTGGGTCTCTATATACTGAAGGGTGAGTACTTCTGCTGAAGTCTTCTTGCTCCACAGAAAGCTCCACTTTCTCTGTGCAACATTACATCATTTAAACTGATAATCCAATTTAGACCGTCAAACATTTTTCTGAAATCATGCTTTGCAGGGTAATACTTCTGATGTTTTACAATGGTGGCACTAACACCCACATAACAGAATTTAAAAAAACTTGTTTACTCCTCCAAAGGCTATGCTTATGTTCACAAGAGAGTTAACCACAAAAACTGGTTAACATGAATATACCCACTTGCAATTATCACTCCAATTATTGTGTCTTTGATCATTCTGTTGCTCACAGGCAAGACAAGAGATACTTCTGGAAGAAGCTAATGTAAGCCACTGAGACAGATTAGACTGAGACAAAAACAGCTAGTGTTGTAAAGTGGTTAAAGTACTTTAACCACATAGCCATAATATGTCATCAGAGAGCTTCAGATTCTAGCCCGCTCTAAGCTGCAGAAGCTCACTGAATGACTTGAGGCCACTTTCTCTCAGCCCAACCTATCTCCCAAGGTTGTAGAAAAAAAGGAGGTGGGGTCTCTTTTGAGTTCCTGAACAAAAGGCAAGATACAAATCTAATGAATAAATTAAAAAAAATAAAATTTCAGTTGTCTAAAATTACACATAGGTTGCATGTTTGCTGAGAAATGTATTGTTCTGTTTGCACATTGCATTAGTTCTGTGTGAAGCAAGCCGATTTAGAACATGCTGGCATCAGCTGATCATCTGCAACAATGCTTCAGGATAAGCATACTAAAGAATAGTAAGGCTGAAAAAGTACACTAGGTTTCCTCCACTTTCCCATGCTGAGTTTGTACAAGGGCATACTTCATTTTCAATTACTAAAATATATTTACCTTTTTAAGGAAAATAGCACAGGGAAATCTGAGTGTTTTCATTCTCTTTGAAAAATGTTCTCTTGAGTTATGCCAAGCAACCATTCATAAAGATCGAAAGAAGTGACCATGAATTGCTCAAACAGAACTCATCTCAATAGTTATAGTTAGGACACTGAGTTCTGGCTCTTCAGGGATCCCAGCTTTCTTATTGCTACCTAAAAACTGATCCTATTCTGCTCTGCACTTTTTCTGATTTCATATCTGTCAGGTTAAACAATAACTTGTTGTTTAATAATGAAAAAGGGATGCAGAATAAAGATACTTACTTAGGAAGTGTCACATTCAGAGTTCCAATTGGCAATATTTCCATTGATTTCCCCCAGAATTTGTTTTTCCATCTAATATCTGAACAATAGAACAATTTTTTATAAAGATGCAAAATGCTATACGTATTTATCTTACATATCATGTGAACTAATACGTCTTGTTCTAAACAGAGCAATATGCTATTCCAGAGGCAGAAAACTCTTGATTTCTAATTTCTCTGTGTCAAATATGTAATTAGAAAAAAAAACTGGCCTTTGCGATTATTGTAACTGTTTAACTAAAATTCAAAAACAGAAATGTATAAAAGTTCATTTTCTTTTTTTTTTCCAATTGAAATTTGATTCTTCTACTTGTAACTAAAATATATACCTTGCCAAAACACAAAATTCTTTGATTCACAGTGACAGGCAGAAATGGGTGGGTGGTGACTAACCTGGAAAAAAAAATTAATACAAGTAATTGTACAAAAAATACAAAAGGTTTTCATGTTCATCATCGCTCTGACAATATACGAATGAAAAGTTCTACGCAACTATGTGAAGAATATGAATGCAAAGCTGAATTCTACAATGTTGAATTTTACCTAATGCTTCAAAAACAAATATAGTTCTAAAACAAATCTGAGGGTCATATCAACATTTCATAAAGCAAGATGAAATGTTTTAAATAACTCTCCATCCACCCAGAAACTAAAGACATACAGTATTAGAACAGATCTTACCTGCTCCGAGAAAAATCGAAATCCTTTGTCTTCCCTGATACACTCATAAGTCTCACCAAGCACAGGGTTAAAAGGCTTGCTTCCTGCTCTGTAGTAAGTGGAAGCATATCCTGAAGTTGCAAAGGCAGCAATAAGGACCTAATTGGAACAACAAAACAGTATTTAAGAAAACAGTTCTGAAGGATACTAGCCTGAGACATGTAGCAACTGCATACACAAACATGTTCTTTTCTAGGGGATAAATGCACCTTTGTCCTGTCATTTTCAGCAACAGTTTTATATTTTTATGTTCTTAAATGGTTTGTTAAGTTCTCATTTGCTTCCAAAGTGGAAGTGAACAGGGAGATCTAAATCCAAACAGAAAGAAATCCAGGGCTAATGCCCTATAGTTAGACTCAAATGCTTTCAAATGCAGGAAAGAAAAATGTAAGCATTTTATATATCTTGAAGACTTAAAGGGGAGATAGGATGGACACTGAGCCCAGGCTGTTTGTTTATGTATAATGTAATATATAATGCAATAATAACAGTTACAAAGATAAGTTCTGTGAAAAAAAAAGGGGGAATGCTACGACGATCTATGGGATTCTGCACCTGAGGAAAATACAGTGGCCACATTTATTTGTTATGGGGAATCACAGCTTCTTATGAGCTGCACAAGATGACACAAACCAGAAGGGAGGGAGGGCTTTGGAAGTTTTTGCTTCAGTCTATATGCAAGCAATGCTTTCTGTTTCTTCCAAACAGGATCATTGTATAAAATACCATACTTGCTTCGAAAACAACCCAATTGTCCAAATCTAAATCATGTTTATGTTCCAAAGTTCTCTTCTCAGCTGCATGGGAATCAGAAGCTCCAAAAAGATGTCCCAAACTGGATACTTAATAGATTGTTTGGGTCTAAGGGTCTGATCTAACTGTACAGATACGAGAAGGGACGACAGATCATTTTATGGAGAAAAATGTGGTTGTTGACTGTAGTAAACCATTCATTCATACATATTGTGTCATGGAAGGAATATAGTGAGGTAACTATATTCCTTGTATTTCCAGATCAGAAACATAAACTTTCCTAAGTGAATGTCTCCCATGTTGATATTTAACCACTTTAAAAAAAAAAAGAAGGCTGCTAGGAAAAAATCTACAATTACTTTTCTAAAGGCAGTATTATAATAGGAAAAAAATAGTGGATGTATCCTGCATCATTAAAAAAAAAGAATAAGAGTATTTCTTACCCTTTGAAGATATATCATAGTTAAAGGACTTTTGAGACTCAACTAACAATAATTTGGATATATTTCCCAGACAAAGAAAACAGAACACCATTCATGTATATAAATAAATATAATGGAGACTGTACACCAGGAGTTTTTCCTATGCAAACCATAATTTTATTTTTATTTACTTATTTATATATCATATTTATATAGCCGCCCATCTCACAGAACACAACTCTGGGCAATGTAACGAAAGATATTTGGGCAAGACTTTGCAATATAAAAATTCCCCAAACCCTCTTTCTGTCAGAACATATCTGTATATGTCTCACACAGAAAAGAGTCATAGAGAGATGGAGAGACCATCTTGGAATTCTTAAATATATTACAAAGAATATATTTTTATAGGCAAACAAATGATCATTCTGTGCAAACTTGAGGCCCTTCTTGTGTCAGCATCACTCCTTTTAGAGAATGCATAGTATCAGAGGTCTAAGAGAGAATGAACACATTATGGAACAACATTACATGTTCCATAATCAGGCCCATTACCATACGTTCATAGGGGTCATCAGTTTCAGCAGCCTTGTCCAAAAGTTCACTGTATTCCAGTTCCTCGCAAAGGCGTTGCAAAGTATTCAAAGGCTCATTAAGCTCTACAGGCATTGATACTTTGGAAAGGTCTTTCCCAATATTATTTCTCAAAATGTTCCACAGATTAATATTACTAGTATCAGGGCAGGGTGCTGGAAGACATGTCCTTCGTCCATTTCTGAAAGCACCTCCTGTTAGTTCACCATTCATTACTAAAAGAGAAACAGAACAGAGTGAACATGAAACCTATATATTGTGTTGATATACACATCCATACATATAGTAGATACATGTTTATGTGTGTGTGCATGTGTCTGTGTGTGTGTATGGCACAATATTATATAAAACTACAGGTGGCCCTTGCTTAGCAACTGCCTGATTCAGTGACATTTTGAAGTTATGATGGTGCTAAAAAACACTTAGCAACCAGTCCTCACATTTACAACCTTCACAGAGTCTCTCTGCTCTTATTTTCATTTGCTTATTTACCCCATACTAAGATGTCCTCAAAGAGAAAGAGAAAGAGAAAGAGAAAGAGAAAGAGAAAGAACCCCAGTTCAGCTGAAGGAAGTAACAAGCAGCAAAGGAAACCTGAAGTAAAATCGTAAGCGCAGTTGCAGTCACGTGATTTTCACTTAGCAACCACTTCGCTTAATGACCAAGTTGTGGGTCCTAATTGTGGTCACTAAACAAGGACTTCCTGTACTATGTTTGAATTTGATCTATCTTCCATTAGTCTACAACAAGGCTTGTGACCAAATGATCCTCCTTATTTGGGGTCATAATTTGTTTGCTTTTTTAAGTCAACTCACCAAAAGTACCACTAAAGTCATACTGTCTCCTGACATCATGGATTCAGAAATGCACTGTGGAGTTAGTATTAATTTTCTGAACTTGGTACTACTACCCAGGCCATATGTCCTCCCTTGTATCTGAGACTACCACTACACCAGTGCCAGAAAAAAAACTTAAAAAAAAAACGTTTTAAATCATTCTAAAGGAAAGCTGGTTAAGAATTATTCCAAATGAAGCTTTTATTGTGCACAGAATTTTACATGGCATCCAGGTGTCATTATTTTCTGTATAAAATCACACAATGCCTTACATAGCTTTACCTAGATTTTCCTTTCCCTTGTCATGTGTACATACAAACTGTTACAGAGACAATAAGCTGCACAAGAGGTTGCTTACCTTGAAATATCTGAACAGCAAAATAAATGGCAGGGTGTATATAAGTACTTAATCTTTCATTGCTTGCCTTTTTACCACTTCAGATTTTTCTCAATAGCTTCCTCGACTGATGAAATTACAGAATTATATCTGGCACTCTTTTCCACTTTTGCTTTTTTACTCCCAATACTTTATTTTCAAAACAGATTTTCCTTCTCTTTTTATTTTATTTTTTTTAAAAGAAGGCAATCTCTTTTTTAAAAGGATTTTTTTAATGCTACTATACTTTTGCATATAACAATTCAATTAGCTACTTGCTGGTAGAGGTAGAAATATGAAGGCTTGGGAAGAAGAATGAAAAAAATAGGAGGGAAGATGGTTTATTTTTTTCCCCAGGCCCTTTTTCTGTAAAATAATTGGAAAAATCAAAACATTTTGGCAATAGTTCTTTAAAAAAATCTAAGGAACTATTTTTGAATAATAAATGCAATAAGACAAGTTGTTCACATACTGGTATCATTTATTTCCCCAAAATGTTTTTTTGGTAATTAGAAGACATTTTTTTCAAGTAGCGGAATACTACACTTCTTATACACAGAGCACAAGCAATGCAGTACAACTTTCAAGTGCAAATACAAAATGCATTTCAGCCACTAGGGAGCACTGTCATTTTCATCAGAAGGAAGGAGGATTTGGCACCTGCTTTGCTTGTGAGCTTGTCTATTGCTGAGTCTTTACCTAGAGGTCAGTGGATCTGCTCTTGACTAGGTCTCGAAGGATAGAACTCTGTTTTATTATCATGTTAATGGTTTCTTCCGTCTTCAACTTTATTTTTTTCAATTTGTCAAACTGACAAAATTAAGAAATCCTGGACTGCCAGGGAAGAAATGGTGAACTGAAGATGGCTTTACGAAAAATAGAGCTGACGACCACGGCAGAAGAAGAATGAAGAGCTAGCAAGTAGACCAGCTCTTCTT
This sequence comes from Python bivittatus, assembly GCF_059951505.1. NCBI lineage: Eukaryota > Metazoa > Chordata > Lepidosauria > Squamata > Pythonidae > Python > Python bivittatus. The sequence continues at coordinate 19,063,067 of NW_028277040.1, forward strand.
AATTCTTCTACAGTCAAGGAGAGGACTTGAGATTGTTCACAAGTGCTCCAGGCAGTAGCCCCTCAACAAGGAGACCACAAGACAGTGGTCTCTGGCAGGATTAGAGTTCTGGGAGATGATGAATAGCCATCTTGCTCAAACCACAGTTGGTGCTTTTAAGGACACTGGGTTTGCATACTTCCTTCTCTAATCACTTCCAGAAATTGCTTGTTAACTGCTTTTTAGCTCTTAGGAACCTTTGGATCAACTAGTTTTACAGCACCAGGTGAGTTTCCTTCAATCCTTAGCGAACAAAGTTTTAAATACAAGTTTAAGGACTTAAATTTTGGGCGGGGGGTGGGTGGGATAAACAGCAAAAGGGTGATTAAAACTTTGATTTTAGAAAGTTACAAATAGATTAAGGGTTCAGATAAATTTGAAATAAGATTTTGGAATTAATTATAAAGAACCCTTCCAATGGGAAAATGCTTTTGTTTGAACTCTTAAAAAAAAAATAATAAGAATTTAAAAATTGAACACTAGAGGGAACTAGAAGATTACTAACTAAAGATTACAATTAAAGGAGAAGAACACTCAAACTGGATTTACTAATACAGAATGAAGCAAAATATTTTAACATTGGACATATTGAAGGATATTTTTGAACAATGGACCCAGAAGTTAATTTTAAGAGTGTCTGCCTCTATAGATAGACTGTGTTTAAAAGATGCTATGGAAGAGGAACAAGTATTACCTGACATGATTGAGACTGATTTGAAAGTGGACTTAAAAATGAAAGGCTACAAAAATGACATGGAAAAAGATGTTACGCTGGACATACAAAAGAAACCAGCTGATGTCTTAATAATTAACAGGGATGTACAAATAACAAACCAAGAGAGTGACCTGGATAATTTTCCTATATTGGGATTTACAAAAGGGGCTTGTTAAAGCTTTGAAGAATTTTGTGAGAAGGGACAAAGAAAAAATTAAAAGAAATCAAGTTCTAGAACATTATTTGAGTGAACTAATAATCAAGACTGTTAAAAGTAAAAAAAAAGAATATAAAGTTGGTTTATTTGATCAAGGTTAAAATAGTTATGTTGTTCATAATCCTTAATGGACTTTTGCTGACATCAGGACTGAAATGACGAGGTTTTATGGATTTATTGATAAGAGATGGGATAAGGGAAGAAGAGATCATTTGTTGTATTGTAAGAGGAGGTGATAAGTTACTAAAATTGTTTATATGATGAAGAGAGAAGTCACTTCTTTATATATTTATTTTCTTTTTATTTACTATATTCTTATTTTTTCTTTTTTTTCTTTTTCTTTCTATTTTTCTTTTCTGCACCTTCTATTTTTCTTTTATTTTTTTTAGTTTGTATTAGTTTTTATTGTTGTAAATTGTAATCTTTAATAAAATTACAGGTAGTCCTCGACTTACGACCACAAGTGGGACCAGAATTTCTATTGCTAAGTGATGCAGTCATAAAGCATGATGTTACGTGACCACATCGCTTAGCGATGGTAATCCCAACACTCCCCGCTGCCGTCATTAACTGAATTCCACCAGTCATTAGCTGAGGACCCACTCCAATCCAAGCCTTCAGGGCTTGGTCCCTCCCAGCCCTGGGCCTTGGTTCTCCTAAGGTAAGGAACTGTCTCCCCTTCAACTCCCCCCCTGCCTATTTCACCCCATCTCTGTCCTTTTGGCGACCCTGCACCCTGCCTTGTGCGATGGCAAGCAGCCCCAGAACCACACAGCTCTGAGGCTGCAAGAAGCCCCTGAGCTGCAGCACAATGCAAAGCCCTTCATGGCGTGAGGCCCAGCCCCGGCCCATCTTGGCAGTGTGGCACAAAGGGACTTCTTGGTGTGCCATGACTCTAGGGCTGCAAAAAACCCCTGAGCCACAGCACAGCGCAAAGCCCTTCACAGCGCAAAGCCCAGACCCAGCCCAGTCCAACAGCACAGTGCAGCACAAAGCTACAGCCATCCCGAGAAGCTGCAGCCGCCCCAGCCCAGTCCCTTCACGAGGCAGCTGCTGGCCACGAGGCCATCTTTCCCAGGTCTCATGAGGAAACCACTATGCACAACCTGGGAAAGAAAGCCTCATGCAGTCAGCAGCTGCCTCGCGAAGGGTCAGGCCAGGCATGCTTGGTCAGCAATGGGAGCAAGAAGATGGTGAAGGTCAGCTAGGGCGGCAGGGCCGCAGAGTGCAGGAAGCCAAAAGGGCATGGGAGGAGATGGGGGGTAGGGGGAGTTGAAGAGCCCCTGCAGTCATAAGTGCAGGCGGGCTACCAAGCACCCAAATTTTGTTCACATGATTGCGGGGGCGCTGCAATGGCCATAACTTTGGGAATTGGTCATAAGCCCCTTCATGCAGTGCCACTGTAACTTCAAACGGTTCTGAACAAAAGATCATAAGTCAAGGACTACCTGTACTACAAAAAAGACAAAATTAAGAGATCCTAGGTTCCTAGAGTTCCACAGCTTATAGTTTCATTTGTAACAAAAATTAAAAACATTTTTATGTACATTCAATTAGCAAATGTAATTGTTTAACTAAATTACATGTTTAAATTTAATAAACATATCAAACATATGAGTATGAGTAAACCAAATTATACATATTGCAATATATGTTTCTTAATTGAACAGATGAGTAAACAAAGTATAAAAATGAATACATTTTTCCAAAATTTCCATTTTTTTCTGAAAAGATAATGGGAAAATGTGTGGTTTTGTGATTTCAAATGTCCAGAAAACTCTTTTTTAGAGTTTAAAACAACTGTTTCAAGCATGAAACAGCTGCTTCACATTTCAAAAGAGCTATTTCAATATTTTTTACAAATGTTTCAAGACTGACTGCAACAGCAGTTTTAAATTCAAAAAAAGTGTTGCACTCAAAACAGCTGTTTCAAACTTGAAATAGCATTTTACTTCAAAATGGTTTAAATTCAAAACTTTTGCATTCGACTACTTGCTAGAGAGAAAAGAGGGAGGGAGGGAGGATTATCGAGTTAGAAATTTAGAAAGAAGGTACATAATGAGGTTCAAGACAGGAATAATGGGGTGCAGAGAGAACAATGAGATAGGAAAAATTAGAGATGAGCATACTGGAAGATATGTCAATGGGAAAACAGAAATAGAGTAACAGAGAGAGCAAGGATGGGAATTACACAAAAAAAGCATATATTACATCCTGAAGTGGCTGAAGGAAAGAGGATTAACATGAAGAGAGGTTGAAAGTGCCTTGTGATGACAAAGAGCTTGGCAGAGGATAAAGGCAGAAAAACAGAAAACATATGTTAAAAGGAACTCATAGAATTAAAACCGAAAGAAAAGTAATTTAATGCAATTAATAATGTAAATTAGAAACAATTTGAAAGTAGCTCTCAGACTGAAGTATTCCTATTTATACCTGTATACATCATTTATATTTTATTTTCTAAAAGTCAAGAAACCGCATACTTTGCCGAGAAATATTGTCTCCCACACTAGTGTTGTCCTCAGATATATTGTCGCTCACATCACTAATGTAAGATTCATCATCAGAAGCCTAATGAAGAAAATGAATAACAATACTTATTATTACTACTATTATACCAAAGAAACATAAATGCTATTGTCATAAATTCAAATCCCTTATAAACTTTGTTTTTTTTCCTCAGCTGTATCCCGTTTGCCTGCAAAAATTCTGCCCATTCAATAAAACATTGATAGGCCCAGCATATTTGTGGTGAACCCCCCTCCTAGCAGAACAACAATGCAGCTTTGAGAAGCCCTGGCCATTATTATTAACCATTTTAGCTGGTACATAAATTATTAACTTCTCTCTGCTACCTCCACACTGAAACTATACAAGTGGTGTCAACTGTTAAAGATAATTGTCTTATTAAATACAGATGACTCAAGCAAGTACTTCTTACCATCTGATATGAGTGGGAATGTGAAATACAGGTAGTCCCCAGGTTAAGAATGCCGGGTTTACAGACGACCCATAGTTAAAAACGGAGTCTACTATAGCAAAATTTGAGTTAAACACACAATGATTTGAGTTAATAAATACCCAATGGTTTGAGTCAATTACACAATACTACTTACACAGTATTATACAATAAAACTGTTCCGGCTTACATACAAATTCGACTTAAGGACAGACCTTGGGAACGGAACTCGTTCTTAAACTAGGGACTACCTATATCATAAGAACTTGAGTGTGAAAATAAAATTTATTAGTCAGAGCTTCCCAAAATATTATTACTTAATAAAAAGACAAAATGGGTCTGCCAAGGATTGGCAGAAAAATTAACATTTGTATTCTGTTTTTGCTTTAAGGAATTCTGGAATGTAAACATAAACTATCCCTCTCCTGCCATTCACAACAGCTTTATAATGTAATTTGTCAAACAAATTCACATGGTGTATTATATGAACTCAACCAATCATCATTTAACAAACTATGATAAGACAACCCACGTGTTGAATATGTCCATGAATTTTATACCACAGTAAAGTTTTGAATACAAGGTAAGAGGAAAATATCTGTATTGGATAATGCTTGACCTGGGCTGACAGGTATGACTGCTGCTACTATGCCTAGAGACCACTGTGTAGGTCAGTGTTGTCCAAACTTGGCCACTTTAAGATGAGTGGACTTCAACTCCCAGAATTCCCCAGCCAGCCATGGGTTAGGGTTCGGGTTCTGGGAGTTGAAGTCCACTCATCTTAAAGTGGCCAAGTTTGGACAACACTGGTGTAGGTGTTCTTCTATCTCCCCAAGAGAGGTGGCTCAATGGACATGGACAGTTCTTCAACCAGTGACTTCCAAAATGTTTGCTTAGGTCAGTGTTTCTCAACCTTGGGAAGTTTAAGCTGTGTGGACTTCAACTCCCAGAATTCCTCAGCCAGCAAGGCTGGCTGGGGAATTCTGGGAGTTGAAGTCCATACAGCTTAAACTTCCCAAGGTTGAGAAACACTGGTTTAGGTGATCCCTTTGGCAGGAGAACCCAAATGGGAATGACAGAGAAGCAAACACCACCATTATGTTCCTTCACTATTAAACCAAAAATCCTGAAAAAAATGTTTGTTTATTCAGCCATTATCTGCCATTAGCTCCAGAACTACAAAGGTAATGAAAAACAGAATACAAACTGTTTTAAAACATCATAATACCTTTATTGAGAAGAATATTCCAGGGATTTCAATGGGAAATAGTTTCAAGTAAGCATTCCAAGCTGGACCTAAATCCTCCGTATCTCTCTTTCACTATATTCTACTATGCCCTTTTTAGCAAGATCTACATATTACTTAGCCACCTAACGGTCCTTTACAGGGGAAAAATAGAGCAGAGATAATGAACTACTGATTTCAGAAATGTTCTAAGGACAGAGTAAGAAACAAACACTTCCTTTACTCTGGACTAATCCTGCTAAAATCGAAAGGGCCCCACCTGGAGTGTAGCAGTATTACTTAGCATTTAGTTCAGGACTACTACATGGGGGCTGCTAAAAGCAAAAGCAACAGAGAGATTCCAAAAATTCTAACATTTTGGTGCCATCTTATAACTGTCCTCAGTTTTGCAGGTCAGATATGGTAGCCCTTATTTTGTCTAGCATTTCAGAGTGTTCAAATAAATGTATATTATCTCAGTAACGTTTGCAATAAACTTAACTGATAGGTCAGCATGATTGTTCTCATACATGGAACACTGGCTGAGACATGCATGTTTAAGAAGAACATCAACAAAGCACAGTTCATAAATGTGAACCAAGGACAGGCTACACCATGCCCCAGTTTTCCTAATTAAAATGAAACATCCAGCACTTCAATCTCATGTTACACAAACATAAAGGTATCATAATTATAAATTACAACACCAAGTAAAGACTGTTCTTCCTAACCTCATTTTCTGATGAGCTTGCAGACAGAAGCACTTCTTGCGCATCAAAAAATTCAGAGACAGATTCAGACATGGAGAGCCTGCTCTCATTAGAAACTTGTTGGGAAAGTGGGAGACTGACATGGATCTGTTCACCTGTCTGTAAAAGAAGAACATATACATGAATTCTGCATGCTATATAGTGAGCCTAAGAGCTCATACAAGCTAGGAAAAAATAAAGATCACACCAAGCCACGATGGATTAGAGGTGCACTGCTTCTTTTCTACATGCCCCTTTTTCTTTCCTGCATACTGACAGAGAAAATAAGCAGAGACGGCCATGTAAACCTGCCCTATATCTAGCAAACTGAGAGTTTAGTTGAAAAGGAGTCGTATTTTCAGGTTGCCCTCAAAATTTTTTGTAGCTGGAGAAAAAGATGGATTACTTTCCTCAGGATTGCTCCTTGGTTGCAGAGGAAACAAGCTTTTCCCAACATTCAAATTATACACTGAAGGGGAAAAACAGGACAAATCTCTTGTCGCTTGGCACAATCCATTATCTAATGAAAATGTGTATCAGACTTTTGTGCTTGTTCATAAGGACAAACTCCTATTCCTCATGCCCTGCCATCTAACAATTCCTTTTCCTAGTGCAGTACATTTACACTGTGCTTCCACATGCATTGATGAGACTTGCTGCAAAATACTGGCTGGATTGAATCCAACTCTTGCTCAGCCAGCCGTCCCCCCAGAGAGGGAATTCTATTCTTCCCAATGTCATTCAACATTCTGTAACCACTGACTATATTCAGTTCTCAATGAATTGTGTTTCCAGGATTTAAAAAAAGATTCTGATAAAGATTTCCTCTTGAGTATTCCTGCTTTGATTGCAGTCTCCTTATCACCCTGTTCCTAAGTGTGCTATTAGGAAAACTAGTGTTTGTATTCTATTTACTTTAAGCAGTTTTACCTCTTTAGGAGAAAGGGTGTTATATGCTTTTCTTCTGCACCACGTGAACAACACAGTTTTATCTTCTCAATAGGCAGTTTAAGGTTCTCCTTGGAAAGAGAGATGCTTCGCCATTCAGGCTTGCAGCATGGGTCCCTCTTATTTATTTCACCACTTACCAGTGCATGGGGTATTTCATTAACGTAACACTTCTCTATTTGCAGCAAAGCTTAACATACTGTATATCATTAAAAAGCTACTACTACAGGATTGCAGGCCTGAGAATATAGGAGAAGCAATTCCAGTAATCCAGGAAAATGAGAAGAAGCTGTATATGCCATCAGACATATACAGCTTCAAGACATTCTGTTTTGGCAGGGTATAGCAACTCTAAAAAGTACTTAAATCCATTTATCTCAATTCATACTATGGAAGAATTCTTCTAGCTTCCCATCCAATAGAAGTTGTTTCAAATGAAAGATGAAAGAAAAATATACTTTTGTTTGTATTGAAGGGATTAACGAGCAAAGCACATGGTAATGTAATTAAAACATGGCATAAAAATGCAAGTGGTGGAGGAAGAGAGACACCATAACTTTCAAGAAAAGGAGTTTGAAAGAAAAATACATAATGAAATAGAGACCTTGGTGAAAGCAATAAGCATTACCTTCTCATGTATCTTCTAAACCTAAGTGAAGTTTTACATTTTCTAACCAGGAAGATCTCCTGCTCAAAAGGGGGACAGGAAAGAAATAAAATCTTCAACTGAACAGGGATTGTTGCAATGGTAATTGGTTTATCTTCCATCTTTTAAAATCCAAAGTGTAAGGTTGATAACTGCCAAATGATCAGAATCAGAGAGGAAGTGGATGATTGTCACCATGGATGGAGAAATGGGGTTACTCCAAGGATCTGTTCTGGTAATGACCAATGCTTTTTAACACATTTTAAACTCATTTTTAAAGATCTGGAGTTGGACTAAACAAATAAGATAATTGACTGTATGGACTGACCAGGGTGGCAAAAAAAAAAAAAAATTGGCAGAGAAGAGCTCTAAAACCGTCTCTATAAACTGGGTAAGAAGCTATAAAATGGCAAATGTGGTTCAAAAAATATAAGGGTAAAATAATGTGCACCAAGGCCAAAAATCTTAAGTTCACAATACACTGATGGCCACAGAATACATTGAACCAGCAATGATGAACCAGAAAAGAGATCATGGAATCATAATGGGAACCAGCAAGAAATACACCATTTGGAGATTTTTAATTTTGAAAAAAAATGAATAAGGTAGCAAGTATGAATAAATTATGCATAATACAATGAAAGTAGACAGAAAAGTTCTCTCTCTCTCATAGCACAGAAATTCAGAAGCAGATTTAGGAAAAACAAATGGAAGACTATCTTCACATAACACTTAGGTAATGAATAGAATTAGCTACTCTAAATATGGTAACTGCCAATAGCTATTAACTAATTAGGTGTCATCAGGTTGATGTTGACTCTTAACCGCCACATGCATAAACCTTCTCCAGGATGAGTCTATAGCTTAAGTATAATTAAAAAGGGTGTTCAAGAAATTCATGGGGAATAAAGTTATCAGTGGCTACTAAGTCAGACACCTCTAGGCCAACCTTAGGATCATCTCTGAAGATCAGCTGCAAAAGAACATGAGTAGAAAAGTGCCAAATATTCACAGGGTTCCCCATAGTAGCTTGGGAACAGGCTGTTGTGTTATATAGGTATTTGATATAAACTGGCATGGCTTTTACATATTTACATTTCATCTGCTTGTTCATGATACTAGAAACATGATTAATTCATACTCCCTGAATGAGGTTGCCAAATGTTTCACTTCTCAGCAATTTAAAATATGGTTTTCCAAAGGGAATTTCCCACTAATTACAGCTCATTACTTTCATGAATGCAATTAGAAAATTATGATCTAAAATGAGTTTGTCCCACTGCTTGCCAACTTTGCTAACCATAATCATTTAATCATTAATGGTAATCAGCAGAATTTTACTATGGTAAGTCCATTAGAGCAATACCAAAGTCTTACCTCATCAGGACTAGGGATAATATTTACACTGACAACCTGATCACAAAGAATAGACTCTGAATGTATTCTGTTCAAGCGACTCCTTAGTTCAGCATTCTGGTTGAGAGCCTTAAAATAATAAAATTGAATATTTAATTTCAAATGCACAAGAATAGCACAAAATAGAGCCAAGCTATCTTCATATCCTATATCCCTATATTATATAATGCACTGGGAAGGATTCATTTCCAAAATTAACACCTTTTTGCTGATCATAAATGCTACTCCCCAAATATTTCTTCACTTAATATGCATTATTTTAACTATTATGACATGACATTCTTCCCCAAGATTCTGGGACTGGTAATTTGGCTATGATGCTGAAAATTCCCTGCTAGAAATCCACAGTCCCTTCCATTTTAGACAAGTCTAAGGCCAGGATAATATATGGGAGATCCATGCACACCTTTTGAATGAAGCACAGCCTGGAAGGAGCAGTGGTGGAAGGAAAATGTGGGGTTTAAATCTTTCCCTGTGGAATATTTTTCCATTCAAAATAATTTCCACACTGCTTTTTTAAAAGAAAATACATCAGCTTTCTATATCTGTTTCCACTGTGAGGAAAAGAGTAAGGATGATTAAAAAAACAGCCTACGGAGAAGGAGTTAAACTACTTCTTACTATTCCAACTAAATGTATGTATAACCTCTCTATGGAGGCATATCAGTTTAGAAATAGTGTTTGAAAGAGTTTCCACATCTCATCATATTTGGCTCTAAAGATTGAAATCCCACACAAACATATTACCCAGAATTAGACTGGATTTATTTCTGAGCAAACTTACACAGAACTGGCCTGCACACTTATAATGCAGATACTGACTTATTTCCTTGTTTCATTAGTTTATACAAGAAAAAGTAATTTGAGGTCCCCTCCCTTAAATGCTGCCATCTGACAGGACCTTGGAGGCATACCTTCTCTATAGCTACCCTAACCCTTTGTAATTGCCTCCCACCTGAGATTTGAGGAACCCCTACCCTTTTACCCTTCTGGAAAGCAATGAAGTCCTGCCTCTTCCCACAAACATTAGGTGAGGAGGGGGTTGAGCCTGGAGGTTGATCACTGGTTGGTCTGACCCTAGTGGGAAGGGTTATTCTGTTTTTCTTGGCTGCTATGAGTCACCTAGGATCTCTATGTGAGATAGGCAGCCATATAAGTTCCATAAATCAATCAATCAATCAATCAATCAATCAATCAATCAATCAATCAGCCAGCCAGCCAGCCAGCCAGCCAGCATGCACCACTTACAATGGGAAGTGATCTGAATATATTTTGTTTTTTCAGTAAGCAAAGCGTTCATTTAACAGGATCATTCCATACTCTCATATAGTGCAAATGATACTGCTAATAATGACTGCTGCTTATAACTTTTTAGTATGACATTATCTTATTACTGATATCATCAGTAGTATATTTTCTCTCTCTCTGTTTTGGTGCTTTCAAGTCAGTTTTTGACTCCTGGTGACCAGACTAGTCCCTGCAGTTTTCTTGGTAAGATTTCAGAAGTGGTTTGCCACTGCTTTCTTCCTAAGGCTGAGAGAGTGTGACTGGCCCAAGGTCACCCAGCTGGTTTGTGCCTAAGACAGGACTAGAACTCACAGTCTCCCAGTTTCTAGCCTGGTGCCTTAACTACTAGACTAAACTGGCTCTCATACTAGTATTATCTCATATTAGTGATATATATGAGATATTTGTAACAGAATGCAAATACTCTCCAAATGATCATTAGCCCTTATACAATGGGATACAAAAAAGCAACAAACTCATCTTTTGAACTGCCTTGTTTACTACAAATTTGAAAACATTCATTTTTAATATTAACTGTTTAATATTTAGTTAAGTATGTTAGACAAGCTTGATTCATTAAGCTGCATTCCATTCAGAAGAAGAAGATGATTCACCAAAACATAGTGTAACAACAAATGGAAAGCAGAATGGGACCATGGAAATTTTGGCAAACATTTTGGAGATTAAAGAGGGAAAAGACTAGTAAAGAAAATATGATTTGATCTGCTAACCCTGACTCTTTTCTAGTTTTAGAGATGTTTATGTTCTTCTACAGAAGGAAGCTCATAATAAGAAATGAAAACTACATGATCAGAGATACCAGATTAGAAGCAAAACTGTACGGCATGTTACTATGATTTTATCTTTAGACCATAATAAAATCATTACACGACAATAAAAATGCAATTGGGTCACTTGGATAGATGATACTGTGACCAGAGGCAAAAGAATAACATTCTACTAGATATGGACTATTCCATGAAAGGCCTTTTCTTTTCCTCACTTCTTCTTTGCCTATTTTCCTTCCTATAGGAACTGTTACACTAAGAAAGGGGATATTCTAGGATACTGGGTTTCAAGATATATGACTCCTAGAAGTGCCAATCAATAAGCACTGTGAATCATTTCTCCCTCCTTGGGAAGAAAAAACAGTAAGAAAACAGAAAAGGTTATACACAAAACCTGTATTATTTAGTCACCTCATAAAAATCAATGAATGAGGCAAGACGACTGCACAGTAAAAGTCCTATCTGGAAATACTCCAGAAATTAAAGCACGACTTCAGGTAGAAAACAGGAACAGTAAAACAAAGATGAAGGAAAAACTACAGAATAGAAACTAACCAACCAAATATCAACATTAACAATAGCTTAATTCCCTCTGGTCAAATGATTTAATTGCAAAACTGAGGGAAGCATCCATGGGATTGTGTATGCCTTATTTCCATACAATGGACATACTATATTGTCATGTCATGTCATGTCATGTCATGTCATGTCATGTCATGTCATGTCATGTCATGTCATGTCATCTTATCTGACATAATTGTACAGTATATGATGCAGCATGTGGAGATTTAAATAAAATCTAATCACCCAAATGCAAAGGAGGGCAGACAGGAAGGCTGTACCTAAGCATTTGTGAAATCCTTTTCAGCAATGGCACCTTATCTGCGAAACGCCCTTCTCAAAGATGCTTGGCAGATACCTTCATTCTAGTTCCAAGGCCAGGCCTCTTCTTCCAAGCAGCTAAGAATTGTGAATGCTTACAACTTCTACTGCTACTTTTATTACTGTGGTTTACTGCTGTATTAATTGTCAATGTTATAGCTGTTCGTGGGCTTTACTTTGGTTGTTGTTCTTTAAAGTTGGGTGCTTTTTTAACTACATGTTTTACCTCATTGATAGTAAGTGGTGTGAAAGAACAATAAGTAGAATTGTGTGATATTTTTATGTCCTAAATTACAAAAGAAAGACAAGCTCAGGCCCGGCAATCATACAAGAATCTGTGGCTCGCCACAAAGATAATTTTATTTATTTATTTATATTTCAAATTTAGTCACCGCCCATCTCACTCAAAAAGTGACCAAAAGATATCTATTTCTGCTGATATCTACATAAATAGGTATCAGACTAATTAAGGCAGGGTAGGCAACACTGAGGCCAATAAGCTGCTATTTTCCAGCCCCAAGACGCTCTCTTTTTCATGCACCTGGAATATGGTAGTTTCCCCACTGAAAATTGGCAGCATAGTTTTTCAGATAAAATTGTTGTAAACCTTAGGATATGATCGGGGGAGGGGGGATTGGAGGCTTCTTTTTTTCCTCTGTTAAAAAAACCAAACCAACCTTGAAAAATCTTGGGCGTGATGTGATCGTATTGGTTTGCTTAGCACCACGCCCTCCCAGCCTAATTGTTCTCCCTAAATTTAAGGGGTACATAGGAAACAAAGCCTATCACATTAACACTTCTCCATAGCTCTTTATAAGTGAATATGAAAAAAGGAGATTAAAGAAATGCTTGAAGTGGAACTCTAGGTAGTAGAAAAACAACATTAAAAATCAGTATAATGTTTTTCAGCAGAAGCAATACTTGATAATACTTGATTATCTTATAGATTCACACAGACATTTTATTATTTTCTTTTTTATCATGTTGCATGGAATCATGAAATACGATAGGAATTAATTTCTATTACTGCTTTGTATTCCGTTATTTATTATTAGAAAGTTGCTACATGTCATGTGTAATAAAAAAAGAACCACTTACAAATTATAGCTATTTCAAAAATCAACATTCATTTTCATATAAGCTTACCTGAGAAAGTGATTGTCGGAGATGTATCATCTGTGTATTGTGTCCTGCAAAATCATGTTCTGTTACCATCTGTTTCAGCTTTTCCTTTTCTATTGCTATGCTGTTAAACGCAGACTTCAAAAGAGAATGTACTAAAGAAGAAACAAGAATGTCTTTGAAAAACACCCTATCATTTTTGTATGCAATTTTTAAATGTAACCTAAATACTAGAGAAATGTATGTAAGAAAAGCACTGATGGAAAAGGCTACATACAAAATACTTCTTTATACTTCTTTAGAATATTTTCACAAGCATTTCCCCAAAACTGGGAAGGGTTGATAGCATCTCAGATACACCCAGCATGAGGGGAAGTGGTTTATATTCTGCTCTTGAAAATGTTTCAGCACACAAAGCTGACTCGTAGCTTTTTATGACAGACTATATTTGTTTCTGACTTTTACTATAATGACAGTCCCAGTACAAGAAGGCTTTTTTTAACCTTTAGATTAACATTGTTGATAGCACTGTCACATGCCTGAGTAGTTTCAAGAAAACTAGTTGCGATTCTGATGAAAACGCAAGTGATCAGTCTCGCAGGTGTGCTTGCACACTGTACACGGCCAGATAACACAGCTTTCATGCAGGTGCAGCTTTGTACAAAGGTGGCCTTAAAGTGTATCTATTTTGCAAGTGCACTGCAAGGATTCCTTTAAACCAGTTCAGGAAGAGAAAGTCTCTTTAATACCTGATTCTACCTGCTCACATTTTCTTTCACAGATGAAATGGCCAAACAAGCAGCAGCATGTGCACACACAGATCCCAGGGAGATGCCACGCATAAACTTACCTTTCTGGGCCATGAGGCAAAACTCTTCCTGGAGTTTTATGTAGTCTGTGGAATTTTCCAAAGGATCAGCTACATGACTTGGTGGAGTCTGAAATTCGATGTCTGCACAAAGGTTAGGATTAGATGAATGTAGGCGAACAGGAGACATTGTAGCACTGAAAGGAACCTAAATTGAAAATCAACAGATACATCACACTGACTCCACGAAAAACCAAATAAAACCTTACAATGCCATAAGTAATTTCTCACATTATTTTAGGCTTTATTATATTTAATATTTACAAAGAGTTTTTTTTTAATTGCCTTCCCAGTAGAGGGTCCTTTCTGATTTATATTGCTAACAGGACTCTGCTCTTCTATACACTGAACTGGAATTTACTTTTCATAGCATCAAGTTAATTTTATTTTGCACATCATGAAATTCAACCCATATAATCCCAATTAGTATCATCCTTCCATCTTTTAAAAGACACTTGGTTTCTGGCTTGAGTAGTAATTTATTGGGCAAATGAGCCTATCTTAGTGATGGGCCATTTTCATCATTCATTTTTGTTCTTTCTGTTAACTCAAATAATCTTTCTAAATAGATTTGACTGTTGTATTTGTGTGCACACATACAAATTTTATATCCACACACATGCACTATTACCATGAAAAGGTTCCCTTAACAGTTGCTGCCATCTTAGCAAGTGACTGGTGATTGGAAATTTTATCAAGTTTTTTTTTTAATAGCATAATGGTGCTGGTCATGTTTGGAAATCCATCTTTTTAAAGTGTAGATGCATTATAGGAGTATGACACTGTACTCATTTAAGCAGTATTTTAGTATTATCTTAATTTTTTAAATAGAAAATATGCTTTAGATTACTTAAACAATGTTTAAAAATCAATGAGGTGATAAAAACAGCACCCTCTTGCAAACATTATAAGGAATATGTACTAAACTATGATAGATTCATGTAGTAATATAGTGTTCCACATATCAAAACCACATCTCTTAAAAAATATGGACAAGCTGCATTTATGCAAGTGATAATATTGTGTGAACTTCCTATAAAATGTGAGTAAGCAAGTCATGGAATTCCATCAAAAATCCTCACCTGGAAGCAGTCCAGCAAATTTGTTTATTTTGCAGCGAGTATCAAAGTTAGGATCCTTTCTCTCAAATCAATGCTGGTGGTTTTTGAACATTAATTGAAAAATACTTATGCTATACAAGGAATAGATACAGTTTTCAATACACACACACAGAGCTAACGCTTATAATGCGCAAAAGCAAGAGTCTTTTAAAGAGAGCAAAATGCAACAATCATGTATTGGAAGGGAAGGAATAAAATAATGGATTTTAATCAATACCTGCCAGAATTATTCCTTAAACAGCAGATAAGTGAATGGTGGCATTTTACATATATATTATATTCAGTTAATGGTTTCAGTTCAGTAAATTAAAAAAAATGAATTTTCCCAAAGAAGAGTTATGATTAATATCGCATGAATATGCATCTCCAAATCACCTACTGTGGAGCTATACTGTTCTGGTGTCTAATTTTGTATAATTTGAAATTATACTGTAGTACTTTTATTTAAACTAGCTTTCCCCAAATTCATGCTATTGAGATGTGTTTGAATTCAATCCCCCATACCTTTGGGCATGATGGGACTTGGCATTTGATGTATCTGGAGGGCATGATCAAAAACTGCCCTATATAATGCTTAGAATTAAGATTCTTTGAATATCTCGAAAGACTCAATGTATTATGCCATCTCCACTTTTCATTATCTTCTAAAATATGTTTGCTGTACTGTATATTAAATGTACATATAATTGCATGTGTATAATTTTCATACAATATATATGTGCACTTTTGAGATATATCTGTAAAATGTATCCTAAATACATATGCAATCTCACACACTCATAAAAACATACAAATACGCACCCATACCACACACAAATACTTACAGTAATATACATGCTGTTCTATGGTACAGGCATGCAAAATGCAAGTAACATTAGGTCTGTAATTAATTTTATTTTATAATTTATTCCAATCCAAATCACTCATGTAATTTAAGGACCAATACTTGGAAAAATAATACATAACAGGGCTGTGCACACTTTGAACATGATACCAAAGTGGTTTTGATCTCACACAAGTGCAGCATCTCTCTCCTGATCATTTAAGTAGCCCAACTTTTTTTAGGCTTCTGCATAGCATAGCCTAAAAAAAAAGGTGCTGCTGCTTAAGAACTGCAAGAATTTTAATGTGTGGATTCCTTAATTCCTTCACAAGAGATCCTAACCACTTCTTCCTAAGTGTTTTCAAAGCATGCCCTACCCTATCACAAAATATATTACATACTCTTGAAATATTCTGAACAACAGCACATAAAAAAGTCACATTGCTCTGTATTTCAATAGGATTGTTTTCTTTTCCATAATACTTGAAACTGGCTTAAAATATAATTGTTACCAACTTTTCAAGATCTGGACTGAAATTCTTAAGTATTCAATTAGAATACTTAAATATTCTGCTATGTTTCTTTCCTCTAGATATTTAAGTATTCTAATTGACATGTTAAATTCCATTTCAGCTACAAGCTGGAAATCCAAATTCCATTTAAATCCAAGATCTACTATATTTAAGCCCAAGTTCAGCTGAAACTGAAAAACAAGAGGAATTTCCAATATTATTGTCACATGCACATAACGGGTAATATTCAACTAGACGTAGGCTAGTGCAACAGAACCTTCCCAATCTGTTCCCCTTGGGGAGAATACAGAAGGGGGATGTTTGATTACACTGAAAAAGAAGTTCTAGAAAAGAACTCTATGTCCTGAATCTCTCTGCTGTGGTATATATAAATTTCATATCACATTAATGAGCTCTTTACAGTCCTTTAGAATATCCTTTTGGCAGGACTCAATTCACTAGCTGCTTTACCTTCATTAGAACTACAGTTGTAGGAGCATGTATTAACAGTGCAAGAATTAGCACTGAACTGTAAACCTGTTCAGGAGAGAAACAAGTAAACTAGGATCTTCAGTTTAAAATGGAAGCAGCAAAGTGTCGAGAATTCAGTTGTATAAACAAATGTGGAGAGAAAAGACCTCATAAAAGTTGAGAGCTAAGCAACACACCCTGCCTTCTAGAGGCTCTGAAGACACTTCAACAAGGGGACAGCAGTTCTCACTAACAAAGGAATGGCTTCCTTTGAAGGTGATAGGAACAAGGATAGAAGACATTCACACAAAGTTGACTCATTCTCTGGAAGCCTCTGTGGGAATATTTGTGCTCCATAGACCAAGCACTTATTTAGTGTATATTCTTGTGAAAAACTAGGATCCAAAGAAATTCTGCAGTTTCCCCATGAAAGAAACAACTGCCAAAATATTCTCTCATTCTTAAAAGAGTTTTGGAAATAACTATATTTCTCAAGGATCAGGGAAGAAGAAAAAAATGCTACAAAAGCTCCAGTTTGCCAACAGAACATATTTATACATCCAAGGGGGATCCTAGGATTTTTTTGGGGGGGAGGGGTCAGTGAATAAATGCAAATTCTACTGAAATGATCTAATTAGCATGGGGAAGAATCTGTATCTACATTATTTTTATTTTAAAATGTTTATTTCCTAGCCCACATACAAAAACCCATTATAAAGCAAATCATACATTTGAATACAGATATGAAAGTAAATATTTAAAACCAACTGAATATGACTATTCTAAAACTCAACTCTTTCTAACAAAGTAGGCAGGGGGAGGGGGAGGGAATAAATTTTATATAGTATCTACAAACTGGACCAATTGTAGAATAAAGGTGATACAGGACATTTAACCTTTCCTCAAGGTCCATTTCAAATGTTTCTTTACAACATATATATCTGCCTTTTAATAATTAAAAAAAAAACTTAACTTCCATAATTTTGTGTTCAGCACCACTCCACTTCTAAATAACCTCTGGTGTATTTGACCAGTCCAGCTGCAAGCACAATTCCAATTCTTATTTTTTATGTTGAGAAGGATTTGGTTCTATCAAAGATTATTTCCTACCAAATAGGTTGCCCGTATAAGAAGTCCAACATCATGTACAGTAAAAAGTCCTCAAAAGTGACTTTCTTAGATTACCATATTTAAAATGTCCTACATATGGAAAGTTATGGGGGGGGTGAATCAATTCTGAATTCTTCTTGGCATCAAGCCTGATCACTGCAGTAACTTCATTAGCTGATTTTTAATTGTTATTTTAGATCACTATGTCTTATGGGAAATATACCTTATTCTTTTTGTCATTTGTAATATTCTACTGAATTATTGCAGTTATTTAATGTTCTGTATTATAATGCTGAAGAGTGGCTCATAATTAAATATATTTTATATATTAACAAGTAAATTAGTTATATAGTGACTTGTTACTTTAGTTAAACACCAGAAAATCTCTTGTTGTAGAAATTTCAGGCATTCTCATTTTTTGGCAATTCAGCTCATGAACTGTCCCTTGGTAGTTGCAGGACTCCTACTGAGGAAGTCAAACCTAAATCATTAAATATCTTGTTTGTGTTACTGGATTATATTGTGTACTCTTCTACTTCCACTTATTCAAATAAACCAAAATTTATTTCACTTATTAATTAATTGATTGGTTTTCTTCCCATTAGATGTCTCTTAGTTCTCTAATAATAATGGTAATAATATGGCTTTTTGAAGATGGAGCAGAAATGAAAATTATGTAATAATGTATATAATATGATGGAATTTTTAATGGACCTGGTAAACAAATCTTGTTTTCTATTAGAAGAACCAGTATGATCTAAACAAGTGAACTGAGAACTAATGCCACTCAGAGTTCAAAAGTGTTACTACAAAATGAGCATTAGAACTTGAATAGCTTTTACTATTACAGTATTCATACTGCATGGGTGTGTGTCTGTGTGTGTAAATAAAACATATGTAGCCATTTGGTAGTTTTATTATCACTGCTTCAATTTAGGTCTTTTGCATTTGTTCTTGGGCTTTCTGGATATACACATCTTCGGGGGGGAAAGGATTGTGTATTTTATTATACATAAATGTGACTAATTATACGAAGATTATAATAATATAATCTTACTATAATTATATAATAATTCTGATATTAAGGTGGTTTCGTCAGACCTTTCTCAGCAAACATTCACATTTTAAAAATATATAGTTTTCTAGTTATACATACTATATTAATTTCTTTGATTATTTTTATGCCACAGTTCGATCAGAAAATTTTCCAAGTGGCATAATAAAATAAATGCTGGTATTTGTTTATTTGATTGACTGATTTTGTTATTTATATGACTGCCCAGTCACCAAGATATTCTGAATCCTGAGCTTTCTTTAACCTCAAATTCTCATTACACCTTAAGTCTTACACTGAGTGCTGTACAGTGGAAACTCAATTGCCTGGCTATGTATTTCTCTCTCTCTCTTTAGTTTGCTTGTTTGTTTTGGTAGTATTTAAAAATACTACCAAGGGGAAACACAGAAAAATGAAAAAGAATAGAAGAGATTTACAAGCTACATAAAATTCAATTAAAATTTCAAGGTAACCATTAGATCAATGCTTCATATCAAATGTCGTGTATTAATCTGAAATTTCAAAACCATTTATAAGATCAAATAAATATTCAATAATTAACTGAAGTGGCCAGTATAAATCATGTCAGAATGAACATTTCTATCAAGTCTAAAAACTGTATCTTCATTTAACAATTCAAGCAGAAGTAAATGTATGAAAGCTTCATGTTAAGAGAAACCCAAACTCTGAACATGGTACAAGTCTATATATAGAATTATAATCCATAAATGTTTCCATATTGAATTAAATTCTGTGCCAGACTCGCTTTCAGGTATGAAGCTATTCTTGATATTGATGCATGCTCCCACAACTTCATTTTGCCATTCTTCTTTAGAGGGAAATATGTGTGGTGGCTAGGTATTTTTAAGGCTTCCCTTCTGTTTAGCTCACAGGACTCACTAATAGAGCAGGAGCACATAATCTGGGGCCTCAAGGCCTAGGGGACTCTGCAAAGTCTTGGGAGCAGCCCCTCCAAATGTTGTTCCTAATTACAGTTTTTGCATGTGTTAGGGAAAAATACTGAATACATGAGGACGGAGCATATTCACTGCACTTAATTTAATTTACATTTAATTTGAATCAACGTTTTTCTTTCCTTCACCTCAGCCACTGGTCGGACTGACCCTTGTGTTGAAGGGTGTTCCTAACATGCCACTCAAAGGCTAAATTGAAAAAAACTGACATACCCCTCCCATCGGTGGCCATGCATAAAAGGAGTTAATTCGTCTTATTGGGGAGGTGGGGGAGAGGGAAGGAACCAGGCTGCTTTTCACCAACGTACTAGCCATGGCACTAGCAATAATTCCTAGCAATGTCACATAATGCTTTACATACCGCCCATAATGAGGAACACCATGACTATAAAACATAAAAGAATTAAACACACACAATGTACAATCCAGTCAAACTGAAGCCTTTTTGTTAGAACCACAGACTCACTTTCTCTCTCCAAAATCAACAGGATCTAAAGCTGATGAAGTTTGGCTAGATTTTGCAGCATGCTTAAAAACACTTCTGTAAACACCTATAAATACTTTGAGAGCCCACCCCAGTCTGGATTCTTGATATATTTATTTTTAGATTTCTATTCCACCACCACCACCACCCCTTTATGTATTCCAATACGTATGCGACAGCTCTGGCTTTCCAACCCTGCCCTCTAAACTCCCTCAATGTGACCAGCCTCTGAAGGGCTCCAAACTCTCCATATGGTAAGCACATGTTCAAGGTATACAGTTCCTCATCTTTAAAATTGGAGGTGCCTTGACTGAGGAGTCCACTCACTGTTGTAGCCACTGCTGCTGCTAGTCTCTGCCGGCGCCGTGCAGTACCGAATTGGCCCTTCAGCGCTGTCCCTTCCTGACAGGGAACAGGAAAAGAACAGGGAAGCAAAAGAAGGAAGAAGGATGATGGGAGGCAAGAAGGTGACAGATGATCAGAGAAAGGAAGGGTTGATTCTTTAATGGAGTGTTCTTTCTAAAAAAGCCAAATTCCATAACTTCTCTAAGAGCCAAAACGGGGACTGTCCGCCTCATCCTTTATCTACTGTAGGTGTGAGGAAAGAGAAGTGATTCACTTTCTTCTTTCAGGGCTCATCATGATAATTAAACTAAATGAAGTTGTATTGTTTGTTGTTTGGCCAACGAAGGAAGCAGGTACACAAATCATCACATCTAGATATAATTTAATACAGTAGAATTGTTCACCTATGAGGAATCATCAGAATTGATGTTATGTCTTAGCAGTAAAGAATATTTTGGTAGAAAAGAGCATGCTTTGTTTTGTCACTGAAGCACATGCAATAGAAATTCAGAATATTTGTTATACAGTTTTCTCAGTACTACCTGGTTGTGGTAAACTATGACTTATGTCTAGTTATTTATCATGAAAAGTATTTCAAAAAAACAGATATGGGATGAAAAGACAACTAAAAAACTAAGAATCTGACATTCAGATTATTTAATTTATATATTCTAATACAATTGCCTGGAATGCTACTCTCAGTTATACTAAGTTTAGCAGGGTGGCCACAAGAAGGAAGTCAAAAAAGTCAAGATAGCAGCCACGATCATGCAATTGAGGCACTGCCCTTTTTTATGTGCATCACAACACACATAAAAAGGGGCAGCACTTTGAGTGCATGATTGTGGCAGCCATCATGACTTTTTTGACCTCCTTGCAGACCTCCCTGCAAGTTAGCTAGGCAAAGTAAGTTCATATTTTAGGTTTTTCCAAACTGGCTATTTTCTACAATCAACTCTTCTGTAGATTTTTGCATTATCAACCTCTCTGTTCATTTCCTTTCAAAGTTGTTCTGCATCCCCTCAAATAACACCAAACATTAAATAACTATCTGTATGTTTCATCTACCAAAAGGAGTGATAACCATCTTTCAATCTGCCATCTAATATCCAAAATGCCACTCCGCAGCATTCAGTAAACAATAGTTTTGCAGGGTTATAACAAATTTATTTGAATGTCTCCATCATTCTTTTTAAAGCCACACCACAACTTTATATGTCCAACTGATAATAAGAAAATACATAACATATTCCTACTTTGATAGGAAGGCTTCCCCTCTGCCTTTGAAACTTGTTCAAGTTAACCACTTTTTTTTTTTCCAATCCAGAAAAAGGGAGTAAGACTTAAGGTTACACAAACCTTTGCTTCAGCCCTCCTGCACTGTTCTTTCATTTTATTCCTGGACTACATGTCATATTAAGCAAACAGACTTCTGTTTCTGCACTGGATGTCTCCCTTCATCTCCTCCTGCTTGAATATCTGCAGATCTACCCCTGAGGGTCTCCAACATTAAAGAGCTGATTTAGTTGATGCAGGAGACTGGCAGATGGAGGAGAGCAGAGGTAAGAATCAGACTTCTATACTGAAAGAAGCAACAGACAGGGGTTCTGGGGAAACACTGGATACAACCAAAACTGATACTGAGTACAGTCAGTATTACTTAGCTGGAGAACAGAAGAGGGAGAAAAGAAAAGGCTCACTTCCATTTTATACCAGATATAGTTTAAACAGATTCTTAGTTATATCTAGGAACTTTTCTATTATGAGCGATCCAAGAGAACCAGTCTATTATAATATGGAAATTTTTGATTTTTTTTTCCCTTTTAGAAGCCACATATCCAAGATGCATGTAGCTTTTTTTCTATTTTTCCTATTTCAAATGGTTTTCATACGTTAGCGGCAACAGTTTCAGCTAGCTTTAAAATAAAAAAGAGATAGTAAATAAATTATTATTATTAAATCAGAATAGTCCTGCAAAATTAACATAATATTTGGAATAGAGACAATGAAGTTAAAATTTGGTTCCAGACTTTCAGACCAACCCTCATTCATCTCACATATTACTAAAACACCTATTTGCATAAAAATATAATGCTATGTTTTAAAATTCTGCAGTATTTCTTTTTCTTTTTCCTTTTCTTTTTCTTTTGATAGGAAAACAATCCATTGGACTGTTGGCTGCTATTCTAAAATCTTACTGCATAATTTCAAAAACATATTTTTTGAAACAATAGGCTTCAACTGAACCCTGGCAAGGCAGAGTGGCTGTGGGTTTGGAGCTCTCCCATATCTGGGGCTTGGTTCTGGATGGGGTTGCACTACCCCAGACAGACCCAGTGTGCAATTTGGGGGTCCTCCTGGACTCATGACTCCTGCTCAAGGAGCAGATGGTAGCCATGGTTAGGAGGGATTTTGCTCAACTTCATGTCATGCATCAGTTGCGCCCTTTCCTGGATCGGGAAGCCCTTCTCTCAGTCACTCATGTCCTAGTCATCTCCTGCACGGACTATTGCAATGTGCTCTACATGGGTTTACCCTTGAAAAGTATCCGGAAGCTGCAGCTGGTACAGAATGTGGTGGCACGGGCAGTTTTGGGCACCCTTAGGGTTGTGCACGTAACACCACCGCTGTGTGAGCTGCACTGGGTGCCAGTTTGCTTCTGGGTCCAATTCAAGGTGTTGCTTACGACCTTTAAAGCCCTTCATGGCATGGGCCCAGGTTACCTGAGGAACTCCCTCATCCTGGTTACATCAGCACATCCCACCCAATCCGGCAGGAAGGGCATGCTGCAGACCCCATTAGTTAGAGAATTTTGACTGGCAGGGTCTAGGAGGAGAGCATTTTCTGTGGAATATCTTGCCCCCCGAGGTGAGATTGGCCCCCACTCTTCTGGCCTTCCAGAGGAGCCTTAAGATGTGGCTCTGCCAACTAGCTTGGGGATCCAATGGGGGCTCCCAATATTGGGAGTGGCTGGTGGCTTGAGTATGCTCTCTCCATCTTTTAGCTTTGTACTCTTTTTAATGTGCTTTGTAGTTTTTAAATATTTTTACATTTTTTTTACCTGTGAGCTGCCCAAAGCCACTGATAGTGAGATGGGCAGCGTATAAATTTGATTTATAAATACATAAATAAATAAATAAATAAATATTATATTAATCCAGGAATGTGCACACACTGTAGGTCTCTGAATTACATCTATGTGAGAAAATTATGATAAATTTAGAGCAATCTAAACAGAGTTTCTATAAGCATGGAACAATTTTAGAAAAATCCCTTTGAAACTTCTGCTATGAAAAAACAGCTCCATTATTGAGGTACATGGGGGAGACAGTTAAGGCTATTTTTAGCAGCAAAATTTGGTTAAAGAATTATATGAAATCTCAAGCTCTTAATTTTATAAACACAAAAATGTTAAAGTTGTTCTTAACAAATGAATAAAAAACAAACCCCCCCCCATTTTTCAATATAAAACAGCCCAAATTTGATATTCCTCAGACAAGACATTAACTGAGATGTAACAAACCCCTGCTATATAAACACTCCACATAAAGCATACCAAACACAAAGATTGCTTGAAGACAGTGCTACATCATCCGTACATAAAAGGAACTCTTCTTCAATGCAATTTACTTATGACAGAAACAAATAGAAAATGAAACATTTTGTATGCCAGTGTTAGTTTCCTTTCTTATCTGATTAACTGTAAACCAATTAGTACTGCCTTGCAAATAGTCAGGTATTAGAACTTAGCTTATTCCCATTAGCTCTGGGAAAAGACATGGCTGCCTGTCTCCACGCTGAAGGCACATACTTCAAGCAGAATCTTTTATTGCAATGATCTTCCAATGGTGCATTTATCACCGCTGTTAGTGAGTCCATCCAACTAAGTCCGCATCTTCTCTTTCTTCCACATTTCCCAGCATTAGAGACATTTCCAGAGAGCTAGGTCTCCACATAATGTGTCCAAAGTAGGATAATTTGAGCCTGGTCATTTCTGCCTCGTGAGAACTCTGAGTTGATTTGCTCAATGATCCATTGGTTTGTTTTCTTTGCTGTCCACGGTATTCTCAAAAGTCTTCTGCAACACCAAAGCTCAAAGGTGTCAATATTCTTCCTATCCTGCTTCTTCAAAGACCAACTTTCACTTCCATAGAGTATCACAGGGAATACCATGGCTTGCACAATTCTGATCTTTGTAAGTATAGATGCACCATGGCATTTGAATACCTTTTCCAAGGCCTTCATGGCTGCTCTACCAAGTGCTAGTCTGCAGTGTATTTCTTGACTGCTTGTTCCTTTACTGTTGATGGCAGAGGCTATCTACCACTCTGATAACTTCATTATCAGTTCTAAGGCTGGTTGTTCTACCTGTTTATTTATTTTATTTATTTATTTTTCAAATTTGTATGCCACCCATCTCCCCCAATGGGTGACTCTGGGCGGCTCACAATAATAATAAAAAAACACAGGACTCTCCAAACATAGACATAATCTATAAATAGTTAAAAACATATATAAAAATGGCCTAAAAACCTCCTATAATTTGGCCCTAAAAAACCTGTAAGATGCTGGGGGAGGGGACAACCCCTCACCCCACCAGCCATCTCCATAGGTGCGGGCCTCCCTCTGGCCCCCAAGCCTTCTGGCAGAGCCAGGATTTAATCTCTTTCCTAAAGGCCATGAGGGAGGGGGCACACCGCACCTCAGGCGGCAAGATGTTCCATAGGGCGGCCGCTACAGCAGAAAAGGCTCTCTGCCTAGACCCCACCAATCGAAATTCCTTGACGGGTGGGGTCTGCAATCTGCCCCTTCTGCTGGACTGAGTGGGGCGGGCTGAGATGACCAGGGCGAGGCGGTTCCTCAGATAACCTGGTCCCATGCCATGAAGGGCTTTAAAGGTGATGACCAACACCTTGAATTGGACCCGGAAACAAATTGGCAACTGTTGTCATTAGTCCCATTTTTTCACTGCACTCTTTGACTTTTAGTATTAGGCCTTGTAGATCCTTTGCATTTTTAGCTATCAGGGTAGTGTCATCAGCATGATGTAGGTTGTCATTTTTTTCCTCCAATTTTAAAACCACGCTGTGTCCATCTTCTTCCAGTCCCTCTTCCCTTAATATATATTCAGCATATGGGTCAAGTAAATAAGGGGAGAGTACCTGTCTTACTCCTTTGCCAACCTGGAGCAGTATGTTTCATCATGTTCTGTCTGTACTGTGGCTTCCTGACCTGTATATAAGTTTCTCATAAGGACAATGAGATGTTCTGGGATTCCCATTTTTATGAGCACATTCCATAGTTTGACATGATTAACACAATTGAAGGAATTTCTCTAATCAATGAAGCACATAGTGACTTCTTTTTGGTATTCTTGGGTTTTCTCAATTACCCCACAATGCATCAACAATAATGTCTCGTGTTCCTGGTCTTTTCTAAAGCTTGCTTGAACATCTGGCATCTCTCTTTTCATGTAGGGCTCTAATCCGTGTTGGATGATCCTAAGCATTATTTTGCTAGCATGTGAAATTAAGTTACGATAGTTTGCACACTCTGTTAAGTCTCCTTTTTTTGGTACTGAAATGTAGGTTGATCTCTTTCCAATTTGCTGGCCACTTTGTTGTTCTCCAGATTTGCTGGAATAGCTTGGTTAGAACCTTCACTGATTCTTCTTCTGTTGCTGGCCATATTTCTGTGGGTATTCCATCAGTTCCTGTAGCTTTCCGATTTGGTAATGACTGGAGTGCTGATCTAACCAGCTTCTAGTACTAGAATTCTTGTAAATAGGGAATATCTTCTAAGGTATCTTGGATGTTGACATCTCTACTATAGAGAATTTCAGTATACTCTTTCCATCTTCCTTTGATCTCCTCTGAATCGGATACTATCTGTCCATTGGTGTCTAGCATACTGATTCGAGATTGGAACCTCCTTCTAAGTTCAGAGACCTTTTGGAAGACTTTCCGTGTTTCCCATGTCTGTTTCCATCTTAACTGGCTTTACAGATCTCATTGTAATACTGCTGCTTGTCTCTTCTCTCTGAAACTCTTTGTTAAGCTCCTTTCTGAGATTTTTGTCTTTCTTGGATTTGGCTTCTCTTCTCTTCTTGGTAATTTGTGTACTGACATCCAATTTGATTTCTTCTGTTTCTTCATTTTTGGCAGTCCCTTTTCACATTCATCCTTGACATCTTAAGTTCATTACATAATTCCTCTGATTCTCTATCAATAATGTTCAGGACTTCAAAACAATTCCTGATGTTTTCCTTGAATATATAGACAACAGAGCAAGACAAAAGAATCCTAAAATGGTAGGATGGTTTGTAGTATGGTTTATGTTAGTTGATGATATTTTTTACTGCTTCCTTGATAAAACAAAGTGGAAACCCACCCACCCCCACTGCCAAGTCAAAATTCACAAAAAGAAAGGATCTACCTTAGTCCTCTTAGCAAGTATCTGGGTGAGGCTGAACTTGGAACCAGTACATTGCTGTGGGTGTTGTTGGCTCTGTACATTTTTAACCTACTGAATCTGGGTCTTTGTTGAGATAGATAGCAGGCTATCCATACCAGTTGTCAAAACCTTTGTTTTGTTGGCATTAATTTTCAGGGCTTATGAATAGGCAGTCTTCATGATGTTATAGTATACAAGACCTCTGTGGCACTGTCTGCAAATATGGCCTTAGGTCAATCATGTAGTGGGTTTCATCATACTGTACTCCTTGCCTGCCACCAAAAACTTTCTTCATGGCATTGACTATGACACTGAATAGCAGGATGAAATCATGCAGCCTCACCTAAAGCCAATTTGAACTGGGAATTTCTGTGAAAGTTTATATAAGATGCACACACAGTTGCTGGAATTGTTGTACGTTTCTTGCAGTAGGTGTATGATTATTGTGGGCATGTTGTCTGGTTTTCAATGCTTTCCATAAAGCTGGACGATATATACTGTCAGGCTGCTCAAAGTTAATCAGTATAATGACCATTCATTTGAATTATTTCTTCCATGAAATAATAATCTTCCTCGGTTTGGGCAGAAACCAGCCTACTGTTCTCTAGTTGTCTATTCCCACTGTTTCCTACTGGAAACTTAGTTGGATGATTCTTATGAGGACCTTTTCAATGGTTGGTAAAAGCCCTAAGTCCCAGTAGCTTTTGCATTTGCAACTGTTGCCATTTTCCAAAATAGGGATTTTAATCGCTCATTTCTATGCAATGGAGACCTTCTCTGAGTGCCAAATAATGGGTAACTGTGAATGCGGTCATTGAGTTAGATTATCTCCATCATCTTTGAGTGCCTCAGCTCTAATTCCATTCATTCCAGCTCTTTACCATTTTTCAATAAGCTTATTGTTGTTTTTATTTCATTAAATTCAGCATCCAACGCCTGATTCTGTGGCACTTCGATGAGCAGGGGATCTACCGGTGTCCCTGCAACTCCTCATGGTTGTATAGTTGCTGGAAAAATTCCCTCCATCTTTGAAATTGTTCATTTGAAGACTGCACACGTCCCATCCCATATATGCTTGTTGCTTGTTGATTCTTTTCCCCTTCATTAAGGCATCTAGGACAAACAACCTTGACTTTGGGCATCTACACAAGGATAACTTCTGATACAGTATCAGTTTTCTATAGATAAACCCTGCACACTGCTGCTGTATGTAACTGCTCTGTAAGTATAGTGATTAAATGTGATTTCCCAAAATGTGTTCACACACAAAATAGACACATACATTCATCATGCAACTTATGATACAGGTAGTCCCCAGTTTAAGAGCAAGTTCCATTCCCAAAGTCTGTCCTTTAGTCGTAAGCCGGAGCAGCATTATTGTATAATACTGTATAAGTAGTATTATGTAATTAACTCGAACCACTGTGTATTTAACTTGAATTTTGCTACAATAGGCTTTGTTCTTAACTATGGGTCACCTTTAAACCAGGCATTCTTAACCTGGGGACTACCTGTACTGCCTCGATAACAGGGACTCATATAGACTGCTGCACTGTAATCTCTTTGGGGCTCTCTCTCTCTCTTTCGTTCTTCATTAAATAGCCTTTATGCTCATAGGAGAAATTAAATGGTTACCAGATCAGGGCTGTAAAATCCAGACAACCACTAGATGGAAATAGATTTCCGTATCTATCTGCTACCTTCCAGTGGTCCTCTGGATTTCTGCAATGCAGGTCTGGCTGCTCTAAGAAAAGATAAGTAGTTTTATTTGACCAGCAGACCTTAATCTTCAATTTTTAAAAAGCTATTAACAATTAAATATCCAGTAGTTCAAATTCAAATTGATTTTATGTTTTATTATTTTTAACAAATGCTTATCCAAAACCATAGTGAAAACATAGTGAACTCAGTACCTGAAGTTGTATTTTAGCATCTTTGCTCACACTTTTTGTTCTCCATCTTCTTGTGACACGCTTGTCTTTCTTATCTACACTGTTAGCCTATGTCATAAAATAATTAAAGCAGTAAAGCATTGGGTTAAAACTGACAAAGCTGACATGGACAATATGCAAAAATTAATAACAAAAAATTAGCATTAGTTGACTGCCAAACATAATAAAACTGCTATTCTATACAGTAGGGTACAAATAAAGCAAACATGCCATTGAAGACAGTTTCAAAAACAAGAATCGCGGCACAATTGTTCAACCATTTATGCTAGAGAATGCTGTCTAAAATTTACTGAATATGGTAGCTCCATTTCTCTTTTCACAACAGTCTTAACAAAAAGAACAAAGAACAAAGAACAAAAAAGCAACTGAATATTAAATTTAGAACAAAGTATGCAATTTAGGCTGAAAAATTATTTTAGTTTAAACTCATTAGAGAACTTGACTATGATAATGAATAATTCTGCACTTTATTGTGTCATTGTATTAACTAGAAGTTCATACATAGATAATGATATGGCTGTTAGCAGAGAACATTCATCCAGAATATTTCAAAATATATTATAAAATACATAGTATATGCAAACATTATTTTATTAATTTTTAAAATCAATTTTATTTACCTGCATATCTGTGAAGCTTGGTGCTGACTGAGTTCTCTGAAGTATTTCTAAGTTCTGAAGAATTTTACTGAGTTTTACAAGATTTGATTGACAATGTGCAAGATCTGACAAAAAGTAACATGTTTAGAATAACAAAAACTTATTTTGATTAAGATTTTATCTGCAAGAGTATTACAAGATATTACAACTGAAATGATGGCATCTGAAACCCCCCATTCCCCACTAGCATTCCATAAAGGAAGCAGGACAGTCACACAATAAAACCTATAAATTTCATGCCACATTATGCTAACAGATTTTGGGCTCCCTTCATCTACTCCACACAGCTGTTAAATTTCTTCCTGCATGTCCCCAAACCTTCTGGAAATAACTTGAATGTTGCACAAACTGGTGGACATCATGATGGCGAATCATTCCATATGCAGATCAGAATAATTTCTATGCAAGTGAAATGACCCCATTAGACAAAACCCTTTGCCTGGAAATACCATGGGGTTTTGGGGGGTGGGGAGTTCTTCTTTCATTCTTCTAGACGTCTTAGATTGTATTACAAGGCAAATAATAACAACATCTTAAATTTTATTCAGTCATAATTTTGGGTTATCTTTAATCCCTATAATTACTATTGCTGAGTTAGATGATAAAATTAAGTCAAGACTTTAAAGTTTAAAACTTTAACTGGAAAGTGTAGAATATGTTATTATTATCAACTATAATATACAGAAATTACAGAATTTTCAGCTCTGTATTACAGAGAAATATACGATATTGGAAATATTTGCTAGGTAGAAGTTGAGTACTTTTAAATATAAAAAAATGCTAACTAACATTAGGAAAGAAGTTTAATTAGTCCTGAAAATCTGAATTTTGGTGGTTCTTGGAAGAATTGCATATAATTTTAAAAAGTGGGGGAGGAGAGCTTCATTTTAAGTATAGCCAAGAGAAAATTCCTATATTTTTTGCTATATAACATAAAATAAGTACATTTCCACCATAGCTTCCAACTATGTTCTACATATAGCTCTATCAGTAGCTGTGATTGTAGATGAAAGGAAGGAGGTGCTGACCTTCTGCACACTTGTCCATCTCCTCTGATTCCTGCAACCAAGCAACTACTTTACTTTGGCCAGTAGTACATGTTGCAGGTAGGCTGTTACTGCAAGGGATAGATGGTTGCCAGGGGAAATTATTCTGTGAGACCTAAAGAAAGACATACCCACACACACAGATATACATATGAGAACACTGGGAGAAAAAATGGTTGTGATAAAAACTAAAGTGGTAACTGTTATTCTCCTCTTGAAAAAAAAATGAGGCGTGTATCTAACACTCTAAACTTGATAACAAATAAATGTGGTAAAATGGAGATGTCCTTTGTTGCATGTATTCTTCTTTTCAGTGTTAACGCTATCCATATATAACTGCATCCATTTCCTGATGGAGAAAAATGAATGGCTAGGAATGTGGTAAATCATTCCTCTCTCTCAGCCCCCAACATCAGGCTCGGGCGACAAGCCAGTCGGTCAATTTCTGTCACAACCAACAGATCAACATTTGGTTGATTCCCCCCCAAAAAATGGACCCTGCACATGCGAGAAAAACTCTAGGAAGAAGGAAAAAAATTCAACAATGGGGCAACTTAGTACAGATTTTTCTTTTGTACCCCTAGAATTGTGTACTTTACTGAAGTTAAATGGAGAAGTCACTTGAGATGGTATAGCATATCATAATTAAAAAGGTATTTTAAATAATGGAGAAAAATGAATGGCTAGGAAATGTGGTAAATCATTAAGCAACTTTATATGAACTGAAGGATGGCATTCTTCCTGACCAAGCAAATGTTATACCTTAGCTTCCAGCAATGTAGCATTAGTAGCTGGTGAAGATTCAGTGGTTGAAGTTGAAGGGAATATGTGGAAACTGGCATCCCGTGGTGATCGCACAATTTCATTCTGGCGATATAATCTGTGATGGCGCAACTTTGACACCCAAGCATCAAATGAATCCTGGGACTTCACCTAATTAAAAGATCAGTGTGAGTAAGAAATCCAGTAATAATACTTGATTTCCCTTTTATATCATAAGTTGAAAATCAAAATTAGTAGAAATACTCCTTACTTTTAAATGGTAGATATGCTCCTCAGTGTCAAGATCTATCCTACGTGCTTTCTTTTTAATTGACATAACTGATAACCCCACATCTATGCTCCCATGAACCTTTCCTTTCTGAGTCTGAAAAGAAAATCGAGAGTAAACATTATGTGCACAGTAGGAAATCAAAGGCAAAAATGGCAATTTAATTGATTTTCAGGATGAATGGATGGATAGCTTTCTGGGCTATAGTGCAAGAGTAAATAAAATAGCAAAAATGGGAAAAAGTTGGGGAGAAATTATCATGTGCTGCTTACCAGGAAGAGGTTATTATGTAAGGAGTGCATTGCTTTTTTTCACACACACATACAAACATTTTATAGGCTGAGATGAATGAAAAGATGGAGGCTAATTATATACAATACTATTTTAAGAAGAAAAACAAAACAAATGACAGATGTTTAAATACGAGAATGAAAAGCAAGCCTGAGGCTATGATTCAGATAATCTACATATACATATAGGCAAAAATTATGCATTTAATTCAAGTGACATTTCTGTGGCAACTACATTCATTGCTAAAGAACTAAACTCAGATTAAGCTTGGCTCACCTATGCAGCAGTGAAAGCTATGATGTTAAAAAAACATTCTAATACAACTCTGGCAGCATGCACCATTCATATGCAAATACTACATCTCTAAAGAGCAGTTTATACTGATAAATAATAGGGGAGAGTTTCTACCCTCATGAAAACTTATACCTGTATAAATTCCAAAATAGGCTTGAGGGAACAAGCTACATAAATAAGCATACAAACCTCCATTTCTTATCTATTATACACAAAAGATTTCAAAAATAAAGAAATGAAATAATGTTACCTAAATAATCAAGTCTTCCTCTGAACAAAATATCAACATGTTGTGAACTAATTTTCCCCTTCCTCCAATTATACATAAAAGAAAAATTAATTATAACTAAGATTGCTTCTGTATTTTTAAGGGCATTTGGTCTTAAAACTGCTTATTTCTAAAAAGAAATAACAGAATGTACTTTATCATATATACATCATCTGGAGAACTTACGGTATTTTAAAGATGCAACAAAAAACTAAACTCATCTTTAAACCCATATTGCTGCAGGCCTTGTTTGTTTTCTATTGCTGCCTCTTAACAGGGAACTTTTAGGGTTGCTAGATTTATTATGTGGTTTCAGCAGTAAATTTTATTACATTTTAATGTTTTTCTTAACTAGGGTAGATTTTTTTTAATGTTAATATTATTACTGACTTGTATTATTATGGTAAAATAATTGCTTTATTGTGGTCAACAATTACCTTGCAGTTAAAATAAAACAAAGTTATAATTAAAAATCCATAACAACTACTCATTAGTACAGTAAATCCTTGATTTACCAACCTTCATTAAAGAGGACTTTGAAAGCAATGGAGAAAATCCATTCACTCTTTTATGCATGCATAAAATCCCATTTACCATTTAATGGACATTCAGATCTAACAAACATCCGTTCCCTTCTATTACAGGTAGTCCTCGACTTATGACCATTCATTCAATGTTCAAAATTATGATGGCGCTGAATGAAGGGACTTACAACCCGTGCCCAAAGTTACAGCTATTGCAGCACCCCCCAATCACGTGATCAAAATTCGGGTGCAGGGGTGCTTCAACTCCTCCCACCTGCCTATCTCTTCCTCCCACCTATGCCCTTTTTCCACCCCACACTCTGCCTTGTGGGGCAGCAAGCAGCCCCAGAACCACACAGCTCAGGCTGCAAGAAGCCCCTGAGCTGCAGCTGCCCCAGCCCAGCCGCCCCAAGCCACATGAGGTGCCCCAGGAAGCTGCAGCCACCTCAGCCCAGCCTCTCCAGCCCAGCCACCCCAAGCTGCCCCAGGAAACATTTGTTCACCCAGCTACCTTCTGTCCCAGTTCCCTGCACCAACCTTTCACCTTTTTCACCCAGCCACTGCAGCCAAAGCAAAAGCAACTTTTCAAAGACAGTGCAGAGCCTTCAGAAAGACAGGGCAGGTTTTGCACTGTCTTCAGAAACCAGCCTTGTCTTTCCTTAGGGTCTGCACTGTCTTCGGAAACCTGCAGTCTTTCCGAAGGCCCTGTGAACACAGCACAGGTTTCTGAAGACAGTGTTCCAAAGGCTCACTCCAGGGAGCCACATGGAGGATACATTTGCCGGAGAAGCCGGGTCTGAAAAGGAGATAGCAAAGGCAGCGGTTCTGGGGCTGCTTGCCACCCCACAAGGCAGGGTACAGGATGGAGTGGGTCCTTGGCTAACAATAGATGAAATTCACTTAACGACGGCAACAGGGAGTACCGGGATTGCGGTCACTAAGCAATGGAGTCACCTGACATCTTGCTTTACAACCACATCACTTAGTGACAGAAATTCCAGTCCCAATTGTGTTCGTAAGTCGAGGACTACCTGTATTCTGTTAAATTGAGGATTTGCTGTATTTTGCAGTCTGCTGAACAGCAAATGGAACATACAGAGTTTCCAAGGCACCCAACCTACAAAGGCACAGGTGCTGCATAACAGGTACACTAATTATGTCTATCAAATAATACTGCAAAAGGCAGAACACTGACCTGACCAAAGTGAAGTAGTAGTATTAACAAGATAAGAAGCTGGTGTGCTTTTGGTTTTAAATCTTCATAATTTAAGAGCTGGAAAGTAGAGTTTGCTGACTCTTTATATATAGAAGCTTGCCCTGCCAATCTTGGTTGGAGCGTGGTTTCTTCCTTGATATAGGAAGAAACCACGGGAATATGATTTCATCTCAAGGTAATGAAATAACTATAGGCAAACAACCAAGCTCAGAGACACTAAGAACCGACCAGGTTAAAAATTATCTGTCACAAATAAAATCTGGCAAATTATAAAGCCGAAAAATCCACAAATTATGCTAGAGATAAAAGGAAGAGGATGGAAAAAGAGCAGAAATGAATGGCAGAATTTGCACCTTTTCTCTATAGTACAGGGATGTCTATATCTCTACTGGTACTAAGCATTCAAATAACATGTAACTCTCAACTTTTTAAAAAGCCCCAGGGTTACTTACATCAATTGGTGACTTTGAATATTTCAACATTCCATTATCCAGAACAAAAAAGCGCTGCAGAAAAAAAAATGTAGGAGATCACAATACAGTAGAGAATATAAAAAACTGTTAATGAAGACATAAATACATTGCATGCAGCAACGAATGTATTTCTCTTTCTTTGGTAGCAAAAGCAATTACAAACAGCCAAGAATTTGCAATAAAAAGCAGAAGTACAGTGGCACCTCGGGTCACGAACTTAATTCGTTCCGCGACTCTGGTCGCGACCCAAATTGGTCGCGACCTGAATCAAATTTCCCCATAAGGTTCAATGTAAATACGGTTAATCCGTTCTGACCCCTACGAATTTGATCGCCAACAGATTTTGGTCGCGACCTGAATCAAATTTTCCCATAAGATTCAATGTAAATACGGTTAATCCATTTTGAACCATATGTATTTTTTTTTTAAACCACAAAATATGACACAAAGTACAGTACAGTACAGTATGAAGAGAGAGAACACTAACCTTGCTTGAGGCGTGGAGGACAGGAAGGCGGGTGGGGAGGCGGTTATTGTTTGGAGGGAGAGTCTCTCTCCCTACAGGAAGCCACGACCACGTGTGTCAGCAGGGAAAATGGCCGCGGATCCTGTTCGTCACCCGATGCGGAGTTCGCGAATGGAAGCAAAATTTTGCGAACGGTGCTGTTCGTGACCCGAATTGGTCGTGAACAGAAGCGTTCGTGACCCGAGGTACCACTGTACATGTTTGTGTGTGCACATGCACACATGTATGTCTATGTTTCTACACTTCAGTTTTGATCTTGTCCTCATCTGCTCAAACCCTCCTACCTCCATTACAAGCCTTTTTTTCCTGCAGAGGAGAAAATAATGAGTAGGGATGTTAAGCAGGTATATGCATATGGACAAAACAGTTAGGTTTTTCTCTCCCCACCTCTCTTCTATTTTTAATTATAGAATTACAAGGATGCTGCTTTTAACTGTTAAAGGGCATAGTGTCCATTGTCTGTTTTGGCCCCTAAATCCTAATCATCTGAATTAGACAAATGTATTATATATATCCTGTTAAACTAATCTTGAGTGAACAAGATTACTTTAGAAAAGGTTAAGTCAGCCTTAACCACCTTATTTAATTAAGAAGAACCACAAATTATTCACATTAAATGCAGTTTCTACAAATAATTATATTAAACAACTAATAAAAGAAAGAATTCCATTATTTATATTAGTTAGAATATTTATTTTTTGTGCTGGTATCACTTCTTTTTCTTAAAAACTATTTATCCACTTAATTGTTGTGAATTTGTAGGTTATTTTACTTAACTAGAACCACTAAACCATAACTGCATAAAGAGAAGGATACTATCAAGTTGATACGACAACAGCGTTAATGGGCTGTCCATGAGGCAGACGGAACATGTAGTACCAAATTTACAAAATAATGAACTGAGTAAACTGTTCAGAACTATCTTGCTAAAGTGAATTATTCAAACTATAATTATTGTGAATCACATTACCCTATGATTTTACCCTATGATAAGAAGCAGGATAGAAATAGTATTACAGGTAGTCCTCGACTTACAATCACAACTGGGATCGGAATTTCCATCGCTAAGTGATGCAGTTGTAAAGTGCATCTCACGTGACCACATTGCTTAGTGACTGCAATCCCAGCACTCCCCATTGCTGTTGTTAAGTGAATTCCACTGGTCATTAACCAAGGACCCATCCCAATCCAAGCCATTCTGAGCTTAGTGCCTCCTAGCCCCAAGCCTCAGTAAGGTAAGCCTCTGGCCCATAGCATAAAGCCCTTCACAATGCAGAACCCAGTCCCAGCCCAGCAGCAGGGTGCAAAGCTGCAGCTGCCCCAGGAAGCTGCAGCCGCCCCAGCCCAGTGCCGGCCACAGTTGCCCTTGCCACTCTGCACACCGAGGCTTCTGCCACCCTGCACTCTGCCACCCCAGCTGACCTTCACTGTCTTCTTGCTCCTGCTGCTGATGAGGCATGCCCAGACTAGCCCTTCACACCAAAAAGCCCCTTTGCTGGACCAGACTGGGGCTGGGCTTTGTACTGCTGGGCCGGGCTGGGGTTTGCACTGCGCTGCGGCTCAGAGGCTGCTTCTTGCAACCCCAGACCTGTGGTGCACCAAGAAGCCCCTTTGCACCAGACTCCTGGGCCAGGCTGGGGCTGGGCTTCGTCTGTGCTGTGGCTCAGGGACTGCTTCTTGCAGCCCCAGAACTGCAGCGCAGCAAGAAGCCCCTTTGCATGGTGCTCCCTGTTCAGGCTGGGGCTAGGCTTCATCTGTGCTGCGGCTCAGGGACTGATTCCTGCAGCCCCAGAGCCTTGGTGCACCAAGAAGCCCCTTTACGCTGTGCTCCTGGGCCGCTCCAGCTGACCTTTGCCATCTTCTTGCTCCTGCTGCTGCGAAGGGCCAGGCTGGGCATGCTTCGTCAGCAGCAGGAGCAAGAAGATGAAGGTTAGCTGCAGCAGCCCAGGAGCATGGCATGAAGGGGCTTCTTGGCGCACCATTGCTCTGGGGCTGCAAGAAGCAGTCCCTGGGCCGCAGCACATTGCGAAGCCCAACCACAGCCTGGCCCAGGGTGGCAGGGTGCCAAAAGGGTATAGATGGGGGGAGATAGGCAGGTGGGGGGAGTTGAAGTGCCCCTGTGGTCATAAGTGCAGGCAGGCTGCCAAGCACCCAACTTTTAATCATGTGACCATGGGGGTGCTGCAACAGCTATAACTTTGGGGATGGTCGTAAGTCCCTTCATTCAGCACTGCCGTAACTTCGGTCACTGAATGAATGGTTGTAACTCAAGGACTACCGGTAACACTTTTGAACTTGGCCATGGATAGCCAAGAAAACAAAGAACAAATCAGCCCACATTTCTCACTTGAGGTACAAATGACCAGATTCAAATTACAATACTCCAAACACATTATGTGAAGACCTAGCTCTCTGGACAAGTCTGTAATGATGGGAAAAGTGGAAGGAAAGAGAAGAAGAGGATGACCAGCAGCAAGGTGGATGGACTCCAATTACATTAGTGAAAGGTGCACCATTATAAGACATGAAGAATCAAGTTGGGGATAGATCTTCCTGGATAAAAATCTACCTATGTGGTTGCTAAGCATCCACACTAACCTGATGGAACATAATAAAACAATCCTCAAACTAAAGTTGCTTTGTGAATTGGAGCTATGCTATATGGTAATACTAACCTATCACTCAACTGTTTGAGCCATTTTATGAGTACAGTAGCTCGCTGGATCCCAAAAGAGGAGAAGCAAACTCCTGTTCAAGGATGTAACTCACATTCTTCCAGTATAGCCTACCAAAACTACAACTCCTCCATAGCCAGTTCTAGGAGAAATATTTATTTTCTTAATCTTAAGTAATAGTACCACTGCTGAATAG
This sequence comes from Python bivittatus, assembly GCF_059951505.1. Classification (NCBI taxonomy): domain Eukaryota; kingdom Metazoa; phylum Chordata; class Lepidosauria; order Squamata; family Pythonidae; genus Python; species Python bivittatus. The sequence goes on from NW_028277040.1 coordinate 19,101,446, forward strand.
GCCCTTGCTTTTGCAAGGTAAGGTGTCATAGTGGGATAAACATAGTATTTGCAGAATTGGAGAAGAACAGGATTCTTCTAGTCCTATTGGATAAGGGGCAGTGATGTCCCCAGAGCAAAGCAAGGAAGGATCTGTTGGCCCTTCGAACTAGTCTAGACAAGAAGCACAACCCAATATTAACACTACCTTTGTTGTAAGGTTACAGTAATAGAATCTTGCAAGTCTGAAAGCACCTTTTGCCTCCTTTATTTTTACTTTCCAGAAAACTAGGGAGGGTCCCTTCTGAGATGCTTCCCATGCCTCTTTTCCTTCTCAGGGCTGAGATACCTTTTGCATGATAGCTGTCTAGTCTGTGGCTCTTCCTCCTGTCTCCCAAGGTCATTCCCACATACCATTACAGGATCAGACTCACACAAGCAGCATTCCAGCATTTGATATAAGCCCTGTCCTTGTCTACATGCATTGTGATATAACATGGGTGTCCCAAAAGAGCAGAGCTTCAGGTCATCATTCTGACAAAAGCAGCAAGATCCTGCAGCTTCTACTGATAAGGGGTCTTTCTGAATTTCTGAAAGTGACTCTGCTTTATCTGACAGAATTGAAACAAGGCTTGCATGAGACAATTCAAATAACTTTATTGAATTACTGCATCTGAAAGCTTGACCAGAATTAGGTTTCTGAAGCTGTGACCTTAAGCAACTTTACTGGGCAGAACCCTTTAAATGAAGAAAACCTGGTTTCCTGCAAACCTTTGCATTCAGGACCAGAATTAAAAGATATAGAAGCCTCATAAGCCAAACTGATACACTTTTTATATGAACCATACCTGTCAAATGCTTCTCTGATCTCAGAGAAACTTTTACTTGGTTAAACACCAAAAATGTACCCAGTTCCATACATCATACTCAAGGCTTCCTGTATCATCACTTCATTCCGTAATTGATTATGTCAGTAGGTTTTGGCAAAGGCTTTATTTATTTCAGGAGTTGATGGAGTCTGAACAATTATTTCCACAATAATCAAACTAGCATTTGGTGTATGTATGTATGTATGTATGTGTATGTATGTATGTGTGTATTTATTTATTTGAGAGTTTTAAAAACAATAATAAGAATACAAACTAAAGGAGAACAGGAAAGGAGAAAGAAAAAGGGAGAGATAAAAGAAAAAGCTAAAAATGCAAAAAAGAAAAAATAAGAGGAAGATAAAAAATAAAAGTAGGAAAAAGAAGATATAAAAAAGTGGCTTTCGATCTTCTTCCCAGCAGTTATAACTACAATTATATTTTAACCTCTCTCTAAGGTTATATCATGACTTTCTTCTTTCTATAGTCTACCCTGTCTAATCACGAAAACCACAAATCACAAGTTCATTTTTTTCTTTTTTATGCAAAAAGTCCATGAGGGGTTTCCAGTCACTGATAAATGTAGATATTGTCTTTTCTCTAATCAGACAAGTCAGTTTAGCCATTGCATTTGGTATTTTCTATTCCACACAAGAAATACATTTTACTCTGAATCACATATACTTAAAGTTTCATTCAAAGAATACAATTTATATTGCACAGTCCATTCTCTCTCATCCCCTCCATCCGTCCGTCCCTCCGTCCCTCCCTCTCTCTCCCTCCCTCTCCCTCGCTCTATTCCTATGTATGCGTGTCTATAACTGAAGCATACATATGTAGGTTGAGGCAGTTAAACTTCTGTAAGGGGCATATGATCGCATGCTAACTGCTTGTTTCTAAGCCTGCAAGGAAATGAAGAAGGCTTAATCATGTTGAATGCTTATAGAATTCAACATGTTACATAAATGCAAAAGAAAGAAGCAAAATAAGTGAAACCCTCCTTCAGACTCGGTCATTCAATTCAAGGTCAGGGACTTAGAGGTAGGCATGGTTGTTAGTCAGTGCCTGAACAGAGTTCAATTTGCTACAGTTTTGTCTTATAATTGAAAGTAATGGCATCTAACATGTTTTACAGATATTTTACCTTGTGCCAACCTTTTAAAGGCCATTTCCTTTTCTTCAGCATGAATCCTTCATGTTTGTCTGGCTTGTGAACATTCGTCTGACCAATTTTCAAGCCTTCTATAATTTCCCAGTTGTCTGGCTCCTGAATAAAAGGGGGAGAGGGGGAGGGAACAATATCAAACAGATAAAAATTTCAGTATTGTGGTTCCTATCATTCAAGTTGTTTTGGCAATTCAATGCGCACTTACATAAAGCATAGTCCCAAGACTGTCTTTATTTAGCAAATAAGTAAGAAACTGAATATTACATAAACCACACTAAGAGTTTGAACATTACACTAAGTATATGCTAAGTATTCTGAGGCAATTCTAACTACGTTATTAGGAACCACTGAGGAGATACTAGTTTGGGTGGCATCCCATGTCATTTATAACTAGTCACACCTAAGATCTCCTTAGTTCTGTTTGGGTTTAGCTCTTTTTCAAAAAATGTTTGGAAGAAACATACCTGAAGTTGTAGCAAACAAAGATGCCATCCATTTGCAAATGATGTTTCTAGCATAACAACTGGGTATACCAAGGCACAATAATTGTAGTAGCGATATTATATATTGTAAACATGTTGTTTGATCAGAAGCAAATGACAGGGACTGATTTGAGACATTCACTGAAGAGTAGCAACTACGAAAAATACACTACTATCATGGTTGGTCTCTGAAGCTTTTATATATAGAATAGAGACCTATAAACAACATATCTATGCATTACTGATGTACTGTGGAGCTACATTAATGGATTGTGTTATGCCGAATTCAGCCTTCAGCAAAAGGTTTCTCATTATGTACTTTGCAGAATTTGCATACAAAATTGTTCTCAAAATCTCATACAATAAAAATGAAAATCTCTTAAACAAAGGTGAATCAAGAATTAAAGAGCTGACTATTCAAAAAAGGAGTGATATCTGGTCATATCTTCCTCTCACTATTTAGAATACAAGAATAATTACTGATATAACTTAATTATGCCATGTAAATTTTATAGATTAATTAAGGTAGTCCTCATTTAACAACCATTCGTTTAGTGACCTTTCAAAGTTATGGCGGCACTGAACAAATAGTACAACTGTTGCACATGATCAAAATTTGGGCGCTTAGCAGCCCGCCTGTACTAACAACCACAGAGGCACGTCAACTCCCTGCCCAGTACCACAGTGCAAATTCTAGCCACCCCCGCCATCCTATGCTCCGCACACCCTGCCGCACCCAGCTGACCTTCACTGTCTTCCTCCTGCTGCTGACAAGGTGCACCCAGCCTGGACCTATGCAAGGTAGCTGCTGGCCAGGCCAGGACTACTTCCTGAGGCGGCGTGCGCCATTCTCAAAATCCTGCACACATTCTCCAAATCACACAACTTTCCAAACCATTGCGTAAATGGCACATGCGATCTGGAGAATGGTGGGCGTGGCCTTCTTGCGATGCTTTGGAAGGCCTCAGCAGCTTTCCAAAGGCTTTCCAAAGTATTGCAAGAATGACACACGTGATTTGGGGAATGGCGCATGCGATTTGGGGAATGACACAAGCAGCCTTGGGAAGAAGGCCTGGTGCGGACAGCAGCTGCCTCGCATAAGGCAAGGCCGGATGTGCCTTGACAGCAGCGGGAGGAAGACGGCGAAGGTCAGCTGGGCACAGCAAGGCCTGCGGAATGCAGGGTAGTGGGCAGGGGGAGAGGCTAGGGCTTTGCACTGTGGCGTTGGGGTGGCTGGCCATGGCGCAGGACTTGAGGCAGCACTCCACACCAGCAGCAGTAGAGTCCCAGGGGCAGCTGGCTGAGACTGCTGAAGGCCCCAGGCCTCTACTTCAGCCCCAGCACTGCTGCTGCCATGTGCTGCTGTGCAGGATGGCCAAAAGAGCAGAGATGGGGGGAGATAAGCGGGTGGGGGGAGTGGAAGAGGAGGCAGAGGAGGCAGTCTATTACCTTACCAGGACTCGAGGCTGGAAGGGACCAAGCCGGGAATGGCTTGGATCAGGGTGAGTCCTCACCTAATGACCAGTGAGATTCGGTTAATAACAGCAACGGGGACGGCCAGGATTGCCGTCACTAAGCAATGTGGTCACATGACGTTGCACTTTACGACTGCATCACTTAGCAATGGAAATTCTGGTCCCAATTACCATCGTAACTCAAGGACTATCTGTATGCCTTCTTCTTGTAGTCGCTTAGTTTCATGTAATTTGCTTTTGTTCTTTTGTCAGGAAAAAAATGCATTGATAGCAGTCATTTGTTCTTTCCAGTGCCAGAATGTATGACAACAGATGTACTGCTTTCCCAAGACCATGAATACTGTGTGCTTCATGCTATGCTTGACAGCATTTACAGACACTTTTATTTAATATTTTTCAATTACTGGAATAAGTGTATAGCTTTGAAAGACCCTGTTCCTTAATCCAAAATTTCTTCCTCATAATGTAGATGAGAAACACACATTTTAAGAAGTTGTAGGATATTTTGTCTTTATAATTTTCTCCAAAGATTCACACTTTCATTATTAGGCTGAGCAACTTCTGTTAGACCTCTACAGTTATGAAACCTAGCAGTGATGATTCAAGGTGGGAAAAATGGGCAGGATGAAAAGGATGTTAGATTCCTCAGAATGAATTGGCATAATTAAAACTGACCATTATGATCATCTGTCCAGAAGGCACATGCAAGCTCCATTTCGAACAAAAGTCCTTGAATTACTTGAAAAAGATTTTTTCAAAAAAAAAAAAAATGGAACTATTTAATATTCATGGAATGCAATCCAGAAAATATGTTTTTTCAAGCTCTTTTAATATTTTTTAAAGATGCATGTACTCTTTAGGCATAATCTGAACCACTCTCCTTTACCATTAATGCCAGCATCACTATTTTTGTAGAAATGCAGATTACCTAGAAAAGCCCTCAAAGCAGACTTTAATCCCACCGCCTCAATGCTTTGAGGAGTGGCACTTGGATTACAGCACTGCTGCAATCAAATGATTTGCATAGCCTTATTGAACACATCCAACTATTAAATATGTTCTGCAACCAGCTACTAATGCAGGGACCAAGACTTTACTTACTTTAGATACAGTGACTGGCTCGTTTTCTAACAACTGTTTCCCAATAATCAGATCTGTGCTTCCAGAAGAAGCATTTCGCTCTAATACATGGCCACCCTAAAGCACAAAGAAAAGAATGGAGTAAATGTTTGTCACAGAAAATACCTAGTTCTCATACAAAAGTAAAACTCTTCAGGGTAATTCTTAGAAATATACCATGTTCATACAAAACAGCTATTGTATCATCACCAACCCTTATAATTTCAAAATATTTTAACAGTACACTACAGAAGTGTCTTATGAGATGTTATTGTTACCCAAGCTGATTCAAATGGAAAGGCAAAATATACATAAATTCTAATAAATAAAAATATAGACAAGGTATTTTACAACTTTGAGTACTATGTGTTATTTCATTTAATACCTTAACATTCCACAGCCTTTTTCTTCCAACTTATGGTGCCATAATTAACTTTTTTTTCTCCCTTCCAAAATTAGGACAAGTTGAGAAAAAGTGACTTGTCCACAGCTGTCTTGTCTAAAGTATAACAGGGGATTTAGAGTATATAAATACATACTCTATTTATATACAGTGAACACGTGTGAGATGAGAATCGGTTCATGAGTAGGACTACTATAACTGGGTTGCAGAAACCCAAGCCACCACTAAGAGGGCAGCAAAGATGTAAAGAAAATTCTGATTCTTTCCCACACCTATTGATTGTCTGAATTTTTGCTCCCAGATGTGGTAGCCGTAATTATGATGGCAGATGCCACCCATAGCAAAGCAGGTCCATTAGACTTCATGGGTGAATACTTGTATGTGGGAATGACCTTGGGAGACAGGGGGAAGAGATGATGCCTAGGGAACAGATAAGACGGGTGAAGCCAGCAGCTGCATAACAGGCAGAGAAAGAAACTCAGAAAGGATCCTCCCTAACTTATCAGACTGTAAAAGGAGACGGCAGGAGATTTGTACTTTCAGACTTGCAAGATTCTGTTAATGTAGTCTTACAATGAAGTAGAATTAGCTCATCTGGTCATGTTTCCTATCTGGTCTACCTGGGAAGGCTGACACTACCTTATGCAAGAATTTGTTGAAATATCTGAGTGGATTTACTTTATACACTAACTACGTGGGAATTAATTAGATCAAAGTAAGTCAAACTCTTTCTATGCTTGCAAGATAAACATGAGTTTGATCATGCCTTGAGTTGAGCTGAATTAAATCTGTCAAGCACAGAACTATTAAGCAGAATAAATTTATTCTTGATATATATATGTTTGAAAGAACACTGATTTGAATATTTGTCTTGCAATGTTCTTTTTGAAAGAGCTTTCTTTTAAGGGGACTCGCCTGTTACCTATTAAAACATCATTTACAGAAAATGGAGGTTTTAGAAGGGTAGAAAGTTGAGATAATCTTCTCTGAGTGCTTGATATTTGCATGGGGCAAGTCATGTTCAGTTAAAACTTCTTGAAGAAGCGATTACACAAATACACGACAGATTAACCGATTTACTAGAAAGTTGGTGGTGATCTAGGGAAGGGTTGACAGCAATCTACTGGGGATGCTTCAATTTGGATTTTTGCACTGAGCTGAGTTAGGCTCAGTGGACTACATGGGCTCTTTCAGCTGTAGGATTCTAGCAATTACATTGTTGAATCAGCTTCTGCCTGTTGAATGGCACCACTGGGCACAACCCAACTGGCTAATTTATATTTTTGATACAGAAATATTTGTCAATATTCTGATGACACATATATTTATTTCTTCATGCCCTTGCTTTAAGACAACGATGTTATTTCTCTTAATATCTGTCTTCAGGCAGTAATGTGCTGGACAAGGGATAATAAAATGGAAACCATCCAAGCAAATGGAGGTATTCATTGTGATGTAGCATGATCTGGAGGATCTGATTGTTTCTTATGTTCCGGATGGAGTTACATTTCCTCAGGTGTACAGTTTGAGAGTAGTCTTGGATTCCTTAGTCTCATAGTATAGGTTGAAACTATGGACAAGAACACTTTCACCAGCTGTGTAGTACAATGTACAGTACAATGACAGTGAATGACATCAAAACATTGCACCAGTTCATAACTTCCACACCAGATTACAGCAATGTGCTCTACACAGTCAGTTAAAAATGCAGCAGCCAGAATGGAGTCTGAGGCTAACAAAGAGACAATATTATGCCTTTTTCTAAGCAGGTGCACTTGTTACTTATAGTTTTCCAGGTGAAATAATAAGTACTGGTTATCAGTAATTTAAAGCCCGAACTGCTTAGGCCCAGCTCACCTGAGAAAACAACTTTTTTTGCATGATTCCCACCAATCATTAAAATGATCAAGAGAGGTCTTTGGTTTCAACAACTCATTTGGGCCAGGCTTTCTCAGCCTGTACCCCTGTCTTGGGGAAGTCATCTTATTCCCTCTACGTATCAGGGTTCTATCTTCCTTAAAGGTCTTATAAAAGATCCATCTTTTCAGACTGGCTTTTAATAAGGTTTATTCCCTCTAATATCTAGAGATCTTAAAGAAAGCCTTAAAGATCCATCTTTTCTGATTGGCTTGTAATAATGTTTAGTGGTCTCAAATGTTTTAACACGTATTTTATTTTATTTTATTTTATTTTATTTTATTTTATTTTAATGTAGTTAAGTGATTTACATTTTACTGTAAATACCCTGAGACATTTAGGAAGAGTAATACTGAAACATCATCATCAACAAAACAGATGCATCATGAAAATATTATCTGAATAGCAAGTGTGACTAATGCTTTGTGGGAGACAGAAATTTTTCTAATTACAGAATTTAAAATGATCAAATGAAGGTTCAAGAAATTAAAAGACTAATTAACAAATGGTGAATGATTATTGGAGTACAATACTATCAATACCAAGTCTTGCATCTTTGTAATGTACTGTAAAGCATTCCTTTCTTAAACTGGAGGTAATTATCAGGGAGTAATTTCGGCATAACCTGGGGGTAATGAAACAATTTGTAATTGCTTGCTTGTGAGTCACGGATCACATTTGGAACTGCCACTGCCAAGACACTTGTGTAAAACAGAAACTGGTTTTTTTTTGGTAGGGGTAATGAAATTATTCAAGACTGGGCAAAGGGGTAATTGAGTCAAACAGTTTAAGAACAACCACCTTAGATCATATCATCTATAACTGTTTTAAACAGTAATACTGTATATAGAATTCATTTATCTTTCAGCTGAAACATATGTTTAGATTTGGAATTAATCATTCATGCCCAATTCCAAATTGCTTCTCTAAGTTCTGGCTCAAGTCACAAAGATATATTCTGTTAAGAATGATATAACCATTTATGATCCCTTCCTTATACAAGCTCACAACCCCCATGGAAGGGTAACTCTGACACAGGAAAATTTCCTCAGAATAGCAATGGGTCCCATGTGGACCTAGAGGCATTCTTAGGAACTATAAATGGCAGGCGCTATGGGACCAATGCTTCACTGACACACGGCTAGCCACTGCCACCAGTATTCCAAAAGAGAAAAAGCAAATTACTGCTCCTACCAGTACTGTTCAATCATAAGGAATCAGGGAATGGCGACAGAGCATCTGAAGGAGGGCTGGAAATAACCCAGTCTTGTCAGAGGCGGAATGCAAAGAACTAATGGTAGGACTGAACGTGATCCAACAGGGTAGGTGGAAGGATCAGAGAGACCAAAGCTTCAGGGATAAGGTCTCAAGACAGCAGTAGGAGGGATTAGGCAGACTATAAAATAATCCATCATGAGTGGGTGTATACTAGAACAACATAGGATAAAGTAGTACCAGAAAACAAAAGATGACTCACAAAGGACTCTGTCAATATTGACAACAGCTACCTTTACAAGAGCATAATTTTATGCACCAACTTTCACTTTTTTCTTTAAAAGGTGAAATAAAGGACACCCCAAATAACTTGCAGGGTTTCTAATCCACAATCAAAAGAACACCTTTTCACTTACCTGCCTAGTGTCCCACTGGGAATATGATGAACAGGAGTCGCTTTTATGTGATGGTGTGGAGGTTTTGTGACCAGGAGATACACCTTTCTCCTCAGAACTCATCACTGCAGCTAAATTCTAGGGATCTCCTTTCACAAATTAATACCACATTCCGTTCAGTTTTCCATGGAAAGAGGGAGCCAAGTGATTTTCAGCATTTCTCCAGGAGTACGTTCTTTACATGGACTGGTCACATTAACATAAACATAAAAGGCATCCAAACCAAACCTTGAAGGAAAAAGGAAAAGAGAAAGTGATGGTACACACATATCCATTGTATTCCTGAGTTAACAAAGACAAGCAAATGTCAAACAAAAGTAGGTCTCTTAGGTTCCATCTATCAAACCTATGAAAAACATTTAATCTCAGGAAACAAATGGTAGTTTCTGTTCTTCAGAATAATTACTTTTTTCAACAGCAGAATTCCTCCCCAAATGATACTGATTATTCTATTCTGATAATTACCCAAGTGACAAGTTACTTTGCAAATGAATTGTTAAAATCTGTTCTCTTTATCCTATCCCAATTCAGCTTTATTTGTTTGGAAATGCACGTATTGTAAATGTATAACAACTGTCATTTACAGAACAGGTCAGAAGCTGAATAGTTATGATAACCACAACATCTTTATTTTCTCCACAAACATGAATATGAACATTCAGGGTTACCAACAAATAGCCATTTGCATTATGTTCTGAGTGGAAAAATAGTCTGAATAGATTTTAAACATTCAATTGTCAGAGATGACACAATTGCCTACTAAATCTGACAAGGCTTCATCTGAGCCTGTCTTTATAATGGATACTATATTTTTTAGTATTAGACGTTAGTGAGAATTCCCAATAGGAATAGTTTAACCAAATGGACAGCTGGTGTTACACAGCAACCTGTACAGACTTAGGCAGATAAGGCAGAAAGAGATAGAAACGGGGAAAGAAAAAAAAGATACAGAGGTGAGTCACAATCACTTTATAGACTTTTATAATGTGTGTTACATTTTTTGTTAATATCACCCTTGGTTAAAATATCCATTTGGTTCTGAGGAAGACTATACGATCAAAGGCTTGAAAGTAGTCAGGGTCAAGAAAGGGAACACATTATCTATGTACCAATGTTTCTCTTCTACCAATTAAAGTAAATGAAGTTGTTTTTACAGGAATTCCAGACATATAAAATGACTTTGTAGCTACCATTCCAGCCATAAAAATCAAAAATGGATCCTTAAAAAGGTCAATCCAGCACCTTGGCTGGAAACATAGTCCAATTCTGAAGCACAGTCAACTCAAAAGAAGATCAGGAGGAAAGCACTATCTGGGCATTCCGTATGGGAATATTTTTATTCTTTATAATCTATCACTATTGGAGATACATAACTTTTGTAACGTCAACTATAATTCAGTAAGTTAGACAAGAACCTCATTGTTTCCTTTAATTTTCCTGAGTGAAGCTACTGATTCCTTTATTCATCCCAAAAGGCACTCTTCTGCTTGTGTTTTGAAGCCAATGGCCTTGTTCACAGTTCACATGCACACATGACTGGGGACAATAATTTCATGCACAATTATTGATGTTCAGTCTGTAAATAAAACCGCTGTTTATAAAGAAGACATGCTCACCTAGTAATAACATGTTTTCCCTCTTAACATTCCATAAATCCCTCAAGACCTGGCTGTGTGATCAGGCCTGAGGTTCCCAGGGGACCGGGGAGATTTTACGATGGCTCCCTTATTAATTTTATCCCCTCCTGTTTTGTGTGTTTTTACTGTTTTTTATATGTAGTTGTTTTTATGTATTTATTTTTTAATTGTTGTACGTCGCCCAGAGTCACCTTGTATGAGATGGGCGGCTATATAAATATAAATAAATAAATAAATAAAATTCAACAACATTATGGTCTTTCTCAGATTTTACACCTATAAACAATAAAAATACTGAACATCAAAATTTGACAATGGATTATCACAAAGAGACTTTCTGAAGATTCACCTTCCTTCACATTGAGTTACAATGTTACCTTCAACACAATTAGGGAGAAGAGCTTCCAGATTAGTCTTGCTAAGAAAGGAAGAGAAACCAAAGACAAGAAAGGCAAAAATCTCAGAAAGGAACTTAACAATGAGTTTCAGAGAGCTGATAGAAAAGACAAGCAACAGTATTGCAACAACATCTATAAAGATGAAGATGGAAACAGACATGGAAAAATAAGGATAGTCTTCCAAAAGATATCTGAATTCAAAAGGAGATTCCAACCTCAAATTGGTATGCTAAAGGATGCCAGTGGACAGACAGTAACTGATTCAAAGAAAATTAAAAACAAGATGGAAGAAGCATACTGAAATACTGTACAGTAGTGATGTCAACATCCAAGATATCTTAGAAGATGTTCCCTACTTACAAGAACCTTTAGTACTAGAAGATGATAGATCAACACTCTAGCTGTTACCAAGTCAAGGCTATAGGAACTGATGGAATACCCACAGAAATATGTCAAGCAACTGAAAAAGAATCAGAAAGGGTTCTAACTAAACTATGCCAGCAAATCTAGAGAACAACAAAGCGGCCAACAGATTGGAAGAGGTCAATCTACATTCCAATAACAAAAAAAGGAGACTTAACAGAGTGTGCAAACTATCATACAATATCCTTAATTTCACATACTAGCAAAATAATGCTTAGGATCATCCAACACAGATTACAGCCCTACATGGAAAAAGAGATGCCAGGTGTTCAAGCTTACTTTAGAAAAGGCTAAGGAACATGAAACATTATTGCTGATGCATGTGGAAAAGCCAAATAATGCCAAAAGGAAGTCACTATGTGCTTCATTGATTAGAGAAATGCCTTCAATTATGTCGATCACGTCAAGTTGTAGAATGTGCTCAGAAAAATGGGAACCCCAGAACATCTCATTATCCTCATGAGAAACTTATATAGAAGTCGGGAAGCCACAGTACAGGCAGAACATGGTGAGACAGACTGGCTCAAGGTTGGCAAAGAAGTGAAATAAGGCTGCGTATTCTCCCCTTATTTATCAAATCTATATGCTGAATATATATTAAGGGAGGCTGGATTGGAAGAGTATGACTGTGATTTTAAAACTGGAGGAAGAAACGTCAATAACCAGTACAGTATGCCACCAAGTCTATTGGAGTTGGGTGGCTAATAAATTTAAATAAATAAACAATTTTAAAAAAAAGATCTGAAAGACCAGGTTAGGGAAAGATCATTATGGAGAAAATCTATCTATGTGATCACTAAGAGTTGACACCAACTTGATGGCACATAATTCATCAATCAAAAGAGAAATGCCATTGTGATATATTACTACTAGACTGAGAGGGACAGGATTATATCCTCACTCAATAAGTACAGCTATCCTTCCATTTTGTTCTTCATATTTCACCATACCAGAGTACTCATTATATATGTATTTTGGATGAAGGTAGCAATTAACAGCAAAGATACACATCAGAACTGCTCAGGATAAATTGTCTAATATAAATGTTTACAATAATATTTTAATCTGTCAGAAAATACTCCATGTGGTATAGTTAATAATGCATATGATATGATTTTCGTAATTTCTTAAGTTATAAAATACTGAAAGTACACTATGTAGTAGTTGTACACCAATACATACAATTAATTGCTTCTTTCATGTTAACAATGTATTACTTATTACTTAGTAATTCTGTTCTTTCTCCAAGCAGTGAAATAATAATTTATTTTGTCAACAAAGCATCATCATCATCATCATCATCATCATCGTTTTTATCCCACCTTTTTTATATATTTTGGTCAACCCAAGGCAGTAAATATGCCTAATACTCCTACCTCCTATTTTCCCCACAATAACAACCCTGTGAGGTGGGTTGGGCTGAGAGAGAGTGACTGGCCCAAAGTCACCCAGCCAGCTTTCATGCCATAAACTCTACAAATTTAGAAAGTCATTTAAGAATATCTCAATAACATTGCAAAGTTATTTAATAACATGATGGCATGGAATGAGCAATTTGTTTTCTGTGTAAAACAATGAAAGAATCATTTGTACTGCAGTGATACGTTTGTGCTGGTAGAATGCTACTAGTGATAAAACCCTTTAAGTGCAAAGAAGTACAAATAGATGGAGAGAGAGTAGCAGGAGTGGGTTTGGAAGAAATCTTTACCTCTTACAAAGATGTAATCTTAATTAAACTGCAAACCAATTGTGGTGCAAGTTGAAATATCCTGAAGATAATGGACACTCCCAAATGATTTTTACCTCATTTCTCCTCCCTCTTTGTCCCAAAGAGGATGCAATTCAAACAGATTCTATAGTCTGCATTAATATATATAAACTCCAGGTACAGAACATATACCAAGCTGCCTGGAAAAGGACTGCAGCAGTGTCCCAATACAAAAAAAATGGAGCTTTGATCATGGAATGGAATGGTAATGGAAAGGCATCTTGCATAAACAACTTCTACTCCACACTGAAGATACAGTGGTACCTCAGGTTACGAACGCCTCTGTTAACGAACTTTTTGGGTTACGGCCAGCTCCGGCCGCAAAAATTTACCTCGGTTTGCGAACTCCATCTCGGGGTACGAGCAGGATACATGGCCATTTTCCCTCCTGTGACATGGTCCACGGCCATTTTTCCGCCCCTGACACGTGGTCCGCGGCCATTTTCTGCCCCTGACACGTGGTCCGTGGCCATTTTCTGCCCCTGACACGTGGTCCGCGGCCATTTTTCTGCCCCTGACACATGGTCCGTGGCCATTTTCCGCCCGACATGTGGTCCGCGGCCATTTTTCCACCCCGACACGTGGTCTGCGGCCATTTTCCGCCCCTGACACGTGGTCGTAGGGAGGGGGTCTCTCCCTCCAAGCAATAGCCGCCTCCCTGTCCTCCACGCCAGAATGGATTAACGGTAATTACATTGAACCTTATGGGGAAATTTGCTTCGGGTTGCGACCAATTCAGGTTGCGGCCAGAGTCACGGACTCTGGTTGCGGCCAGAGTCACCAAGGTTCCACTGTACATCATCTAATTAACTGGGAGCACTTCAGCAATGAAAAAGAAAATAAACCATAGGGTTCACTATTTTCTAATTTTAATTTAGTTATCCAGGAAGATCTGAAGCTTACAAAATCAGGAATAGTGTGAAATCAAGCATACTATAAACTTTGCTGGGAAAGAGAACTCATGTAACATGGCAAATATTACAATGAATGTGTGCAAAATGTAACCTATATTGCAATTTAATACATTTATTACAAAGAGCATCATGACTTCGCTAAATCAATGCTTATTAAAATAATTTGTTAATTCAGGCAGCACTTGAAAGTGTTTGTTTGCACAGTCTCTCCATCAGAAAATATACTTTGAGATCATATAATCCCCGACAAAGTACTGTTGCATTTGATTTTATTTCTCACAGTAAATTTTACTTGATTATTTACTTGCTTTTCCTAAATATCCATCCTATAACAGGTTCTGTTTACCTACTGCAAAATAGGAATTTTCAAAGAAACTTATAAAATGTATTGCGAACTGACAGGCAGGCACTTTATTTTGAACGTATCCATCAGTCTTTGATCTTTCCTGGTTTGTCCACCTTACCATACCATTGCACTTTCCATGCAATTGTGCGCTCAAATGGCTTGTAGGTACTTCATTAGATTTGAATATTCATCATATGGTTCATTAAGCTCAATATCCATCATGATCACTAGAGAAGATTATTTGCTGGGAAGGCCTAAAAAGAGATTACATTCTGATCAAACATGAATACTCTCTGCTGCAGCTGACCCTTGGTTTCTATATAGGTAGTCCTTGATTTATAACCATTCGTTTAGTGACCAAAGTTATGATAGTGCTGAAAAAAGTAACTTATGACTGGTCCTCACACTTATGACCATTGCAGCATCCCCACGTGATCAAAATTTGGGCACTTGGCAACTGGCGTGTATTTACAATGGTTGCAGCATTCCGGGGTCACATGATTGCCATTTGTGACCTTCCCAGCCAACTTCGAACAAGCAAAGTCAATGGGGAACCAAGTGATTCGCTTAACGACTGCAGTAAAAAAGACTGTAAAATTGGGTACAGTCACAAATCTCACCTAGAATGGTTTTGCGTCTTGGCTGCCTTTCCTGCTGAATAAGTTCTATGGATATTCTTGAGCTATGACCTTATAAAACAGCTTCTACTATGCAAATTTCTTTAGAATAACTAGCCATGATGCAGCCTGACTTGCTTTAATGGCACAGCAGACAATGCATACAGGAGCTATTCTACCAATGATGTACATCTTGCTCATGCAGTTTGATATTTCCAGAAAGGGTTCGTTTCCACTATTTCTGGAAATCTACAACTTTCAGTTCAGACTCATAACATTCCAGAGAACTGCAACATGTTATTGCTTTGCAACAAAAACTAAAAAGAAGCCTGTGGCACCTTGCTTTCACAAATGTATTACTGTACGATGTAAACCTATGCATACTACAATCCATTTCTTTAGATGCAGTCTTTCACTGTTCTTCAGGGAAAAGGGGCTATAACCAACAACTAATTTTAAAATAGGTCAACGTACAAGATTTCACATTCTAGTCCAGAAAGCAGTGTGAAGTGTCTGCTTCCCATCAGATGCATACATATAATAAATACTTTCCATATTCCTGTACAGTAATGAATTAGAATAAATTCAATAATTTTTGATAAAATAGACTTCAGTGTTGATCTAAAGAGAATTTTATTTGATGATCTCTAAGAACTATATGTAAATCAATAGCAATTTTGCTATTATTTATTTAAAAGCTGCCACATACATAATGTCAAATTAGACATTCAGAAAATAGTTGATCCTATATAATGAAATGCAGTCATTTCTTATTGGATTTCAGAGCAACAGTTAGTGATAACTTTAATATTTGTCTCATATTTTGAAAGTTTCAAAAAAGCTTTATCTGTTGCCTTTAGTTTAAACCTGATACTAGAAGTGGATAGTTGAATAATTTAGGAATAACCTATGTCTGTACTGTATTAAACTTAAAATGCTCACTTTAATAAGATAGAAAATAAAAAATATCATTTCACTAAATAGGAATTCACTAAAGAGAAAAAACAACTGACTAATTCATCTAGAAAGGGGTTCTTCTAGACTCTTCAACACAACAACCAAGGAAGTTTGTATTTAAAGAGGATGCTTCCTCAATTAATGTCTAATAGCATATAATTCTGCCATATTCACTGAATTTTACAGATAACCTGTTTTCATTGCTCTTTCATAGTAACAAAACATGTATGCTGTGGACCATGTTCATCTTTACAAGGTATAGTGTTCAACACCCAGGGTACTGTTCAGTGTAGGGTACTACATTTTCTTACATTAGCTTTTTTGTTTTAAAAAAACACATGTACAAATACCTTTGATCCATACTCTTTTAAAAAAGCAGTTAAATAGCATCTGCAGTAACTTGAGTAGGAAGATCAAAGCATTCTGCAGTTTCAACTGATTCAACCATTATTTGCTTTATTTTCACTTCCTCCTATAATCTCATAGATTCAAAGTATTCTGTAAGAAAAGAAAATGGAATTAGCTGTTTCACAAACTACTATTAAAAGAAATGAAGAGAGATATTTTAGCAGGTGTCAGTTTTAAGGCATGTCAAATCCCAAAAGGGATAAATAGTTAATACTTTGGAAGTATTTTATCAAAAAATTAAACAAATGAAAAAGAAACCCTACAGGTAGTCTTTGCTTAACGACCATTCATTCAACAACCATTCAAATTTATGATGGTGCTGAACGAAGGGACTTAAGACCCATGCCCGAAGTTACAGCCATTGCAGTGCCCCCACAGTCACTCAATCATGATCTGGGCCCTTGGCAATCAGTTTGCACTTACGACCAGTTGCCAAGCTCCCCATGATCATGTGATCACCATTTGCAATCTTCCCTGCTGGCTTCCCCAGAAAGTCAACAGGGAAGCTGGCAGAGAAGGTTGCAAGCTGTTGCTGCCTGCTGAGAGGACTCCCTCTCATCTCTGGGGGCTGGCTGAAAAAGCCCTGTGCCAAAATCCAAGCAGGATTTTGCTGATGTTTGTTGATGTTTTTATACACTTTTTTACTGTTTTTTAAATCTTTATTTGTTAGCTGTCTAGAGTCACTTATATAGTTAGATGAGTGGCGTATAAATTTGATTTATAAATATTTATTTACAAATAAATAAATAAATACATTTTCAGCTCCAGAATGGAAAGGCTTCAGAAGCCTCTCAACTCTGGAGCTGAAAATTCAAGCAGTTCTGAGGCCCTCGCGCATCCGACCTGCACCGCACCCCCATGCATCCTCCCCACTCCTCCCATGCATCCCCTTGCTCCCTCCCCCACCCGGCAGCGCCTGGGGCTTGCAACTTCCTGCCGGCTTCCCCAATGTCTTCATTGTAGAAAGTCAGCAGGAACTTGCCTCACCTAACGACCCACAATTCTAGCTTAACAACTGCAGCTGGGAGTGCCAGGATTGTGGTCAATAAGCAAAGCAGTCATTTGATGTTTCACTTAATGGCCGCATTGCTTAGCGACCTAAATTCCAGTCCCAATTGTGGTTGTTAAGCGAGAACTACCTGCGTTCTAAAAATATATATAACAATACATAGTAAAATGAATACAGACATCACATATTGCTGTTAAATGTTGCAAATGAGATGCAAAAGAAAGAATACTTAACAGTTCTGACATATTTATGTTCTTAGTTCATATACCACAAACATAGATCTCAATTACATATAATTTAAAATTACCAGATCAATATTAGCATACATCTTAAGAAGAAACATAAAAAAGTTTTCTCCAACTGTCTATAAATAACTGTACCCCTTCTATTCTATTTCAAAATTACCCTAATTTATCACACTTTAGTCTTAGAAAAGCATCTGGTAGTATGATATTCATGGAAGTTAAAGCTCTATGCACCAAAATTCAAAAAACAAAAATTCCAAAGTATCTGGAATAGTATCTTTCTATAGACCATCTTATCACTAAGTTATCACTAGCCCCCCTTCTTCATCCATAATTACAACTTTGGAAGAACCTATATCTTCAGGCCATGGACACTCATATGGCACCAAAGCATGTCAAATAAATAAATAAGCAAACTTATTTTAAACCATTTTTAGAGCTAGGCTCTCCTAAATAGATAGAAAATAGTAAATTAATAGTAACAGTTAATAGTAATAGGACAGAAAATAATAAATAATAAAAAACAAGATCCAAATATGTATGAAACAAATGTCCAATTTCTTCATGAAACTTTGCTGCCAACTTAGGGAATTAAAGGCAGACTTGAAGAGTTACATTTAAACGTGAACTTGAAAGGGCAAGGCAGATGTCACTGAGGAAACCATAATTTAAACCATTGTCTCAAAAGGTTTGAACCATGATTGGAAGTGTTTAATTGCCATTTGCAAAAGACAAAACAATATAAAAGGGGAAGATAGAACATGTAAGCCATAGGCTTATGAACAATGTTTGACATTACATCTGAATATTCTGCTGAATATAATCCAGGAGCATTCAAATCTGTAGGAGTTGTACTGTTGGGTTTAATAGTATATGAAAGTCATCCCAATTACTGGAAGCAGTTCTTCTTTATATTATTACAATCATGATTGAATCAGCATTAAAATTACTAATGAACATCTAATGTGGCAGATAAAACTGATACAGCTACAAGTTTTACTACTCTTTAAAGCCTGTGTCCTTCCATGGATTTTATTTTTGTAAACAGAGTCAGTTTATAAAAAATGATGGCTGAGTCAGATATTAGTCATCAGAGATTATGGCTTCAGTTGTAATAAACAGCACAGTATACCCAAAAGGGCTTCAGGAACAATTCTTTTTGTACTTCTCAAGGCCAGTGTATGGTTTTGATGTACTTTTATTACTAAATTGTTTCACATATTCCAATATTAATTCCCAACCCACCACAGACATTTCTGTTACAACCTATAGAGCAGAAATGGGCAACATCTGCCTACACACAGAAAACAGACAAAATATGCCTTATATAGAATATTCTGATGTAATTGGAGTCTGCTTCACAAATATAGTAGTTGAAACCTGGACACTGAAATGCTAAATATCACTGCTTCTTAGGGCAACATTCCAGGGAAGATTGTTTCTTGTGATTTCCATGTCAGAAACTATATGTGCAGAATACAGATGTACAAAACTCACTTTCAGAAGAGGAAAGCACATCTCAAGCCAGTTCTCTTTCAGATGTTTTCAAACTGCCGCTGAATGCCATAGTCCAAGAAAAGATTAGGCATGGTCTGGAACGGCAATGTAAACTTCCAGAGCTGTTTGGAAAGTTCTATTCCAAAATCAGTCAGGTTTGCACATTTCTAGTACAAAATAAGGTCTGAAGACCAGAGCTAACCCTAGGAACTAGAGCCAATAAAGACATTAGGAGATATAAATTAACAACATCTAGAGGGTTTTACGTTCCCCAGAATTGTATAAATTAGGACCAAAGTGTATGCAACATTTGTGAGACAGCTCTCCTTGTACAGCTCATGGGGGATATGATGAACACTCATGGGGGATATGATGGGAGAAGGCAAGTTGGATCAGGACTGTGATACAGAAGAAGAGCAGCTTTAACCTTTGACACTGCAGCAGCCCTAATCAGAATCCACAACCTGAATCTGCTATTCACAGTAACAGAAAAGTTGCCATTGGTATTTATGGGAACTTTCCTCACTTTCCCCATAATATCCATTGGGGATCAATAATATCCATTGGGGATCAATAATATCCATTGGGGATCAATTCTGATGTTAACAATCAGGACAATGAGGGAAGGTGAATGGTTAAAGAACTCCTCCCTTCATGATCCTAAGGTAACCCTCACCAATCCCTCATATATATTGGTCTTTTGTTAAAAATAATAATCTGCCTGATCTGGAATTTAGTCATCACTGCATTAGTTTTACTTCATAAGTAACAGTAAACTGAGTATTTTGAGAATACATTGCTAAATTTAGCAGTGAGTGCAGAATGACCTAAAGGTTCACTTTAGTTCACAAATGCTGTTGTTTTTCAGCAATGCTGTTTAAGTTGCTGGAAAACAAAATACAAAATACAAATCCTGCAAAAAAAAAAAAAATCAAAACAGGGACTAATGGAACAAGGGACTTAGACTTGTAGTGCCTGGATTTCAAATAGAAATCCTATCAACTATTTACCTAATTCCTTCTTGTGAAAACACTAATATAGTTTAAAAGACTTATCCACACCTTATGCATAATAAAACTGCTTTGCTTATTTTAGTGAAGTTTGTTCCATAGTCTCTCATAAAATCAAATTTTTATTCTAACTAAATTCACCCAAGTCCTGATCTGCAAAGTCTCCATGTACAACATTGGAAAATATGATCCTGTGTCCTTGTTACTCACACAACTGTGGTAATCAGGTTGAACAGCACTGATTCAAAAGTCTAAAGTCCAAAACAGCAATTGGATTATAATTCAAAATCCCAACAAATGATTTTCTAAACTGATCACACCAACTGTGCATTAGAAAATGCAACTTGCATTATGTATGTAGCCATGAGTGTTGTGGGATTTTAACCAACACAATACCATTTAAAGCACAACCAATCAACCCCAGTAAGCATTCCATCTGCAAAAATATTTTGTACAAGATCATAGCGTTGAAATTTATTTTACTATCTCATACTTCTACCATAGTTACGTATTGTGTTTAATCTAACCATAATCTAAAAACAACATTTCAAAGTAATCTAGTTTTGACAGTTAGGACTAACCATGCACACTTATGTTGGCTAGCTTAATTGTAAATTGAAGATGCTGGTAAGTTACTCTGGAACAGGCAACTATACCATAAAAAACATCTGATTATAAGTCGTAAATAAAAAGTCATGAATCAGTCTCAGAAATGATCAAGGTTAAAGAAAAAGCAATGCACTTCTACTTGAAAATTACCACAATGATATATATAAGGGTTGAATGAAAGGTTATATTCCAATGTTGTAAGTTGGCAATTGGTGGCAATACTGATAGGCTAGAAGCTCTGGCGTATGTTTTAGCATCTGTTCTTTCACTTCAGTTGGTGTGAAGTTGCTGTAAGAAAAGCTTGTGTTATTAATATTCACAAAATGGAAGCTTGCAGTGAATACTCATCAGTGTGCTTTAAGCAACACGCTGCCACCATGATTGAATTTTTGACTGAATGCAGGTATGGTAATTACTGTGTTGATAAGAGTACTCAGCATCTCTGAACCAAAAAAATGTAAAGATCATGAACTAGGAAGAGGTGATTTATAGGATTGAGAACAAAGTAGATGACTTATGATAGCAACTGAGGATTGCTATTATGCATTATTGGTAGAAGCACATAGTAAATGGTGGTGATTATGTGGAGAGTAATTATGGGTAACAAAAAAGCTCATGTCAAGGATTATTCTTCTGTTTCATTTATTAAAATATCAATTATTTAAACTACACTTATGGAGGTGAAGGCATTACCTTTCATTCAATCTTTGTATATAGGCCACATGCAAATAAATTACTGAAACATTATTTGTGTCATATGCCCTGACAAAGATCACCATCTTCCCAAAGTGTGCTATTACACTGTATTTTATACTTACAAATTTCAGAATAAAAATTACATTTTAGTGTTGCAAAGAACCAACAAATTGTTGATCCTAATTTCTCTCTTCTACATTATCACTATTAAGAAACGATGGTCATGATCCAACCAAAATAAGCACCTCAAAGCCTCTAGTGTATGATAAAAATGCCCAGTATTTCATGGACAAGTCCAGTTTTTAGACTCTGGCCAGGACTGCTTGTTTATTTTTAAAGAGGCTGGAGCAGTGTCATCCTCAAAATCCTTTAACTTTTCTCCTTCCACGTTCCTGATCTGAAATCTGGTGTAACTAGTGGAAAAGCCAAGTTTGTTGATGACATTAAATCATTCAGAGTGGTAAAAGCAATAACAGAATACATTAGAGGAGTAGGCATCAAAATGGTATATGTCATTCAACATGAGTAAGTGTAAGGTGATGCACATTAGCACTAAAAAGCCTAACTAATGGGATCAGAGCTAGCACTGACTGATGAGGAAAGAGATCTTGGAGTAATGGTAAACAGTTCAGTGAAGGTGTTGACACAGGGAGCACCTGCTATAGAAAGGCCAACCCCATGTTAGGGATAATAAGAAATGGCATTGAAAATAGAGATGCCAATATCATAATAACATCATATAAAATCAATGGTGCAACTGCATCTGTAATACTGGGTGCAGATTTGGTTGCTGCACCTTAAAAAGGACACAGTGGAGCTACAGAAGGTTCAAAAGAGGGCAACTAAGACAATCAAGGGGCTGGAACAGTTTCTTCCCTAGGAGGAAAGGTTGTGATATTTGGGGCTTCTTAGTCTACAAAGGAATGGGAAGGGACATGATTGAGGTATACAAAATTACGCATGGCGTGGATAAGTGGACATGAGGAAACTATTTTCCCCTTCCCCAAATACTAGAACCAGAGGTTACCCAATGAAATTGAATCTTGGAAGAATCAGGACAGACAGAAGGAAATATTTTTTTATACAATGTGTAATTCAGCTTTGGAATTTGCTACCACATCTGTAGTGCTGGCTACCAGCTTAGCTGGCTCCAAAAAAGGATTGGACTGATTCATGGAAGTAATCAGGATTAATGGTTATTAGCCTTGATGGCAATATGGCTACCCCAGAAGGCCATCTGCTGGGAGACTAGTGGACTTCCTCATGCAATCAATGGCCACTGTGAGAACAGATTGCTGCACTGGATGGGCCAGGGGTCCAATCCAGCAAGGTACTGCTTATGTTCTTATGTTCTATCCATCACTTTTTCCCTTGTTCTTCAACCTCACTACGTCTCCATATGCCCATTTCCTCTACTTTCTCTTTCCATCCCCTTTGGGCCATGTCTCTTTTCTGCCTGTCCTCAACCACAGCACCCTCCAAACCTGCCTCCACTGCTGCATTCCCAAAGATTAAGCTTTCTCCATTTCCTTCCTGTCCTCTCCAATGCAGGATCCAGCCCTACTGCCTCCTTCTTTGCTTCTCAACCCAGGACCCACTCTTCCTCAGACCATGTTCCAGATGTCTTACTCCCTTACTATCCTTATTCCCCCTTCTGGGCTTCACAGCCAAGATCCTAACTTTCCTCTATCTGTTACTACTATTACTATAGTGGATAGGCAATAAAAGGGATAGAATGCAGTCATGAGTGTGAATGTGTTTATGACTATTTATTTGATTGCTGTGTCTGTGTGTTGTGTGCTTAGGACTGTATATGTTTGTCCATATGAGAGTGTTTGTGCATGCATACGTATGCATGTGTTGGATCTTAACCAGAGAGACTGAACAACAAGTCCCAACTAACCCATGGAGTTTAGTGGGAGACTTTGAGCTGCTTATTCCCTTTTATCCAATCTTGTTAAAATTAGTAAAGACTTCTATGCAAACTGTAAAAATAAACAAATAAATAACTTCTTGTAAATAGTGAATTAGCTAAAACAAGCACCTTTCTAGAGTGTCCTCACTTTAGAAAGTACAAGTGGTAGTACTAGTAAAATAGTAAAATGCACTGATATAATCACATTATTAAAGATAAGTAGCTATTAGAGCTGTGGAGGACTTTGATTTGAAAAATATGTTTCAGAATATAAAGGAACATGAATGAATAATCTACCTTCAACACTTTAAAGCCACGTCTGTTGTAAGGATTGTGCCACAACTGCAATCTGAAGTACTGCACAGATATAGCATGCAATGGTCAATATCATGTAAACTAGTTGCCCTAATATGCTACTTATTGCTACTGCCATTAACTCCAAGGACATGGAGTCTCGTCTGAATGCATCCTAAAAGCCTAATAGAGTGACTTTAATAAAGTCAGTATTATTAAATTCATTGAGTAGAGAGAACTACTGGAGGAAAGTAGAGGGAGAGGAACTGAGAAATAGTTTTCCTTAACACCCACAAATGAGAGTGAAGGTTACACCCACACTTAATCTTGCTCTTTAATAGTAGATTAATCTGCAGTAAGTAATATCCTGCTGATTCTGTACTCATAACTATGTAATGGATTAGAATCACCATGTATACCTTTGCACTGAAAAGCTGTATAAATTACCAGTATTATTGATAGTGCTGTTTTGTTTGTATGGGACTACTCAGCAATTAGATAAAACATTCCTAGTCCTAAGTACAGCTTGCTTATTACAGTGAACACATAAATAAAAAGTTCCATCATTAAATGTCACCTCCAGAATATCTATTTATTTTAGCATCAACAGTACAATAAGTCAAATATGTCTTTAAAAAAAGAAATCCTCAATTGTCTGTATGGTGTGGTATGTCTTGTCTGACACTTGCTCTCTGAAAGTCAATGGCATCCATCATAATTTAAGTTTCCAAACAGAGACGATGCCTTAGTTACAGACTACATTCCTTTTCAGTGCAAAACATTCCTTTCCTAATGTAAGCTTTTTAACAGCATGCCAACAGTTTCTCACTCTCTTCCAGATTTCTGCCAGAGAAAACTCTACTGGGTATACACAAGTATTTTTGGAGGAAAAAAAGTTTGACTGCTTTAACACTATCTGGAAGTGTTAAGAAAATACCATATTAAGTATCATAGGAATGGCATAGATGCAGCAGTTCTCATTATCGTACTATAGTATCTAAAAAGGCAACGTCAGTGTTAATTAAAACAGATAATTTGCCAATAGAAATGGATGCACTCTGGGTCTTATTCTTTTAAAAAATCCAGACCAGTTTTGTATTCTTAATTGGACTTCTCCTTGAAGAAGATGATAAGACATTATGACATAATTAACAGTGCAACTCAAGGTGCAGAGATTAGAAACATTATGCAGCCTATGAAAATATGCAAAGACTAAGGAGATTATTGATTGATTGATTTGATTTATATCTCACATGAGCTCCATTTTATCCCCACAATAGCAACCCTGTGTGACAGGTTGAGATGAGATGAGATGAGATGAGAGAGAGACTGTGTGTCAGTGCCCATTATATTTCCACAGGTGAAGTTAAACCTGGATCTTCCCAATTCCAGTCTTTAATACAATACTGTACCACACTAGTTCTCTAAAACATACAATGAATGAGTACAGGAGCAAACCTAAATGGACAGCAAAATGAATAATATTGCATGTAGTACAGTATGTACTGCAAGATTTTATTTCATCATTATGATTTCTGATCTTCTACAAACTGTCTGCATCAACCATAGGATATTGGTGTCCAAAAGCTACTCTGCATGTGAATTTTCATATTAAATTATAGATAGGCAGGGGCATGGGACTATGCATCTATGTAACAAATAGTTGGTGTAATTGACAATGGTGCCGTCCAGGTTCATTATAAATTTACAGAATTTACCACTGTTTATCTCAGGAATATATACAGTGGTACCTTGGTTCACGAACTTAATTCGTTCCGCGACTCTGGTCGCGACCCGAATTGGTTGCAACCCGAATCAAATTTCCCCATAAGGTTCAATGTAAATACGGTTAATCCGTTCTGACCCCTCCGAATTTGGTCGCCAACCGATTTTTGGTCGCGTCCCGAATCAAATTTCCCCATAAGGTTCAATGTAATTACGGTTAATCCGTTCTGAACCATATGTGTTATTTTTTTTAAACCGCAAAAATATGAAACAAAATACAGTACGAAGAGAGAGAACGCTAACCTTGCTCGACGCAACTTCTGGCGTGGAGGACAGGAAGGTGGGTGGGGAGGCGGTTATTGCTTGGAGGGAGAGTCCCCCTCCCTACAGGAAGCCGCGACCAAATGTCACGGGAGGGAAAATGGCCGCGGATCCTGTTCGTCACCCAATCCGGCATTTGCGAACAGAGGCAAAATTTTGCGAACGGAGCTGTTCGTGACCCGAATTGGTCGTGAACAGAAGCATTCGTGAACCGAGGTACCACTGTATATGCTGCAAAAATATGGAGAACAACTAGATGGCAGCAAGAGAATACAGAAAACTCTAGTAATCTTTCTGATCTTGCAGCCAAAGTATGGTATGCCTAGTGATAATTAATGTAAAGCACATGCATGCAGAGAGATGTAATGGACTAGGCCACCTGATTCCCACAATCTAGATTCATCAGTCACTGTCCTGTATCCTCCCACAATTCCTCAGGAAAGCCTATGATGAATACTGCTACTAACTACTTTATTCCCAAGAAACTCTTTCTCTCTGCACAGGTTTACTCAGGAGGCGGAAAGTGACAAACCCCCTGCTTCCACCTTTCTTTCTGTAGTTTAATGGGAGCAGAGAGACTGTATGAAGTTATAATCTGTTCAGAATAAGTAGGCCCATTCAGTAAGAAATGCAAATCTTTATTATGTATATCAAGGTTAAGGACATGAACAAGAGTTAAGAACCAAAGAGCAAGGAAAAAAACAGCAATTGAGGTGTTCAGGTTTTATCTCCACGGTGTAAATATTGAATAAGTTGCCTGCCTTTTGTTAATTAATTTTTTTAATTTTTTGTTTTTTTCTTTTAAATTAATTTTGTACCGTTAGTCACTGTTAGCTGCACCAAATGCTAGATATGCACTAGTAGGAAACAATTTTTAATGTAAATACATAAAATTCCAATAAGTGCCCCACTGGTACAACCCTATATTCACAATACAAGCAGAATCTCCAAATGTGAATACAAATACAAACCACTAGTAGCATTACTGTGGCAACAACTCAGTAATGACTCAGAGCAAGGAAGAATTTGTGTAAGATATTTGTTTGTTTCCAGTCCTTTCACCCTATCTGCAAGGAGGCAGCGACTCACCAACGCACTTGGTTTGCATACAGAATGACAAAGTATCCAAAACCATGGCTAAAAAATCCTGGCTCAGAAAGCCCATTTTCCATTACAGTAATGGAAACAGCAAGAAAACAAAAATACTCTGCAGATTTTATTCTGGAGTCTAACACTCACAATGCAACATCCACAATAATATTTCAGAGCAGAGATATGAAATCAAATCACTCAATTGAAAAGATTAAGTGGGCCATAGCAGGACTAAAGGAGTTGGAAGAGGGACCAAAGAAAACAAATGATGATGATGATGATGATGATGATGATGATGATGATTATTGAATGATCATATTCTCTATTCTAAACAAAGATTATAGTGACTGAATCTCCTCCCAGTAAATTAAAAAAAAAAAGGTCTGTAGAAGATGAAGGAACTAAAATTCATTAAATCACTGATATATTAAACACAACAGAATAAATACAAAGCAGTTATAACAATCAGACAAACAATAAGGCTTCCCACAGGCACAGTAGGAAATCTTGACTCTTCAGACAGGAACCCCTTATCCAGAACTGACTTATTTGGCAAAATATTCACTGACCTGGCACAGACAAATTAATTTCTTTACTGCAGACAAAAATGAAGCAATACGTATATGCATGGGAGAACGGCCTACTGCAGTGCACAGGAGTCAAAGCTGTAGTTCTGTGCTCCAAGATTTAATAGGTAGATCTCTTCTTTCCACCCTTCTAAGTCAATGGACATTTGGTCATTGTTTTGCTGGCCCAAGAGACACCTGATCTATGTAGACATAAACGTTTTCTCTAGTGGGGGAAACATTAGTTCCCATCTCACCAGCTTAATTCATTACAGTAAGCATTACACAATCATGCAAACAACCCATATTCCTCTTAAGTATCACCAACGAATTGTAACTTAATACTAAAAGCAGTCAGGAAAGAAAGCATGAACGATCAGTACAAGTAAACTTCAACTCAGGCATTAACTTCAGTGAGACTGTCTACTTTATAGATTACTGCAGTCTTAAGGGTTTCATAAAAAAGATTTACAGATAGAATATTTATGCTTAGCCTTTGAAACAGGAACACCTTTCTACATTTTAGTTTATAATATATCCGTACGAATTAGCCAGGACCCGTGAGGATGTGAGAGAAAGCACACTTATCTGGATATGATCTGTTTACTTCATTGCTTAAAATGAATCTTGCACTGGTCACACAGTGATAAATACAGTAAAAGCTAGTGCGTGTTACACTGAACAAATGCTTGACCATCAAGCTCATTACTGCTTATTCTGATGGGCTGATGTTCACCAGGATCTCAGGCAGAAGATTCCCCGCCCCACCCCCACTCCCAATCCATTATCTGGCATCTTTTCACTAAAGACAGCAGGATTCAGACCTAGGGCCTTTTGCATAATGAGCATATATTCTACACTCAAAGTTCTTCTGCCCAACAGGAATAAAATTTTCACTATGATGAAAAACTGTTACATCTGAGGGTTTAGATTGCTGGGATGATTTTGCGCAATTTCTAAGCAAATCTAGAATTAAAGAAGGCCTCTTTTACACAGCTAGAAGTCTGAAAGGCCATCTTGGAAAATTTCAGCTATCAGGCAAACCACAGATAAAACATTTTCTACTACTTCCCAGATTCAGTTGTCCACTAAAACTCTTCAGCTTTGGCCTATTGCCTCCCATATCATAAGTGGGAGAATATGTATGAGAGAAACGTCCCTCTTTATTTTGATCATATACTCCTTAGTTTAGTTTAAACCTGGAATTAAAATAATAATCAATTATACAAAGATCTCTATCTTCCAATAGACATTTTATTACTAGGAATGCCTTCAGTGGCCTTTTAGAATTGTAAACTGCATAGACCAATTTGCATGTTTAATTTCCCTGTTTTCCTACTGTTAATGAAACTGAGTTAAATATTAATAATTTCATTCTATAATATTACATGAATGGGTGAGGCTTCTTTTTTCTGTTTTCTTTTTGCACATTTTTTAAAAAATAAAATAAAAACTAACCTCAACCAAGACGTGATAGCGTTTACAATCCATGTGTGTGCTTGTGTTACAATGCAGCAGTTCAATAAATTTTGAAGATTTAATTTAATTCAACTTCCCCCCTGCCTTTTAAAATCTTTTGATGCAGCCTTGTTCCCCTCTGCAATGCTATCCGTGATATGCCGCTGAAAGGGTGGTACTGTCCTATGGAAACTGCATACTGCTGTTAGGAGGTAATTTTCAATTCAGAGCCCTGTTTATACTTATTCTGAAGGAACGTAAACCAACCTGCTCTCAGTCAAACATGCATAGCACTTTAGCCTCTATAATGGTAAAAATCTGATTTTAATTCAGTATTGCTGGCTGCCTAGCAAAAGTTGTACTGCCCGTATATCACTGGATCTTGGAAATGGCTCAGAAGCAAAAACTCTGCTTTTCCTGTCAAGGAGAAAGACCCGCTCAGCATTCAAGACAAAGAGAACGCTTTTACAATGGCTTTCAGGGCCACTTTGTTCAGCCAAACAGAATTCATGCTACATATTACAAGGATGACTGCAGTTTTATGGATTACCGAGAATCTGCAACTCATCCTGGGAAATCATTTGGCAACATGACTGGCTTAACATAAAAGGTTGGCAGGCATACAGAGATATCATTATAAGCCAATGTAAGAAAAAATGGTTATTCTTTATTTACCACAGCACATCCCAAATATATGTAATCCTAGATATGAGGCTGCCTCAATTCAAACAGCGCCAGATTTTCTCTTGCCACATTAACTGAGAGGCAAATTAGTATTTAGCACATATTCATATAACAGAAATAGAAGCAAGATCTCTTAAATTGGGTATTATACAGGGACACCACTTAGCCTAGGCTACTGGAATAAGGTCCCACTCTTGATAGGTCCAAATTCAGTGCCACACACCTATATATTTTTTATTTTAAAAAAAAATGCAAGTGCCACTCACTGCCTGTTGGAAGAAGGGGAGAAAGAGGAAGAACAAAGAGTATGCACCAGGAAAGCAAAATGACAATATGAGACAAAAATGAGCATATAGGATTGGGGAGGCCATTGGGCCAATTTACTGAGCCCCTTAAACCCTGGCATAATGAATTATCTGAAAAACCTTCCACCATAACAAACATGAGTTGTAATCAAGGCACAAAAATACATCAAGTTATATTTTGTGGATGCTTTAAGCAATTTGTAGAGTTCCAATCTACTTCTACTCCTTGATTCTCCCACTGTACATAATTAAATATTTTATTATTAACTGAAAGCTCAATGAATAGTTTCTTACAGTCAAATATTACTAATTTCACTGCAGCTTACTTTCAAATAATTTTTCTCTTTCCTTCCTTGTTTGCTACATTTGCCAGTCCTTCAGAGAACTTTCAACAATTAAAGAGACTAAATGAAAAAAAGCAAAGTAAAAATTTCTGGCATAATTGATAAAAATGTGTGACTTCTGAAGCTGTTTGCTATTTTAGCTACAACGCTCCACTGAGTGTTTTGGCAATACCTCTGGTATTTCATTGAAGATGCTATGTTGCTCCAGCAACCATTCCTAATTATTCTGGGATGCTGGGCAAACAAGATTTCCTTCCTAAGCTTGATGAAGGTCATTCTGGCAATTGTGATGCTTAAACACAGGTTATTATTACAGCATGCCAAGCAATCACTGTTAAGATTTCCATCATTGCACAAAATCCTTATGTGCCACAATTAGGATAATTCTGTGGGGAATTGTTTCTAATGTAGTTGTGATGTCTAAGTTGATTGCTGTAACTGCAGAGAAGATCTTGCTAAATCCCACATCTTTTAGCTAGAGTATATGTTTGCATCTCCATTAACAATCTATTGTCACTCAGTTATTTAAAATACTAGTTTTTGCAAATCAGAAAAGGAGTGTAAATATTAGAATAGTCAGTAGCTTTAAAAGATGGCAGAAGGTGGAACTTTGCACCAATGAGCCCAAATATTCTTTAACAGAGGAAAGCCTAACATTATCCTTTACTCTGAAGACTATTCTCTACTTCAGTGATTCTGTAAAGCTACTCAGAGATCTTTTTATGTTTCTAATTGGATAAAAAAATCTTCAAATGTGTTGAGTTTAGATTACTTGCAGTTTGAACTGGGTTTCAGACTAATATACAAAAGATACTTTGCTCCCACGAATTCATTTTTGTTGCAGTGATTCAAGCAGGAATGACTTGTTCAAAGAGAGAAGAAAACAAGTTTAGTGAAAGCATGATGATACTGTCCTTGGCAATCAAATAAAACTATGCAGATCCACTTAACACTGGCAACTTTTAATATCCCCTTAGAGAATATCAAATCACAGGATATGCCAATACACATGCTCTGAGATTGCTCTTAAGAGTCTAGATAAGGGGCTTCTTCCATTTAAGCATAAAAAGGAACAGCTGTGGCAGGGTCAAGAGGGAAGTGGCTATGCTAACTAAAACGACTGTTTCTGCAACCTAGACTGGATTTGGACATAGCACAGCTCCAAAGGAAATTTGTATCAAGCCCTATGAACTGCTCGGTTATGACAGAATCAGGCTGGATAATTAACTTCCAAGGGATTTTACAGCATCCAACTGGTACCATGCAGTAGATGGATCAAAGAAATTATGTATGATCTACTATTCACAGAAAATTTTTCCCTCCAGGTGTTGTTGTAAGCTAACTATTAAAGCTCCTGGCCATAAAGAAAAGAAAAACCTGTCAGTATATTTAACTTCCTCAGATGGAAAAATACATAAAGATGGGATAGGGAATTTACATTTTGAACACCTTCATCTGGATGTATCAAGGTTCACCAGATGTGACCATTATACACTGACAATTTGGTCAGATGCTAGGGAAGGCCAAGGTTAGCTAAGAGAGCCCAACTCTTTATACCACAGAAAAATAGCAGGATTTTTTTCAGCATAAGCACAAAGATGAAAAAGAAAGCAATATTGCCAAGGTTAATGACCCTATTCTTATTTCTGGGAGAGCAGGCAACCTCACCTTTGGAATAAACAATGGCATTTTAAGACAGATGTTTAGAGTTCCACTCAGAACAAAAGCATCTCTAAGTGCACAGAATTAGATGTTCACAATTTGAAGTGAGTGATTAATACAAATGTTGGGCAAAGAAGGCATCCCCTACAGGACCATTAAATTTGGAGTCTAAAATTATGCAATTGCACCAATGAATGCTGATATCAAAGCATAGCTGGACTGTATATGGTTCTATCCAGCCAAACTAGGCTGAAACCTAAAGGAACCATTCTAAAATTCAGAAAATATATTTTGCTTAAGAAGGGCTGTTTTAAACCTGATGCTAGAATGCAATGTGAAAAAAGATGATGTGAGCAGGAGCTAGCATTAGAACTTATGCAACCAACAGAAGAAAAGCTTGACCAACTTTACCCATTACGTATATTGTATTGGGGGTAGGCTACATGGTGTCTGTGGATACTCCTGCAGCCTCTGATACTTCCCTTGGCATCAATCAAGTGTCCATTTGGCAGGAACAATTTCAAGGGGGGGGGGGTGTCAAAAAAATCAAGAGATAGGTCTGCATGATCCACTCCCCTCCCACTATTTTTACATGTAAAAGAGAGGAAAAATAGGAAAGCCATTTGCATGCTGGTCCTGACTTACAGAAAAGCATTTTTTGCTCCTAAGGCCTGTATTTTCCGTTAATTCTTTTCAGTCTCTGAGAGATAAAGAGGGCACTGCCATTGAGTTGATTTCACCAAAGTTCACAAGGCAGAAATATTTAGCCTTTTTTCATTTCCTGAGAAATTAGCCTGTAGGTACATACAATATGGGTATTAAGCCTTAGGGTTAGCTTTAAAATATTCAAAAATGAGAAACGATGTGCCACTGGAAATTACTATTTTGCAAATTTTAGTGGCATGATCCTGTGACATAGGAACCAGAAACTACTATTCCTTTCCCAAAAAGCAGTTTATTCATAATTTAATATTCCTCTCTTGCTTAAGAGAAGAAAATCAGATATCCTGGTTCACACATTCCAGTAAAGAAATAATGGGGAATATTTCCAAATTCTTCAGTTGCTCCTACAAGCTGAAGCAGCCAAGTATAAGTAATTAAAAACTTGCATCATCATTGTTAACTAGAATTTAAGATTTATTCACAATATTCAAAATCCTGAGCAAAAAATTATCTTCTTTGCATCTGGAGAAATGTACCTATGTACCTGAATTTGGCGCCCTCCTTTCTTCTCTGGTATATCCTATTGTATAAAATCTGTTCATGTGGGATACTTCCCATTTCCATCAGTCCCATTTCCATCAGCCCTTCTATCACTATCTGAATAGATATTACTGTACACAGTACAGTGAAAGTATAGTGACAGCTTACTGGTACAGTGCAAGTGAAATTCATTTAATAGACTGATCAGACATTATTCACCAGTATCATCCCAAAGTACATCATCAAGACAAGTTATATAATATGTATAATGAAATCATTATGTAAATGATATAAATAAAATTACATATATGATATAAGTCACTGCAGAAATCTCTGTCACATGCAAACAAGGCCTATTAAATCAAGGTTTCACTGTGCTTAAATAAAGAGAACTGCTACCTATAGCTATGAACTGTACAGATTAATAAAAAGTAGTGAGGAAGTAGGTCTTCCAGGGAGTTTTTTTCCCATTATTATTGAATTCCCATTGAGAAATACTTGGTAAAGTGCCTTAGGAATGAGGCAATTTTCAAGCACTTTGAAAATTCCTGATAAAGCTGAAAATCTGACACTACCATGTGACCACAAACAAATGTTAAGTTGCCATAGTAGATGTGCCACAGAATCAAAAGCAAATAGTGCTTAGTTAGATCAGGTTTCTATCAATACTTAGATACCAGCAGTTAGATGTATTACATGATCAGGGAACAAAGAATCCATTAAACCCCTTTAGTGTAAATGTAACCTCTTCCCTCTCCTATATGGGAACATCCTTTTTTACTATCTAGAAAAGGCTGCTTTTTCTGAAAAATGTAAGAAGTAGTACAGGATGAATACTATTCATAACTAATGCAAGAATCCTCATTCTTTTTCAGAATCATTTACTAGCAGAACTTTTACAACTATTCTTCCATTATTTAAATATTTTATTTATACTGTTTTGATATCTTATCATTCAAACTGTTAAAGCTGAAAAAAATCCTCTCCTAGGGCTGACATAAAAAAAAATCTGCCAAAGATCTTGCTTGATTTGTTTAAGCTAAAAACATAATATCCACTCAGTCCCTTTATCTTCTACAAAAAAACTGAGTTAATCTTCTAGATATAACACTAAACCATGGTCTACTCCAAAGTGTGCATCTCCTCTTACCTCATTAATACTTCTGTGCTCTCTATAGTATTATTAGTGTAACTTGCTGACTTTGTTAACAGTTCTCTGTTAAAACTGATTGCCACTGCATTGAATATAATTATTTTTTTTAAAAAATGAAACATTTGTGGGTTCTTTGCTTTTATTTACTGAATACAAAAAGCAAACAGAAATAAAAAGTAAATAGAAGATTGTAAAGTAATAAAACAAAGGAAAAATTAAAAAATAAAACAGGTCATGTGTTCACAGCTACATATATTTAAATTTTGGGGTTCAGTCAGGCATGTTACATCACACTGTCATATTTAAGTTTTTTGAAAAGAAAGCAATGATAAAATATAATAAATAGTAACATAAACATCAGATACTTATTTAAAAATTAATTGCAGCATACAAATTAAAAGTATTAGCATGCTGATATAAAAGAAAGCCTGGGCAAATGAAAAAAATCTTTACATGGTTCTGAAAATACAATAAAGTAGGTATCAGGTATCTGTCATGGGGAGGGCACTCCACAGCTGGGGGCTACCACTGAGAAGACTACTTCCAAGCAATCACTCCCCACACCTCACCTGAACATAGAAAGGCACCCAGAACAAGTCTTTTGTATATGACTTTATACAAATCTGATTTTCAAAGGAAGTACATATATATAGCTTGCAGGTTCAGGTGTAGGTGAACCTGATTCGCCAAAAATCCTAACTTGATTGCAAAGGCTCCTTCCAGGCTCACTCTTATACAGTAGTATGCTAATAGTAAATAAACAAGCTGAGTCTATCTGGATCATACTAGTGTATAGCTATTTTTCCAAATTCTTGTGAAACAAGTATCCTTGCTTTCTTTACTACATTACCATGAATCAGGAATCTTCAATTTTTTTGTGTTCAGACATTTCAACAGCACAAGAAACAGCAGACTATGTCAATCTCATCTTTGAGATACCTTTGATTCCTCAAGGAAAACAAAGAATTCCTCTAAAATCTAGCCAAATATAATAAAAGGTACATAAGGATCATTTATTACATCAGAATTCCATGGAAATGGATATTATGGAAATTACAAAAAAACAAAAAACAAACCTTAATCATATTTTTAACAACTGCATACTATGTAAATCAAAACAACCTTGTATTAAAAGAGGATCAATTGCCTTAACGAAGGTAGCTCCCTTTCAATCATGTGATTATTCTATATTGCCTTCAGCATTAATCCCAATGCTTTATCATCAGAGGAGTCTATCCCTAAAATTTAAACAGTAGTACACTTTTTCATATTAGCATAAATGAGATGGCATATTTTGGTGGCAAAATTAGTTTTGACTGTTTTCTTCTGGTCGCAGAGGTTGTGAAATATTTGATTCTGCCTTTTTGGGTGGGAAGAGGAAGTTTGGAACACAAGACATTAATCTGGGGTTTTGCTGATATGTTATGAGACAGAGAAAATACACCAGGGAAAGAAATAGGAGCCATACAGTCTGACTTCTCAAGTCTGAAAACACTGAACTTATGTTTACAGAATAGTTAAAGACAGGTACTGTTCATATTTGCAAAGCTTTCAGCAAGGAAACATAAAGTAGCCAAACACCTCCAAAAGAGAAATGAGCTAATAGTTACTATATACTTGCATTTGGCCTGGAGGTAGAAGTCACTGGACTTTTGAATCCACTGCCTCTCTCTCCTCTTTTGCATTTTAGTTGAAGATAAAATGTTTCCTGAGGGCATTACATGACAGCATTATCTACAAAGCAAGCATCTGTCAGAAATTTATCACATGCAAGAGGCAATGAAAAAAGGTTCATGAAAAAAAGCTTCATGATGGTAACAACTGATAGTACAGTAGTGAAAACTTAACTGTAATTCTGTCCACTTCGTCCTACTGATTATGTGCAACTTTCATGTCATTTTACCTCAGCAAATCTTGGGGACAGAAAAGTGTATAGTAGCTTCATAGAGCCATCTGTAACCTAATATGCGAATAGAGAAAAGTGTTAATAATAAAACAGCCATATCTACTCAGGAATTAGTGAAAGAAGAACCTAATTATTATGTAAGATTTCACTGCTGCAAAAACTTGTTAAAAGGAATTATATCTAATAATGAAGTTTGGAAGGAAATAATCCTCAATTCCTAAATAAAACTATTTTAGATTTCAAAATTAATCATATATCTGTACTTGGCAAACATTTAATTGATTATACTATTCTATTCTATGAAATAATAATTGATAAATTTATAATTTCCCACTTTTAGACCCTCAAAGTCTATGTTGTCAAATACTGGTCGGATTCTAACACATATCAGAAATCCCACCTCTTTATTGGAAGCAGAAAGGAGGGAATCCTGAGAAATGTCTGCTTCTCATCCAGGCATGCAGGATCTTTGCCTCACCAGGCCCACACGTTACCCACGGGATTCCAATGATGCTTCTTCCCAAAATCCCCACCACAGCACAAGTTATTCCACCTGTCATCTCCAGGAACAGATGTAGCACTCCACCCCAGCTGGGATGCCTACAAGCGTGGCTCTGTCTCAGGCCATCCTGCTCCTTCTCCAATCGATCCTAAAAGATTCCAAGAGAAGGTTTTCCTGGAGTATTGAGACTGTGGTTGTGGGTATGTGGACAGATCTCCCTCAGAATCTCCTGCCATGAAATGAAACCCTGATACCATAACATACTAAACTAGTTGGATGACCGTGTGGCTGTGTTGTGTGAACACCAGCAATTAGATTAATTCAGTAAATTATGGATCAGTTAATCATAATTTATTGAATTATATATCAACAGATTATCTGCAAACTCCTCGTATCTCCATTTTAAAACTGTGGAAATAATAACTGAAGACTTAGTGGCTTCAGTATCAAGCCAAGTTATTATCTTTTTCCTCTCATCTCTCTGTTTTATTTATACATGTGTAACATTGAACCTGATGAAAAGATCTGGGGAACTAACCAAGTTTACGTTTTTTGTAGCATAGCAGACATCATGTTTCTAATAAATAACTGGCTTAAAAGATGGCCGTGGTGTTAAACATAATTGCCTAGGGCAAGCAATAAAATATAACAGGGACTAAAACTGGCATTTAAAGAATTGTTTTTAATTAGAGAAGGCTTTTTCAAATTATAAAAAGGTATGAAATGGAAGGAAATAACACAATTCAAACATAAAGAGAGAATAAAAGAATATGTGTTTTTGCAAAGAAAAAGCTGGTTTATAAGTTCCTCTTCTCTGCTAATAATATATAGGTTAAATATATTTCTAAAACATAAATAACTGCTGCAATTGTGGTCAATGTAGTTATCAGTTATCCACCTTATGTATTTGCTAAGCTTCTCTGAATACACATGGTAATTTTTCATTTACCTCACAACACTTTACTACAAAGAAGTCCTATCTTTAGTACACAGAATGAAACCCAACAGTAGGCTGGACTGGGGTTGGGAGAAGGGGTGGAGAGAGAGAACACATTTTTTCATCTCATCCTGATGGAATGTGATGGTTGATAAAAAATGTTATCAACTTCTAACCTTACAGACTAGCTGCTGTGTGTATGTATTTCAATTATTATTGAATTATACTGATTTCTCAGTGGATGTTTTTATCTATAAAAAATAAAAGACTGTATTTTTCTATTGATCGTGGGTATGCTCAGTACTCCACTTATGATCAGATTATTTTTATGCACTGGTTCAGAAGCAAAACAGCGATTACATCAAGGAAATGTATGCACTTAAACCAAACATTTACAGTTCTGAACTTTAGCTGATAAACTTTAGTTAATAACAGTTTATATAATAGCCGAATGTATTATCTGATATGATTTGGCACACAGCAACAGTCATAGTTACAGTGACTACCAACATATCTGTCAAATTTTCAATATTTACTTTAGACCAGGGTTCTCAAAAGTCATCAATACTGACCCCCCACCAAGGATCAATGGGGCTATCCAAGGAGTCAATGTTGTTGTTATTGTTCATAGTACTATTAGTTAAACTAGTATTTATTAAATTATTTTCATATAATAAATGACTGGGCATCGATGAACAAAATGAAATTTCGTGAAGAAGTCAATGAGCTGGAGTTTGGGGACCCTTGGTTTAAACTGAGTGCAACTTGGCTGAATATTGGAACCACAACCCTGGGACCTTCATATGACCACCCAGAGTGTGGCAGGTGATGAGACAACAGCAAACATTCCCAGCTAGCAGGTGGGTCTACCCAGGTAGGGCAAGGAGCAAAAGAACTAATACTTCCATCACCTACCATTCTCTAATTTTTTTTACTTGTAGGAAATTATCTGAACATGTACGTTCTTATTTTACTATTTTTTTCTTCAAATATATGTTTGTATTTACCCTTTTAATGATTCTTTTCTGCAAAAGTTCTTTACTTGTTCTTCTTGAAGAAAAGAAACGTCCTTCATAATTTTCTTAGCCAATGGGCAAGATGTTCAGGATTAATTCTGAGAAAGATAGTTCATATTTACCCCAAATTAACTGTCACAATTATTGTAGAACCTGCTGTGTGGAGACATCCTCCAGCTAGAGTTGGGGATCAGTTTCAGTTACTGCACTCTGAAGAAGAGGCTAAAACACTTGTGAGGTCTGGCTTGCTCCCTAGATCAGTGCTAACGTACCTGTTAATTTGTAGATAGGCTATCATAACTGGAAACCCACCTACCCCAAAATTCCCACCCATCCCTTCTTACATATAACACACAGGTCTCATCCATTTGCCGTGTATGACAGACAGAACAACAGACTTCAATAACTATAGAAATGCAGAAAAGTATGCTTCTGTTCTGTTTCTTTAAAATTCAGGAATATGCAGATAGTTGATCTATAAGCTTCACTTCTAAAATATTCTTTCCATTATCTGCTGAGATGTAGCTTGGGAAGTCTACAGAGTCACAGCCTCATTGCTCATCCTGCATACCTGAAATGGAACAGATAATAATTCTGCTATAGGAACCTAAGGGGCTTGCTGTCTCAGTCTACTGGACGCTGACTGGAACTGGCTCTCCAGGGTTTTAGGCCGACATTTTTCTAGCTCAACCCAGAGATGCTAGGGATCAATTTGAGATCATCAGTATGCAATGCAATGAAGTACACAATTGTACAGGTACTCAACCAGGCACAGGAAGCAAAAGCTCATGGCATATGGGACAGAAATTAGAAATCTTTAGGCCTGATGATGTTTTCATCAACAGAGGCAAGATGAAGAGGGACCAGGAAAAGGCTATTTTTTCTAGCATCATCCATTCACAGAACTCCTTCCCCAAAGAAGTTGTTTTTTTCTTTTACATGACTTAATTATTTTGTGCCTAATTATTCTGTACCCTTAATTACTGCATAGCCAAGTTTTTATTGTATTCTCCTCTTTGATGTTAAACAATTCTGAGGTTGTTTTTATAAAAAGCAATATATAAATTATGTTAATTAAATTAGAAGAAGGAAGCTATCATACATATTTTCTAATCTACTAAGTAAACTAGTTTATAACAAGAAAATAATATCTAATCTACTTTCAGCTAGTCTCAGAGTTCTGAAGATAATAGAACACTGGGCAAAGGAAGCTTCCAACATACTATTGCAATCAGTTGACTTTGGAAACACTAAAGCTGAAAGCCTTTTTATTATAAATCAAAAGCTGTTAATATTAAAGCTTTTCTTCTGCATCATGGCACAAATGTAGGAAAACAACTGTAAGCATTTCAAAGCCACTCCCTAGTTATGGTCCATCAAGTCACTTCTGACTCCTGGTGAATGCAGGAACAAGTCCATGCAATTTTCTTGGCAAGATTTTCAGAAGTGGTTTGCCATTGCCTTCTTTCTAAGGGTGAGAGAGAGTGACTGGCCCAAAGCCACCCTTTGTGCCTAAGGCAGGACTAGATTAGAACCTCACAGTCCCCCACTTCTAATCCAGTAGCTTTAACCACTACTGTACCCCAAACCGGCTCTCCTAGAAGGAAAGGCAGGACATGTATCTAATAAAATAAGCAAATAAACAAACATACACATTTGCTCATATTTTGGCTTTTCTGTTAAGAAACTCACATACAATACTAATATGTATTATATATGTTGATTTCAGTTCATGTATAGGAAATTACACTTATGTAGTATTTTAGTTTTAACTTATTTAATGAGTTATGTTGTTAATGTATGTTTAATCGATGTTCTCATTCTAGTTAAACATTCTAAAAGCATTCCATACAAAATTAAATTTTAACTTCTCAATACATTCTGCAAGTGGGTTAATATACTTAGAAATGGTTTAGAAAAGATATAACCCACTTATTTTAAATTATAACTCTCATGCCAACATATAATTTAAACACATATTAATAATTATGATTATGCATGTGCACAAATATTAACAGTTAATATTGGAAGGAAATGCTCAGAAGCAAAACATTTCAATCAGACAAACATATTTATAACTTAGGGAAAAAAACATTTTCATTCCATTATAAAGACCATTAAAATGGCAATCAATCAGGCAGCAACATTTTCACTTCCTTGAAATGACAGTATCAATAAACTCTGCATGCAGCATCATACATTGTGTATCCCTCTCCTAAATTCCTGAGCTAGATTGGGGTATTTGGTCTATTATGGAAGAGAGTCATGCTACAACTACCTAAACATGTTATAGATGGATGGATATAGATAGACAAGCTATGGTAGCAGCATTTTCATTACCACTCTCCTCAGCACACACATTTTGATTTTTTCCAGCACAGAAGCACAATGTGCATTTAAGTTTCCTACCTGCATCAATTTATCCTGAAATAAAATGATCTGGCAACTTCATCTTAATCTGCTCCCTCCCTGTTCCAATTCTATTTCTGAAAGTCAAGGATGTTATCACTTGGTGAAACAACACTGAAATTAGGATATATTTAAATATAGGAGCAAATATATATCCTGTGCACATAATGCTACACAACTATTTCAGACCAAGCCAAAGAGGGCCATGCTATTAAGAATTGTTTTATCTTTTAGCTAGTGACATCTTGTTGCTAATAACTTAGAGAATAACAACCTTTATCAGTCTTGTAATGAGATGGTAGACTTTCACTAGAGCAATGAATTAACCAGTTTTTTAGCACCTTTAACTCACTGCCAGTATTTTAAAAAATATGTGGCAGGTAGGCTATACAGTATATTCAATTATTTTCAGAGTCCATTCAAGCAGCACTGTAAATATAATCTTCCAAGGTGGCTCAGGCACCTTATCTTACAGATGACAGATTGCTAAATGAAAGCTACACTGCAGTTTGTTGTACGACCTTGGAAATTTGTTTCACTATGAAAAATACAACAGAGAGATTCTTGTTACGTTTACTGTATTACTATAACCCAGTAGAAATATTAAGAATGTTAAGTGGCAACATGGTAATTTGACAATCATATTAAAATACTAAGTGAAAAAGAAGCATTTAATATTACCATATAGCATATTAGCACTGGTAAAACATTTTTTAAACCATGTGAAATATTAAATGTTTTGCATAACTTTGAGCAAATTAAGTAAAATAAGTTTTCCTCATTAATGAAATCTGAGACACTAAGAAGAAGATACTTTAGCATGTCTACTCTGTTACCAAAACTTGGGGTTCCTCTTCTCCAACATACAGGAAAAATTCACTGGCCACGTATTTCAAAAACAGTACTGTAGGTAAAGGGAAAACCTTCTGATTTTTTTTTTTCTGATAACCAAAAAGATCTTTCCAAGCACTTTCATTCCATTTCATTTCAGCACCACTGAGTTATGTAACATCATGCCCTGATGTCAGTTCCAAGTTTTTAAGCTTCATTTATAGGTTTATCACAGCACAGCTCAGTTCCCTTGAAGCATGCAGCTTTTTTTTTTCTCATTATGCAAGGAAAGTACCCTTCCCAGGCCCAGCTTTTCTGATGACATAGTTAATGCAGAGAAGTGGCTTGTGCTATGCAGGGTACATAGCACTGACTGCAAAAACAGGGGAGAACAACTCTTTACCTTCATACTACTACCCATTTATGAGAGAATTAAGGACACATATCAATTGGTCATTTTAAAAAGTAGGGTATGTTTTAAAATGCAGCGTTATTTCTATTGGCACCCATGAGCATGCAGTATGAGAAGGGAACTACAAACCCGCACTTTCCTCTGGGCTCCCTGACCCGCGTGCCCGC
The DNA here is from genome assembly GCF_059951505.1 of Python bivittatus. Lineage (NCBI taxonomy): Eukaryota > Metazoa > Chordata > Lepidosauria > Squamata > Pythonidae > Python > Python bivittatus. Next base: position 19,143,960 of record NW_028277040.1, read on the forward strand.
ACAAACACCCCTCCCCCACAGTCAACAGCGCGCGCCCAAGAAGGCAGACCTACTTCTCTTCCTAGGTCGGGCTGGTGGGTGTGGACAGGGGCATGAGCTAACCCAACAGCTGCTACTCTGCCTACCCCAGCAGGAGCTGGACCGCCGCAGTTGTCGAGCTCGCCGGCCTGTGCGCAGTTCCATCCCCGTCCGCACACAGCCATTGTCAAGTCTGCAAACGTATGCCTCGGCAGCGCCTCGCCGGCCTCTGGACCGGGCTCGGTGCTGCTCTGCGGCGATGCGACGCTCCTGTTATCTGCATCAGTTCTCCTCCCTCCAGCTGCAGCCGGCAGCCGCTCTGACAGAGGCTGCATGGGGAGCGGAGAGCTGCCGCGGCATTCCCCTTGTCGCTTCAATTCCACCCCCCACCCGGGGCCGTGGAAGGGGATGAGCCGAGGGAAAGGAGCTTCGCCGCCCCCCGGTATTTCCCGCGCGAAGCCCCGGGAAAGAGAAGGCAGGGGAGAACCCACCTGGGCTAAGGGAGCTCGGGGCGCCGCAAGAGGAAAAAGTGGGCGCGTGAGGTGGAGGGACGGAGCCGCGTGCAAAGCTGCTCCGAAGAGAAGGCGGCGGTCGCGGCGTCGCCCGCTTTCTCTTCACGAAGCCGACCAAGTCCCGCGAAGAGCACGCGAAGACGGCGGCGGCGGCTCCTCCAGGCAGCTTCGGGGCCCTCTCCTCCTCCCTCCTCCCTTCCGAGGCTGTGCAGTCTCGCCCTCGCTCGACGCCTCGCGGGCGCTCCCGCCTGCCCGTCGTGCTCGGAGAAGGGAGGCCGGGCTGTGCCAAGACCTGGAAGCGTAGAGGCTGCCGGAGTGGGATTCAGTGCTAAGTCATCCTCCCGAGCTGAGCAGGAGCGAGCGAACGAGCAAGCAAGCGAGGTTCGCCCGCTCCAGGCCCCTTTCTCTCCTCTTTCAGCGGGTCTTGGCGAAGGGATGGCGACGCGCGTGGGTGTGCTCAGGACGCTGCCCTTACTAGCTCTTCTTGAAAGGATACTTGAGCACCCGGCTCTTTACAAAGGAGTATGCCATCGCTTTGGAGAAATGCCCCTCATTTTCTTTTCCCTTAAACCAATCGTAGAAATATCCCGTTGGCTGTAGAATATTACATGCACCTATGCATGTGATATCTACTCATACATATGTGCAACTGGGTAATATTAATGTGGAATAGAGCCTGTTCCATGCATTGCAGAGCAGTAGAAAGACAGATAAGTATGTACACATGATTTAAATTAAAACTGAATGAGCGACGCTGCTAATCACTTCAAATATTTGTATGCTGCCCTTCAGAACACTTTTCCCTAAGATGAGGAGGAGTATAAAAATATGAATAACAGCAGCAGTTTAACAGTTTGGGTTCCAGCCAAAAAAAGTGAAATGTAATACAGTATTGAGACAATGTGATATGAGGGCTTTCCAAAATCAGACACCCACAACTAGAAGGTCATAGGAAGGCTACTGAAAGCTTTAAACCCTCTTGGTAGGCTGGGCTGAAGAAACCAACCAGCTTGAAGTGACATGGTGAGCTTCCATAGACTTGAACCTAGATCTCCTTGGTGCCAGTCCAACACCTTCGGATTTGTACCAATAAGGTTGTTTATTCCAGCTACTAACACTAGGTTGAATGATGGCACCTGCAGCACAGAAGTAAATTCCCAGACTGGCCATATGTTACTTCCTTCTGCTATTGTCCAAGAATCATTAGATATTCTGTTCTGCAAGATGACATAGATGGAAAGAACTAATGAATAAAAGGAGAAATCCTGGCTGGACAAGAAATTATTGTTCTTGTACATCAGCAGCATGTCTGAGAATCACAAGTATTTTAATATTTCTAGGAGTTTTCCACACTAGGGTGATGGAGGGGATAAGGGAGCAAGACTCAAGTAGCTGGAGTCTTGGAAGCAGCCCAGAACACTCTTGAAACAGTTTTAATTTCTGGTGTCCTTAATAACATACTATGGTATTTATAAGATAAAAATGCCTTCCATGATTTTATAACTTCCAAATGGGTTATTGTTTGGATCAGGGGTTTTTTCAAGAGTTCCACAAGAATGTATTTATTTATTAGATTTATATCCTCCCTTTGTTCAGTTCAAGGCAGTGGATTTGATAGGTTTCCACGAGAGATCTAGGGAACAAAAAGTTAATTCAAATGCAATCATTTTCCATCACCGCCTCTTGATCAGGGGTTCTGGGGATTTTTTTCTTTTTAACTAACAGGTTCCATGGTCTGAAACAGTTTGAAAACCCCTGGTTAGCCCAGGCAGGATGGGAATTCTAGGTATTGAATCCAGCAAATTTGGAAAGCAGTTGCTTTCCTAGCTTTATGGAAGAGTAATCAACTGGTTCAAACTCTATTCTGCAAGAGCATCTTGCAAATAATATACTGTCCCATATTGTGTAGAATTAGAGGGCACAAGAAGAAGAGAGCAGAAATGACAGATAATGCATTATCTTTTGTAAAAGGGCAGATGACTCAAGCAAGTCATCCATCCACAAGGGAAAGGAAAAACAGAGTCATTTAATAAAGGGGTACCTTGCCAGGAAATAGTCCAGCTGCTCTATCAAACATGTTCTTAATGTTGAGGAATGACCTTCAGCTCTACTTGTCAGCTGCAACAATAGTAATTTTCACTATAAGATTCTTACAGCGCAAACACTCTGATCAGAAATGTCACCAGCTCTTTCAGCAATCCTGAAAGAATCAGTACTAAACATTTCAGTATTTAGGAATGAGGTTTCATCAAGCAATTCCAAAAACATTCTGTGGGCTCATCCACACAGCAACAGTAATGTGCTTTCCCTTCCATTACTGAGATAGGAGGAAAGTGCGTCAGTACAAAAAGCAGTCTACCTTTCCTGTGCCTTGAGAATAGGGCCGGTTAGTGCTGCTGCTCTAATAGAATACAAAATACTGTAAAACAATGATTGGTGGGTTCTCTGCTATCCTTTCCCCTCCCAGCCCATGCTGCCACCAGTCATTCCCCTGAATGTAAAAAGTCTCCCCAGCTTTCTAGTGTTGCAGGCTCACTTCATTGAGAATTGTTTTCTATTTAACAAGTGGAGAAACAGAAAGATTATTCAATCAGTTTCTTGATCCACATCACTGATAGGATTGCTGAAAAAGCTGGGGACATTTCTGATCAGACTGTTTCCACCAACAGCTACAGATTGCCTTCCATACTGAATGGTCACCAACTAAATTAATGTAATTACTATACATGGGGAAATCAAAGGTCCTTTTATTCAGTGGCATTTGTAAAGGAAGATCTTTCTCAAATGGCAACTGCAGCTCATACACTGTATTTAGACGACAGCACTAATCTTTCAATATACTGTAATATTCATTGGGGAAAATATCCACCTGCATTCATTCTTATATGAGGTTAATAGTCCCACTTATATGAGGTTAATAGTCTCACTATCAAAATAAGCTGGGCAGGCAAAATGTTTGGTCTTTCTCCTAATCACAGCTGAAATGACCTTGGAAGAGAAGAGTCCAGTGACCAGGGATGATTCCACAGCATAGATAGACACTAGCTCATGGCTGACCTCCAAAGTTTCCTCCTCTACAGGCCATAAACTGCGCGTAGGGGATCTTCTGCAGTAGCAGGGAAAATACCACTTTCATGCCAGAAATCCTTATATTATCCAAGGACTCATTTACTTGGCAGTTTCTTGCACTACTGGCTTAGTATCATGCCATGCAAAACTAGAAAAATAGAAAGCAAATACAGAGGAGGGGGAAGAGGAGGAAGTAATCTTCTTACAATTAATATGTGAGTCATGCCACTCAGCATGTAGTTAATTCAGTGAAGATGGGAAGGAATGATGCGGCACCAATTGAGGCATACACTCACAAACTATGCATTGTAACTATCTATACATAGTTGTCAGTGGGTACTGATCTGACTCATTCCACATCTGTAGATTTCTGATGCTATCTATGTGGAAATGCAGTATTTTCACAGATTTATGCCCTATCATCCTCCCACCTAGATGAGTATCAGTCTGAAGAGGTAGATGGAATCATCTTCATAGGTAGTTAAAAGCAAATCCTATTTAATCCCAACACAACTCTTAGTCTGTTTTTCCTTAGAAGTGTTATATTTAAGCTCTCCATTAATTATTCCTTGCTCATTATATACCAGAGCTATACTAGCAATAGTATTTAGACATCAAAAATTATTGGCTAAATTTAGAACATAGCTATTAGATGATGCCTTACTCTGTAAGCTGCCTCCGAAAGCATAGTATATTGCATGGCAAAGTAAAAAAAGAACCTATGCAGCATGCTTTGAATGCCATTTATATGACAAGCTGATAAAAATTACTTTTTGCAGGGTTAAGCTGAGGATCAAAGAAGCTAAATCTAGCAAGAGTCATTAATACAGTAGAAAATGAACAGATACAAATCAAATCAAAGAGTACGATATGTAGTCTTCCACTTCTAAAAAGTGAGCATGGCAAAGGTTGGTAGATTGCTTTCTTGACATTTGCTGCAAATGACAGCCACCACCAATCTCATCCAAAATCTTTCCCAATTAACTCATTTTTGACATAATTAGAAAAGATCACACATATTTAAATACTATTGCTATTCAAGATAAACTTTAATCTCCACTAGATTCATTAGAGGAGACAGTTATGGAGGATACAGCAAGGAGCTGAGAGCTCAAGTGCAACGTGGCAGTGGAACAGACGAGAAGAGCTAAGGTGAAGATACTGTAATTCATAACGTATTCAAGGTACACTTTCAAGCAAGAATGAAAGGAAGTGGGACAGAAAATAATACTGTACAAAGCAGCATAATGCAAAGCAAATTCAAAAAGCATCTAATGCTACCTTTCATAACCTAATGTTGCAGTCTGGGAATCTTTTAAAATCCTTAAAATACAAAGTCATTTTTTAAAACATAAAATATTTGCAATTAAATAAGGGAGGCAATCAATAGTAGGTGTCTACACAATATAAACTTACTGTTTGTACTGGGCTCATTATGTTTTGGTAAAACTGCTAATAATGATTGGTTGAATTAATCTAATACTCAAGGAAACTGAAGACAATTAGGTAGGTTTATTTGAATGAGTTAGAAATCCCTGAGCAGAACAGAACAGCAAAGATCTTGGAAGAGATCCAGAATAATTAAGGGCGTAAGAAAGGAGAAGGCAACACTCCAATGAAAGCTGATTTAAGGAATATTTGTCCAGAGAAACAGGACCACCCGACGAAAGAATCAGAAGGGCAAAACAATAAATAGACAAGCAAATAGGTAGACTCACATTTACAGTGCCATGCAAGGATGAAATTAATATATTGAAATAATCAACTAATTGATTGGGAGTGCAGTAGACATTTTTAGTAGACATGAACACTGCTGATACAATCTTGAAATTACCCCAAACACCTTTGCTCCCCTGTTCTTACATAATAAGAGAGGCTGTAATTAAATTACAAACACTAAAAATGAGACTGTTAACTAAAAGATGTTCTCCAGATATCCAAGGATGACCTTTTCCACACAGGAATGAACTCCTTTCTCTAGTGTACTTTGCAGCGTCCTCAGATAAAAGTAGGAGTGGATCAAAAGACTATGGACTCTCTAATATCAGTTCCTGAAAATGGACATTAAAATTTGAAATGTGTTACCTGTCCAAAATGTTTGCCTAGTCTTGATCTCAGCTAGTGATCCTTGGAGCAAAAATACTAGTTATTTGTAGCGCAGGTTGTAAATGGTTATAGTAAAATGAAGGGACCTGAGTTTCCTTTTCTTTTTAAACATGTGTATGGCTTCGAGTGTGAAATTAAATATAAAGAACTATATTTTAAGGTCTTTGGGGGATGTTTCTCATTATTTGCATAAAGGGGCAAATTGCCTTCTTTAACCTCAGCTTCTGACAAGAATTAATCACCTGCGAAAACAGATTACTTCAGAAAACTAAATGTAGAAAATTCACTCTTAAAATGAATATAGTTGTGAAGTTCTATTTTAATTCTGGGATGTTTGTGTAGATTTATTGAAATATTCTTCAGAGAAGAGTTTCGGATTCATTGAAAGTAGAATGCCTTGCCTATTCTTCTTCTTTTTTTTCCTGACAAAGGTCTTCTTGAAAGCCCAAGTAAAACATATGCATTTTTCAAGTCCTCCAACTATACCTAGGAAGAAGACAAAAAAGTCTTTGTAAGTGCTAAAGGATAAGATTTCTGAGGGATGTAATTTTTTCCTAACCTTGAATCACAGTTTAAAATTCCCTAACGGATTATATACACTTTCAAATGACTGGACTAGATCTATTACAATGCCAATATATAAAAGAGGAAACAAGATGAACCTGGGTAATATTTGCCCAATTAGCTTTCTTAGTATAATTCGCACCTTTTATACTAGCATCTCCATGGGAGTTTAATCAAATGGATACAGCAGGACAATGTCCTATTGGAAGAGCAAGTAGGGTTTAGGGAGGGATGGTCAATGCTCAGCCGATGTATTCTTCTGCATCATTTAGTAGAAAAGTACTACAACAACCCTTGGGGCATCCTTTGTGTTGTCTTTATTGATTTAAGGGTGGCATTAAACAGGAGACAGACTTTGGATGAAAGATGAAAGCAGCCTTCTTGATAGATCAACAGCTTCTATGTCTGATTTTGGAATTACATGTATTATATATTTAATTGCAGGTTCATTATGGTATATCAGGGTTTCTCACTTTGCCAATCTTCATTCAAAAAGAGATGAAGCAAGGAAGTACCTTCTTTTTTATTATTTCCATGGTTCGCATTTTAACAAAATCTGAAAACTGCCAACAGACCTGTTGTAGTTTTTCTATGTGGTGATAATACAGCTATCCTCTCTACAATGCAAGAGGGTTTAGAATGGAACCTCAAAGTCCTTGCCTCTTATTGAAGAGAGGAAAGATAGGTCATCAACTATGATCAAGTAAAAGTAGTCATCTTTTCTAAAAGTGCTGCCACTCATTGCTAGAAAGTTAATGGCTTCTGAATATGCCAAATTAAGTTGGATGTCATCTTTCAAGCCATGGAGAGAACAATCAGGCCCATAGACTGCCAGTGCTATTTTGGGTTATGCCAATAGCAAAGTTAAGTAACTATTTACCCACTGGAGTAAACTTGTTTAAAGTAATCCAGATATTTAATTATTATGTCCTAAACTTTGTAGAAGGGACACAGTCCAATTTTAAGAACCTTATTATGAGTACCCTGGTGAGTCAGCTAATTTTATTAAAAGCCTGTATTTGTCTTAAATTCTCCTTTGCAGTGATTCTTATGGATGGCTCTCTTATTTTCTTACCTTACAGGATATTTTCTTCTACTTCTGGAAAAAGGGTATTGATTGCACTTAAAGGTATATGTTCTCCCCAACCAACATTTGATCTCACTTGGCTCTGAGAATGCTATTGTAGATTTCAAGCAACAGTTATTTGATAACAAGTTTCAGAAAAATCTGTGTATAAGCCTCACCCCAAATTGTATGAGCTAATGCAGAAGACCTTTTCCCCCTGCTGATCCATTAGTCAATATTCTATGTCCAACTCACAGGAGGCTTCACTTACTAGATATAGTGCTTCATCCTCCGTATTAATAGTACAGTAACATGCCAGAGCAAGAGCATTTCCCAGCTGGGAAAGTGTAAATTGTCTCATGTATACTTTTCTGCTGCCTTTTCAACACAACCTGGTGTTGAGATCTAACAATGCCTATTTTGAAGCTCACACGTGTATCATTACATCAATTTTATAGATTTCAATCCATTTAAGTACAATATTTGAATATCCATTTACAATATTCGAATTTGAAATAACAAAAAATAAAAGCAAGGCTTTACCAGGAATTGGATTTTATTAAGAAGTGTAGTGACTGACCATACTATCTGCCTAGCATTCAGTATTTTCACCAGTGAGATATGAAAGGTTCTAGAGTGGCAGGGCTGAGTCGAAGGGTGAAAGGTGGGAAGTCATAACTCTTCTCATAGATCTCGGGGTCTATACACACTAGCCATGCCTTCCCGCCTTAGTGTAGCTATTTGATAGTTACTGCTGCTATTCCTTATCTTCCAGGGGTTGCCTTTATGTGGCATCCTCCTTCTTTTGAAATCAATAGAGCTCCCACAACCTGATAGCCTTACTGTCAAGTAAGAGAGAGGAAAAAAACGTTGATAAAAATGAAATAAATTCTATAGTGCCACCTTCTGGCTCTATAAAATGAGGCATGTGATTAGGAAAATCAGCGCGCGCACATCCACACACCCACCCCTTTGGAAGTCAGATTTCATATGTATCTGTTGCCTCCAACTTGTCAGTGCAATAAATTTTGTATTTGAGCTAGCCACCCCCTGAGATGAATGTGAGGAAAGCAGTAATGGAACTGCTTAGACTGATTCATAAAAAGAAGCTAAGTTTCTCATTTGAAGGAAACTTTATTTTTATGGACAGCATTTTTCCAGATGAAGTGTTGATAACTGGCATTACCTCATACTTTGCCAGGTAGAAAGATTTAGCACCTGTTTGTTTGTTAGATTATTTAACTGCTTCCATAAGAAGAGAATACATGTAGCTCAGGTTTGAACTGTGGAGTCCTTGGTGCTCTCTGAGGTTGGTTGTTTGATTGCAGACGTTTCATTACCCAACTGGGTAACATCATCAGTGCGAGTGAGTGTGGGGTTTGCTCCCTGTTTATATACAGTAGCTTGCCCTGCCAGTTTTGGTGGGGGTGTGATTTTCTCCTTGGTAGTTCCTTGTTTAGGGTATTGTTTTCTGCTTGATGGTTTGTCTGGTGTTAATCCCTGCTTATCTGGGTGTGGGTTGCTGGAGAGGATGTGTTTTGGTCTTTTTGTTTCCTTCTTTAGTGTCTCTTTTGAGTGGTGTATAAATTATTTCTATGTGTCTATTGATGGCTGATTTGTCTGAATGCCAAGCTTCCAGGAATTCCCTAGCATTTTTGGATTTGGCATGGTCTAGGGTACTCAAAGTTTCCCAGTTGAAACTGTGGTTGAGTCTGTCCGTATGTTGTGAGATTAAGGAGTTTTCATCATGTCTTCTGACTGCTAGCTGGCATTCATAGATGCACTCTGCTAGTCTTCTGCCTGTCTGTCCTGTTACAGTCCTCACACTATTATAGATGACTCCTGTTTTTTTTCTTCTTGGGCTGCTAGGTCTTTTCGTTCACGTAAGATATTTTGGAGGGCTTTAGTTGGTTTATGTGCTACAGTGATGCCATGTGGTTGCAATAGTCTGTTGATTGTTTCTAATGTGTTTTTGATGTATGGTAGTATTATCCTTTTCATAGCTTGTGTTGGTTGTGCTGCAGTGGGTTGAATAATCAGGCACTTTGATAAAGTTGGGTGGGTATCCATTTTGTTGGAAGATGTTATATAGGTGGTCTGTTTCCTTTTTCCGGTGTTCTGGGTTGCTGCAATGCATTTGTACTTGTCTGAATAATGTTCTTACACAGCTCCTCTTGTGAGAGGTTGGGTTGATACTTTGGTAATGGAGCACTTGGTTAGTGTGGGGTTTTTTTTTTTTGATAGACTTGCGTTTCTAATTTGCTGTCTTTTCCTCTACTGATGAGGATATCCAGGAAGGGTAGTGTATTGTTGTTTTCTTCTTCCCTTGTGAATTTTATTCCTTTGAAGATGTTGTTGATTGTGTCATGTGTCTTCTCTAGTTGTTCTTTTTTTATTATGATGAAGGTGTCGCCTACATACCAGATCTATACTTTTGGCTGCACATGTGGGAGTGCTGTAGTTTCTGGACACTGCATTATGGTCTCTGCTATGAGTCCTAAGAGTGGTGATCCCATGGGTGTGCCTCTGATTTATTGGTATATTTGTTCATCAAACTGAATGTAGATAATGAGGCAGAGGTTGATGTCCATAATTCTGGGTATTTCGATCTTAGGGTATTTGGCTAGGTTGGCTGTGTTGTGTAGTACTGCTGCCATGGATTCTTTCACTAATTCTGGATCTATGGACATGAAGAGTGCTGTACATTGAATGAAACCATAATTTCATCTTCTATTTTTAGGTCTTTGATTTTTCTGGAGGCACTGTAGTGGGGAATTGATAGAATATTTGCTCCCCTCTATGAGATGTCCAAGCTTTTTTGTAAGTTCTGTGGCTATGTTATACGTTGGGGTCCCTAGTAACAATATAATTGGATGAAGAACTTGTGTATTTTTGTGTGTCCATAGAAGTGTGGGAGGATGGGTCCACTGCTTTTCACCCGCCACTGTTCTTCTTTTGTGATTTGACCTTTCTTTGTTAGGTCATCGAGGGTTCTCTTGATCAGGTTGTCTAGTTTCTGTATTTAGGTTGTGTTTACTGGGATGGAGGTTTCTTTGTCCTCCAGTAATTCTTTGGCTGTTTGTGTTCCATCCATGATAACTTTGGTTTGGCCTTTGTCCACTGGGAGCATGGTGATGGTTTGGTCTTTCTTTAGGTTTTTGAGAGCTGCTCTATCCTCTGCTTTGAGTTGGTTTTGCTTCTGTGTTTTTCTGGCCTATGGTATGGTTGTCTGCCTTATGTTTTCTTGGGTCTCTGTGGTAAGTCCTATAGTTTTAAATGCTGCTTCCAAGCCTGCAAAGAATTCTAACTGACTAGCATCATCTATGTTATATTTAAGACCTTTCTGGAGGATATTGTGTTCTGCAGTGGATAGTGGGTGGCTGGACATGTTGATCACCCATTCGGGTTCAGGTACGTTTTTATTTCTGGGGTTTAGCTTGAGCAGTTTGGTTTGGAGTCTTGTTTTCCTTTATTCGCTTGCCTTAGAGATGTAGTCTTGATGGGGTTGTTAGCATTTTTGTGTGTTCTGGGGTAATGGTTTGTTCCAGTTGTTCCTTGAGGTTATCTATGGTGTGCCGGTATTTGTTAGTCTGAGGTGAGCATCCATGATCATTAGCTGTATCATTTTTTGGCCGCTATTTAACTGCTTATTTGTTTATTTAACAAATTTATATAGCTGCCCATCTACCCAGGGAAACTCCAAGGGGTGAACAGAAATAACATAATTAAACTATACAAATCCAGTTCAAAAGGAACTGGGATGAGGCTTCTGAAAATCACATGTTTAATAAATGCCTTCAATAAAAATATCCAAGGGCAGTTAAAAATAATGCTAAAATGACCAGTGACAAGTATCATTAGTTAAACCTAAAACCTAAAATTAAAAGCTTACTTGCTTCCTCAGCACTCAGTGAACCTATTTGATGCTTATTTTTTTTTAATCTCAAATCATCTTGGGAAGCCTTCCCAATCATAGAGATTGGATCTGGCTGATTAAACAAGAAAATATAGTATTGCAATCCTCTTCTTAGATCTTATATTATCCAATTATTTCAAGAATGGACCCACAAAAGACAGCTTATTCCAGGAATCTAGTAGCTCTCAGCAAATACAGAATAACAGGAAAGCCCCAGGAACAACAGTACCAAAGTGAACCAACTGAAAGACTTGGATCATCCATCAGGATGTTTAATCATGAGCCTGAGAGATATGAAAGCCTGAAAGGCCAAGTCATAGTACAACCTAATGTTACAAAAAGTTTCTCCCAAAATTGAACAGGTCCTATTTTCTAAGTCCTGATTGTTTACAGTCATTCTTCTTTCTCTTCCCTTTGAGCACATGCTCAAAGTCCACCCATTTCCTTTGATGAACAGCTCACAAGTGGCTGTGCCTGGGCATCCTGAAAGAGCTAATCTTACAGAACAATGTACACAATCCCCCCCTGCCTCCTCACAATTATTTAAGAAAACCACGCATACAATACTCAGTGGCACTTTTATCCCTAATGTTTTGCTTTAGAATTCCTACACACCAATTAGAGAAGCAGATAAGCTCTTGTAGCAAATTAGGAGCACACAGAGTTCCAAGTATTACTAGACTTTACTGCCTTAGAAGGTTCATCACCTGCACTTTCATTCTTGCACTCATTCATCCATCCATCCATTCACCTGGCTCTTGCAAACTAGAGATGGCCAACCATGTAGTCCAAGAGCTTTGGGAATTCTCCATTTGGGCAGAGAGGCTCTCTTAGGATCTTTGTTTTAGGTCTCTTGTAACCCATCAGTTGCTGGGCTATATTGCTTTGCACAACACTGATTTACAAGCTGTCATTTAAGTATTTGTTCTCCAGTTGGTACCCTCATTTCTGTGGACTCTGCTTCTTGTGTCTTGGTATACTAGGAGTCTAGTGAGATGTGGACACACTTCTTTCATTTATTGATTTTAATTGATGTTTTATGGATTTATATATATTTATGTTTTTAATGTTTGTTGTGAGTCACCCAGAGTTCCCCCATTGGGGGGAGATGGGCAGGTGAGAAATTTAATAAATAAAAAAAAATTAAAAATTAAAAAAAATTACAGATAATGGTGTCCTGGGGTCTCTTTTCTATGGTGATGTCCTGATTCTTTCACAGAGAGGAAAAATCCTTTTTTTTTTAAATCCGACTAGTATCATCTATAGAAGAGGCAAAATTCTGAACCTCTAATTAAAGTCTGGAGTTTCCAATGCAATTCAATTAGAATCCAAGACAAGTTGTCTAGTGGCTAGTGAGCCTACTATCAATGTTAAAGGAGACAGGATCCAGAGAATGGTGCAAGACACAACAAATGAAGACAAAGTTATAGAACTTGACAATCATTGTTGCTAACGTAACCGTTGATATCAGGCATATAGGAGATTACATTAAAAAATAAGAAATGATAGCAAGTCAGTCAGTCAGTCAGTAATGTACTGTACTTGCCAGGGCCACTGGACTATTTGTTCCAGGAAGGGCAGAAGTAGCAAAAGATAGTAAAGTAAGAGTGATGTTGGTAGCTACAGAACCAAAGTAAATGCAACTGGAATTAAGAGGAAATAATCACATCCAAGGCAGCTTTTAAAAGCATCATGGAAGGAATTGGAGTTTGTGATATCATAAATCTGCTTTTTCAAGTCCAGCTCATACATCCACCACAGCACTCTGCGTCTTGGTATCTATAAGATCCCCTGCCCCTACTTAAATTTGACTTAAACAACAGCTCACTTTCAATGTTTAGAAAAGGAAGCTTTGGGCAGTGGGAAAACAATGGAAGAGAAGAGGTGAAGAAAACAGTTCTCTATATGTACCTCTGATCCTCTGCCCTTTATTTTCCACGCTACAGCAAGGAACACACAGAGCTGAGATGAGCATTTCTGCTGCCCTTTGTTGGACAACCATGAGGAAAAGGGAATGCCAGTACTGCTGATGATGATCAACATGATAGTTTTCTATTTGGCCAGTTGCATTGCAGAAACCACATTACAGCCTTTGCAGCAGCACTCTTTCCTTTCTGACTGGCAGCTGTTTTAGTCAATCAACATAAAAAATGCATTTCTTCTAATCAGGACGTTCGTTCTTCCTTTCTTTAACATCTGTCACTTCTCTCAGTCCTGAGGGAAGGGAGAATGCCAACTGTTGCTTACAGTTACAGAGGTGAAGCCAAGCAAAACTATTAGGATTTATGATATGCCTGGCACTTTATGTATGACAACATTGGCCCTTGCCTTGCCTTTCTTTTCTTAGATGTCTTCATCCCAGCTCTAAACTTTTTCCCACAAGCAAGAGAATGTGACCAACATAAGAGTCCTACTTTTCATTTGAAACAGATGCACACATATTAAAATGTGGGCTGACAAACCCAGGAATAATGGTATAGAAATAATCCATAGATTTTGGAGTGGGAATGGACTCAGCACATTGTGAGAGGAAGCTGTCATGGTACTTAAACATAGCTTGTTTTTAGGATTACATTTAATGTAAAGTTATTATGTTTTGTTTAAAGAAAATATTGTTTAAAGATCATGCTAGGAGTCTGAGACATTAGCAACTAAGAAAATAAATAATAACTCCATATATACCTTACTTCCTTGGTTAGAATTTTCCATATTAGAGGTATAACTTTAGCAAAGGCAGCATTTATTTTTGCAGTCTAAAATGACAGGGTCCACTTTAAGCAGATATTTTGAACTTTAAGCAGATATGCTTAAAGTTCAAAATACTTTCACGAATATGAACTTTCACAGATTTCACCTCACCCTCAACAAATACGTCCTCATTGAATATATCAGTTCATAAGTACAATCGTATATTTAGTCCAATTGCTGAGGAAGTTGTTCAAATTCTCTATTCTGTCCAAAGAGCACAACATTCAGATTTGTTCAGAAATACTGCATAATATGCAAGCACAACAGACAACTACTACAACGTGATCTGAAGGGGAAAAAAATCACCTTTTTTCTTCATATTCTCTGAGAAAGTTAAATAAGAATTTTCAGTTACTGTGAGGTTTATCTTAGCGGTTCCAGGTTTCTGTCCATTTAGGAAGCCCTTCCTTTGAACTTCCGATTGTCTTTACTAACTGCTTTTCACGAAAAGGAAAAGGCAGGAAATGCAACTCAAATGAGCAAACCTATCTCTTATCGGAATGCATGTGTTGTGACATGATTATTTCTTGTTCAACATTTTCCTCTGCTGAAACACAAGTTCATAACGGCAACGCTTAGAAAGGCATCTTCCCCTAGCTTTGAACAGTAATTCATGGACCTGCACTTATACATTAACTGTTTGGGAGCTAAGTCATCATCCTTCAATGACTAGAAAAGAATATTACTCTTAACACTAATATCAAAGCTTTGTACTAGGCATGGCAATTAAACTCCCTTTTCCACATTCCCAAGCAGACTCAAGAAACTTAGATAAGAAGATTTATTGCAGCCTTGTAGACAAGAAATCCTCTGTCCAACAGCATTACAAGTTAATACAAGTTAATTTCCAGGTTTGAACCATGGGCTTCTTCCTCCCCCCTTTTCAAACCAATGATCATGGAACTGCTTATTGTCCAGCTACAGCGTTGAAACTTATGCCATCTGTCCCTTGTTTATAAAATAGCTTTCTCTGGCATGAGAATCAGAGATTTCTGCTTCAGCAGCATCAGCTGTTAACACCTAAAGTCATTCAACATTTCCACACATTCTGAACATTAGCAGCACAAGTGCATCATACTTTTCTTTGGCAGAAATACTTTTCAACCAATTTTTTTCTTTAAATTCAGAATTATTACTGTATATCTTTCTTTGGCAGAGGATAAATAGATGAGGTTTAAGAAGCATATAAAGTGCTTCTTTTCTCTCAAGGACCCATAAAGAGTGAACCTCTTTTCAAAAGGAGGAAAAGAACTGCCTCCAATGAAGTATGAAATATATTAAGGATACCAAGAGGAGAGCATGTTCATTTCTGTATGGTTTTTAGTAGTAGGAAAGAAAGAATCTTTATATTGTTAAGCAGACAGCATCCTGCACTAATTTCCAAGGTTTAAAGTAACAAGAAATGCAACTCGGTGCCTCTAAGGAGCATGAAGTGATTAAAAGGATACTTTTTAAAAAGTAGGCTAAAATAAGCAAAGATATATTTAAGAAGGTTGATTCTGTAACTTCAGACCTATCAGAATAATGGAGGATTGAAAAAGTTGAGATTTAGACTCTCTCCTCAGGAAAAGGACAATCAAGGATCCCACAACCCCACATGAACCTCTTTTTTTCTGTGAAACTTTGAAGCAAACTAGTAGCCTTGTATGCATTACAGAAACAATTATATATTCCCTCCTTATTTCACCCCACCTCTATTTTTCTCTTTCTCTCCTATTTTTCATGTATCTATTTTTTAGTTTTTAAGCCCCTTAAAACTGGAAGTTCTCTCATTTTTATCAATCAATCAATCAATGCATGTGTGGGTATCTTGTTAAGAACACTAACAATTCTAAGGAAAAAAATCCCTTGGTTATCTGATATCAAAAAAAAGAAAGATAGGAATTGTTAATTGCTTAATGTTGTCATTAATCAGTACCAAGGCAGCAAGATTTTTTGTCAAGAATATGTACTGTGTGTTTACATAAAGCACTTAACATTCTGAAGACACCAAGAGGTGCAAATCAAGCTTTTATAAATCCTTCTCCCAACTATTGTCATACCCTTGACAAGTAGCATTTCCAGACTGCAGTTTAACTCATGGTGGAGTACATACACCTGCAATATCATCTAAATTTTTCCACAGTGCGCCTTGTTGAACTCTGGGACTTGTTTTCCTCTCATCCCATTTTGTTAGTGTCCATGTAGAAGAGGAAGAAAGGGGAGGAGTGAGGAAGAAAGGGACTACTGCACTGTTAAGTCCAGGAAAAGAAAAAAGCTTTACAATATATGTTAATTTGCTGGATGAAAGAAGAAAGGGAAGCACGGAAACAGTAGGTAATCCTTAAAACCCTGCCCATGTTTAAATTGTTGTTCACTCACTCTTGGGTGGTGCCCTGGTTTTACTTTGCAACAGTCTATCAGCCCTTCACAGAAAAATGCCTTCACTCCTGGATGTAAATGTGAGAAGCCAGGTCCTACTCCTAATTTATGTCTATTGGTCTGATTACAGTGCCTTGAATGGCTAATGAAAAGTAAGGACAGCTTTGAATCCAAAATCCCCAAAATCATACTGCTGCACTACTATGCCATTATCTCAACATTATCTCAAGTCATCTGTAAGTGGATTTGCTACTGTCACCGTCAGCTTATTCACTGTCTTGCCATATCACAAATCTGTAGCATCTTAAGTACTTGCTCTGTCTGCAAACATGATATAACCCACCTTATCTTGGTTTGGATATAAAATAAGCACTTATCCAATGTCCTAACCGACTGAAGCAAAATAAAGCAGAAACAAAATACAGTTAGGTACATGGCACAGGATAATATTTTGCTTTATTTTGCACTCCTATATGTAAAACAGCCTCCTCTGATCCAGAGATTGATCTGCTGATAGCCAGTATCTCATGTATGCTTCAACTCTTTGAGAAAGATACCTCTGCCTATATTATGCTACAACAGATCAATTCATGTGGAGTCCTTGGGGTTCTCTGAGCTTGGTTCTTTTCTTGCAAACGTTTCATTACCCGGCTAGGTGCTGAAGATGTTACCTAGCCGGGTAATGAAACGTCCACAAGAAAAGAACCAAGCTCAGAAAACCCCAAGGACTCCACAGTTCAACCCTGAGCTACACATATTCGCCTCTGTTGAGATCAATTCATCTTTAAGATGTCATAGGATTTTCCTGTTGCTGCTCTTAGAAGAAAAAGATAGCAAGATTTATTTATTGTAACTCAGATTGCTCTCATATAGATAATCAATACTTCAATTTGAGCTATTGCTGCACAGACTTCCAAAATTCTAACATATCAGAATATTATGCTAAGATTAATAAATGCACATTACTGTAACTGTACATTAATGTATTGATAGTACATTACTAATACTATCATAAATAACTCTACATTTACTAATGGGAGCAGTATTTAATTACTATCCATCCCAGCAGAAGACATATATATACTTACCATTACAACAATACTCTATATAATATTTTGATTCTCAGATTTAAGACTTTGGATCATTTTCCTCAATAAATAAATAAACAAACAAGTATAATGTTTTTCATTTCATTTGTTTAATTGGGTTCTCTTTATCTAGTTTTAGGACTTGTGTGGAGAACAGATGTTTTAGGTCATATTTATGCAGAAATATTGAAAATTAAAAAGAGTTTACAAACTTTTAAGCACTACTGTACATATATACCATTCTAGTAAAATGTAATTCAAGATTTTGCTATCCACATTTCAACAATAACAATAATAATAAGAATTGCCAGATGTGCAAGCTATTTTCAAAACAGTTGGAGGCACCAGAGATCACAGTGCTAACATCTGATGGATAATTGGACAGGCAAAGGAGTTTCAAAAAGATATTTGTTTACTGATTATACCAAAGAATTTGACTGCATAGACCATAACAAACTGTGAAGAGTTCTTAGAAATTCTCCAAAAAGGAGAAGTAGGCTGCTTATTTGATAATATGTAAGGATCTTGCCATGGAATGAATGGCTAGCAGGGGCAGAAAATATATATAATTTTGAAAGGGGAGAGGCCAAACAGATAAAGATAAGGCAGTATAGATAGAGCCAAGGGACAACAATGCTTTCACATCCAACCAAACAATGGAAGTATGCTTCACTGTATATCCAACACTGTATGCCCAACACAGTATGCCTTCCTTTTTTTTTAAAGCTATTGCAAACCCAAATACACAGATATAAAGAGAATGAACATGTATTTTCGGAATGTACTTTACAAAAAGCGAAAAATCCTTGTTATTTACAGAAGGTCTGAAGCTGAAGAGCCAACCTATAATTCTATTTCTTTAATGACAGCTATGTTAACATTTCTTTGACAGACTAAAGGTGGGTGGCAACACAGCGTTGCTATATGCTAACATTATTCAATCTTATTCAGACAGAGAGGTACAATGTTCATTGTTAATATTTCAGAGTTAATTATAGACCCAAGATGGTTAAAGTAAACAACTTTTAAATGCTCATCAATCTCAGTGGGAGCACTAAGGGTGTATTCAACTGTCATCCAGAAATCAATGGAATTAAAAAAAAAAAATGCTTCACTTAAGCTGCACTACCTGTGCCATTACAGATATTTAAATGATTTCACTGTCATGCAAAAATCAGACCAGAAGTCACATTATGGGGCTTTTTCTTTCACTCAGTTATACATTGGTTGCATCTCACTTCCTCAGTAATACACTGAATGCTAATTTTATTTTATTTTATTTTATTTTATTTTATTTTATTTTATTTTACTGGACTGCTCCAATCATGAACAACTCTGAGTGGCTTACATTCCAGCTTCTGTAAATTGGGTTAAAAACAAAAAGGACAAATCAATATTATACAGCCTATATAATAATAATGGGAACATTTATCAATATAACCCAAAATCAAGACCATCTAGTTCCATAGGAACAAGATCACAGCATCCCAGCCCCCAAGCCTTGATGGAGTAATCTTATTTTAACGGCCTTCCTGAAAACCTGGAAGGAAGAGGTCATTCAGATATCTGGGGATACACAAACGTCTACCTGTACTAATACATGCTTAAAAACAGGGATAAACATAGGCTATGAAGGAGAATTGGAGGGCTAAAAGTCTCTCATCCAAATACACTTTCCCATATAATTAAAAGACTAAACAATGCTGATAACCTGGAAAAAGATATTAGGAAGTGAACAGAGCTCACCCCTCCCTAGAAAGAATCATGTCCATAAATACTGCCTTTTTGTTTTTTCAAAACCTCATTGTCTTTGTAGTTTTGTCCTATTATGTCATAGTTACACCCTAATTGCCTCACTGACCTCATTAGGCACATGACG
Source organism: Python bivittatus (assembly GCF_059951505.1). Lineage (NCBI taxonomy): Eukaryota > Metazoa > Chordata > Lepidosauria > Squamata > Pythonidae > Python > Python bivittatus. Next base: position 19,163,287 of record NW_028277040.1, read on the forward strand.
TGTCATATCCAACCAAATACTGTTATCTATGCCCAATCAAATACCTTCCTTCTGCATCCAATCCCTTATATACTCTAATTTGCATAGATCTATAAAGAGGGATTGTAACCCCTCCCTTCTTTAGCCTTGCCTTTGCTTCCAGTGCTGTCAATACTGTACATCAATTTGTGCTTCAGTGTAATGTGTCCTGGCCTCCAGTTCAAAGGTAGCCCTGGGAAAATTCTCCTACGGCTTCCTTTTATGATTTTTTTTTTTTTGCCTTATCATAATTCCCCAAACAAAGGACAAGCTGGATATGTCAGAAATGTTTGGTGTGCTTCTTATTTTCTCTCTGAAATAAAACAGATCAACAAACTGCTGCTGACAAGTTTCTCCAACAGCTGACTAAAATGCTTTATCATGCAGTCTTTGAGAGTGAATTCAAATAAATCAATGACTACATTGATACACTCAGACAACCAGGTGGCTTCAGAATTCAGTGCTAAATTGCTTTCTGTTTTTTTTTTATGAGGAGATCTAAGCTAAGAACGGTGTCTTGTTCCCCTAACAATCTGAAGCCTGAAGCCAGCGTTTGTTCTTGGCTTCCAACTTCTGGATTATTTATGAGATACAACCCAAGAAGCACAATTTATACATCGTGATAAACCAGCTTTGAAGCCTTTCCATAGTATGCTTTACTGTGTGGGAATGCTGGTCTATGCTGACATGCAGATATTTCATTGATGATTTTTTTTTTAATTTAAAAGAGTTACATGGCCCTGGGTGGTTCACAACACTATACCAAAATAACAAATCATATAAAATTAAAACCCATGTCACACAACCCAGGGTACAATAACATTCCTATCCCAAATATACATGCACTGGGCTCAGCTCCCACCCTAGCCCAATGCCTAGAGGAACTGCTAATTTTCACACCCTTCTGGAAGGCCAGGAGGGCATAGAATGTAGAAACTTTTTCTCTGACAATGGATGCAGTATATCTATTCTCAACAGCCTATTAGAATATTATGCCATATTCTCATGTAAGTACCAGCATGATAGTTAATGTTCCTGTTTTTAAATTCAAGATCTGAATATTTATTGCCTCATTTTCCTATGCAAAACAACTACTGTTCATAAACCTAGAAGATTATACAAATAAAAACTGTAAAAGGAATGGGATTAAAATTTATTTATTACAATTATTTATATGACATCTTGCAGGATCTCACCACTGTGCCTCATAACCAACATTTACAATCATAAGTTAAAAACACAATAAAGATTATGAGACATAAAAATATATATTATTTGAATCTTTCCCACAGATCGTTGGTGGTAATGGCCCTATGGAGAGGCATGGGAAAGATTCAAGCTGGATATTGTTTGCTTGTCTCTTCAGACAGGAGAGATGAGACAGTAATGGGGTGTATGCAGCCCAGCCAAAGCAGGCCTTTGGTGCGGTCTTTGCTTGCTTTAGACTCCCACTCTCCTATTCCTCAAAAATATTTTCTTTTCATAAAACACTAAAGACATTTGGCAATTTGCAGCATGTTTTTCACCAGGCAGACATGTGCTTATCTCAAAGCAAGCCCCTGAGATTTCAACAAAAGTAACTTCAGTTCAGCGCTTCCATGCCAATGCTCAGGTAGATAATTCATTCGCAGGTTGCGGCTGAAGCAATCAAGTTCTTCTCTTCTACTTCTTTCATGCTGCTCTCCTGGCTTACACAATCCATATAAAATTCACATATAGAAGATTCCTCAATGTTCAATACACTTTTTGAAAATGCATTGTTTAATAAGGTTCATATAATGATGACACTATTTTAAAATGGTAATTTGCGCCCAGATTCCAAGGAAGCTGGGCTGCATATGAAATAGACAGCTTTGTGGCAAACTAAAGACTGAAAAAAAGAAGGCATTGACAATTACACCTTGAAAGTTTCCTAACTAAAATATTTCCATTTCCACATTTATTTAAAATATTTGTATGCCGCTCTTCAAAGCAAATTTTTCCTAGAACAGCTTACAACTATTTTTAAACCACAATTTAAAAGTTTAAAATAAAATAGGGCTGACATTTACAACACATAAATAATGAAAGTAGAGGCCAGAAATAAAATTAGTTCAAAAGCATCACTGAAACATAAAAATTCTTAGCTTAAGCATGTTGAAGGCCAGGAGAATAAAACAATAACACATTAGGTACCAGACACTTTTCACTGGGCAGGGAACTGTCCCTGAGAAAGCCCACTCCAAGCAGCAAATTGCTCTAGTTCAGCCTGGGATAGCACCAGGAGCAGAGCTGCTAAAGTCTATTTTAAGGTTTTTTAGCTTGACCAGTCCAGATGCAAGTAAATCCCATCAAACTCATATGGGCCATAAGCTTACGCGTAACACCACCACCAAACAGAGAGGAGAGAGGCCAACCGAGAGAGTATGTAATATCTTTCCCTCAGCTTCTCCCTCCACGCACTTCTTTAAAGCAATGTTCCTCAATCTTGGCAGCTTGAAGATGTGTGGACTTCAGCTCTTCATGCTGGCTGCGGAATTCTGGGAGTTGAAGTCCACATATCTTTAAGCTGCCAAGTTTGAGGAACACTGCTTTAAAGGGCATACTTTGAATAAACTGATGGACCTCTGCACAAGCCTCTGCTCTTGGACAACTTTATTAATAAAGCTTCTTTATTAACCAACTTGCTCCTTCTCTGACACACAGCCCACCCAGGAAACAGAATGTGTGCAGCTCTCTCTTAAGAACCATGAGGGTGATGAAGCCAATTATCATGAAAATCAGACTGAGAGGCAGGTAGGCAAGGAGATGGCTGGTGAAGGTACCTGCTAGATACTTGATGTAAGCGAGGGAAACCAAAATCCATGGAACAGGGACTGAACACTAACTACAGCCATCCTACCGGGATACCAGGCTGGGTTGCTACAGCCAATCAGGAGGTATGCACAGGTCATGGCAGCCAAGAGGCACGTCTAAAAAACCTGTACAGCCAATTTGGAAGCTTCCCAGCTGGTTCTAAAAATTAAGCATATATTGGTGTGGATTTACATTGAAATCCAAGAATTAGAATTTAGAAATTGGCATGTAGTATCAGCACTTGCTAATGGCCATACTGTACATTATTTCCTTGTTTTACTTTCTTTACTTATGATTCTTTTTGTTAAGTTTTCACTAAGAAAATAAAATTATTTTGGTTCTCTATTGAATTTTGTCTCATGACTTTTTCTCTATATAGGCATTAACTATCCATAGCTTGAAGCCAGTAGAAATAAAGAAAATCAGGCTCCCCACTAAGCTTCTACCCTAAAAGCACGTGGTCTGTTGTGTGATGACCCTGATCCTCAGGAATCGTTTCAAGTGGGGACTGAGAAGAGGTGTTTTGTTAGATCTTAGCCTGGCAGCTTAGCCAATCACAGTAACAATTCAGTTGTTTCTTTCATAATGCCTAATTTTACTCAAGAGTGTGTCCATATTCCTTCTGTTTAGTTAGTCTTTATCACACAATGTGCAACCAGTCTTTACAACGGCCCAGTGGATTGGTGGGAACAAAGCCTCAATAGCAGCAGAAAGCCAATGGTCTGGTCATTCTAGTCAACTGACCACTCTGATCGACTGTCCTGTAAGAAAGAGGCTCAGGATTATTGGGATGGAAAGTGTAGACTAGATTTTCTCCACTTTCTGCTTTTTTTGCAAGCAGCTGATCCCTTTTATTATTGGAAAACAAATAATTGCAACCCTTTCTCTTCCTCCAAGAATAGATGCTTCCAAATGACTGATTTCCCAGCTAGGGAAAGTGGTCCTTTTTTGGCAGATTAAATGTAACAAGTCATCAAGTTAATTTTGTTCAGAATTGCTGGGAGCCAGTGAAATTAATCTCCTTCTTGCAGTGATGCTGCTCTGAGGATCAGAAAAAGAGAAGCCCTGCGACTCTCCTCTCACTTCCTAACAACTATGCACTGGATCTCGAGGCTCCTTCCAGTTTCTCCTGCCAGAAGTTTTTTTCTTTCTTCTGGTAAGCTAATTCTCCCCCTTTCCACAAACTGTGATAGAAAGAAAGTATGTATGAGGTGGAGCATGATTGTTGCTGGTTCTGAGCTTCCAGTAAATAATTATGCAGACAAAAAAAAGTGACCAATTCATGCATCTGAGCCTATTCACCACACCAAGAAATTCCATTTGTCAAAGCCAAGAGTTTAGGTACAGGTTAACCTCTTCCCTGAGGTATGGATTAAAATGGCAGAACACCGAAACGCAGAGCCAGGGTTTCCCGTATCTCCCTGCTGCCATCTAGTGGTCGCCCCAACTTTCGCAGAGTTACTGGTCGTGCATTCCATCGTTCTTCATGCTATAGACGCCAACAGTTCTGGATGTATTTCCAATATTAGCAGTCAAAGAACGCAGCCTTCCTATGCTCAGTCATACCGTTATTACATTCGTGCAGGGAGGTCCGTCACCTTATAAGTGCGGCATCCTCCCGCTTCCATTTGCCGTGAATCGCCCGCGCAGCCCCGCTGGCGAAGTGCAGGTTGACACGATGAGTGCGACGTTAAAAGGCATCTGGGTCGCTCTTCAGAGTTCCTGGATTCACGGAAAGGAAATAAGGTTCCTGGCCCTTTTATTTCGGAGTAATTCTCCAGTGCACGAAAGGCGACTGTGGGACGGGAGAGGCTCTTCAAAGAACTCGGAGGGAACGTGGTTTTCACTCTCCGGTTTCGTCAGGTCTCGACGGCAACCGTGGGCATCGGCGTCCCCATCTTACCAGAATCACAGAGCTTCACTAGCACCACTTCTTCCGCTTTCCCTTCCAGGGCCCAACGGTCCAGACAAACGCAGGCGGGTTGTTTTATTTACTTGGTCTGGAAAAATCCGCACGAGTCTCTCTCTCTCTCTCTCTGCTGCCAATTAGCGGCCATGCGAATTTTTGCAGCCCTGTTACTCCAGGCCTGCACGGACGGGAAAATAACCACGCTTCTTCGCCTGATTGTCGACCCGGTCTGTGGTGAAGCAGTCAACTGGAAAGCGGAGGTTTTTGTCGTTTCCTGGAATCTCCAGTTTTGGAGGCCGGACCGCTATTGCTGGTTGTGGGAGAAGGTCCATAGTGACCTCTTGTGCAAGGGAAAATCTAAGACACAACTTTTGTGCTTTAATGTAAGCATATTCTCCAGCTGATAGGAGGATATCTTCCCTTCCCTTTCCCTTCCTATTGGCCGCCCAACTCTAGTGGATTTTACGATCATAATGCGATTAATATAGTCCCAAAAAAGAGAAAAAGCAGCCGAGAAAGGACCCGTCAACCCCAACGTTCCACGGCCGACTAAAAGCGCAAAGGTTCTTTTTCTAGCCGAGATGCCGAGGCACTACGCGGACTCTTCTAGCTGATAGGTCGTTCCGTGGATTAGAATTGGACCAATCAGCAGCCGGCATGCCGCGGCACGTTGGCTATGATTTGGCGACGCTATTGTGACGCAATTGGCTTCTCTACCTCGGCGGCTGGCGGCACCAAATGCGTGCGGAAAGTGTGATATCAGCCAGTTCGATTTGGCGTGATTTGGGGGGAGGTTTCGGGGTTGAGCAAGGAGGGAGGCCAAAGTAGCGTAGAAAGTGACTTGATCCAGTTCTGACTTAAGGTAGGCAAGAGGAAGAGACCAGTGTTTCAAAGCGGGAAGGGGTGTCGTGCCTTTATTTTGCTGCTGTAGTAAAGCGCTTCGCTCTCAATCATATTTCGTTATCCAAGATAGGTCCTGCCGCTTCCTCCCTGCACTCGCGGTGAGCGATGATACAGCCGCGCAGACCAAAGGCCCGGTTCCAGAGGCCAATCCCTATCCCGCGTTTCCTATCGTTTTTTAAAAATTGAATTAAAAGGTGTTCCATTCAATTCTTTAGCTTCCTCCCCTTCGTGTTTGAAGCCAAAAATGTCACTATACCGTTATTAATACATCAATACAACTTATTTTTCTATAATATATATGAAGTTTTCACCTCAACTGAAAGCTGAATTCCTCAGTTTTATTGAATAGATACACATATACATCCATTTTGTACAAAACACCTTGCAAACAGTTTTATGTATGGCTGTTGTATTTTGCTAGTAATCTTTCACACTTTATTGAAACTTGCTTCCATCTAGAAAAAAATCAGGTCTTCATGTATCCTGTGCATTTTTCAATGGACTTCATTCATCAAATTCATTAAATGTCAAATTATTTTTATAGTGCAATGAGGATTGCGCTGGTCTGTATAAAAATCAAGAGATCTCTGTAGAGTATATCATACATAATTTTACCCAAGCTCTTTACATGGAGAGTCAACAAGTTTCTGACATGTCCCCTTTTTCCTTCCCTTTTTTCCTCAGGTTAAAACGCTCCAAATACATTTTTTTTCTTCAAGATTTTCCTCACCTTGATTATTTCTAAAATTTTTACAGCTTTATAATGTTAACTGTACCCAGTAGCCTATGGTCAAAATGCCAAATATAAAGATAATAAAATACTGGCAGCTTTATTTTCAAGTTTTCTAATTACTTTCTTTAATTTTTTTCCACGGCAGCTAAACATTGGTCATCTAGTCTCAATACAACTTTCACTTGTGAAAACTATCTAGGTATTTTTCTATGCATCAATTACCAAATTAGAAGAGGACCTTTCCTTAATCACAACTTTGTTACATTTGTTCAGGAGACTTTGGAGAGGAACTTTGTGAAAGCTGAGAATCCATTGTCACAGAATTTTAAAAGGAAGGCAGGGCTTACTTACAGAAAAGCCAAGTTAATTCTTCTTTAATGGGTCTTGTCCTTCTACAAGATGCATACTTTTATAATCCATAACACGTTCCCAATTTGCCTAGAACAGTCTTTAAACTGTTCTATAACTTCATAGCCCCAACTCCGCAAATCTTTTAACAAAGATATGCTACACTAGTCACTTTTCAGTCCTCTAGAATAGAGAATGGCTTTAGGGATGGATTACAATGTTTTGTTAAAAGATTAGATGAACACAGCTTGGATCCAGTGATGTGATTGTTTTTGTCAGGGTAGTCTACCACATCTCCTCTGGTCACCCTGTTTGCCTTAGACTGTTAAGACACTCTTCCTGAAACTAACAGCCCTAGTACAGATATCTGTCAATGTCTTCTACAGTAAACACAGCCATTTTTGCAGTTTCTTTTCCTCACAAAGTCCAACAGGTTCCCTAGAGATCATCCCTGTGTTTCATGTATTTAAATATATTTTTATTGTGGGTAAGATGCTCCTTGAAATCTGTTTTCCCATATCTTAGCTACTGTTTCCTTTGTACAAGCTTCAGTTCCTTTGTATTGTCCTTGTTGGGGCAATACCTCTGTTTTTTGAGGTAAAGTTTGAGTCAAGCTTGACTCCTGGTAACTTCATGGACACAGCCATATAGTTTTCTTGGCATGATACAGAAGTAACTCACCATTGCATTTGTCTATATTTTTGACTTTCACTTTCCATTCTAACCTACAGCCCTGGAATTCCTTGGAAATCTCCCACTGAACCAGGCTCAGCCCTGCTTAGTTTGTGAGTCCAGACCTGCGACTTGCTGAGTCCTTACATAAATAAATAACATAAATAGCTGCAATCCTAAACGTTCTTATTTTGCAGTTAAAAGCATGTAGCAGAAACTTAACTGCATTTTTAAAGAAACATTAATTTCCTCTGGGAGAGTGGGCAGAGATTTAAAACATGCAAATAGTAGGAACAGGAAAAACTTTAAGTAGTTCTTCCTCTATACTATTCTACATTCCAGACTGTGGAATTATCATTGCAAAAAAAGCCCCTCGAATTGTGTTATGGATTTGTATGTAGTGTGTACTGATACTACCACTTTTAGTATTCATGCAATTAGCCAATAGCTTGTAGGGACTTCAATAATATTCCATAATAAATATACACAATTGGATTTTATGTACCTTGTTTGTCCCACTCTTTCTGCATATTTGAAGAATTGGGATTCGTTTGGAATACATACACTTCAAGAAATGCCTTCAACATAAAAGTGAAAAAAAATACAACAAAGAAAAAAACATGTTAATGTGTTTATATCAGTAAACGATTAAAATTCTGTATATAGTTATCTAATGCAAATATTGTTTAGTACATATATATTTCTAATACGTTTATATGACTCATGTTTTTTAATCTACTGTATTTTGTATAAATGAATTCCACATTTCTTTCACTTTTTTGTTAAAGCACTTTCTATGTGTTTTTTTCTTCTCAATAATAATAAAAATAAATGCCTTCAAACTACAAAAGCATTAATTGCTAAATAAACTATATTTCACATTATCTTTGTACATATTGTTGATATTTCTCATTCAAGCCATATTTTGTTGATTGAAAGTAGATATTCATTTATCTTATCTAACCTTTAACACTATTAGAATGAAAAGAATGATACTGTACTGCCTTAACAGTCGTAACTTTGGGAAAGCCATAATTCAGATGTAACCTTTGAATTGTGATTTAATTGGACTTCCTTTACAGTGGTACCTCATTTATTTATTTATTTAGTTATGGACTATGTATCCTGGGGAAATCCCCAATGTATTTCCCTACATTATTAAACTCTGGATATCAAGTAGAAAATACTTGTACACACAGGCTATTGAGACTTAACGTGGCAGTGGTTTTTATCATCTTGAGCTTAGGTCCAGTGGATTTTCAATCTGATTTTTTTTTCAAGAAGAAAAGCAGTATGCAATTAAACCAACAATAATAATGTATTATTTTAATCATAATACCACATTGCTTTGGTATCTGCAAGAATGAAGAGTAGTTTAAAACTATAGTATAACTAAATAATAGTTCACATGGGGGGAAAACCCTAGTGTTTGGAGATTTCTAGGAAAAAACTATTTCTGAAACCCTGGAAAATAGCATCCTGTCAGTTTTGAAAATCTTAAGCTAGTTATATCAACAGTCTGACAGTAGGGCATCTTAAAACTGCAGCCTACACTGAATAATTTGATCCAATGTATATATTATTTGGAAAAATATACCTCATGAATCTTTCTTTCAAGTAACCTGAGTAGGATCCAACTGCTTGGTTTTAATTTTTCACGCTGATTATAGAAGTCTGTTGAATATTAGTTCTTGTTCATTCCTGGTGTGTATGTAAATGTAGGTTTGGAGGAATAGCTAAAAAAAAATGGTTTAAAACATGTCAGACTTTCATTTCAATGCATTTTTTCCCATAGATTGCCATGGGTGATTTTGAAAAGGGTAAAAAGACCTTTGTTCAGAAATGTGCACAATGCCACACAGTTGAAAAAGGTGGAAAGCACAAGACTGGCCCTAACCTCTGGGGACTCTTTGGCCGGAAAACAGGACAATCTGCAGGATTTTCTTACACAGAAGCAAACAAGAATAAAGGTAAACTACATAAGTAAAAAGGCAGAATGATGGGAGCAGCTTGATGAAAAGTGCATTATAAAAAAGTTGGCTCAATGTTAGTTATTTTATGATAGTACCCCTAAATTAATTGGTTCCAGTGTTAGGGAAATAAAAATGCCAATTAGTGATTACTTCCCAATTAGATTTGTTGGATGTCTTCTGAAAAGAGTTTTCTAATATACTGTATAGAATCCAAGAGTAAGAATTTGTTGCACTCTTAATTTTGACAAACTACATCCCAAACATCCTCAGTTAGCCTGACCAATAGTAAGGGACACTGGAGTTGTTAGTCACCAGTATCTGAGAGCTATAAGTTCTCCATTTCTGTGGAGATGCATACTCTGTTTCTTTAGGAAGTACGTATCTATGATTTATGTTTAATGTTTTGGATGTTATTAGATTAATAGTAATAGTAATAGTATTCCATTTACAGTGCACTGTGCAGCTAGCTACTTAGCCCAATGCTGTAAGAATTTGTGTCAGAACTGTGCCTTGATTTCAACCCTATGTAGCAAAGGTCAGTGGTGGTACTTGGCAGTTTGTAGTATACTAGGGGTAGTTTGAGCTGGCCAGGAGCCAATGTCAGTGCAGATTGTTATTTATTATAAATGTCACTTAATGGGCAAATATTAGTTATGTTAAGCTGCAATTCTAACCTATCTGGGAGAAAAATTTCACTGAACATAAAGGGCCTTGCCCTTGTATAGTTTCTGTCATGGTGCTTGACATTTAAGCTTTTTATATTCAGAGGCTAGATACTGTGTCCTCTTTACATGGAGCTGCCCTTAAAAACTATTCAGTGGTGCAAAATACTAACAGGCGAGATACATTAAGCAGGACAACATCTTTATCAATCTGCTTCCAAATCAAATTGAAAGTGCTGGTTATTACTGATAAAGCCCTTTATAGCTTTAGGGACCATCTTACATTTTGGACCATCTGCAGAATCCACCTGTCTAGTATGGGTTGGCCAAGAAAGCAAATAGTGGATACCCACTCCTCAGTATTATGCCCCCCACAGGACATGATCCGTGTGGAACAGCTTGCTCCCTACTCAAAGTTAGGATAGCTCCCTCCCTTTTAATATTTAGGAAGGCTGTTTTTTCTTATCCTGATGCTCTGGGGGCAGAAGGTGCCAAGACCTGGTCTTCCCCCAAGCATTGGGCTAGGATGGAGTTGAGCTGGGAGACTGGTCCGGCACTTGGGGTCTGTTTTTATCTTCATATTTATGGATTGTTGTGAGCCGCTTAGAATCATTATAAGAGATAAGTGGCTATAAAAATCCTGTAAATGAATGAATAAAGTAATTTGAGAATAGCAATCCATTGGTTGTCTGGTTGTTAAAGTTGGTTTTACTGTTAGTATCTTTCATGATGTTATGAAGATACGACATTTTGCAGACTGAATATTTTTGAACTATTCTGCATTATTGTTTTCATTATGCTGTGAGCTGCCTTGAGTCTTGGATGGAGGCAGCATGCACACATTCTATAATTAAAATAAAGACATTGTCGGAATGTAATGGAAATAAAATCTGTTATAATCTTTTACAGTGAAGGTATACCTTACTGTTCTTTCACTACAGCAGTATAAAAACTAACATTTATATGGACACACAAACACACGTGTGTGTGTATGTATGTGTGTGTATATGTGTGTGTATGTGTGTGTGTGTATATATATATATATATATATATATATATATATATACACACACACACACACACACGTGTGCATGTGTGTGTATGAAATTGCTCAAGGTAATGGCTTACTTTCATATGCTATATCCCCACAGAAAACCCAGCTAATTAGTTTAATGACTGAACAGGAATTTGTTCTGGGTTTCTGATCTCTCTTAACTACAACACTTTTTTTCTTTTTGTGCCATAATGGCTTGCACTGTGACAGCTAAATCAGACTGTTGAAATTCTACTGCTATCATTTTTGGTTATTTAGTTTATTCTGAAAACTTATATTGAGAGTGGCTAGATCCTTTATACACCAATATCTATCCATCTCAGTTTTCTACTAACAGATCTTTAGATTAGGCATCTTAGCCTTGGGTACCTGGCTTTTCTTTTTCTTTTATTTTAAAATTGAAGGGGATGTACCTACTGTCAGCTGTTGGGGAAGGCAGATATTGTTAATTCCTCCCCCTTAACTTTGCTTGTCCAAGGAAACTTGCTTGGATTGCACAAGATTATTCACATGTTTTGTAGAGCAGGAAGTATCCTTTTTTTATGTTTGAGTTCTTATTCTATAGCAGTGTTTCTCAACCTTAGCAACTTTAAGATATGTGGACTTGAACTCCCAGAATTCCCCCGCCAGCCAATTCCAGGAGTTGAAGTCCCCACATCTTAAAGTTGCTAAGGTTGAGAAACACTGTTCTATAGGCATATTTACTTGAACATAAATTCAAATTAAATGAGCCTAAATATGGATAAGACGGGAAGTTATTATAGATTTGATTTAAAGAGTTGGATTGTATCCAGTTCTACCTGTCTTCTGACAGAATGGCATTGACTAGCAAAATTGATGCTTTTCCTCCTATTTATATCATATTATAATTGATCATAATATGTTATTCTATCAGTTGTTGTTTTATTCTATGTATGTCTCTACTGCTCTTATTTACGAGCGGTTTATAAATACATCTACTAGTACTGGATCAAATGTGGGGGCATATACAGGAATGTAGTGGAGAAGCATTTAAAGAGAAGTCCATTGCATAGGGGAGTTCTACTTGCTTAATACTGCACTAAATATATATCCCATATATTCAGGAGAGGAAGTAAAACAATAGGGGTGGGAAACCTGTGTCTTTCCAGATATCGCCAACAACATCTTCCATTGTTTCTTACCATTGACCATGCTGGCTTAGGCTATTGGAGATTTATAGTTTAGACTTATAGAAAATAAATAATAACCTTTTAAATCAAACCACAATGATTTAACAGTTGTTCAAATGTTAGAAAAAATGGGATTACTAAGGAGATGCCTGAGGAGACATTTTCTCTGGCAGTAGCTTACCTATTCCCTAACTGTTATTAAAAAGAATCTTCTTCATGTTCCTTCTGTAGCAGGCAGGCAGGCAGGCAGGCAGGAAGGAAGGAAGGAAGGAAAAGATAGCTGCAGCTAGATTGTGGAATACTTTACTCCATGGGATTTAATTAGCTGCCCCTCTTTTAATACTATTAGTAAAACATTTTGATTTTTTCAGCCCTTTGGCCAGGTAGAATCAGATTATTTTTGCATGGTTTACTTTAACATGATTTTATCTGTTGAGTTTGTTTATGCTGATTTGTTTTCTTTTCAGTTATTGAAAGTACCACAGAATGATGGAAATGCCCAGGCAGGGCATATACTTTTCTGAAATGTATCAGAAAAATTCCCTGAAAAAATTGGAAAATAGTACTTGATCTATATTGAAATAGGAACAAGGTTATATTTCTTGGAAGGTTTATTACATTATCACAGGCAGACTGTGATGGCAGAAAGCAGATCGATTTTCACTTCTGTCACATATAACATATTGTATCATCAACTAATAATGCAATGACACAATCAAATGTTTATAAGGGTAAACTAGAAAAATAATTAATAAATTCATTACAATCAATTAAAATCTGGCTGTAGAAAAAAAAACCTTTAGTAATTAAGCCCTAATGGACATTTTAATATAATGTGTGGTTACCCTGGCTGGGAAATCTGGGAATTGTAGTCCTAATACAAATTGAAGGGCACCAAGTAGGAAAACTTATATGTTGTATGTTGTATTTTAAAGCAAAAATTATCCTACTTGACAAGAGAAAATAAGTGAAAAGGTTGACATAATATAAATAAGATTTGTTTAATTCTCAATCTTGACAATTTATTCCAGTTATGTTCCATTAATAATTATTATGATTTAATGCTAATTATTTTATTGTATAATAAAAAGCCTATCTGATTATATTAGGAAGATATGCCATACAGTTTTTGTTACCAGAACCAGGAACCTAGTTCTAGATACAGAAGTATTTTACTTAAATGATACAACTAAAATATTAACTAATTCATGAATCCTAACTTGATCATTCAAATGGGTTTCAAAAGTCAAGTAGACTACCAGATATGTGTGAAATGTTAAATGAGATCTTATAATAATTAAAGCTGGAATTTGCTTGACAATCTTTTTTTTTACCTTTTGAATTTAATTTTTTTCAGATACTTTGGTTCAAACTTATAATTGATGGGTACGATTAAAATATTAACAGAATATGAAATTGATATTTCATAATTGTCTGTATTTTTCAGGTATTGTCTGGAGTGAAAATACACTGATGGAATATTTAGAGGACCCAAAGAAATATATTCCTGGAACAAAAATGGTTTTTGCTGGCATTAAAAATAAAAATGATAGAGCAGATCTCATTGCATATTTGAAAAAGGCAACCTCATCATGAAACATTGCAGTTTCTGAATACCAAAAAAATTCACAATCTGGTGTTTATTATTGTTCTGGCAGGGGCTCATTAGACATTGCCTTAAAGAAAATAAAAAGATTTCTTTAAAAAATTAAGTGAAAATAGTGTCTTTTCTTTTTACATACATGCTCATATCCCAATAGATCTCAGTTCTTCCATTTATTAATGTGTTTACAATATATATAGATGTTCCTAGAACAGACTTCTGAGATAGTTCAAGACAAAAAATAAAGGAACTTGAAGTTTAGTAATGATGAATAGACTTAGGTAAATCTCTATGGAAGTTGTTTTTTGGGGGGTGATTTTATGTTATGTAATGAATAGAATAGAATAGAATAGAATAGAGTGGGGGGGGGAGAATTAAAAAAAAAAGTCATGGAGATATCTATTACCTTTCTCTAACTGTTTCTCTAGTTAAGAAACTAGCCATTCCCACTTAAATTCAAATTATTGCAATGTCTCAGAACTCATCTGTTTTATGCATGCAGTAATTCAAAAGAGACATTAAAATACCAGCTTCCAGATTGTTAAGTAAACGGTTGCAAATTTAATTTGATTAGGCTATGATCTGATATGTATATTTTTAATTGATCAGTAGTTTACAGAAAAAGAAAAGTAACTAAACAAAGAATATACAATGTTATGAAGGCAAATAAAAAAAAATAAATCAAAAGTATAAGACACTGTTAACACAAAAGTCCAATATATCATAAGAGCTGACAGAGTTACACCTGTTGAATATAATCTGCCCAAACTTGATAAAAGTGTGATTTTTGCCTTCATTATTCTATCATTATTTTTTTCTAATAATACAACTGAGAATGCTTTTTTAATCCACAAAACAATTGTTAAGTTCTCCAGAAATTTCCAGCGTTGAGCAATACTTTTTGCTGCCACAAGTAAATAAACAACTAGTTCCTTATCTTTAAGTGATGCATTGGATCATATAAATAGATGCAGTAAGCCCACTTCTGGAGACCATTTGACTTTTGTTTTGCAATAATACTAATTTAACTAAAAATTCTGCACCAGAGGTTACCACCTTATCACAGTCTACCAGATATGGTAAAACAATCCCTTTTGCGTACCCTCCCTCCAACAATTTGAAGACTGTGTAGTATACATGCTAATCGAGTGGGAGTTAAATGCCACTGGTGTAACCTTTTCAGCTGCAACTCTTCGATAGAGGCAGAAAGAAAACCTAATTTCCATAACAATTGCCATTTTGGTTCAACTATTGAGTTGCCTAAATCAATATCCCAAGCACTATTTCAGCCAAAAGGAGCATCCCCATCTTGATTTGCAGTAGTAGCATATAGATCTTGGACATTACAGTATTCCTTTTGATGTGCCAAATAATTTGATACTAAATTCTCAAAGATAATGAATGGGTAAGTTGCAAAATTCCTAACCTTTTTATCCACTAGAGTGTTAAGGTGATGCCAGAAAAACCAACACAACTAATACACTGTTCAATCTTGTCTTTACTACATGGGCCAGTATCGGTATAAAACCATTTATCCTATAAAAATATAATTCTTCGGTAACTTTAATTGGGTTAATCCATATTGATCTTTCCTCCCCAAAAAAGCTGTTACAGGTACTAGAGGGGAGATGCCATCTATCAATGTAAAATACTTCTTCCTCCCCATCTGAAAAATTGTTTTGGTGAAGGCATAATTAAATTTTGTTTAGCTTTGGAAAATTCTTAGGCTGAAAAAGTATTTAATTTTAAAAATTGTCAGGTTCTGATTCAATGCTTAGCTGAGTCTTCTGATATAAATGGAGTCAGATGACTTGTGCTGCTTGTAAATAGATTTTTAAATTTTGAATCTCCCAGCCTCCCTGTTTTTGGGCTCAATATAAAATCTGTCTGTTGATTCTTCGTTTCTTAGAGGTAAAACAACAAACTTCCAATCTTCTTCTATATTGTTAATGTTTTGTCTGGAATTTCTAATGGATGGGGTTAAATTAAGAAATTAAGTTTTGAAAGTACCTTCATTTTAACAGCTGCTATCTGGCTTAAAATATTAAAATATTTAGTCTGACTTTTCATTTTTTTCCCCAGGCTGGATTAAAATTACTATTAAATACTTCTTAAATATTCCTAGTAACGTTGATCCATGGGTATTTTTAAGGATGTGTATGCAGTTGGGATTCTTAAAACATTAGATACCACTCTCTGAGTTGCGGGGAAAGTATGGAAGAACATCAATTTTTTTTTAAAATTCAGTGAGCAGCCTAATTTAATTTCCTCCTTAATATATTTGGCTGCAGAGCTAGGATTCAACAATGTAAATACCATGTCCTCTGCAAATAAGCTTAGTAAATATCAATTATCTCCAAATTTAATCCCTTGAAGTTGATTGTTAGTCTGCCATGCAATTGTTAAGGGTTCTAAAGCCAAATTAAATAAAAGAGGAGATCCTCATTTAATACCTCTCAAAATTACAATCATAATTGCTGAGCCTTATCTGTGTTTCTGTGTTAATGTATAGCTTATTAACCATATTAAGATAATAGGGCCCAAATTTAAATTTCTTTAATATCTGCTTTAAAAGAAAGTCCCCTCCTGAGAATTCAATACTTCAACAGTGAACATTTAGTTGGAGTCATATTAACTTTACAAAATGTGTGATATTTAACCTTTTCCTAATAGAGATAAATATATTTCTTTTTGGAATAAACACAAGGATGTTGCAATGGCTGTAACTTTGGGGACCAGGCATAAGTACCATTCATTCAGCACAGCCATAACTTTGAACAGTCACTGAGTGAATGGTCATTAGCCAAGGACTACATGTGTCTGTAAATCTGTTTTAACCTATCTGGTTGTTGTTTTTTTAACTCTTGTGAGCTGCCCAGAGTCACTTAGGTGAGATGGGTGGCTATACAAATTGAATAAATAAATAAATAAAATAATGTAACATCCATATATCTTTCTGGTCTGAGATATTAAGAAAATGAAAATGGACTGTGTATACTATTCTAAATAAGGGATACGATGGAAGAGTCTAATTTAGGACCATTAACACTGATCATAACCACACTGATATTAGAAACTTTAGAACTTTTACCAACTTTTCCATCTCTTGTTCTGGGCAGGGTTACATTGCCCCAACAGAACCAGTGCAGAATTTGGGGGCCCTCCTTGAACTTGCAGTTCCTGTTCAAGGAACAGGTGATGACTGTGGCCAGGAGGGCTTTTGCACAGCTTTGTGTTGTGTGACAATTGCACCCTTTCCTGGACAGAGAGGCCCTGCTCATACCTTAGTCACTTGCTGAATGGACTATTGCAATGTACTCTACATTGGGCTGCCCTTGAAAAGTGTCTGGAAGCTGCAGCTGATACAAAACACAGAGGCACAGGCAATTATAGGCGTTTCTTAATTTGTGCATGTTACACCTCTGCATTGGTATATGTTTCTGATTCAATTCAAAGTGCTGGTTATCAGCTATAAAACATTTCATGGGATGGGGCCAGGTTATTTGCAGGACCACCTCTCTTTGATCATGTTTACTCATCCCATGAGATCTAGCAGGAGAGGCATGTTATGGTTTCCATCCATTAAAGAGTGCCATCTAGCAAGACCCTGGAAGAAAGCCTTTTTTGCCGTGGCATCTACCTTATGGAACATCATAGTCCCGACCCTGTTGGTTTTTTGCACAGCCCTGGAGATGTGGTTGTGTTCCTAGGCGTGGGGGTTGATATGTCATTTGGAGCCTGTGAAATGGTTGTATTGAAATGGTTGTATTGATCGTTGTTCCTGTTGTTCTTTTAATCTCAGCTGCCAACTGTCTATTTATTTTGTACCTTTTGGTGTTTTCTGCTGTGTTTTTATTGTTTTTAGCCACCCAAAGTTGTGTCCCCTTCATGGATCACTGCCTTGTCGTGGCGAAGGGGCTTGCGTAACTCAGTGAAGCCATGAGCTATACCGTGCAGGGCCACCCAAGACGGACAGGTCATGACAGAGAGTTCTGACAAAATGTGGTCTACTGGAGAAGGAAATGGCAACCCACTCCAGTATCCTTGCCAAGAAAACCCCATGGACAATGTTAAAAGGCTAAAAGATATGACGCCGGAAGATGAGCCCCTCAGGTCGGAAGGTGTCCAATATGCTACTGGGGAAGAGCGGAGGGCAATTCCAAGTAGCTCCAGAAAGAGTGAAGCGGCTGGGCCAAAGCCGAAAGTACGTTCAGCTGTGGATGTATCTGGAAGCGAAAAGAAGGTCCGATGCTGCAAAGAACAATATTGTATAGGTACCTGGAATGTAAGATCTATGAACCAAGGCAAGCTGGATGTGGTCAAACATGAGATGACAAGACTGAACATCGACATCTTGGGAATCAGCGAACTGAAATGGACGGGAATGGGTGAATTTAATTCGGGTGACCATTATATCTACTACTGTGGGCAAGAAACCCTTAGAAGAAATGGAGTTGCAATCATAGTCAATAAGAGAGTCGGAAAGGCAGTAATGGGGTACAACCTCAAAAACGACAGAATGATCTCAGTGCGTATCCAAGGCAAACCATTCAATATCACAGTCATCCAAGTCTATGCCCCAACCACTGATGCTGAAGAAGCTGAGGTTGACCGCTTCTATGAAGACCTACAACATCTTCTAGAACTAGTACCAAAAAAAATGTCCTTTTCATCATAGGGGATTGGAATGCTAAAGTAGGAAGTCAAGGAGTAATCGGAATAACAGGCAAGTTTGGCCTTGGAGTACAAAATGAAGCAGGGCAAAGGCTAATAGAGTTCTGTCAAGAGAACAAGCTAGTCATAGCAAACACTCTTTTCCAACAACACAAGAGACGACTCTACACATGGACATCACCAGATGGTCAATACCGAAACCAGATTGATTACATACTTTGCAGCCAAAGATGGAGAAGCTCTATACAGACAGCAAAATCAAGACCAGGAGCTGACTGTGGCTCAGATCATGAGCTTCTTACTGCAAAATTTAGGCTTAAATTGAAGAATGTAGGGAAAACCACTAGACCACTCAGGTATGACTTAGATCATATTCCTTGTGAGTACACAGTGAAGGTGATGAATAGATTTAGAGGATTAGATTTGATAGACAGAGTGCCTGAAGAACTATGGACGGAGGTCCGTAACATTGTACAGGAGGCAGCAACTAAAACCATCCCAAAGAAAAAGAAATGCAAGAAAGCAAAATGGCTGTCTGATGAGGCTTTACAAATAGCTGTGGAAAGAAGGAATGCGAAAAGCAAGGGTGAAAGGGAAAGATATAAGCAACTGAATGCAGATTTCCAGAGAATAGCAAGGAGAGATAAGAAAGCCTTCTTAAATGAACAATGCAAAGAAATTGAGGAAAACAATAGAATGGGGAAGACTAGAGATCTCTTCAAGAAAATTGGAGATATGAAAGGAACGTTTAGTGCAAAGATGTGCATGATAAAGGACAAAAAAGGCAGGGACCTAACAGAAGCAGAAGAGATTAAGAAGAGGTGGCAAGAATACACAGAAGAACTATACAAGAAAGATCTTAATGTCCCTGATGTCCACGCTGGTGTGATCACTGACCTTGAGCCAGACATCCTAGAGAGTGAAGTCAAGTGGGCCTTAGGAAGCATTGCTAACAACAAAGCTAGTGGAGATGACAGTATTCCAGCTGAGTTATTTAAAATACTAAAAGACGATGGTGTTAAAGTGCTGCACTCAATATGCCAGCAAGTTTGGAAAATGCAACAGTGGCCACGGGATTGGAAAAGGTCAGTTTACGTTCCAATTCCAAAGAAGGGCAATGCCAAAGAATGCTCAAACTATCGCACAATTGCACTCATTTCACATGCTAGCAAGGTTATGCTCAAAATCCTACAAGCTAGGCTTCAGCAATACATGAACCGAGAACTACCGGATGTACAAGCTGGGTTTCGAAGAGGCAGAGGAACTAGAGATCAAATCGCCAACATTCGCTGGATCATGGAGAAAGCACGAGAGTTCCAGAAAAATATCTACTTCTGCTTCATTGACTATGCAAAAGCCTTTGATTGTGTGGATCACAAC
The DNA here is from genome assembly GCF_059951505.1 of Python bivittatus. Lineage (NCBI taxonomy): Eukaryota > Metazoa > Chordata > Lepidosauria > Squamata > Pythonidae > Python > Python bivittatus. The sequence goes on from NW_028277040.1 coordinate 19,183,202, forward strand.
AAACTGTGGCAAATTCTTAAAGAGATGGGAGTACCAGACCACCTTACCTGCCTCCTGAGAAATCTGTATGCAGGCCAAGAAGCAACAGTTAGAACCAGTCATGGAACAACCGATTGGTTCAAAATAGGAAAAGGTGTACGACAAGGCTGTATACTGTCACCCTGCTTATTTAACCTATATGCAGAGTACATCATGAGAAATACCAGGCTGGAAGAATCACAAGCCGGAATTAAGATTGCAGGGAGAATCATCAACAACCTCAGATATGCAGACGATACCACCCTAATGGCAGAAAGTGAAGAAGAACTAAAGAGCCTCTTGATGAGGGTGAAAGAGGAGAGTGCGAAAGCTGGTTTGAAACTCAACATTAAAAAAACTAAGATCATGGCATCTGGACCCATCAATTCCTGGCAAATAGAAGGGGTAGAAATGGAAGCAGTAACAGACTTCATTTATTTGGGCTCCAAGATCACCACAGACGGAGACTGCAGCCATGAAATTAAAAGATGCTTGCTCCTTGGGAGGAAAGCCATGGCAAGCCTAGATAGCATATTAAAAAGCAGAGACGTCACCTTGCCGACAAAGATCCGCATAGTGAGAGCTATGGTTTTTCCAGTAGTAATGTATGGCTGTGAGAGCTGGACCATAAAGAAGGCGGAGCGCTGAAGAATTGATGCCTTTGAACTGTGGTGCTGGAGAAGACTCTTGAGAGTTCCCTGGACTGCTAGGAGGTCAAACCAGTCAATCTTAAAGGAAATCAACCCTGATTGCTCATTGGAAGGATCGATAATGAAGCTCAAGCTCAGATACTTTGGTCACCTAATGCGAAGAGAGATCTCTTTGGAGAAGACCCTGATGCTGGGAAAGATTGAAGGCAAAAGGAGAAGAGGACGGCAGAGGATGAGATGGTTAGATAGCATCACTGAAGCAATGAGCATGAAACTGAGCAAACTCAGGGAGGCAGTGAAGGACAGGAAGGCCTGGCGCAGTATGGTTCATGGGGTCACGGAGAGTCGGACACGACTTAACGACTAAACAACAACAAAAGTTGTGTATTTGAGATGGGTGGCCATATAAATTGGAATAAACTAGAATTAATAAACAATGATTTATGTTAGTTGTAACACTGAACCTCTTAAGAGAAGTGTTATTGAATTAGAATGGCTACCCCTTTGCCCTGGTTAAAGCATTAGCAGTTAGAATGATAGTGAAGTTGACAATAATAAAGGCAGTATTGATCTTCATCACTTCAATAATTTAGCATAAAATTAAGTATCTGAAAGAAAAGCTGTGTTGGCTTTAAATCCCATTTAAAAAGCTTCAGCTGAGGCTGATATTTGAAATTTTTTCTCTCTGACAGTTGATATGAAGTATAGCAGAGAAGCACGTAAAATATTGCAGGTGCAAAAATTTAGCAAGATTCTGGGCCTTTGAAAAGGTTGTCTTAGCAAACTTCCTTAGTAAAATCTGGGTAAATATATTGTTATTCTTCTTAGGACCCCACTCCAACTGAGATTTCATTTATTTTTATCTAGACCTATGCAAAATCTCCTCTATTATAGGAGCATGCAGAAATTGAGCAACAACAATATTTGAGCTAATCCCAGCCCCTAATCATCACATAATGGAGCTTTTGTTCACATGTTCAATTTCAATTAAGAAATCAGCAGAGAAAGAAGAAAAAATCTCCATTAATTCTATCAAGCAAATTTGATTAGGAATATTCTCAATCCCAATCACACACAAGTTTTTTTCTGTATAGCTGAGGCACCAGGAAGCTACTGCAATTTTTCACAACACTGTGATTATCCCATATTGTTTTTTCCTGGGTTTTCATTTGATCCTCTAGGCTAGAGACTTGGATCTGCTTAAGAATGTTATTAGTCTCTGTAGTTATTATCTGAAGAAAAGAGATAGACTTAGGATTGCCTTTAATTGGTCAAGAATCTCTTTTAATAAATTGGCTAGAAGATCTTCCTCTCTTGCTTTTGAAAGAACAGACGGGATGACACAGCTGGAGCTTCAGTGGAAAATTTCTTGGCTCTAGTTGACATGAGAGCAAAACAATCAGCTATAGTGAGATATTACAATATAAATACCCTTAATTTACCAGACTGATGAAATATTGTACAGGAGAAAATAATCATAAGAGAAGAAAGACATGAGCTCACATCAGCATCTCCAACTAGAAGTCCTGTGTCTGTGGAAGTGTACAATGTATATTTCACCAAGATATATATGACAGCCCACCTATTTCTGAAGCCTGACAAGGATTGCAGAAGGAAGGAGAGTAACAAGCACCTTGCAGGTCCCACAATAGGACTTGCAAGTCTGCTTTGCCTGCACAGAATCTGTACATTTCAACTGTTGTTTTATTCAGAACAGTTTTTTGGTGAAATCAAATGGAAAAAGTGACTATCCTGGTCAAATAATCCTGTTTGCACAGCTCTTTTTTAGGACCAAATGTCTGGAGTGTGGATGAAGATCAGTATCACTTTTTCCTAATCTGCATTTTTATGCCAGATCATGGGCCTAACAGTTCTGTATTGAATTGGATACATCTAAGTCCATTTAAATCAAATAATTTAAGTGTGCCTATTTACAGTATGCACAATAGGCTTTGCGAAGAGAGATCTCCTTGGAGAAGACCCTGATGCTGGGAAAGATTGAAGGCAAAAGGAGAAGAGGACGGCAGAGGATGAGATGGTTAGATAGCATCACTGAAGCAATGAGCATGAAACTGAGCAAACTCAGGGAGGCAGTGAAGGACAGGAAGGCCTGGCGCAATATGGTTCATGGGGTCACGAAGAGTCGGACACAACTTAACGACTAAACAACAACAACAACAATAGGCTTTCTATGACAAAGCTTAGTTTCCTGCTGTAACCATATAAGCATGTTTTGCAACAAAGAGAGAGGCAAGAACATTTCTGACAAATGGAATTTGGGACAAGGGATCATAAAAGACCTCCAAAGATGTGACATACATCACAGGTCATTTTTTAAAATTTCCAAATACAATTACATTGTATATTCACAAGGAGAAAAGTTGCATTGAAATTAGTGGATTTTTTTTTTTTCAGTAAAACCTAATTATACAGCATTCAGTAACTTGGTATTCTTGAAATCCGCTGTCCAACAACGCTTCTATAACTGTACTAGCATAATTAGAAAGAACTACTAAATTAAAGGTCCAGGATGTCAACAAAGCACTAGTAGAGGGAATGCTGGAAAATAATTATTGTAATTCAAACTTCAGACAAGCTGTCTGCTCAGTGGTTCATTTAATGGCTTACCTTACCATACTGCTTTGAGGGTGAGAAACAACCCCACACTAGTTCCAAAATAAATCTGCTCCTGGGCACCTTGGATTCTTAAAGGGGGCCAGAGCTGAAGCAACAGCACCTTAGGTTTTCCTGAGCATATTATCAAAAGACTGCCTTTTCTCACTTGCAGCAACCATAGCCCTCGTAACCACCTTTTTCCTGCTGAATCCTCAGGACCTTATCTGATCCCCAGCCCATATCTGAGGCATCTTTAGCTGTGTGTATAGCTGGTTTCTGCCTTATTCTAATGCCATCCAGGGTATATAAAATCCATTAGGCTTTGTCATCCATTATCTTGGAGGAAAATCAAGTGACAGAGTGATTGGGAACGGAGGGAACGGAGGCATGATCGGAACCAGCAATGGGGACGGTAAATTTCATACCAGTGTAGTTTTCTGCCTACTCCTAAGATGGCTGGAGAGCACTTGAACCACCCATTGATGGGGAAAGTCCCAAGTAGGTGTGATTCTGGACAAAAAGGAATATGATGAAATGGGCCTCCTCTTGCAGAAGGGCTCTTGGCACATTGTGGCATACAGAATTTACCAGCAGGGCCTGTTTGGAGCCTCCCTTCACATGGTGCATGCTTAAGTAGGAACTCCTGGTTTGCGCTAGCAATCTTCTGGAGCCTTTGCAGCTCCTGCTGTGCTACATCCCCAGGGAAAGCCAATAGCTGGGGAGGGGTTTACTTTGCGAGCCCGTCACCTTGAAGTGAGCAAGTGAGCTAACCAAGCAAGCAGAATGGAAATGCTCCTTAGCAGTATAAATAGGGCAGATATATAGATCCAAGTAAAAAGTGATTGCAGTGAAATCACAAATAGTGCAGTGCTGAGAAGCTGGTATTTATTTTGTTCTCCTTTATTATATCTATTTTGCTCAATGCAGTGATATAATCTGGGGCAGATATTTAGGTCAGAGTTTTTGAAGCGACTGTTTTTTTGTTCATTTCAATTACTGTTACTGACCAAGTTTGTATGCTGCTCTGTGCTCCTTCGTTAAGATCAGCTCAGCTTCATCAAATTCCATATGTCCGTCTTCGATCTCTTCATCTCTTTTTGGATCTGTTCTCAAGCTTATTATTTCAAAAGTTTGAGCTCGATCTCCTTCATGAACAGATTCCTTTGGTCAGGCAAGTACTGACTCTAATTCTACAATCATGGGTAAAAATTCCGAGAAAGGAACTCTACACATGCTCACATGTAAAGCAAACAGTACATGTGAACATGTACAGAGTTCCTTTCTCAGAATTTTCACCCATGATTGTAAAATTAGAGTCAATACTTGCCTGACCAAAGGAATCTGTTCATGAAGGAGATTGAGCTCAAAATTAAAATGTATTTATTTATTTATTAAACCAATTTATATAGCTGCCCATCTCACCACAGGCAACTCTGGGGGGCGTACAACAAAGCTAAAAACAGTAAAATACATTAAAAATATATAAAAGAGAATAAAACAGAGAATAAAAGGAAGTTAAAAATAAGGGAGCCATCTCACTAATTCCCCTGTCCCCTGGGGTCCCCAGGCCTGCTGGCATAACCAAGTCTTAAAGGACCTCCGGAAGCTCAACAATGATGAGGCCAGCTTCACCTTAGGGGGGAGAAGATTCCACAGAGCAGGTGCCAAAATTAAGCAAATATAACTTAAACTCTTCTAGGATTGAGCTTTAGCATGAAAACACTTCCCAATGGGCCTCAGTCTTGTTTTATTTAGGAAGGCTTTCCCTGCCACGCTGTTGAGTCCTCAGGTGCTTCAACTAAAGGTTGGCTGTGTACTGGGCGCCCATGGAGAAGGCTCGACATCTCATTCATGAATTTTTGAAGCCGTTTTCATTCATGTCCTTGCACCCACACAGGCTGAGATCCATAATATCGATTTAGCTATGAAATGTGCTCCTCCACGTGTGGGTAAGAATAGCCCCACATCAGTCCATGTCAATGGAAGCGGGCGGATTTCTGTCTCGTGGCCCGAGGAGGCGCAGAAACCTCATGCTTGCAGTTCCTTCAGCAGATCTTGGGACTCGCACATTTCTGTGGAAAGATAACCACGTGCTTAGCCAGTTCGGGGGAGCATCCCTTTGTAGAAGCCAGCCAGCTTTCTCTGACTCTGGGTTTCTGTCATTATTCTTGCATATTTGTGAGTACCGAACAGAAAGCCATTGCCCCAAGATCTTGCCACTGCATTCTCTCCATCCATCGCAAAAGCTCGCACTTTCCTCGAAGCAGCCTTCCTACAGAGAGAATTTTAAATATTAACTCAAACGTAATGGCGAGAGTTGCCATCTAATGTGGAACCATTCCATTAAAATCAGCAAGGTCTACGTCTGCATACTTGTATTTAAAAAGGGTGTGTGCGTGTGGAGGCTTAAAAGGTCCAACAGTCTTGAAATCCCCTAACACTCCCCTAACAAACTTACGCACAGACAGAACTCAGTCTCAAGCAAAAACGCGCGTAGTTACAAATCACGCACACACACAGTCTCTGTCAATATTCTTTTATCCGTTTTCAAAAGATTTTCCCTCTTGCACACGTACAACTCCACAATCTAATTATGCATCTCGCGATAGACGCTGCCCAACAGCATCTATCACCGAGCTTGCCTGTCTTAATGGAAGACCTGGAATACGTTGAGATTTCCTTTGGCGAGCCATTAGCCAGTACCACAGTGGTGCAATTTCTCCGTTTCGGCTTTATGAGAAGAAGGGCGGGGGGATGACGGCAATCGACATCCGCCCCTCCCCTTTAACGCCTTCATTCATTCTGCTGCACAAATTCCAGCACAAATCGCCTCCAGCCAGAAGAGAAGGCGCCGCCGGCTTCTGCTTTGCATCTCTTCCCCTCCCTCAGCTCACGCGTCCTCCCCTCCCCGCCCTAATTTTTTCAGCGCTCCGATGGCCGGGTTTCGCAGGAGCCGTCGCCAGCAGGAGCAGTAGTTAGCAAGGAGGACCTGACGCCCGTCTCCAGGGAATCCGCGGTAGCTCCGGTTGGGTAATTGGGAGCGGAGGAACGGAGAAGTCCGCAGGAAATACCTGGACGCGGGAAGCAAACGGTGTGTATGTGCGTGCGCGCTTGGGGGAAATGTTGACACGCCGAAGTAAAATCGAGAAAGAAGGCGACGAGCTTGGAGAGAGGAGGGCAGAGGGAGATCACTAGCAAAATAACAGGAAACGGAGCGAAAAAGCGGACCATTGCCCAATAAGACGCGGAGCTCAGCACTGAGTGTCTCCATTCAGAGACCCCTGCCCTGAGCAGCTTCAGATGTCCGCGTGAGGGGTGAATGGTTTGTAACCACCTTTGGTGCCTTCTTGGGACGTGGGAACCAGTGGGCTAGGGTTCCCGCCGCCTTTATGATACACGTAGATTGCGGCATGAGGCATAAGTAGCGCCAAAAGTTCCTTTGGTGGAAGGCGAGGCAGAACTACAGGGATCATGGCAAACTCCGCCGGCTTGGACTTTGCTGCAGTGGAAGGTTTCCTGGACAGACACCCGGAACTGGTGGAGAAGTGGCTAAAGAGGAGAGCCGCCCTCCTTAACAAAGCCGTTCCCGGGGGAGCGCCTGACCTCAGCGACGGTGGGGTGGAAGGGCGGCCGAGCAGTCACCACAACGGGCTCTCGCCGCGGGGCAGCCCCTCGTCCCCAGTCCCACCTAGCCTGGAGCCGACGGCCGGCGGGCTGCAGCGCCGAGCGTCCCAGAAAGAATTGAGGAGAAGTTTCGCGCGCTCCAAGGCCATCCACGTGAACCTGACCTACGACGAGCACCTCCACGCCAGGGCTCAGGAGCCGCTGAGCAGCGCGAGGAGAAGGGCGCTGCTGAGGAAGGCCAGCTCGCTGCCGCCCACCACGGCGCACCTGCTCAGCGCGCTGCTCGAGTCCCGGGTCAACCTGCCCCAGTGCCCGCCCACCGCCCTGGACTACAAGCGCCACCTGAAGCAGCACAACGAGCGGCAGTTCTTCCTGGAGCTCGTCAAGGATATTTCCAACGACTTGGACCTCAGCGCGCTCAGCTACAAGATCCTCATCTTCGTCTGCCTTATGGTAGACGCCCTGAGGGGCTCCCTTTTTTTGGTGCAAGGCGGCGGCGGCGGGAAGAAGAGCTTGGTCTCTAAGGTCTTCGACGTCCACGGCGGCACCCCGGTCCTGCCTTGCTACAGCACGGAGAACTCCAACGAGATGCAGCTGCTCTGGGGCAAAGGCATCGTCGGCTACGTAGCCGAGCACGGCGAGACCGTCAACATCCCCGACGCTTACCAGGTACGGCTTGCGTTCAGCAGCCCCCGTGGCGACTGATCGCCCGCGGTCTTAACGATAACGGAATAACTTTACAAAACTAAGGTCTCCGATTAGACGGTTAAAAAAAGAAAACCGAAACAAAATTCTGCCACAAATTCATACTTATCCAGAACGGCAGCGTGGGAAGAGATCTGTTTAGGCGAAAGGCATAATACCTTGCAGAAATTGAGGAGGTCTCCTTCTGGAGCCGGTTATCTAGGAGCCATTGTACATGTTCTGTGGCGAGTTCGGGGGGGGGTACAGTATTTCATATTTGTTTATGATGAAATATATGTTTACATATAAATACAACGTGCTGTTAGAAAATGGTGTTTGCAATCAGAGTAGTCAAAAGAGGGTCACTGATCGGTTTGTGTGAGTGTGTGTGTGATTAAAGGATTCAGATGAGAGGGAGATAGATGACAGCAGTTGTATAATAATTTATGGACAAGAATCCTACAGATTAAACTAAAGGCTCATCTAGTCATGCATTCTTTTTCCACAGTGGCCAACCAGAGGCCCATGCAAAACCTTTCTGGCTGAAGCAAAACATAAGCATTCCATTTTATTCTTCAGCAATTAGTATTAGGAGGTTATTCCTGCCTTGTCTGCTAAACTTAACAGGTGTCTTGATTAATAGCCATGATAGTATATCATCCCTCAAATAAGTAAATGTACTTCTGTTCACTTGTTTAAGTCCAGTTGGATCCTGAGGGATAGTAGTGTTGGACATATGAAGGTGCCTATCGGTGTATTTGTAGCAAACCACAATAATGCCAGAATGACAACATGCTTGTAATGATAGCCATTATGTACTATATAACTTTACTGGATGACTCAAGTTTGGTTAGGAAGAAGAATGGAGAAAAAAACAATGTAGATTTTCAATATCCAACATAAGTTACTAAATCTATCCTATTCCCTTAAATCACCCGTTTCCTTTTAAAAATAAAAGGCTTGGTTTGAGTTTCTGATTGTGTTCATTTGTATTTATTCTAGCTGTAGAGATGGGACAATCAGAACAGTACATAGTATTTAAAGGGCACATCATGGATTTATATAAAAGCACTTTGGTTCTGGCTGTTTTATTTTTAATTGCTATGTATCACTTCAGAAATAATTTGGAAAAGATGCAAATTTGGTAAATATGGGAGTGTAAATATAGAACTCTTGTTCATAGGCATCGATGGGAAGCAAGTGACAAAACATCTGTTGCAACTTAAACTCTATCCTTACATACTTATCTGCAACATCATGATGCAAATATGAAAAGGTGGAGCTCATATCTTGATGTCACAATGCACAGGTAGTTGTGTTCTCATATCAACATGATCAGCAACAGATATCTCTGCTCTTGACTGTGACTTTTTAAAGCAGCCATGCCTTTTCCCAGGATCACAGGGATGCTCTCTGCAGCTAAAATGTGATCCTGGGAAAAGACTTGACTGCTTTAAAGAGTTGCAATAGAGTCACATGCCCTTTTTGAAATTAAATCCAAAACATTGCACATACCTAATTTTTAGTCCTTGTTCTAATACTCCTTAACATGCCATTTTCCTTTTTAACTGCTACTACATATTATGTAGATGTTTTCATTGACCCCATGAATTCTTACCAGATTAGTCATCACCAGAATTTATTAGCCCTCCTGGTTATTTGTATAGACAAATTCACTTGTAGAAAAAGCAGGATTTCTTCATGTGGTTGGCATAAAGAGTAATAAGGACATTATTAGGTAGACGTGCCAAGGTTAGTATATAGGACAGTGCTACTAAATGTGAGAAGCTGACTCAGTTGACCCTTCTTAGCAGGGACAAAGTCAATCTTGTTAAGGGATATTATACCTCCCCTCTAGAATGATTGATGCCAATAAATTAAATTTGGCCAATGAAAACACTATTTTATGTGGAACAGACAAGATAGTAGTAAGATTGTTGGCTAGAATAAATGGCTTCTATGTAGATTATAGTAGTGGGAGTGGAGGGGATACATCTTGATTTTTCTGTAAATCACCATCCAAAACACACTATTTTATTTTTGGCTTCTTACTGTTTAGTAACCTATAGTAGGTCATTTTCACTCCCAAATATAGTTCATTTCCATGCATATTTCATAAATACAGATAGTGTAAATTTGATTGATTGATTATATGCTATTAAGTTGTTGCTGACTCCTACTGGCCACATAGAAAGATTTTCTCCATGACAATCTATGCCTAACCAGGTCTTTCAGGACTCCCAGTGGTGTACTAATCACCACTGTAACTGAGTGTATTCACCTTGCTGCTGGTCAGTCTCTTCTCTTCTTTCCTTCCACCTCTCCTAGCATTAGAGCCTTCTCCAGAGAGCTAGGTCTTTGTATGATGTGTCCAAAGTAGGATAATTTGAGCCTGGTCATTTGGCCCTCAAGTGAGAACTCTGGGTTGATTTGTTCAATGATCCATTTGTTTGTTTTCTTGGCTGTAGTTGTAAATTTAGACTTAAATTATTAGAAGGCTATGAAATTACTTGTGTAAAGCTAATTATTCCTGTTCTATTTACAGTTTTAATAGATTAACTTTCATAGTGCTTTCCACAATTTTATCTACTAAAACACATTGATTTATGGACTTTTATAGTCTCACTGTGAATGTGGGAACTTCTGCTTTAAGAAGCAGAAGGGACAGATGGATTACAAAATGCTTGTGATTAAGATCTGGAGCAAGTTACAATATTTATTAAATCTGTTCTGCAGTATGTTCTTCCCTTACAAGGTCAGTCTTTAGGTCTTGACTTTTCATCTAATAGAGTAAGGTCATTGATTTAGCCTAACCCTGTGTGTCACTCTGGTTTTGGAATTATTTCAAGGCTCATTTCTCTCTAATGATTCACCTGCTTCTAACACAAAGAGCTATGGACTTTGATGTTAAGCAGGGATTCGCTGTGGAGGGAAAATGCTGTATATGATAATTCATCAAAACTGCTTTCTGCTCCTGTAAGCTGAGCCCTTGATCCATTTTACAGCTTTTTTTCCCTCCTCTCTAGAAATGAACCTGTAGATTAACTTCTGTGCCTATTGTTTGCAACAAACTGCATTATGTTTATAAAAAAAGAGTTCAATTTGAGTAAGAAGGATAAATACTGTTAATTTATAAAGTCAAGCAAATATGAGCTACTCAATCCAAGGAGTGTGGAATTACTTTACATCCTGCTCAAAAACTTTCTATTTCTTTTCCATTGAAAATAGTTGGGTTCTAATAATAATGTGTTGGTTACGATGGCAGGAAAAAAAGTTTGGATCTGTATTGTTGTGGTCATTGTTTCTATCCATTCATCGGTGTATTCACTTCTTATATGTCATGCTACCTCTCTATTGTGATTAGTGTGTTACTTCCTTGCAAGTAGCCAGACAGTGCCTGGATTGCAGAAATCTACCTCAGCTTACTGTCCTTTCAGTGCATTGAACTAACTCTTTTCAGCATGACCAAGGATATAATGGTGGGAGTTGTTTCCCAACACATGTAGAGGACTGAATTATTAGTGACGTCAGTAAGTTTCTAACATGGGGCAATTCTAGGTAATGATACAAGATTGAGTGGAATAGCTAATATCCTAAAAGACAGAAAATAACTAAATTAACAGGCAAATGTAAAATTCTTTAGTTAAGCCACAGAAATCTAATGCAGAGGTACAGGATGGGGTGTACCTGGTCTGGTGATAATAGTTAAAGGGAACAAGTATGATCAGGAAACTAGAAATCAAATCTCAGTTTTTATGAGAGAAGTTCAACAATTTAGGAATATTTTGTTTTGAGAAAACTGGGAAAAGGAATTACCATAGGCATCTGTTCCTAACCACAGTTAGGTCAAAATGATAAAACGTGTCGTGAAGTGATCCCACAAGCTTCACCCTTACGTACTTGTATCACAGCATCCCTGTCAAGAGGCAGAATTTCCATTGTGATACACATTTTGTCACTTGCCCCTTATCCCCTGTGGAGGCCTATGAATATGAAATCATTGAAGAAAATAAAGACCTATTCTCTATTGCTCCAGAGTACAGGAAATGAAATTATAGATCTAAGTTACAGGAAAGTAGATTCTGATTAATGTTGACGGGGGGAATCCAAACACTTAGAGCAGTTAATGAAATAAAGAGCAGTAAATGAAACAATTATCCAGAGAAAACAATTGTCCAGAGAAAACAATTATCCAGAGGGGTGGTGGGTTCCCGTTTACTGGATGTAGTCAGATGGAGCTAGTCCGATACTTTCTTTTAAATTTCTGCACTGAATAGGCAGTTGGATTTGATAGCCTAAATAGACCTTTTCAAATTGTTTAATTCATGAATTTAGTTTTTATTTTTAACTCCATTTAACTCTATTTTTCCTACTACTGCTTCTGTAGAGCTGTTGTAACCAGGCTGCAAAAATCTGGATGGCTAGAGATGGCAGCAAAGAGTTAGTTTTTTGCACCTCTCTGCTGCCATCTAATAATCACCTGTAGATTTGCAGCCAAAAATGATAGTTCTAACATTTTTTTTTCCTAGAAAAGAAATTAAACAAATTAAATGACAGAATAGTTTGTCATTTATAGTGCTGTTTGGAGGTATTAGGAATTCTCTATGTGAAAGCACCTATAAGAATCAGGAGTAACCCTTTACAGTGGTACCTCGGTTCACAAACTTAATTCGTTCCACGATTCTGGTTGCGAATCGAATTGGTCACGAACCGAATCAAATTTCCCCATAAGGTTCAATGTAAATAAGGTTAATCCATTCTGACCCCTATGAATGTGGTTGCCAACTGATTTTGGTCGCCAACCAAATCAAATTTTCCCATAAAGTTCAATGTAAATAACGTTAATCCGTTCTGAACCATATGTATTTTTTTTTTAACCACAAAAATATGACACAAAGTACAGTACAGTATGAAGAAAGAGAACACTAACCTTGCTTGAGGCGACTTCTGGTGTGGAGGACAGGAAGGCGGGTGGGGAGGCGGTTATTGTTTGGAAGGAGAGTCCCCCTCCATAAGGACATTGGGGAGATCTTCTTCAGGGATTTCCTCTCTTCTTTGTCTCTTAGCTGCAGGCTCAGTTTTGGCAAAAAATCTGTCTAATGTCACTTGTTTTTTCCTGCGCTGCATAACCCTCCGGAAATGAGAGACCACATTATCGTTCATCAGATTCAACACTCTGTTCATTACAGTTATGTTGGGGTGGTACTTCTCAAAGATATCCTGGCACTCATTCCATTTTTCCATACTGGATTTTATCACATCACTGCTAACCTCCTCTCTGTCTTCCTCTTCCTCGGTGGAATGCTCCTCAACAAGCACCTTCTGCTGCTCACTCTGGAGTTCAGCAAGTTCTTCCGTGGTAACTTTCTTGTTACCTTCATTATTGCTCTGCATGTTCTTGTCACCTTCATTACCGCTCTGCACTTTCTTTTTACCACCATGCTTGCTCTGCACACAGCAAGTGTCTGTCTGCGACTGCGATAGAGGAAGCCACGACCACATGTCAGAGCAGGGAAGATGGCTGCGGGTCGTGTTCGTCACCCGATGTGGAGTTCGCAAACGGAAGCAAAATTTTGTGAACGCTGCTGTTCGCGAACCAAATTGTTCGTGAACAGAAGCGTTCGTGAACCAAGGTATTACTGTACCTTGTAGGTTATTAGCCAGCTCATGCCTACTCTCAATGCACCCAGAGATAAATGAAATATTAGAATAGTCATAGATTTGAAGAAGTCTGCAAAACCTCAGAATGGTCAGTGAAGGAAACCAGGTATACTTTGTTTTGACTACTAAGTGTTCTTTTGAATATTTTTATGGATCTAACCCTAGGCCCTTACTTTATAGGGAGTTACAGGATTTGACACTCTTCCCTCTCCTATTTAACATCTACATGAAACTGCTGGGAAAGTTCATCCAGTGACTTGGATTTAGGTATCATCAGTATGCTCTGATACATCTCAGCCTCTGGTCACCCAAGTGATGCTTTCAGTGTTTTGTCTCAGTATCTGGAGGCTCTGGGGATCTGGATAGGGAGGAATAGGCTCGGTCATATTCCTGATGAGGCTGAGTAGCTATGAGGTTTGGGACCACCCAGTCCCAGAGATTCTTCATCTCTAATTCTGGATGTGGCCATACTCCCTAATCAGAAATGGTGGGCAATCTGAGGGTCCTCCTGGATTCATAGTTCTTGCTGGAAGGATAGGTGACAATCATGGCTAGGAGGGCCTTTGCACATACCTTTCTTGTGTGCCAATTATGCCTGTTCCTGGATCTGGAGGCCTTGCTCATAGTCATATGGTGACCTCTTGCTTGGATTAGTGCAGTGATTCTCAACCTTTTTGAAGCTGCCGCCCCCCTAAGGAGCGGAAAATTTTTCAATGCCCCCTTTGTGAAAATCCTGTAATTTAGGGTATGGGGAGGAGGGGGAGTTACTGAATTATAAAAGGCAAAAATTTTAAGTATTTTTTTTCAGTAGACTTACACACCAAATTTGTTCGATTTAACTCGATACTTTTGCCCTGGAAGGTAATTGCATTCCTTTTATTAAAATTAAAATGACTAATGCAAAAAAAAAAAAATGCTTAAATGCTTTTATGTAAATACGTTTATTTCAAAATGCTGTAAATACGTTTTTTTTATGCTCGCTTTTAAATTTTTTTATTTTTTATTTTTTTTATTTTTTTTGCAAATGCTTTTTTAACGTTTAAAAATTCTTTATTCTTAATTAGATAATTAAAAAAACAGCAAAAAAATACGCTAAAATTTTTTTTGATGATAGTCCACAGTCCTGGGTAGAGGCGATTGATGTTACTTTGAAGCCAAAATTCTGTGAGACGATCACCATTCTGGAAGCTGGCTTTCAAAGTTTCATTAGTTTCTCAAAATTAATAATTCACGACCACAATAAAGAACTAATAAGTGCACTTACCTAGCCGACTGGCCAAATAAACAATGAAAGTAAATCGAGACTGAGGGGAAAAAACAGAAATGAAGCGAACGAAAAGCAACTCAAGAAACACGGGTCAAATCAAACATTCATATTGAAAGGACGCTCAACGCACGCACTGCGATTAATCGCACGGGAAAACAGCTGACACATGCGCTGTGCTGGTTGGGATCGGAGAAGAATCGTAGTGTCGAGTTCTTCAAGGTCATCCTACCTAGAATACAAATTCGTCTCACCATTCTTAGAAGTGCGTGAGGGCAGCCGTCGCATAAGTTCGTTTTATTGCTGGTACAAATGGTGTAAACCGGATAATCGATTTAATAATTTTTGGGGGGAGTTTTAAAATTAAGTTCGAATGCCAAAACATGCTCATCGCCCCTCTACCGCCCAAAACATACCCACTGCCCCCCTTCCGCCCAAAACAAGTTCACCGCCCCTCAGCATCCTCCCACCGCCCCCGTTGATTAGTGTAACACACTCTACATGGGGCTGCTCTTGAAGACAATTCAAGAAGCTATGGCTGGTCCAGGATAGAGCAGCTTGAGTAGTCATGAGTCTACCTTGGCATGCCCAAATAGCACCACTACTGTGTGAGCTGCCCTGGCAAATAAGTTGCCTTCTCCAGGTAGGCTATTCTTGTTTTTCCTTGTCTTCTCTGAACTTCCTTTTTTTAAACAGCAGCCAGCAATGTATATAATCCTCCCTTTGAGCTAAATTTCTCTTCTCTATCCCATACAGAATGTTATGCGCTATGTTTCATTTGAGGGTCAGTCTGATTTTTTCCACTGCATTACATTTTTCCTTATTCAGTTTTTCATATATTCTTGACAGGATCAGTGACAGATAACATGAGGCTCAAGGCTCTACGAAGCACATAGTACATCAGCCTAATATTGTATGAAGTGCCAGGAAGGACATGAAGATTCAAAATCAAGAGAGCAGAAACTATTACACCAGAACATGCCTTAGTTCAGCCTTTCTCAACCTTTTTACCCTCAAGGAACCCTTGAAATAATTTTCAGGGCTCAATCCCTGCATAAAAAATATATCTACAGCTAGTATTGCATAGCACATTAAATTAAAAAAAATTTTTTTTCACAAACTCTCTCAGAACCTCTAGTGAACCAGAGAAAGGCTGCCTTAGTCTTTATGTAACACAGTTCTCCTCTTTGTTTAAATCATTATTAAAAACCTTCAAGCTTGTTGCCCTTGCTTATTGTATTAACTTTAATTTGATCTAATGTGCTCCTGGAAAGGCCAATATTTCTGATGTGCTCTGCATCTCAAATATGAATGTTGTTTTTAGATGATCAAACAAAAAGCTTTATTTTTTGTGAACTGGCAATTTTTAGTATGCCACAGTTATATATTGTAGTTATTATAGATATATAACAAATAACTTATCTAAACAAGAGGAAATTTTGTGTATAAAGAATGAAGGGGCTTAGAAGGACTCTTTGGTGTTGAACAAACACAAGTGAGCAACAGATGTTGCCATTCAGATCATTGTTAATACCCATAATATACTACTTAAAAATTAATAGCAATTGTTATTTTTTTTTAATATCCTTTAGTACTGAACACAGCTAATTGATTATCCATGAAGTGAATATACAATCAGATTGACAGATAGATATGGAGAAAAATGCTTTGTATTTTCATCTACTTTACATGATGTACAGAAGAATGATGACACTGAAAATAAAGTTCAAATGTTTTGGAAGGACACATTTCAGCACTGCTGAAACCTAAAGGCATTTTGGCAAAAAAAAAAAAAAAAAAAGCCCAAACCCTCTCTTCTTCCTAAGATAATTATTTAAACTTAAACTTTAAATATGCCTCAGAACATAAATATGTTTTAGGATGATAAGTATTGATGCTGAATATTCAGTATTCCACAGAAAAATGGACAGGATTGGACACATTTTCACTATTTTTTAAACCTTCTGTTTTCCTTCCTTGAATCCTGATGAGTTTGGCACTGAAATCACCACAGGCTTTACACTTGATTCAGTTTGATTTGGATTGTATTTCTGCTGGCATATGAAATTGCTTCAGAGTCAGGTGAAATAGTGTGCAAAAATATAAATTTGTGCTAAAAGCATGTCTTTATATATTTACTTATATATTGAAGCTCCTTTAGGGGATTTTATGCAGCTTATTATGAGGCTGAGATCAGAATGCATAGTTTCCAGGGAGTTTTTATTAGCGAACACATTAATGATCTGGAATCAACTGATATTTATACTGATACATAAATGAACTGCTTTCTAGCAATTAAAGACATAAAATACTTCAATTTTATTATATAGAACTAAGAGTTGAGTATATCAGGAGAAACAAAAATAAATTGAATGCAGTGGGAATGGGGTACTTAAGAATTTGTACAGTAAAACAAGTGATAGTATCAAAATGAATGTGTATTGAATACAAAATTCTGCTGTGAAAGCCAGAACTTTGAGGACTGGTTGACGTCATTTTTCAGCACCACTGTAACTTTGAATGGTCGCTGAATGAATGGACATAAACCTTGGACTACCTGTACATAAAGGACAAGGTAATGGTTGAGAGAAAGGAGCAGGCTGAGGAAGTTATGGTTAAATAGAGTTGACAAGGGAAGTGAGAGAAGGGAATGTGAATTGGTGTACAGACATGGTAACAAGAATGGTTTGCTTCAGGAAGGAATAGGGGTATAGTAAATGGTGAACTAGATTTAGCTATATTTCCTTTTCTTTTTCATCTCATTCCTTTAATTTCTTTGGCTTGCTTTTTCTTAACTTCCCTTCTGTGCTTTGTATAATGTTGCTTACCCCAAAAGAGAATAGCAGTAATAAGAATAGTATGTATATATGTACTCCCAACATTTTAGCTAATGGTACATTTGAGATTCTCTAAGTATATATGAACACTCTCATAAAAGGTAATGTGGGTGTGACCAGTTAGAAAACATTCATTAATCAGAATGGCTTGTTTTCTGACACTGCCTCTTGCCCTCCAAAACCCCATCCAATTGAGGCTTGTTCAGTGACTCCTGATTGAACAAACTCATTCACAATTTATCAGATTAAATACCACCCAGGTATAAATGTAATGTACATTGTTTAGAAGAAGATAAGTATACAAATTAAATACAAATTAACAAACTGATATTCATTTCAAAGCATTTCTTTGTTTTTCAGGGAGCTTTTATTTAAATCCTTCACATGCATCATGCTTAGCTTAATTTGTTTTATGATAAATTATTTTCTTCTATGTTGTTTTTAATACACTAAGCCAATCCTGATTTGGTAACTATTATTAATCAAAATATGAATACAAGTTACATTGTCTCTCTTCTATATCAGATGATGTATTTAATACAATTAAGATAAATTAGCTAAAGTGCTGGCATCATGTAGGAAATTAAGGGCCAAAATGTTACAGGTCTAAGTAGCAATCTCTTTGGAAACATGGGGAATAAATGAAGGCTGTATAATTGTCCTTAGAATGGTTTTGTCATAATTTTAAATATTGTTTTCATTACTTAATGGAAACTTTTTTTCTCTACAAAATTGTGCATTTTGTTGATAATTATTTTCCCAAAAATTATCAGCATATATAATCAGCATATTATTCATTATTAGCATTATTAACGGGCCTGTAAAATTTTTATGGAATGAATGATCAACAATATCAACAGATAAGTAATTAATTGAGCATAATGCATCTATCTACCTATCTGTTGATACAACATATCAGTTCCACAAAATACATTTCAGTTCCTAATTTATTATTGAACATATTATGATAATACTCATTTTTATTCTCTTAAAGCTAAAACAGAATGCATCATCTCTGGCTGGCAGAAATACTACAGATTCAGGACGTCATAGTTGATACTGAAAATGTACTATATATTATTGTAAAGTTGCTTTGTTTTGATGCTTCCTCATGGTTTAGGATTCTTACTGATGCAAATTTGTGGTATTTTCATGGAATTGCTATCAGAATGTTCTAGAGCAGAGCATTCTGACCAGACCCTTGCCCTTGTGCCTTTGTTCAGCAAAAGTCCAGTCTGTTCTCCTCAGTTCTTTAATTGCAACAACAGTAATACTTCAGAAACGTTTCTCAGTATGCGCTGTCTTTAAGGCACTATGAAATGTTGCTCTTTTATTTTAGTTCAGTTTATTTGTTTTTATTCTGAGCTTATTGCCCTGTCACCTGCCCAGCCTTCGCTGCCATAGTGTTTATAGCCTTGAAAACCCTGTGAAGTAAGCAGTAAACTTTCTCAGATAAAAACCTTTTATGCTTGATTCATTTGGGCAAGGAACATGGAATGCAATGTTGCCCTCACTGCCAAACTGTCACTAAACAGATTTCCCACAATTATTCCTCTAATGTACAGGCTTTGCTTTAGGGAAAAGCTCTATAGGCAGCTGCATCTAAAATTACTCATCCTTTAAAAGATACCAGCATACCATAGACAACCTCAAGGAGCAACTAGAACAAATCATGACCCCAGAGCATACAAATATATTGACAGTCACCATCAAGAACACATTCCAAAGACAAGCTGAGGAAAGAAAAACAAAACTTCAAACTAAACTACTCAAACTAAACCCCAGAAACAAAGAAGTACCTGAACCTGAATGGGTAATCAACATGTCCAGCCAACCACTATCCACTGCAGAACACACTATCCTCCAGAAAGGCTTCAACTATAACATGGACAATGCTAATCAGCTAGAATTCTGTGCAGCCTTAGAAGCAGCATTTAAAACTACAGGACTAACCACCGAAACCCAAGAAAACATAAGGCAGACAGTGATACCACATATCAGAAGAACACAGTATAAGCACCAACTCAAAGCAGAGGACCGCGCAACCCTCAATAGCCTAAGGAAGCACTAAACCATCATCATCCTCCCAGCAGACAAAGGCCGAACCACAGTTATTATGGATAAATCACAATACTTGCAAAAGGCCAAAAAGTTATTAGAGGACAAAGAAACCTACATCCCACTTAACACCAACCCAATAGAGAAACTAGACAACCTAATCAAGAGAACTCTTAATAATCTAACTAAGAAAGGCCAGATCACAGAAGAGGAACAGTGGTGGATGGAAAGCACCATCCTCCCACGTTTCTATGGTCAACCAAAAACACATAAGCCTGACATATCTCTCCAACCAATTGTATCTTTACCAGGGACTCCAACATACAACATAGCAAAAGAACTGACAAAAAAGTTTGGACATCTCACAGAGAACAATGAATATTCTATCAACTCCTCACTACAGTGTCTCCAGAAAATCAAAGATGTACACATAGATGAAGATGAAATTATGGTCTCATTTGATGTCACAGCACTCTTTACATCCATAAACCCGGAACTAGCAAAAGAATCCATATTAGCAGTACTATATAACACACCCAACCTAACCAAATACACCCAGATTGAAATACCCAGAATCATGGACCTCATCAACCCCTGCCTCACTACCTATTTTCAGTTTGATGGACAAATATACCAACAAATCAGAGGCACACCCATGTGATCACCACTGTCAGGACTCATAGCAGAGATTGTAATGCCACACCTAGAAACTATAGCACTTCCACACATACAACCCAAAGTATGGATCCAGTATGTAGATGACACCTTTGTTATAATAAAAAAGGAACAACTAGAGAAGACATATGAAACCAAAAACAACATCTTCGAAGGAATAAAAGTCAGAGAGGAAGAAAACAACACACTACCCTTCCTGGATATCTTCATCAGCAGAGGAAGCAGCAGCAAAATAGAAACCCAAGACTATTGGAAGACAACCCACACTAATCGAGTATTCCATTACCAAAGTAACAACCCTACCTCCCACAAGAGGAGCTGTGTAAGAACATTATTCAAACAAGCACAAACACATTGCAGCAACCCAGAACAGCAGAAAAAGGAAACAGACCACCTATTCAACATCTTCCAACAAAATGGATATCCATGCAAAGTGCCTGACCACTCAACCTACTACAACACAACCAACACAAGCTATGAAAAGGATAACATCAGAAACGTCTCAGAAACTATCAACAGACTATTAGAACCACATGGCATCTCTGTAGCACACAAACCAACTAAAGCCCTCCAAAACATCTTAAGCAAACCAAAAGACCCAGTAGCCCAAGAAAAAAAAACAGGAGTCATCTACAACATACAGTGTAAGGACTGTAACAACCACTATGTAGGACAGACAGGCAGAAGGCTAGCAGAGCGCATCCACGAACACCAACTAGCAGTCAGAAGACATGATGAAAACTCCTTAATCTCACATGGACAGACTCAACCATAGTTTTAACTGGGAAACTGTCAGCATCTTAGACCAAGCTAAATCCAAAAATGCAAGAGAATTCTTGGAAGCTTGGTATTCAGAAAAGGCAGCCATCAACAGGCACATAGAGATAAACAACATCTACACACTATTCAAAAGAGACAAAAGAAAGGAAAACAAAAGACCAGAACATCTCCTCACCAGCAATCATCGCCCAGATAAGCAGAGATTAACACCATGATTACCACCTGACATCCAAGCAGTAAACAACACCTTAATCAAGGAACTACTGGAGGGGGGAAATAGAACAAAACAAAACCTACACCCACACCCACACTGTCAGGACATGCCACAATATACTGTAAAAACAGAGAACAAACCCCATTCCATTCTGGCACTGAAGATGTTACCTAGCCGGGTAATGAAATGTTTGCAGGAAAACAACCAAGCTCAGAGAACCCCAAGGACTCTACATCCTCCTCATCTGCTTGAGCAAATTTTTGGCACTGGATTCGCTGTCAATATTCAGTTGAGCTCCTAAGGTCAATATACAGATATGTGTTCATGATGCCTGCCTTGGTTGACCAATATCAAGTGAAGTGTGGATTGAAAGCTTGCCAAATGTTCTATATGTGTTTTAACCCAAGTTAAATGAAAAGTTGGCAATATCTCCTGTGCTGAGCTCCATACTGATTCCTGATTTTGTAGAATTTTAATAATATAGTAGTTGAACTCCCTTGCAAATATGAGAAACAAAAAGAGATTAAGGAATAGCCTAAGTGATATTGTACTGAAACTACAAATGTTTCTGGGGCAACCCCAAACTGACAAGTACTTCTCTACACTTGAAAATGTAGTACATTGGACTCCCTTGAAATGGCTAATAAATATGCTGCTTTAAAGTTAGATTTGCTCCTAAATAGTAAGACAGCTACTCTGATAAGGCTACACTAAATCCAACTGCATTCCAACCAGAAATTACTGCAGCTTTTGTCAGTGGCAAATTTGGATATTAATTTGGATGATCCACATTCTTTAAATGATTATGGAATCCTTAAAAGCTGACTACTTATGTCCTGCTGAAATGAAACAAGAAAAATAGACCGTTGGCTGTCCTAAGTCCATTCTGATATGACTGATGTTCACTCTCAGCCTCAGGTTGGACAAGAGGAAACACTGGTTTCTCAAACTTCAGCTTAACCGTTAAATCAGGACTTGTCCACATCAAAGTCTCTGCCTCAATATATGAATAAATATTTCAGTACCTCCCATTGATAGGAGACAGACATGTTTTTCTGGATCTGTGTTTACAAAGGTTGTCCTCAGAAAAGGAGATTTAGACCAACCATCTCCTAGAACTAAGGCTATGTCATTTAAAGGAGATGGTCCTTTTAGGTAAAACAGCAATGCTATACTAGATAGGATGCAAAAGCTCTGCACGCAGTGGTTTGGATTCTTCACACAATTTTTGCAGCCTGCTAAATCATGTTCCTGGAAGCTGGGAAATTCCTTCTCAGTTGCTGCTTGATTATTTTGCCTCCACTCAGCAGAATAAACAAGGTAAGTTCTTTCCAGCTACTTGTTACCAAATGGAGAGTTCCTAACACTATTAAACAAAAGATACTGTGCAGCTATTCCAATATGCTCTCCTTAATGGATTTCAATCATAAGAAAAAAGGATGAAATAAGTAGTGGAAAAAACTCAGGAGAATTAAAAATGGAAAGCATCATTTGGAGCATTGCATTAAATTCCATTAATGAGTCAGTGGGCCTGCACATAAAAGCCTTGTCTAGAAGTACTGTTTCTTCCTGGAACTATTAAGAACACTTCTTCAATTACAAATTAGTGATTGGTAGTTGTGCTAAAAGACCTGCTGGTAGAAGATCTTGCACTTTTTTTTTCCAAATAATTTTATTAAGGAGTACAATTAGAAAAAATACAAACTACAAAAGATATATGAATGAAAAAGAACAATAGTGCAGAAAAGAAAAAAAATATAAGGAAAAGAAAAGAAAAATAAGTAGTAACTTCCCCCTTCATCACAAGTATAAACAATTTGGGTAACTTATCACCCTCTCTTAAAATACAACAAATATTCTCTTCTTCTCATATCTCATCTCTTAACTAAAAACAAAATCTTAAAGCCTCATCATTCATTCCGAGACAGCAAAAGTCCATTAGGAGCTACCAGAGATAATAGTTATCTATTTTAACCTTGATCAGATAAGCCCACACTATATTCCTTCCCTATACTTTTAACAATCTTGCCTTTTAAACCCATCAAATAATGTCCTCGAATTTTATTTATTTTCATTTTTTCTTTGTCTCTTCTCAGAAAATCCTTTAAAACTTTAACAGATTTCTTTTGCAAATCCAGTAAAAAAAGTTATCGAGGTCATTCTTCTGGCTTGATATTTGTATGTCCCCTTGGAATATCAACTGGTTTTATTTGTATATCCAGTATATCATCTTTTTCCATATCATAATGCACTTGTTCTAAGGATTACTGTATTCAGAATATTTAAGTAGACAATAGCATTAATTAATACTGATGTGAACAAAGGAATTTATAGACAATGTGGTAAATATAGTTATTAGGACCGATGTCAGGCTTCTACTGATCGGCTAGTCAAAAAACTGCAGAAGGAGACTTCCTAGGATACAAATTTTATTTAGTAGATTTATTATGGAGAAGTCTTTATGAAAGAATTTCATTGACTGGTGTATATCAAATGCAAGTCTTATTTATAGTGAAATCAAAGTTCACCTCTTTTTCCTTCCTGTGCAATATAACAGACTAGAAGCCATTCCTTTGAGGGCAAGAGTACAATTTCCACTAGGCCATTGTTTCAGTAACAGACTGATCTGATATCAGGCTGTTTGCTTGTGCCCATGCGAGAAGTGACTTTCATAGCTGACCGCTACGCAAACATTTGGAAAAAAAAATACTTGGGCCTGATCTTGCACGAGTACAACATCTCTCTGATATTTGTTAAATCAGTCCAATTTTTTTCAGTCTTCTGTACAAGCCTAAAAAAAGATGTGGCTACTTTAAGGTACTGACACAAAAGCTATGTCTCCAAGTGTACATGAGTATGTCTTCTTTTTTAGACTTGCACAGAAACCTGAAAAAAAAAATTAGGCTTCTTTAGTGATGCCCCACATAGCTGGCCAATATAAGAAGTGACAACCACATGAATTTTAGAAAGTTCATCTGGGCTCTGCTGTCTCTTCTCATACAATCTGAATTCCTCCTTCCCATAGTCTCTCACAAGTGAATAGCAGAGAGGTATGGGAGTTGTTTGAGATCCAAAGCATTTACTTGAGATCATTTTCAAAGTGTGTATAGGTTAACTGTAGCACAAATCTGTTATTTGTGTATTTATTTATTCGTTCAGTTTATATTCCACCTTTCCTTAGGACCTCAAGGTGGCATACATAGCACTTCTTCAGTCTTTCTCCATAACAATAACCCTGAAAGGTAGATTGAGTTGAGAAATAGTCACCCATGAACTTTGATTGTTAAGTCTGGTCTTGAACCTGGGTCTCCCCATTGTAGTCACTTACCTTAATTAAGTTGATAAACATTCCTCTTTTTTTCCTTTGGGAGACAGTCCATTAAATCCATTATATTCTAACTAAGTTATGGATCAAACATGTTACTGAATATTCTTTCTGTGCTTGTATCCTAAAGTTCAGAAGTCTATGATTCTTTAGATGAGGAAGCAATGTAACATTTCCCTTTGTCTATAGAAATTCTTGAACAACAGCGATTAATTGTCTTGATAATATGCTAAGAGGGCAATATGAACAACTTCAAGAAAACAAATGGGAAGTTCCAGTTATATACAGGCATTGAGACTGAGTTAATGCTACAGTAAGCATTAATAACAGTTTTCTGTTCCTGGAAGGACCATGTAAGTCTGACTTGTAGCATTTTGCTATGCTCAGGTTATTTTTGAGTGCAAGTTTCTGTTTCTGAGAGTGCAAATATATATTACTTAATAAAAAATATGTCCTTTTATGACAGTATTTGATATGTAAGAACATTCCTTCAGCTAACCTAATGGTAGGACTGGTTTTCATGTTGCTTTCTTCAGCATAACCACTGCTACTTTCTTGACCTGTACTTATGTTATTTTTATTGTAAAACAAATATTCAGGTCTGTTCAGTTCTTAAGAGTCATCTTTACTAAGACCAAATTAGAATCCTTAGCTTTGGAGTGGTTTAAGTTTTGAGAACTCAGAACTTGAATTTATACATGGGCTATTGTAATTTACAAATTATAGTTGATGCACAATATGGTAATGTGTTTGTATAGTACTATAGTACATAGTTTGTATAGTAGTCTTAATTTTGTCCTATAATGTCCTACATGGGACCTTAGAGGAATACCTTTTTCCTCACTACTTCTGCTTTAAGGTGGTTGTCAGTGGTTGTCCAGATATTCCTCAATCTGCAATTTGGAAAGTAGCCACAATGGACAGGTTTTTTGGTAGTATTTCTCATTTATAATACCTCTTTTGAGAAAGGTTAATCTGATGCTTCCTCCTTTCAGTTCTAGACCGAGATGTATTTTAAACATCATATTAATATAATCCAATTATTAAATTTTAATGATGGTAATTGGTTGCTTTTCATTTTTAGAGACCTGGTTTAGCTTTTTTATGTTACTAACTTTTCTTAATACTAGCGCTTCCTTTTATATTGGAGTCAATTGTCTTTTATTGCTTTAATCTTATTTTGCATTCTGTATGTCTCTTGGAGAATTCTGTTTTATAAAATGACACCCTTTGTGAGCAAATACAGTCTAAATGTCTGCATTCACTCTAGCTATTTTCTTTAGAACTTATTTTCCCAGTTTTTTTTGTTGGGCATCTTTGTTAGCCATGCATAACATCTTATTTATAATTTGCTGTACTTGGTTAGCTTCTTTTTAATTTCACATTCATTATTTGCTACTGTATGGGCCTTTTTAGTAGTGGATCTGCCACACCCAAACAGGACAGCCTGGGATTATTCAGTTCTTCTTGCCTTTCCCTGGTATTTGCTGGCACCTCTGTTTTTATCTCCCTCAACCAGGATAGAAGTCAGACTTCAAGGAAAAGATTAGTCTTCTAAAGAGGAAGTGTGGACAAAGGATGGAGATTAGGCCTCAGGGAAAGATTAGTTTAAAGGAAACTAATTTCTGTTTTCTGTTGGATCTGAATGTGCCTACAATTCACTCTGAACCAAACCTTTCTACCTGTAAGGAAGTTAAGTTTAATGGGGCTAGTTGGATAAATCCCCAAGCAAGAAGCACTCTCCTCCCCTTGAAATTAAGTAGAGGGGAAGGAGTTTGCAGGAGCTTTCTTTTCTTTAGAATTTTCTGCTTTAATTGAAATAAATCCAAATCCTAATTCCACTCAAGCTGTCTAGTGTCACACCCAGATTTGGGCAGTAAATCATAGATTGTCAGACACTTAACCCTTAATTCACTTCTCAGTCAGACTTGGCAAAAGACTTCCAGACAAGAGTCAACAAGATTAGAAACTTTATTGCAGAGAAGAATAGAACCTCAAATACAACAGTTGCTTGCCCACTGTAGCACAAAGAGACCTGAAATGTATAAAGCTTTGGGCTGAACTCTTCCTCCCCTCTTCAGAATTAACAGATACCTAGCTGGATGTTTGGGAAGTAGCTGAGATATGTTTGTGAAATGATTCTCTTTAGCCTGGGAGTTGTTGGTTCCTGCCTTGCCAGCTTGAGTCCCCTCATTATCTAGTTTCTCACTGCACCTAAAAGTCTCTGTGGATTAGATTCCTTCTTGAGTGCTAAAGATTTCACCTCATAACTTGTAGGGGCTTAGATTTGTTTCTTTTGTTTCTCTCAGCCAGCCGCTGTTCCTGGAGAAAATTCTAAAGAAAAGAAAGCTCCTGCAAACTCCTTCCCCTCTACTTAATTTCAAGGGGAGGAGAGTGCTTCTTGCTTGGGGATTTATCCAACTAGCCCCATTAAACTTAACTTCCTTACAGGTAGAAAGGTTTGGTTCAGAGTGAATTGTAGGCACATTCAGATCCAACAGAAAACTGTAGAAGCATGTATGAATATTTAATCAGATGTTTGTGTTACAGCCATTCTATATGAACTTCTCCCAGTATAAGTTCCCTTCCAGAGGAAATTGTCTCTTTCACACATACACATACCACACCTGACTTATATAGTTTGAACCAATAGATTACCTGATGCTCTTTCTCTGTGTGACTGCCCGGGTTCACTTGAAGTCCCTGCAGTAGCTAAGTAGCACCTTTACTTTCCTTTTGGATGGAGCACCCATACATTTAGAATTAGCATTAGAAATGTCTAGGTCATAGTGCATGACCTGCTGAGTGTGCTTTTTCTGAGTGTTCCCCAAATCTTATACCTAGTTCATCAAATGAAGTCAGAAAATACATTGGTGTCTACTAGTAGCTCTCTAGGTATAGGACAGACAGGGGATTTTTAATCTCATTGTTTACAACATAGCATTCTCTATAGAAACATATAAGGATCTTCCTGAGGAACAATATTGATTGCTATATAAGAATTTATTGTTTTGCATGCATTTATTTTTGTTACTGTGGAAAAAGGGTAAGTGAAGAGAATAGAATGGAAGGGAAGGGAAAATGTGGACAAATCATCCTGAGCTCCCAAATCTCAAATTTTGGGTGCCATCCAATGATCCCTGGGAGGTCATCCCATTGGTCTTAATAATGTTATAAATCTCCCCTGAAATAGGAGGAAAGTGAGATGCCCCTATGGAAGTCGCTTCAAAACACTGGTGAAGCTTCCTGCCAGTAGCGCTACCACATAGGCTCTTGTTTTAATGACTGAATGGTATTATTAACAACCAGTATTATTTTGTTCATTACTTACTCACTTAAAGATAACATCTTTTATAACTTGAAAGAAAGGAGAAAATACAGCTAAGCCTCTCACATTCTCAAATGAGGAAAGGATGATGGAAGGAGTGTCCGTGCCAAATGGGATAACAGCTTTGTATCCATTCATCTCATATAATGGAAAGAGAAGAATAATATGTATAGAGTTAGCCCCCTGCTTCCTTTTTTCAGCTTATTGATTGGCTGAGTATTTTTGCACTTTCATAGAACCTGTTTTGGGGTATATAATCTGCTTGTGTTGTTTTTTCTCCACTAAAGTGATAAAACAAAAATGTTCTGTGCCCAGTTGCATATCAGAGAAGTCCATCTCAAGGAATGATTGTTTTGCACACAAAGCTAAGAAATGTGTGTTCTAAAATGTCTACTTAGCACCTTGCAGTGGTCAGTGCAGATGTGCATGTTGCCATTAGCTGTTTCTGTCAAGTGATCCAGGATGTTAAGAGCTGAAGACAACCAATGAAGTCATAGGCTAAGAACGTAAGGATGAGCTGGAGAAGTGGCTGAGCTCAGTCTTTGTGCCTTCTTACAACTACATTTTAACTGTGGAGTCCTTGGGGTTCTCTGAGCTTGGTTGTTTTCTTGCAGATGTTTCATTACCTGGCTAGGTAACATCTTCAGTGCACTGAAGATGTTACCTAGCCAGGTAACAAAACCCCAGGGACTCCATAGCTCAACCCTGAGCTACACAAGATTCTCTTCTATTGGTACTACATTTTAAAGAGTAGCTGTTATTGTAGTATCTTGCTGTCATGAGTCTTAGACAATAGAACTGATTTCCAGAATTGGGTGGAGCAGAAAAACTGGGATGAGGAGCCCAAGCAAACTATTTAAAATATTATTTTAAAAAGTCTGTTAAAGTCAGTTCAACGGTCAATTAAAATAGCCAAAGAACACGGGAAAAAGCAGAAAATTTCACTCCCACACCCCAAGCAAAAAGAAGCAGATAGAAATATTACATAATTTATATCAACCTAATGTATGTAACATAAAATTACATGCAAAAATATCTATCTGTCTGTCTATTATCTATCTTCTAGTTACCATTTTTCAGTAGTCAGGTACATTGTGGCTCAGCCTAAGAAATTCCTGACAAAAGTGATCCAATATATTGAATGTAGAGAAGAACATTTTAAAAGTATGTAAGGTTTAATCTTAATGTTTTCTTTCTCCTTTTCGGTAGGACCACCGCTTTAATGACAAGATTGACAAACTAACTGGATACAAGACCAAGTCATTGCTCTGCATGCCTATAAGAAACAGTGACGGTGAAATCATTGGAGTTGCACAAATGATAAATAAAACTCCTGGAGGTATTCCTTTCACTGATGATGATGAAAAAGTAAGATTTTCTGCTCTTTTTGTTTGATAATATGGAAAAGATCTCATAGTTCTTCTCTCAAATGCATATACAGTGGTGTATCTCTTTTTGTATAATAAAGCATTATTTTTCTGTAGGATATTAATATAGCACTGTATTATTTAATTTGATTTTGCAAAAATTGCTGAAAACCTGGTTGTTCTCCAAGGTCTTGGGGTAGGATGGCTGGTTGAACCCCTTTGGTTTTTTGCTTTAGGTCTTTTTCCTGTTATGGGCTGGTCTTCTGGTTAGCTTTCTCTTCTTTCTTTGATATATGTTATTTTTAAATTTTATTTCATTGTAAGCTGCTCATTGGGATATTAAATTAAATTACTCAATAGCTGTTAGATCACTTATTTGTTGAAACTGTTTTATTCATTAGCAATTTCTAATGCTGTTTGTGTTCTTTATACACATAGATTATGTATGAATGATTATAATAAAATATGGTCACCCTTTATTGAACTTGTGTAAAATTTTATGTACATAACATAATAAGAGGCCTTCATATATACGTTTTTGTTGTTTTGCTTTCTTTTTTCTTTTTCCATTATTTTCTTTTTTCTTTTTCTGTTCTATTTAATTATATAAGGATAACATTTACAAATAGTCACTCAATAAGCTGTCCTTCTAGAGGTATTATCTAAATTAGCCAACAATCAATGAACCTCTTGGCTCATCACCCCCAAAATGGTAAACCAGAGCAAGAGAAACTGTTTTCTGGATGGAGATAGCGGTGGCAACAGCAGCCACAGGTTAAGTAATCACTTTTACTTTTTATAATGTTACATTTAAATAATTTAAATTTACAATTCAGGAGCAATTTTTGATGGGATTTTAGAGTGTATACCCGGTTATGTAGGTCAGTGGGCTTCAAGGATTTCTAGCTATGTGTCCTGATGCTCTGGGTATATCCAACACTTGATACAGGGAATTATATTATAAAAAAGAGAGATGAAAATGGTTGTATATATAAAAATGAATCAAAAATGGAAATCTGGAGACATTTCAATTTTTAATGTTGTTATGCTTGGATAGTAATATATTTTCTTAATGAACATCTTAATATCAATAATCAGATCCCACTGAAAAAACGCATATGTTTATGATGACTGAACAGTTTTCCTGATATCATTGTTCTATTCTTTGATAACAGTATGTTTCTTTGCTCCCTTGAAATGAAATCATAATTTGGAAACAAACCAGTGAACACTGGATACAATAATTTCTTTGCACTTGTTTCTTTCCCCCTTTGTTTATAGCAATTAAGACATGGTCTTATTTCAAAGGGCAAGTTAAATAGCATGATTAAATATGGTTGTGGTGAGAGCATTACAACCATAAATAATTTTTTAAAATTAGAAATACATAACAGCAAAATGTATGCGTTTAGGTCTTACAAGAAACTTCTTAATGACAAATTAAATATTTAGCAGTGTTGGGTTAAGAGCTGTTCAGATTCAATAGGTATGATCACATTGGTTTGTGGTTGCTTATTACTAATCTTGAATTTTATGGCTTGGACTTTCTGTGCCAGTGTCTCTATTTTCTGGGTAATAGAAGGCTGCAATCCTATATACCCTATACACATTAATTTGAGGATAATTTCCAATCAATTCAGTTGGGCATACCTCACAGATTCTCATATAAATGAGCACCAGATGCTGATATGGCGTAAACACAAGAACCTCATTTTTAATACATGCTTTCCTTAACTTAAATTTTACAATTTACAGAAGATATTTTCCCTATGAACATTAGTGGCTGATAGTAACTAGGACACAAACCACCTACCAGATTGGGGAAGAAACAGTGAATGTTTGAATACAGCTAGCAAATAAGACACTTTACACTTCTTGGCAAGATGACCACTTGGGGCAAATCTTCAGTGGAATCCTTTTTTTTTTTTTTTTTTTGTATGAAGGCTATAGTGGCAGTATTTCTTTGAAATGCAAATTTTAAGTAGGCATATGGGATGTATCATGGCATTCATTATGTTTAAAACATGAGATTAAGATACCTACCATTATGTCACATCATAAATGTAGTGGAATTAGAAGATGAATGCAAGGTCACATGCTTTTTGCATCCTGTAGCATTTCAGTTGCAGGCTCCGGTGCATGGATTTTTAAAACTCCATTAGGGATCTGTAAACATACAGATCTATGCAGAAACCACATTTAAAAAATAAACATGTCTTTGAGACTCTAACTTCTCCTCATAGCTGTTGGAAATCTGGAGCTTTGACTGAATGCTGAACATTCTTGTGCCAACTATAATACTTGGAGCTAGGACATTTTAGAGGGAGAATTTTTTTTAAAAAAATCTCTTTCTAGCTGAATATTTGTCTCCCTGGGAAGTTCTCTTCTTGTATAGATATTAAGGGACAAAGAAGGGAATGGAATTGCTTGCTGTGTAATGACTTTTTCTGGCTTCAGCAAAACCATAACTTGCTGCTTTGAGCTAAACTGCTAATCCTTGATAGACAAAAAAAGGACTGCTGAAAAGGTTGGCGATAGAGACCCTTCTCACTTTCTTGAATGGTGACAAACCAGGGTAATGCTATAGCTTTCAGTTTTCCTTAAATGAGTCAGTACTGGGGCTGTATGTCTTGGTAGTAATTGATTAGTTACAAACACCCAAGTGGAATATTTTGGGAGTAGATTTTCCTAGGTAGGTTTAAGCTATAAAGCTAGATCAGGGTTTAATGATAGATTTCAGTAATTTGCAGATGTTTGGCAAGAGCTTCTGACCCATGAGCTGGCTAGAAAGATAACCCTGAAAAATGGCCTATGAACATATTCAGTTAATAAATATATGACAAATTAAAAATTAAGCAACTAAGACAAAACAAGGACTCCATAAGACAAAACACTCAGAACAAAGTGAGGAGGATTATAAATTTAATAATACTAAAAGAAATTTCTGGGGTCAGGATATTGTGGCATTATGATTCTTAACATTAAATGTATACCCTTGTCCCTGCTCCCCAATTATATGCCCCAGCTTTAGTGAGGCAAGGATTTTAGTTTTTTTAAATGTGTAGATTGCATAGAAGTCTGCCTAGACACACACACACATAACTGCAAATGTTTCATAAGTCTTAGCTTAATTGCAAGTTCCTCACCTTCAAATAATTTATAATTTTCTTCCATTTTGTCTAAGTTCAAAATATAAAGCCCCCTTTAGTTGGCGCTCTATTCTGATATAGGTTATGTTTCAAATATTGGGAAAAAAATACCTTAAGATAATAAAACCTACTTGATTTGTTTTTCTAGATCCCTGATAATTCATCAGCATACCCAAGCAAAACTGTCAGTAGGCCCCTTAATGGTGATTGAGACAACACACTTCTAATAACAATATAAGTAATATACTGTAGCTTGAATGAATTGAATTACAATGTACTTCAGTTTTAGTAAATAATTTTAAATCCTCATGTCTTTATTTTTCTGAAATATTAAAATATTTAAAATGTTCTGATACTAAAGATTGAATATCAGTGTATTCAAAATATTTTAAATACCCAAAGCCATTACATAAGGACTTTGGATTTAGAGAGGTGGCATGTGGGGGGTCTTGGAATTGTAAATTAAGCACAATTCGAATAGCACTTACAGAATTTCTCTTTATTAAGGATAATGTTAGGAACAGTTAATCTTCTAAATTGATTAAATGAATTAGCAAGCAGTAAACAAGGGAGCAGAGTTGCTTTTTCTTAGTGTTCCAAGCAAAACTAGTGACTGTAATTACTTAATGTTATTAAGTTCTGAGTTAACCTCAGAAAAATTGGGGGAGGGGCGGATATTGATTTTCCATTTTTAGTATGCCACAGTAATTTGTAGTGTAATTATAACAATCTCAGGTTGTAGTGCAGTCAGGTGTCCTCTCTTCATTATTATCTATAATCTTTTTGCCCTAGTTTTCAGTGATGCTGGTGGATTAAATCGTTAAGAATTACCTTTTCTTTTAAATTGCATCATAACCTTTTCAAGTGCTTCAAGGAATGAATAATAAGAATGTGAGTATGGTTCTTTTTGTGGCTTCACTTCATTTTTAAACACCAGCCCAGCTGTGGAAATCATGCTAATGCACAAAGGAAAAGCTGCAGTGGCAGTGGGGGGATACTTTTAGAATTATAGTAATGTGTTTTGCAATTATGTGCCTTAAATGTGGAATTTATCAAATGTGGAAAACTATAGGCTTACTAAGCATGATGTGTAGCAAAACCCCACACACTTTTACAACAGAAAGTCAATGCTACCCAAGGTTATAGAATTGGATTGATGATATGTGTTTGCGCTCTCTGTATGAACTGGCTCTTTATCAACATAATGGAAAAATTGATTAATATTATTTCATATGGTTGGTTTAATGCATCTTTTAAAGCTGTTAAAAGAGTTAAAAGAGTTTTGTCTTTATTTTTCCCTTTTGCTTGTTTTTATTTATATTTTATTTTATATTTCCTATCTTTTGGAAGACTGGCACTATGTTCACCAGTTCAAAACGCACATGGGTGGCTTAGTGGGTGGGAATGTTAGGATGTTGGTTTATCAAACTTTCCATAGTGAGAATCAAAGTCTTGTAAATATTTGTGCCCTTTTTTCATACAAATCAGGAAAGGTGTGTACATTCTGCAGATGTTCTAAGAGTTCAAAAATTAGAAGAAGGTAGTCCTGATGGTTCAGGAGTTCAGGAGCCAATCATTATGGACTTCCTGTAGAGAATTGTCTTCTTGACAAAAGAGGGTGCAGTGGTGGTGGGAAGGAGGGGCATTTTAAACCTTTCTGTAAGTTCTTGTCATTAAATTCCTTTAGTTGGCTGATGTCTGCATTTGATATTGGGTATTGGCACTTCACAGGAGTAGTTGGGCAGGGTCTGTGCTTCTCCCTTTCCAAGTAGAACTTCACATTGCAAACATTTGGAGGGCACGGTCAGAAAATGTATTTGTTGTAACTCATGTAGGTCTCAGTTCTTGCACTTTGTGAGTCTTGTATCCTGGGGATTTGAAGGTGATGTCATGGTTCCACTGAATAACTTGATTGGCAATTTTTAGCCACTATGTTCCCCCAGGACTACTGGAAAATGTAAAACTGAATAAAGTTATAGGAGCTCTTGATAGTTGCCAGCTGTGAATTGTAAAGGTTCAGTGTATTCTGTGTTTGGACTGGAATGTAAATGCCAGCTATCAGTAGTCTCAAGCACAAAAAGAGAATGGACAGATTGAGTAGAGAGAACATATTTGTGGTAGTGGATGAATCAATGCAGTTGCTTCATGCCAGAATCTATTAAGTCTTATGGTTATATTCCAGTGCCAGTATGGATTTGCACTCAGAATGATTCAATGTGTAGCTATGCGAGTCTGGGCTCCAGATAGTGCCCTTGTGAGCTAGAACTGGCTTATTTCCTTACAGCTTGTATCAGGAGCTTTTAGGGCATCTGCTGATGACCTTCTTTTTTCTGACTGTCAAACTTCCATTATTCTACATGACTAGTTCATGCTATCATCCTGACATAGAATTGAATGCCATTGCAATAGTTAGGGATGTTTGTATCTTTATTGCTATCCTGATATGTGTATCACTAGGTCCCATCCGCTTTAGGGTGGGAATGCTAGGATGTTGACTTGTCAAACTGACTCAGTGATTCTCCTTTCTTTTCTTTTCTTTTTTAAATATTTTTTTATTTTTACAACAAACACAAAACATACATGAACAAACAAAAACATAGAAAGGCATAAAAAAAGCATCTTCCATTTTATACCGTGTGTCAACCAGTTACCAACTCGTTGGTGCCCCTTTCATAATCTTAAATTCTCATATCATCTATTCAAAATATACTTGTATACTTATCAATTAACAATTATTAATCATTCATAGCTAATCTATAGAATCATTTATTACAAGAAATTTTAACTTTCAATAGGATTAGTAATACATTTTGATCTATCGATTATATGTGTATATATATAATAATTAATATCAAGTTTCTATTATAAAATTTCCTAATCCATTACATTACTATATTTTCTCAGTGTCATATAAAATTACTTATCTTCTTACTCTAATTTCAAATCTCAATTTAACTCATCTCTGCACATTCCATAATTTTCAATAACTTCCTCCTGCATAAGTACTTTTTAATTTTTCCAATTCTTAAAAGTTACAGTTCTAACCAGTATCAGTTACAATATCAGTTACAGTTCTAACCTGGTTACAGTTCTAACCAGATTCTTCACTACATGTTTCAACAAAAATGTCTCTAGTTTAAAATCTATATGTTACTATATTCAACCATGTATAAATTTTAGTCTAATCTCTTGAAACATTTACAATCAAATACAATTTTTAACTATATATCTCAGATTTATACTTTATTCCAGCGCTTGCATAATTTTGAGTTCACCCTTTTCATTCAATATCCCAAAATATCTAGCTGTTTATTCCTTTTTCTATATTATTGGATAAGAGAAAGCAATAATAAATGTCCTTTCAAACATTCTGCTTTTTGAAGCTTCTGTCAGTTCCATCATTATTGTATTCCCCTCGTTTTTTCTTTAAACATCTGAAGTAGTTTCTTTCAATATTGTTTTACTTCTTCTTTTTGTGCATTCTCTTAGTACGATTTTCCATTATAATCTTGTATAATCTTTTTCTCACCCTCAGTGCCAAGAACAAGTCTGTCCCTCTTCATTTATCAGTTGATTAACCCTTTTAATTCTCAGTTTATAAGCCTCACAATAATTCTGTTTAATGTTTCTGATTTCTTGTACTATTTCTTCCTTTTCCATTGATCCCGTTTTATGTTTAATTAAGTCCATTTTAGCTTTAATATCTTTTTTTCTTTTTTTTTGCGGGAATTTCTGCAGCTCTTCTTCCAGTTTTTTATAGTCATCCTCAATAGTTTAAAGATCTTTTTCTGCATTGTGTTTCTCGTATAGTTTATCATCTTGATAAACCTTCATTGAATCAAAGGATTCTTTATCTTTGTTCTTGCCAAAAATAAGAAAAGAAAAAAAAAGCAAGAGGAGAAAAAAAAAAAAAGAAGAGGAGGGAAAAGACTAAGTCTCTTTAAAAAAAATCCAACTGAGGGGGGAATGGAGAGCAAAGCAGAGCTTCTAGCAGAAAGAAGAGCTACTGCCACTAATCAGGGCTCTTGTGACTAGCTCAAACTTTCCATCTTGATATTTTCAAAATCGCTTTCAACTCCACTTTCTTGTTTATAGTTACGGATGGCACCTGTATAAACATGCACATCCCACTATCTTTTTAGAAAGCACAGGGTCCTTGAGCATGCGTCACAATAGAAGAAAAAAAGCACTATGTCGAGCCTCTAGATGGCAGTGCAACTTTCTTTCATTTACTTTCTCTTAACTCCACTTTCCCCATTTCAAAATCAAAAAGTATAAATTTCTTATAACAATAAAGAAATCTTAGTCAAAAAAAAGGCTTAAGATAAAGAGTTATTGAGTATTAAAAAGAAAAAGCCAATCCAGTTAAAAATATATTTTTTTAAGAGAAAAACATCTTGCCAATTCCACTAAAAAGGGAAAGTTGAAAAGAAAAAAAAATTTCCCCCCTTTTTTTATAAGGCTCAATCTCGCCGCTTAATCCACTTTTCTTCACTTTAAAAAATCTCTTTAAGTTACTTAAGGTGTTCTCTAAGAATAGTTGAATAGTAAAAGTCCATCTCACCCAGTTGACACCCCTCTCTTCCTTCTTCCTTTGGAGCTGTCCCGGCTTTCACAGCCATTTTGGCTGCCTCTCCTCCGCCGGCTTCAAGAGCTTCTCCCGGGATCAATCTGGGACTTGCGGCGTCCCTGAGATCCGCGGGACGCGCCCTTTGCGATCGCCATCTCTACGGGACGGCTTAGGTCCATCGGGACCGTCCGGGAGAGGAGATATCGGCTGCGATCCTGGGAGCCCAGGATCGCCCGCCGTATCGCCGCGACGCCAGCTCCGCCCTCCCAGTGATTCTCCTTTCTGTCATCCAAATTAAACAATTGTTACCTTTCCCACACATCTGCAAATGCCTCACCAGTTGCATCTGAGTATTTTCAGGCCCTGGAGCTCATAAACTTCCCTCTGTAGAAATCCAGGAAAGCAGTTTTTATTCTCATCCTATCCAATTCATCTGTTTTTCTAATGAATCATAATAAAGCCCTTCAGATGCTAGCTAACATTTGAATTGTGGGGCAAGGTGGGAGGGGAGAAATGGTATGATCAGAATATGTCCAAGGAGCAAAGTAACTCCTTGGACATGATATCACAGAAGGACTAGCCTACAGGAAGATAGCATTATGAAATGGAGTTGTTTCTGAGTTAAACCAGATTTTCTGCTACATGGAAGGAATGAACTAGCAATAAAATTTGTGTAAAATTTATTATGTACAAATTTATTCTGGTGGCACAATAAAACAGTCATCCAGAAGTCCTCTGAATACTGAATACCGGAAACAGTACATATTATAAAAAAGAATCCTATTATATATTACTGGTGTTGAACTTTCCTCCTAAAAAATAATTGATATAGTGAGAAAAGCATTGTAAAGAACTTTGTTCTTTAATACAAGCAGAGATAATAAACTTCAGTTTGGGGTATTGCTGATGCTGATTATGTCAACAGTTATATAGTATTTTGAAGATTAAATTCCTGTTTAGGAACTAACATCACTTTCATGAGAAAATAGAAGGTGTTTTAATATTTAGTGATGAGTTCTTCGGTTAAGAACACACATACATCACCACTGCATTTTGTCTGTTAAATGGCCTTACTTGAGTTGTGATTTAACAGCACATAGCTTACTGTGTTACTACAGAGAAAAACCGTCGTCTCTGAAATTATTCCTACTTTCTCCCACCAGGAACAAGTTTAAGGTTTAGCTGATATCTGAAAAGAATTTTTACAAAATGCTAGAATAAATGCCTCTGTTTGCTTCAGTTTTCAACATTTACAGAATGGGTATGTCAAGGATGTTGCCTCACCAGGTATGTTGCCTTACCAGGTGACTGCACTTGGCTGATCTCTGGGCTCTGAAGCTAAGCAGGACTGAGCTGGGTTAGTATTTGGAGGGAGACTGCCCGAGAATCCCAAAGCTGTAGGCTGGATTGAAAAAACATCCTTGAAGAAGTCACTACTGTTGCTAAAATGAGAAAGTCATGTCCGTGAAGTTACCAGGAATTGAGCTCAGGACAGAGATTTTACCTTTTTATAGCAAGGATGAGGTTGTTCATCAGAAAATTTTTAGGCAAAGATGCTTCTGGTTTTCTGTTTCTTGAGAGGAAAATTAAGGCTTTCAAAAAAAAATTATTTATGCTGATTGTTGGTTTTTTACATCTTTAATTTTTTTTTCACTTTTAACATTCTGTAAGAGAAATAGGGAACAAGAATAAAAGGTAACGTCCAAGAACAGTATCTCAAAATTCAGTTATTTCCCATATATGACTAGATTAGTAAAAATTAGAGCTATAATTATTGTTAACATAACATACACAGTATAATCTTTTCAGAACCAATAAAAATATGACTCATCTCTCTGTGAATTTAATAGTCGAATTTTATTGGTGACTTTTTTAAGAAGTACAATTGGACATACTTTAACGTGCCAACTATCAAATGATAAATTAACTATGTATTTCCACTTTTGAGTAATTATTGCTTTAGCAGCCAGGAGCTTTTTGTTAGCTCCTTCGAAAACATAATAATCACAATTCTGGAAGACATACTACTTTTTGTTTTGTTGTTATTCTGACTAATTTACATACTTTCTTTAGAAAGGAACAACCTCTTCACAAGTTCGTTGCATATGAAAAGATGTTCTCTTCTGATCACAGCCCCTTCAACATTTTGATACGTAATTATGAGATATTTGTACTATTCTAATTGAAGTTAAATGCCAACAATGTGCTATCTTCCACTGCATCTTTTGTATGGACACTAATAGAAAATAACTTCCTTTCATCTATTTGTTTTCCTAAACCAATATTACAAGTTATGTTTAAACCTACTGCAGGGGTCACCTAATTCCAATTCCAGTAATAACCTATAAAGTTTTGAAATTGTTCCTTTAGATTGGGAAGGATAATTAGCTAGTCATTTGTCAAAGGTAGCCTAACACCAAGATGCTGATTCCTTTACAGGTAGTCCTCAGTTTAAGAACGAATTCTGTTCCCCAGGTCTGTCCTTAAGTCAAATTTGTATGAAAGCTGGAACAGTATTATTGTATAATACTGTATAAGGAGTATTGTGTAATTAACTCAAACCATTGTATATTTAACTCAAATCATTGTGTATTTAACTCAAATTTTTCTACAATAGGCTCCATTCTTAACTGTCAGTTGTCTGTAAACCAGGCGTTCTTAACCCAGGGACTACCTGTATATCCTTTCTATTCAAAAAGAATTTAAGGTGGAGCCATTTTAGCAAAGACAGATTGCAACCCATTTGTAATTCAATGTCTTCTTTATTGTGTACTATCTTCTTCTTATAGAAGCTGCTGACTCTGTACCAATTGAGATCTCTCCATGGTTTCAATTTTGTTGACAGATCTTGATTATAGAATCTTTAATGTGCCATTAAAAATATTGGGGGAGATACCTCTATCAATGCTGCATGTCTATTTTTCCCAGACCTAAAACAAATTTTGCGAACATTCTGTTTATATTATCTATTTTTATAAAAAAAATTGGGGGAAAAATTGACTTGTGGATCTATCTACTTCCTATATGTTTTATAACCATATCCACTGTCTTCTTGGATCTTCCAATACAAAGGGAATAATAGGTCCCAAATTTACTGCTTGATAATATAATTTTAGAAATGGAACTCCCCATCCTTCCTGTTTCTGGGGTCTATACAGGTAGATCTTATTTAATGACAGCAATTGGTACCGGCAACTCGATCATTAAGCAACATGGTTGTTAAGTGAAACATCATGTGATTGTGCAGGACTTAAAACATCAGTTCTGCTGTGGTCGTTAAGTGAATCACCCACAGTCAGCACATGACTACAACTTGCAACTTACTGCTGGCTTCTCCATTGACTTTGCTTGTCAGAAGCCAGCTGTGAAGCTCGCAAATGGCAATCATGTGACCACAGGATGCTGTGACTGTTGTAAATATGTGCTGGTTGCAAAGCACCTGAACAGTGATCAAGTGACCGTGGGGACACTCTGATGGTTGTAAGTTCAAGGGCTGGTTATAGAGCTACTTTTCCAGTACCATCATAACTTTGAACAGTCACTAAACAAGGCAGTCATCAACGAAGGACTATCTGTATATGATCTTTCTATTAACTCTTAATTTTTTATATTGAATTTTTTTTCCCCATAGTGTTAATATTTTATCTGGAACTTCTACTGGAAGAGTTTAAATTAAAAAAAAACTTCATCCTAACCCTAACCATTTTCTTTACATTTTTTCCCAAGTTCTGAGCTGAATGTTTTTTCAGTTGTGAATTATATAACACATTATATACAATTATATAACAATCTAGAATTAAAATGTGAACAATGAGTAAATGAGGTCTTATTTGTCCAAACGAAATCCCAACATTTCTGATTTGAAATATATATTGGTGCAATCTCTACTTTAATTGATTCATAAATATTTTTGAAGCCCAAATATAATGTATTCTTTGATGCCTACCCTAATAATAAAGACTTTTGTTAATGGATGCATAGCTCTCTAAATATTAATAAGCTCACACTGTTGCATGAAACCCTGCAGTCTCTTAAATACTAGAGTTTATCTCCCTTTTTTCTGATGACTTGTTCCATCACCAGGAGTACCTGCATTAGTATTTAAATCACCCACTAGAACTGAATTCTCCCAATTCATTACTTTTTGCATAAACGTAATTTGGTTCTGATTTAATGAATAATGTAAAGAGAAGCCAATGTAATGATTTATTCTTTACGTTTGTTAAGACTCTAGTAATCTTTTGAAGTGTAAAAATTCATACACACACACACACACACACACACACACACTATTAAAAAAAAATTCCCCTCTCACCCCTATGGTTGGTATGTGTCTTCCTCAATCTCGGGTCCTCTACCAGAGGCCTGGGAGTTTGAGGGTTCTGCGCAGTATCTTAGCTGTTCCTAGCACTGCACTCTTCTGGACAGAGAGCTCGGATGTTGTTCCTGGGATCTGTTGGAGCCATTCTCCGAGCTTAGGAGTCACGGCCCTGAGTGCTCCTACTACCACTGGGACCACTTTGGCTTTTACTTTCCACATCCTCTCTATTTCCTCCTTCAGGCCCTGGTACTTCTCCAGCTTCTCATACTCCTTCTTCCTGAAGTTGCTGTCACTTGGCACTGCTACACCTATCACTACTGCTTCTTCTGGTCTTTGTCTACAACCATGATGTCTGGTTGATTGGCCAGTACCTGCCTGTCTGTCTGGATCTGGAAGTCCAACAGGATGTTAGCCCTGTTATTCTCCATGACCTTCTGTGGAATATCCCATCTGGACTTGGGGGGGTCTAGCCCATACACTGTGCAGATGTTCCTGTATACAGTGCCAGCTACTTGGTTGTGCCATTCAGTGTATATTGTTCCTGCCTGCATCTTACACCCTGCCACTATGTGTTGGACTGTCTCTGAGGCCTCTTTGCACAATCTGCACCTTGGGTCCTGTCTAGTGTGGTAGACCCTTGCTTCTATGGATCTGGTGCTTAGTGCCTGTTCTTGTGCTGCTATGATCAGTGCCTCAGTGCTGTCTTTTTGTCCAGCCCTTTCCAGCCACTGATAGGATTTCCCAATGTCAGCCAGCTTGGCGGACAGTCAATGGTACATCCCATGCAGGGGCTTGCCTTGCCATGTTATTTCCTCCACTTGGATTTCCTCCCATGTCTGCTACTGCCTGAGGCATTCTCTCAGCAGCTCATCTTTGGGTGCCATCTTAGCGATGTACTCCTGGATGCTCCGGGTTTCGTCCAGGACAGTGGCTTTGACACTCATCAGACCTCACCTGCCCTCTTTGTGGCTGGTGTACAATCTCTGGGTGTTGGACTTGGGGTGGAAACCTCCGTACATTGTGAGGAGCTTCTGGGCAAATCAAATTTGTCACTGTCCATCTCATTACAGAGTAACTCTGGGCAGTTTACAGCAAAAAACAGAATAAACATTAATTAAAATAGATAACAATTAATTAATTAATTAAATATACTACAATAACAAACTTCCTATATAATACTTCCAAGGGGCTGATGTTAATTAGGTGTTAATAAACTCAGGGAGTGTCTTCAAGGCGCCAGCCATCCCCAGGGTTGGTTGTATCTCTTCTCCCCCACATAAGTTGGCAGAGCCAAGTCTTCAATTCCCTCCGGAAAATTGGGAGGGTAGGGGCCTGCCTCACCTCTTGGGGGGAGAGTATTCCATAGGGCGGGGGCAATGGCAGAGAAGGCTCTCCTCCTGGGACCTGCCAGTCAACATTCTCTGATTGGCAAGAAATAGTCTTTCTTCCTTGTGGTTGAAATAAAACTAGCTTGAAAGAAACCACCAAATACCATATTCCACTCTTTGAAAATTCTGTAAAAATTTTGAAGGTTTTTTTTCCTGTGTAACATATCTGGACAAATATCTTGAAAAATTAACACTATCTCTGTCTGTAATATCTTTCTGAACTTTTCCAGTATCAAGCAAATTTCATTATATGCTTTACTAGTAATCTGGGCAACCTCTAAAACTTGAGAAGACAGTTCTTTTAGTTGTTTATTAACTTGTTCAAACATACCTGCTAAGCTCAGTTGTATTGTATTAGCTACCTTATCCCATTCTGCCTTTGGTTCTTGTTTTAGTTGCTCAAAGCATTAACTGAACAGTACTCAATTTTCTCATGCTGCGTTGGAACAATGTCCTCCTCCTCCATTTCTTACTCACTAGAATAGGATGCCACGTCAGCCACTTTTGGATCATTTGTGTAAGCCTTAATTCCTCTGCCTTTTGGGGAATTACCTTTCTTAGACATATTTTATTACTGATCATGCCAATTAGCTGAGTAGTAGTCTTTTTATTTTTTGGGTGCTTTCAAGTCAGCATTGACTCCTGGCGACTGCCTGGACTAGTCCCTGCTGTTTTCTTGGCAAGGTTTTTTTGGAAGTGGTTTGCCCTTGCCTCCTTCTTCCTAGGGCTGAGAGGGAGTAACTGGCCCAAGGTCAGCCAGCTGGCTTCGTGCCCAAGGCAGGACTAGAACTCACGGTCTCCCAGTTTCTAGCCTGGTGCCTTTAATCACTACACCAAACTGGCTAACAGTCAAATACAAAAGCAAAAATTATCAGAAAAACTGGGTTGGGAAGAGAGCAATCAGTTCAATATACCATCTTTTCTGGTGGCTAGCCACACACCCCTGCCCCCCACTTTTATAAGTGATTGTTTTATATTCTTACAGATTTTAAAAAAGCCTTCTCTAACTCATGAACAGTTGAATTGTATTGAATTCATTAAATTTAATGAAAACTAAATAACAGCCTAAAAAGCAACTGCATATAGATCAGCCATCCACATAGTTACGTATAGCAAAATATATTTAGTATAATATCAGATTAAGACTAGAGCTTTGTTGTTCCATCACCACAGCTCATGGATACTGTTCAAAATATTTTGAAGATGGATGCATTCAAAATAAGACATTAATATACTATTTACAAATTGCATTGGTCTCTGATTAGATAAGAATAAGGTATCATTCGCAGCCAGTGGGAGACATGAAAAAATTAAGGCTTTTAGAAAGTAAATGACAGAAACTTAAAATTGGGCTCACTGTGCAAAAAGGCTAAATTGTTTGGCGACTGTGATTAA
Organism: Python bivittatus; assembly: GCF_059951505.1. Taxonomy (NCBI): domain Eukaryota; kingdom Metazoa; phylum Chordata; class Lepidosauria; order Squamata; family Pythonidae; genus Python; species Python bivittatus. The sequence goes on from NW_028277040.1 coordinate 19,227,126, forward strand.
AGAAATCAAATGACAAAACAGGTTTTGAAAAAATGAGTATGATTTAAAAATTATTCATGATGAGAAGAAAATAGGTAAAGATTTCTTATTACTACTTTTCTAATAGTAATAGAACTTAACCTAATCAAATTGAGGAGCAATTAATTCAAAACAAATAAAGGAAAACAGTTGCTTATACAATGTATAATTAATTTATGGAAGCCCACTGCTTTAAATGGATATAAGTTTAGATGGCTTTAAAGGGAGTTTAGGTTACTTTTTGAAGTACAACTACTGCTATGTTAGGTGAACAGAAATTATTCATGGGAGAGGGGGAGAGAGAGAACATCTCCATTCTGGAAAATAGGATGCTTAATTAGAAGAGCATATATCTGATCCAGTGGGATTCTTTCTACATTCCTGTAATTGCTAGATCCATTCTTAGACCTTAAAATGTGTTAGGTAGATCTGTATAATTAAGAAATCAGGTGAACTCCACATTCTGTTCAAAACAACATAACTGAATATTATGCACGCTTCTATTTTATCACTAAGAGATATATAAGAAACAGGCTGTTAAAAGAATATTGTTTTCCTTTGGAAGTGCTTCTTTTAGCTATGGCAACTCTCTCTCTTCCCTCCCTCCGTCCGAACTGTTTTCAAATATAAAAAGGAAGAAATGTTACACAACTCTTGCCTGTCCTTTTTCCAGCCTGTTTGGGTTGTTGCTGTGTTCCCTCCTTTCCCTCTTTAGACTGAAACAGATTTTTGTGTAATAAGGGAACTCCAACAGCTGAGCGCTGCACCTCACCATGCCCTAATTTGCTCTATGATGTGAATAAGCTCAGTTAAAGGACCTACTTATTTATTTATTGCCTCACAAGTATGATCAAAGAAACTAATAAAAGTAAAAACAAACCCAGCATAATGAATTTATACCTGCATAGATATTAAAACCTTATAAAAAACAATTCAAAAGCCCTTGTTCAAGAGATGAATCATAATCCTTTATCTAAAAACAGAGAGAAAGCTCAGGAGCGACACCATTTTCTTTGTGAATCTGTCAAACGGGCTTCTGAAAATGGGGGGAATTTTTAAGAAAGTTGCTTATGGAAATTTTTACTCTCTGGACAGATTTAAGAAATGGTCCCATAACTAGTTGGCATTAAACCAGTTACTTTTTAAAAGATTAATAGTAGCACATTGACATACCCTAAAGTAATTGGTAACTGGTACAGATCTTTCAACATAGACTTAATAGGAAACTAGTATTATACATTAGCAACTTAAGCTTTCAGATATACAGGTAGTTCTCATTTAGTGGCTGCAATTGGGACTGGCAACTCAATCATTAAGTGGTCACTAAGTGAAAAATCACATGACCGCTACTGTGCTTATGATTTTACTTCAGCTTTCCTTTGCTTTACAGCATCAGAAGGATACAACCCCAAATAGCCAGGTGAGCCCAAACAGTGGGAAAGGTTTCCAGAACTCATGAGGAAGCTGGGTAAAGGACAAATCTTATAGCCCTTTTCCCCCACTCCCCTGCCCTTGGGAATACTTACTCCAGTGCTGGGATAATTAGCAAGAATAGAATTGATGATTGTATTTACATTCATTGGAGAGGAAAGGATTACAAGAGAGTAAACAGGCACACAATGGGGAATACACATTGAAAGGACTGTGCTGGCACCACAGCCCTGAGTGCTTAGGAGGCAAAAAAAAAAAAAGCCTTTAGGGTGAAACTGATTAGGATCTTGTCAGTTACAAGCAACACTTGTGAGCATGCTAATTAAGGTCACAGCTGAGCTTTAACTTGTGGCTAGCATTTTTTAGAGATGTACTACACTGTGGAGAAAAGCAGCTCTGGAAGAGTTAGCTTGTTTAAGCAATCTTTCTGTCCTGCAAGTGGGGGACGGGTGGGGGGAGAAAAAAACAGGTCAGGCAAAGGACAATGGGATACCGTACTAACTGACTGTAATGGTGAACATGTGACTGAGAGATGCTGTGAAGGCCGTAAACAAACACACTCGTTGCAAAGTTACTTTTTCATCAATGTGGTAACTGTGAACAGTCACTATCCAAGGCAGTTGCTAAATGAGGACTACCTGTACCCATGTATAATCCCATTAAAAAAAATCTAATTGTAGTGTGATGTAACCAAGCAGTGGTTATGTGTAGCCATATAGTATCTGACCAACTCAGGGGTGGTTACATTTGGCACATAAAGGGCAATTGTAGAAATGTCCTCTTTGTCACCATTACCACTTGATGGCAGAGATATTCAGATATAGCTGAAGTGCTTCCAAACTGTGAACCTTATTGTAATGGTACTAGAGGAATGGAACTAGACAGCTTGTAAAAAAAGGCAGGGCCTTCTCTTACTTGTGTTGGATATGGGGAAGGAAAAACAGATCTCTGTCTTTTTTTACTTGCCCCAATTGCTGGAGGTAATTAAACATCCAGGTTGCCAAATGCACCACCAATCTTAACCCTAATTCTTGTGAAATTATCTGATCATGCTGATGCCCAGCTTAGTGTTACTATAATCACCCCTAAGAAGATTGGTCAAACCTTGAAGAATACTTTTCTTTCTTTGTTCAGTCTTTCCATTTTTCTATCAGTTGATTTGACAAGGAAAAAATGAAACATTTGAGCTGAAGGGTTTTTTTTTTTTAGTAAACAAGAGGAACTTCCCTAATGAAAATTATTGTACACATTAATAAATAAAAATACAAAATCTTTGCATGTGGTTTTCAGGAGAGGACATAGATTCTGTAGGAATGAATGTATATGTGCATGAGTGAGTTTGGGTGACTGACTTTTAGAGAGGCTAATTGAAAGCACAGTAGTACTTTGAACAGGAGTTAGAATCAGAATATAGAAATGATAATATTTGACCCACATTTGATATGAAGACTTTAGGTAACTGTTACCTTATAAATGTAACATTGAGAACAGATTTTTCAATGTGGGAAGAAAAAAAGGATCTACCCTTCATTTTGCTGATTTAACAGAATATACATAGCTACTAGCAAAATTATGTGGTGAGTTTCTCTGTCCGTAGTGCACATGAACTTGAGCAGGATTAGAGTTATATAATATTGTTTTGATATGAGTTTTATACTAGCAGATATCAGAGTGAAGAAGATCAGACTGTTATTGTGATGATAACAGTACATCTCTTTTATATCTGGTTTCAGCCTAACCTCCAAGGAATTCCATTGCAGTATTAATATGGCTGTATTAATTGGAAAATTTTAATTCTAGTTATCCCAGTTATATTTTATCTGATCTAGTGTGCATTAAAGAAGATAAAAAAATTGGAATGAATTCTAGAATGCTGTAATTGAACATGCTTTATAAGCAGATTAACTTTTAAGACTGCATTTTCCATTATGCTACATTTCTGCTGCATAAAGTGTATGCTTTGTTGACTAATTAACATAATTGGCCTGTTTTGCTGATTCTTTAATTTTAGCAACCTTTTTTTCGGTGGCCTTTATAAACTATTTCAGTCCTCTGACTCTTATGCTAGCATGGATGAGTAGAAAAAAATGTAAAACCTCATGCATCAGTTTTGCACTGCCATCAACTAGAATAAAACTATTGTCCGGCTGGTTTGCCAATTTATGAAGTTCACTCAACTCAGAAGCTGCTTTGCATAAAAATGAAAGCCAATTAAGCTCCCTGTGATATTTTCTTCCCATGCAACCACTTCTTTGCATTATGTTTATTACTGCAGTCACAATAATTTTAAAGCTTTAACATGTTTTGGGATGATCAAAGATAAGTGTGTGCCATTGTTTATAGTCACACATGCTAATTAAAAATAACAATATATTATATAGTTATAAAAGATAATTAACGTTATACTCTGAAACAGTTTGTGCCTATAAATTCTATTGTTACATTCAGAAGCATTGTTAAGTATGCTGGAACAAGCTTTTATAAGAGAAATGCCTTAGCATATTAGCAAATTCTATTTCAAACCTTACTGTTTATTTGATTATTTATTGGGTTTATCATCCAAGCAAATGGAAATGTATATTGGTTACTATCAAAGTGTAACAATTGTTTTGAATTTGTCTGTTATATAATCAGCGTTTTTGAAGTTTGAGGAAAATTAAGGAGTTAATTCCTTACCTCTTACTCCAATAATAGAAGGATGCAATTTTTCTTTTACGTTAGTGAAATATAATATATGTACTGCGAAGAATGCTGAATTGTTCATTGTTATGTAAGCCATTTATTTATCATGTATTTCACGGAGTAGCTTGTGCATGTCCTATCCATACAGCTTATAGGGCAGAGTCTATTAATCTTCCATGCTAGGTGAATTTAGATATATTATTTGTAAATATAAGGTTAATAAGAGACACTGCTTATATCAGGATAAATTTTAAATACATTAACCTATTATGCCACTCTGTGAAGATGTATCCTGAAAACTGGAAATGGGAAAAATATGTTCTGGGAGAGAAAGGCTGAGACAGAGGGCCATCATATTTTTCCCATTTCACCCTTGAAGAGTGGTACCTTATCCCCAACAGATTGTACTAAATTATCATGAGATCTGGAAAATGGACAAAAATCCTATTCCACATTGGCCCAGTAGGTGCAGTTGAGCATTTTGCTCTTCACTGTGTCATTTTTACCATAACTACAGTGCTTCAGGAGGTCTGTGCCATCTCACTTTGTGAAGCACCTTCAGAATAAATCCTACAGTGTTCTTGCACTGCATATTGTCTTTACAAAAGTGGATCTGTTTTGGGAAGTTGACATATGTGCTTGGATCTAATACATGGTGCTGGGGTTTGAGATCCTGACAGAGTTGTGTCCATTAAATAGGACTACAGTATGTAACATTGAGGTTTTACTGTATACAATGCTTAAAGCAAGAAATTCACTTTTGAGTTCCCAGGGCCTCCAAAAAGCTAAAGCTGCAATGAACAGACAATTTCATGGAGGAAACCAGCAAGCTACATCCAGGGCCAAAGATAAATTGGAAAGCAAACATATGGGACAGTACTGATCTCTCATCTGGGAAAAGTAAATGCACCAGCTATCTAGAGTCTGATGGGTATAAAATGAATTGCAGGGATCAGGAGAAATGTAAATGATCAGTGTAAATTCACATAAAATTTGCTCACTTCCCATACCTCATATCATTGTCTGAGATCACTGTATTATGAGTTGCACTATATTATCAGTTTCTCCAACACATCAGTAACCTTTTATAATAAGTAGAATCTATTGCTGTTTCCAACATTCACCTCATACTTTTTTTGTAGAAATTCATTATTCACTGAGCTGTGTCACACAACCCCGCAATATGGGGATGCAAGCAGTCCCTAATGGAGAGAAAAATGCCCATGCTTAACCCATGGAAAGATCTCACTCATAGTGGCTTGAAAACTCTCTCTCTGACTCTCCTCAAGCACTATAGAAAACAGAAGACATATGGTGAGCATCTGGCAAGAAACTCTCTCTCTAGTAGATAATTAAAATTAGGATAATGTACAAGCGAACACAGTGCTTTCAGCTTTGCATCCTAGTGTTCCTTCTCAGATGGTTCTACATTGTAGGAATATTTTATTCTGTATCTGGGTTTGAGTAGACTTAATGGAATGTTTGCATCTTCTATCTTTAATAATTTAACAGATATTATGAATAGCTAGTGTATTAGTTTAATTAATTTATAATAAGGTAAATTGAGAAACTTTTGAGCACTTTTTTGTTTCAAAAAAACTACTTAGTAATATCAGAAGCTCCTCTAACTGGTTAATTTTAGCATTTTACCAAAATTCGTGATTAAAGTATAGTGTCTGGGGACATGTCTATTACATACAAGATGCAAATAGCATTCATAAAAAAACCCTCATATCTTGATAAGATAAAAGCTGATAAAAATCTAGTTCATATAACTTTGTTTGCTTGTTTGCCCAATTTCTAGGTCATTCCAAACAAGTTTGGGCAGCATATATACATAACACAGTATAAAACACAACTGGCTTGTGCTGGAAAACCATAAACAACACAACATATCTTTGAAACACCCACCACTAAAAGGGACTTACCCAAACCAACAAGGCCTGGGCCTGAGGACACAACCAGGTTTTAACAATAGCCTGAAGGCGGGCAAGGCAGAGGCCATGAGCATCTCTGGGGGATGCTATCCAAAGGACAGGCGCAGCAACAGAGAAAGCCCATGTCCTGGGTCCTGTCAGATCGCATTGTTTAACTGATGGGACTTAAAGCAACCAAGTCTGTTGGAGCGAAGAGGGTAGCCAATACGATGAGAGATGAACAGGCCCTTGTATAGCTAGATCCCATGCCATATAGAGTTTTATAGGTGATAACCAGCACCTTGAATTGCACCTGGAAGCCAACAGTGCAGCTCACATAGTGTAGTAAGTAAGAAACATGACCTTGATGAAGATATACAGACCCCATTGCCAAGGCAACAGCAGCTAAAGCATTTTTAAAGTCCAGAAAGATAACATTTGGAAGTGGCTCAGAAAGACATCTTCCTAATTTACTGAACTATAAGAAGGAGGAGGAAGTACAGCAAAATCAGACATGCAAGATTCTGTTATAGCCAATCTCAGTAAAAATAGTTGTAGACATCCTGTGATTTCATGGTCTGGCCTACCTAGCGGGGCCATATAACACATAGCAGAAGTGTTATATGAGCATAGTGAGGTTTGCCCATCACTGCTCATGCTGTTGTATTCTGGACCAGCTGTAATTTCTGGTTCCCCTTCAAGAGCAGCCTCTGTAGAGCACATTGGGGAAGTCCAATTGTGAGCTGACCAAGGTGTGAGTGACCATGAAGGGAGTCTGTCGATTGAGGAAGTAGTCTATAAAGGCCACTGAAAAAAAGGTTGCTAAAATTAAAGAAGTACAGCTGTGTATTATCAGTATACTGATTTGGTTAACTGCTCCTCCACATCAACATCGCCTGAAACAGCCACAGGGAAAAGAACCACTGCAACACTGCCCCTCATTCCCACACCCTGCAGCTGGTCCAGAAGGATACCATAGCTGATGGTATCAAAAGCTGCTGAGAGATCTAGAAGGGCCAGGATGATTGCACCACCCCACCCCGGTTCCACAAAAGGGAATCAACAAGTGTGACCAATGCTGTTTCAGTACTGTGTCCCAAACAGAAACCCAGCTAAAAGGGGTCTAGATAATTAGTTTCATCCAGGATTTTCTGTAACTGTAACTCAACCACTCAAAATTGTCTGGTGATGGGCATTTGAGAAGGGGTTATACCACCACCTCCTTCAATGCAGATGGAACCGCCACTTTTCTCAATAAGCCGACTCCACTGCATGGACCCAACTGCATGTCACTTCCAATTGGTCTTCAGAAGCTGGAGGGATAAAGATACCTTAGAAGATAATTCCTATTTACAGGAACCTCTAGTACTAGAAGATGAAGTTGGGTTAGCACTCTGGTCATTACCAAGTCAGAAAGCTACAAGAACTGTTGAAATACCCACAGAAATATGGCAAGCAAGAGAAGAAGGAGTAAAGGTTCTAACTAAGCTGTGCCAGCAAATCTGGTGAATGACACAATGGCCAACAGATTGGAATAGGTTAACCTACATCCCAATACCAAAAAAAGGAGACTTAACAGAGTGTGCAGACTATCGTACAATATCTTTAATTTCACATGCCAGAAAAATAATGCTTAGGATCATCCAGTGCATATTAGAGCACTGTATGGAAAAAGAGATGCCAGATGTTCAAGTTGGCTTTAGAAACGTCCAGGGAACACAAGACATTGTTGATGCACGCTGGATAATTGAGAAAACCAAAGAATACCAAAAAGAAGTCAGTATGTGCTTCATTGATTATAGAAAAGCATTTGTGTCAGTCATGCCAAACTATGGAATGTGCTTAGAAAAATGGGAATCCCAGAACACCTCATTGTCCTCATGCAAAACCAGATAGAACATGGAGATGAGAACATGAGATGCTGCTATCAACTTGATTTATAAGTTTTATGTTTTTTGCTGCAAATGTTGCTTTTCTTTATTGAAATTTCATAACAAACAAACTATTGCAAAATTTGCGTTTTTCCAGTTTGGGTGACTTTTTACTATATGGCAGGGTAATGTTCTGTTACCCCAAAAAAATTGAAAGCCCAAAAAGTGTTAGAAAGAATATTCTATATGTTCTTTTAGATACTTTAAAAGTGATTAAGGGCGATTTGGGCCACAATTTTATAACAATTATTTTATAGTACTTGCTTCCCTCTTTCCTAGTTAAGTTGTGTGCTATAGATTATTTAGAGCACAGATCTGTGCAATATTTTTGTTACCTGTTGTCACTGAGAATAGAAGTGGCAACTGCTGCACATGACTGTAATAATCAGATTCCACATTCTGTGGCTCAGAATGTATCTGGTTCATCATTACAGCTATAGGAGACTGCCCTTTCCATTCTTACTGGAGCTTTCATCAGAGCTCTGTGCTGGTGCTGGCTGGTTTCTGTTTTCTGGTCACTGTTACTCCCAAGCAACGCTAATTGCAAAATTGAATAAGTAAATCTGGTAGAATGATTTGCTATGCAGGTTTTACCACTTCAGTATTTTTTTGTGCAAAAACTGAATTGATATCAACGGTATAATTGTGCCTTCAGGCTTAGGCCTGCATTACAGACAGTTTGAAGCTGCCTTTGCTGCTTGATGAGCTTTTGGGATATTCTGCTTGAAGGCTGGAGATAAATGAAACAGCTTCCCCATAAATTTCATTTCTGGGCCATCCTTGTTGGCTTGTCAACTTTGAAGAGATGCCCCCTAGCATTGTTCCTAATTTGAAAAGACCAATTTTAATTTAATAGTGGGAACCAGATAGACAGGTTTTAATAACTTGATTGGGGATGCAGAAGAGTGACTTTTATTAGAGATGCTGGAGTTGAAATTTGAGCTCTCTTGCTTCCCAAGTCTGTGCTGTATGACTGAGATAGAGACTGGGGAGGGGGCTGAAGGAGCCAGGTAGAAGTTGTGAGGGAGATAACAATGTTTATTTTAGGTAATTGAGATATAGAATGAAATAATTATAAGTTAATATTGGAGGGCTTCTCCTGTGGAACAGAAGTCTGTCCTTGTTTGTTCTGCTTTTTAAATTTATGTTAGGCCTTATTCTCTCTGCTGCTTAGCTCTAAACTGGTTGTTTATTGTTTTGGTTATATGAGTTGTTCTATAATAATTTTTTGTTGTTATTATGGTATTTAACTTGTTATATTCTTCTTTTAATATGTTGTGTGCTACTCTGGGCATAATCTTAATATACCAAACCTTGCAAATGGATGATGAAGAGAATAAGGGTGAAAATATGTCAAGGTGCAGGACTGTGCACAGTGAAATGCAATCAGATATCAGATTCAGCAAAGCTGCAGCAGGTTTGACATGTTGGTGTTGGACTAAGACCCAAGTTCAAGTCCCCTCTCAACCAAGGAAACTCACTGAGTGACTTTGGTCCAGTCATTCTCCTTCAGCCCAACTTACCTAACAGAGTGGATAAAAAGCAAATGCATCTCGACAGATGGTTGATCAACCTCTGCTTGAATACATTCAGTAAAGGGGAACTCATCATTTCTCTGGCTAATTGGTTTTACCATTAAATTGCTCATCCTGTCAGGAAGCTTTTTCTAACTTTTAATGGAAATCACCCTTTCTGTAATTTAAATCCATTATTCCATATCCTGCACTCTGGAGTGGTAGAGAACAAGTCTTGGCTTTGTTCTGTGTGACTTCCTACCCTGTGTTAGGTCCCTGCCCGACTAATCCAGTTTTGTGGCTGGACATGTTCTTGGTGTCCTTGCATGCACAGATCTCTTTCCAAAGAGGTTGTCTTCTTTAAGGGTTGAATACTTCTTGGAGTCTTAACACAGACAGTGTATGTACAAGAAAAAAGATGTAAAATTAAAAAGAAATTAAACATGCAAAATCCATTATTAGGCCCAGAGCAATAAGGCTTTATTGAAGAGGAAAAAACGAAAACAAAACTTAACAATACTGACACAGACTAGCACTGTTATCCACTATTGTATGTTAAAGAATATAGTATTATAGCTCGGTTTTTTCATTTCAAAAAATGTGTGCTTTCTTGGTTCCAGGGTAATGTTTAATTGGAACATTTAAATAGAAAGCTACCTGATGCTAATTTACAAGTGTTTTTGTAGTTTTAAAGATGCTGAGCTGGCACTGGTTTCATAAATTTACAAGTTCTTGAAGTTGTATATTTGAAGGCATAAGGGAAATAGGATTTTTCAAGAAGCTAAAATGCATTGAGGTGAAATGTTCTTTATGAAAGCTCTTTATGAAAGAGATTGGCCTAGGGTAAAATATGGAATTCTGCTGTTTGATGATCAAAATATATAAAGTCAAATATTCTCACCTTACGTTTCCTATAATAATACTGCAATTGAGTTAAAGTAGTCATCTTGTCATCTTATAAAATGGTCAGATTTGGGTAGCATCCAAACGATGTCTAATTTCTGAATCATATCCAAGGATGGTTATGCATATTTGAAAAATGGTATCATACTCCCATCAAGGCTAAGCACCTCAGTATCTTCCCATTTCTCTTGATAGGACTTAGTTTTTAGTCTCTCAATCATCCTTATTACAGGTAGTCCTTGGGTTACAATGGCATTTGGGACTGGGATTGCCATCACTATGCAATGTGGTTGTAAAGCGTGACATTGCATGACCACATCACTTAGTGACGGTAGTCCTGGTTGCCATCATAATCCCAAGATGTGGGGGTTGGGTCATTAAGCGGGAAGTGGTGGGAGTCCCAGATAAGGAATGCAGGGATGCCATGGGGGTGGGGTGGGGGAGGCCTGGCACAGACTGTGTGCGGATTGGAGAGGGCTTAGGAGGCCCAGTGCAGGCCACGCAAGAGTTAGTGAAGGCTTGGGAAGCCCAGCACAGGCTGCACGTCATTTGAGGGAGGCCAATGAGGGCTTGGGAGGCCCAGCACAGGCTGCATGTGAGTTGGGGAAGCCAGGGAAGGCTGGTGAAGGTGCATGCGGGTGGGAGTGGCTTACTGGAGCAACTTGCAACCTTCTCTGCTGGCTTTCCCACTGACTTTTCTTGTGGGAAACTGGCAGGGAAGGTCGCAAATGGTGATCATGTGATGGCTGGAACTTCAGGGACTGGTTGAACACCTGTTTTTTCAGTGCCGCCATAACTTTGAACGGTCGCTTAACAAAGGGACGTAAGCCGAGGACTACCTGTACTCTACTTTGAATGTGCTCTACAAGGAGTTTCCCTGATTTTTTAAAAAAAGTGATGCTCAGAATAGGCACAATACTCAAGGAAAATTTGACAAACCCAAAATAAAGTGTGGGTATCACTTCCCTTGATTCTGGAAATTAACTTCTGTTGATGCCACCTAAAATTTCATTTGCCATTATTGCCGCTGTTAACTCATACCAAGTTTGTTATCAATTACTATTCCAAGATCCTTTTCACAAATACTGTTGCCAAGCCATATATTCCCAAGCTATACCTATTAATTTGAATCCTCTTTTCTAAGTGAAGAACTTTGCATTTATCTCTGTTAAATTTTGTTACGTTAGTCTCAATTCATTTTTCTAACCTATCAAGATCATTTTGAATCTTGTTTCTATCTTCTAGGGTATTAACTCCCACCCAGTTTCATGCCATCTGGAAATTTGTCAAGAATTCCCTCTACCTCTTCATTTAAATTATTAAAATATATTGGGCAGCACAGGGCCCAATATGTCATGATTTCAGCAAACCATTTAATAAATAGCCATGACATTCTGATTAGTATACTGGCTAAGTATAGGATAGCATGATAATTAAGTGGATACATAGCTGGTTCAAAAATCATATAATGATAACAAGGCAAGCATTCTTTGGATATGATTTTTGAACCAGCTATGTATCCACTTAATTATCATGCTATCCTATACTTAGCCAGTATACTAATCAGAATGTCATGGCTATTTATTAAATGGTTTGCTGAAATCATGACATATTATGTCTACAGCACTTAAACAATATGCCAAGGAAGTTACCTAATCAAAAACTGGGATAAAGTTAATCTAACATATCTCTTATATTCATGCTAACTTCTAGTAATTGCTGCCTTGCTGTGATACATTAGCATTTGCTATTTAGTGCATTTTTAAATATAAAATTAATAAATGCAATTATTGGACTACGACTACAGTATTCTGATAACGTTGTATGAAATCTGTATCCAGTCTCTGTTTAGCTATTTAACCAATAGGTTTTTTTAAAACCCAAAATAATGCCTATCTGACAAGATTATTATAAGAATATGATTGAGATGATTCGATGTAAGCTGTTTCTATAAGGGATGAATATAGCTCTGTCTCTCTAGGCTGAAAGCTCAAAATGAGGGAGGTGTATACCACTAATAAATTTTAACTAATTGATAATAAAGTAGAATTAATGAAAGTATTCGGCTCAGTTTATTACCCAGTCAACAGATCTCACAATTAAATCACCTGTGTATAATTTGAAAAGATAGATTGAAAAACTAAGGAGATAGAGCTAATGTCTCTATAAAACATTACCTTAATAGTTTCAAAAAGTTTCATTTTTTAATTTAAACTTGGTTTTATTGTTTTCAACCTAACTTTTTAAAATTATGTTCCAGATATATTGAAGTAATATGAATTCTGGAACTATAATATACGGGATTTGCACAAGTTAACAGCTCAGGTGTGATCATGTTAAATCATGTTATTTTTAGTAATCTAAACAGGAATGTTGGTCCGGTTTTTATTAGCACTTTGCGTTCTACAGTTTTACCCGACAGTTTCCAGCCTGAATAGAGGAAACAGGCCTAGCCTGTCCACACTGCCATCATGTGGACAAAAGCTATTATAACACGAATATTTTCACTGCTCAAAGCTTTGTAACTACCGAACTGTCACAATTATTTATTTCAGCAGATGAAATTGACAACTCCAGTTTTCCTTTGTTCTCAAGGAAAATAAATGTTACACGTATCCTGAATAGATTCATTTGAAGGTTAAGTTGATTTCTTCCAGTAATTATTTAACTTGTAACTCAACTGCTTTAACAATAGTGAACTGCTTCAATTTCGTCAGTATTTATTAGACAGGAATACAATAGTTGATGTGAAAAAATTGTGTACACACAATATGGAGACTTAAAATTCCATGTAAAATTTAGGGATGGAATATACCACCACATTTTACTCTGAAAGGATCACTTAACACATCCCTTTCCTCACTATCTTTCTATTAATTCTACACCAATTGCCAAATTACAGCTTGTTCATTTTATTTCTTTCATCTAAAAAAAGATCTCTTCAGTTACCACATATGAGAAGATACAGTGGGGTCTTGTATGATAGCAGCTCCCTTTTGAACAGAAGTTATTCAAAAGAGATGTTTCACAAAATATGTAAACAAAGGGTGAACAAAGCGTTTCCTATAGAGAGTTAAAGCTGGTGTATCTATTGCAAAGCCCTCTTCCCTGATCTGCAAGCTGTCCTCGTGTACATGCATGGACAGGCCATGTTTCTGCAGGGACTGCCCACAAAGCGAAGTACGTGTAGAGACAGCTGCAGGCAGCTTTCAAGGCAGCCACACCAATTTTGTAAAAGATACTGCTACTTCAACACATCCAAGGGAGGTATTTCATTCTTGCTGATGCATTTGGCAAAGTAGGTACCTCTTTCGCATGGATTGCACAGCCTTGAAAATTAATGTGTGAAATAAGCTCTAAACAGCCCCTTAATTATTTTTCTGAATGTTTACATTCTTTTAAATGTTTGGAAACAAACATAAGTGCAATGGAAATGAACACTGCGCACTTTTCTGATTGCAAAATAATTGTAGTTATAAAGCTGGAAGCATTTGCATTTTCTATCAATTATATAAAGGTAGTCCTTGACTTATGACCATTTGTTTAGTGACCGTTTGAAGTTACATTGGTGCTGAAAAAAGTGACTTATGACCGGTCCTTGCACTTAGGACTCTTGCAGCGTCCCCGCTGTTATGTGATCGTGATTTGGGCGCTTGGCAACCATTGCACATTTACAACGGTTGCAGTGTCATGCAGTCATGTGATTGCCATTTGCGACCTTCCCAGCTGGCTTCTGACAGGCAAAGGCAATGGGGTAGCCGGCAGGGAAGGTTGCAAGTCGTGGTCACATGATGTCTTGCTTAACGACCACAGAGAAAAAGGTTGTAAAATTGGGTGTGGTAACATGATGCCTCACTTAACGACTGCATCACTTAATGATAAATTTTACAGGCCCTACTGTGGTCGTAAGTTGAGGACTACCTGTAATGTTCTAATGAAATCACTTCTCTTTCTGTATTAGAATAAACATTTTACCGCTGGGAGTCTTCTTTGGAGGATTGTTTAGCAATTAGGCTATTATACTAGTTTGGATGTTTAATGGCCCATTTTTTTAATGTGAAAGCAAGTGGATTTAACTGTCATTAATTTAATTTTAAAACATGACATAAATATTATTGCAGCCACATATATAAAAAGATTATACAAAAATGATAAATAATGAACTGATTAAAATAAGAAAGTTTTAGTTCTGTAAGTTTTATAATATGTAATAAAATAGAAATAAGACTCCAAATACACAAATATGTTAATTCATGTAATAGTTTTCCTTTTAAACACCAATAATACAGGTAGTCCTCGACTTATGATGGCAATTGGGACTGGGATTTTTGTTGCTAAGCAATGTGGTGATAAAGCATGACTGCATCGCTTAGTGATGACAATCCCTGCAGTCCCAGTTGCTGTCATTAACCGAACCCTACGGTCGTTAGGTGAGGCAACTTTCTGCTAGGTTCCCATAACCAAAGTCAGTGGGGTAGCTGGCAGGAAGTTGCAAGTCACCGGCTGGCAGGCAGGTAAGTGGCTGCTGCTGGGTGGCGGAGGGAACAAGGGTGCACGGGCGAGGTGTGGATTGGGGAAGGTGCAAGGGTAGTGTGTGAGAGGTGTGGCAAGGGTCGGGGAGGATGCGGCAAGGGTGCAAAGGGGTCACGAGAGGCGCAGTGCAGGTCGGGGAGCATATGCAAGGTGTGCAACAGGCGTGGAGAGGGTCGGGGAGGGTGCGCAAGGGTGTGAGGGAGTGCATGAGAGGCATGGCGTGGGTTGGGGAGGATGGACAGGGATGCGGTGCAGGTCAGGGAGGGTGTGCAGTATGGGTTGGAGAGGGTTGCAGGGGTGCAGCTTGAGTCAGGGAGGGTGCATGGGGGTGTGGTGCGGGTGAGGGAGGGTGTGCGAGGGTGCAGGGGGTCTGCAAGTGGCTGGCACAGCATGAGCACAGAGGGTTTGGGGGGTGCACGTGTGGGGGGACTTACCCCAGTGACTTGCGACCTCTCTGCCGCCTTCCCCATTGACTTTCTGGGGGAGCCAACAGGGAAGGTTGCAAATGGTGGTCATGTGATTGCAGGGCACTGCAACTGGTTGTAAGTGCAAACTGGCTGCCAAGCACCCAGATTGCAGTCACGTGACTGCGGGGGTGCAAAGACGGCCAGAACTCCAAGGACTGGTTGTAACCACCATTCATTCAGTGCAGTCGTAACTTCAAGTGGTTGCTGAACAAATCATCATAGGTCAGGGACTACCTGTAGTTTATAAACTGTTACTACAAATGTTATAGTGTATGATGCTACTAATTTATTGGCCCCCATAAAACAATTCTACAGCCCAGCCCTGTGATAAATTCGTCTCTTATATGTCTTCATATCTACTGCCAAAAAGTTAGCAATGGATTCAGCCACATTTTTGTGATTATTGTAAGGTAAAAAGGTCATAAGCCATTGATTCATTTTTCCAGAATATTTCACCAATAAAGAATAAATCTAAATCTTACATCCCTATAAAAGTTATAAGAAAGGTCAATGAACCATAGTTTCTGTTATTGCTTCTTCACTGGTAGAATTGGTTATTATAAGAAATGCCTTAGAAATATCCACTTAGAAGGTCTGACAGAAAGGAATGGACTCTGGCTCTACAAGAAGCAAAGTGATATTTAGGGATAGTCAGATAATTTAAATATTTGATAGAGCCTTTTTCTTTTATAAATACAGGATAGTCCAAAAGAGATAGGGGAGCAAGTAATGTGCTCAAATGACTTAGCATTTTGAATGTCAGCATCTCCATTGTGATGCTTCAGAAAAGATTTTGCCTGCCTTTTATTCTGACTAGAGAGAAAAATTCTTGGAAAGAATCATATGTAAAAGTGGAACTTATGACTGGAAACCCATTGCCAAGAATTTAAGTAATTGTCCTGTGAAATGTAATGTGCATTGCTGGGGTTGTTATTGGCCAGTCTTACCCAATAGGCAAAGTCCATGCTCTGCATTCTCCAAAAGTAAGACCTGCTGCTAGGTGTAAAATACATAGATGTAAGCATACTTTTAGGGATACAAAAGATAATATGAAGGAACAAAGAAACTTTTCTGTTGGAGAACAAGGATATTGCATAGAAGCTGTGGCAAAGCTTTAAAAACTTGGCAAGACTGCAGGTATAAACTTACCCTTTTATTAAAGAAGAAATGAGTGATTGCCTTTGTACCATTAGAAGCTGCTTGTATTAGAAAGATCCAGGAAAAGAGAAGAATGAAAAATAGCCTTTATGAGACACTTTAATCCAGTCATCAACAAAAGTACAGCATTGTCAGAATATAGTAGCAGTAGGATTCTACATGCAGCCAGAATGAAAGTGGATGAAATACAAGAAATAGAAAAGCCATAGATGAGTCACGAAGATGTAAGTTAGAAACGTTGGGAACAAGGAAACAACTCTGTTGAAGCTCTCTTCTGGCAGGAATAAGGATTATTTAAGGTACACCAAAACCACATCTGTCCTGAACCTTGGCATTCTGACCCAGGCAAGTAATTCAGTGCAGCAATCTTTTATCAAAGGGAGAGTAATTAAATGTTCTACCATAGTCTCTCTCTAGAAACAGAATCAAAAGCAAATTTCAAATGAATGAAAGTGAAATGTTTTTTATATGAAACTGGCATTTATTTCTTGGTTAAATGACTTAAGGCAGTGGTTTAGAGTTGACTCTCCCTTTCTAAGACTAGCCTGCTCAAGAATCAAAGACATCAAATATTCTGCTAAAGTAACTAGCATATAGTTACCAATTACTGATAGTTTCCCAGTTACTGATAACAAATAAAAGATCTGTAATTGAGACAATCGTTTTTCTCAGCCATTTTATAATTAAGAGTTGCTTGTATTCAGGATGAAGTTCAGCAGCTTATTCTCTTTATTGGATAAATAGTACTGTCAAAAGAGGTGTCCACAGAGGAAGCATTGACTTTCAGGATCTTGGGCATAAAATGGTCAGGCTCAGGTGTTTTCCTAGGTTTTGAAAGAGAAATCAAAGACCTCACGTCAGATTGGGCTGTAAAATCCCAGGTTAGGAGTTCATGCATTTTTAATAATAAAGGTTTTGATGGCAACATCTGCATAGGACCATTGAAAATTCCAGAGAAATAAGAGTTCCAGATATTGAAAGGTATAATACAATGTACTGGACCAGAAGGATTACCCAGAATATTAGTCAAGGAAGAAGTAACCAAAAGCCAAGTCCCTCCCCCTCCCTTTTTTGGGGGGGAGGGGGTAGTTTGCTATATACAAAGTTAAGGGACAGTTCTGGATTGTTAAAGTAGGATATTGAACAACTCAAGCATGAGAACAACACAAACATTCAGTACAACTCATTTACTAAGGACGTTATTAGTAATGTTCCTCTTGATAATCACAAATACTCTCTGATACAGTGGAGGAGGTAATCTTTGAGGACATGATGGATTTCTTCAGAGGTCAGAACTTTGGCAATGCAGCATCTGTGGCCTCAAAAATCTATCTTAGCATAGATTTCCTGTGGAACTTGTTCAGCTGCTTTTTGTATCACAGGTATTATGTAACTTTTAACACATTATTTAGCTTACAGATAGTGTATTATTGTAGTGATCTCACTGCTACTGTTATCATCTTCTTGGCAGCCTAGAGTCTTCTCATCAGTTCTGATTTTTCCAGCTAATCCTATTTTTCTACAGAACTCCTTTGTTTACAACTTTGTTGACCTTGATCGTGATTGTTCTTCTGCCTACTGCAAATTTTGTCACTCATTCTCCATTCATATGCTAATTTACATTAAATTTTAGTTTTAATCAATGACTATAGATGCTACAGAAATAATGATCAATAAATATATGTGTGGTTAGAGAAATCAGAATAAATCAAATGTCTACACATAGACTGTTTAGTATTATATAGGTAAAACCAATATGCTTTTTTTAATCTATGAAAGACATGTAGTATATTTTCAGCTGGTAATACCTTGTAGGCAATGAGGATTTTTTATAGTGGATTTGTACCAGCCATTAGTTGCTTTTCGGCTTCACAACACTCATTATCAAACCAGGACAATCTGAGTGGTTTATACTTTCTTTATTTGAACTCTCCAACTACAGAGATAGAGGTGTTATATATGTCTTGCTCTCCTACTAGAGGTTCCAAGGCTCTACTGCTCCAGAGGGAGGCTATTTCAGTGTAAATTCTTCTAGATATAAATAATGTATAATAATTATAAATAAAGTCTGCTTTTTCATATAGTATTCATTTATTTATTTAAATGAATGAACACCATATGAAAAGGTAACTTTATTACTTGTGGCAAAGCATGCCTCAGACAAATACACATCTCTGAAGAATATACCTATTTTAATTATTTTTATTATTGTCATTATTTAAGTTTACTATGGCTGCCCATTCCAAAAGACTGGGTGGCTATAATATATTGAGTACATGAGTTTCAAACAGCCTGCATAAACAGTATTGTGTAGGTATTTCTAATTTAATTTGAGGTTGAAAAGATAGCATTAACAGTATATTTGGTTGTTTCAGTACTGGCACCCTGTTATGCTTGTATAACAGTGTGTAACGTTTTGCAGGATGTAAGCTCATAACATTGCTCATAGTGCTGTACTCACAGAATGTTCATCCAGTCATTTGTTCTATTTTGCTGTTTTTCCCTGTACCCATAAAATTACCCAGAAGAAAGGCAAATAAATCCATTAGAAATTGTTGTAAATAAACTTCCTGTCTGTTTAGTTAGAAAGGAACAGAGGAGAGAGAGAGAAACACGTTGCGTCACTCCTCCAAAACTCAGGGGGCAACTTTCTCTGTGTTGAGCTTTACATAAACTAGATACTGCAAGCAGTACGCCCCACTGTCACCCCCTTCTCTGACATCCTTGTCCTGTTGAGTTAGATGAAATGCATGGATGAGCCATCATCCCATTCCCTGTTGTTATACCACCTGAGAGATTGCCATGTGTGCAGGCAGAGAAATTCAGAGCAAAAGTTTTAACTTTATGTTGCCAAGAAGCAAAGAAGGAACAAGACTGGGGCTGCTGATTGCCTTTGAAAGAGTGCAATATTTGATCAATGCTGCACATCACAAGCTGCTTAAACTGTTTCTTTTCTTTTATGCGCCAGCTAAGTTGTTTGGAAACTTGAAAGCTTTGTGTTGTTTTAAATACAATCAGCCTTTAAATGCAGGGAGGCTGTGTAAAATGTTCTTTGTATAGCTTTACAGCAAAGAGATGAACTGTGGGTGGAATCTTTGGTGCTTGGACTTAAACTGGTAAATACAAAATCCATGTTTTAAATCAGTGGCTATCCCCCTTTGAGTTAGAAAATGGGCAAATTAAGTACCAGCTTTTAGAGTGACCTATATATTTTAAATTCAAGGTTATGTCCCTTTGAAAATCTCTCTTTCTCTCCCTCCCTCATAGTTTTATCATCTAGATTTGTAAGCTTTATTGATTGATCCGAGAGGCACAGCACGCTGTGTGGAGTAGTTAGAGTTTACTTCTCAAACCATTCATAGAGTTTCATTTTTCCACTGAAATGCATGTAGCATAGATTCAGGTAAATAAAGGTACAAATTCAGGCAGTATTAATCTAAACTAAAAGGATTATGAGGATTTCTCCTTCTTGAATGCAGAATAAAGTATCTGCTGTTCTGAGAAGTGGTTTTTAGCTCTTGATCTTCCTTTCTAATGCAGAGGTGGCCATTCCACAGATGTGATACACAGGTGCTGCTACCCGCTCCTCTAAGCATTCCCTGGAAGCTTCTCACTACAAAAGTGTGACACCCTCTTTGCAGTGAAGCCTTTTCACTTTCTTCCATCTTCCCTTCTATCACTTCCTAAGGAACTAAGAGAGTTCTGCTCTGTTGGAGACTATCAGTTTCTTACCCTTTGATGTAGGGGTTGTACTATTAGTTATCTAGAGAATCTCTGATCATCAAAGGACTGATGATTTACTGCTTGCTAACTGGGAACCATCAGTTTCCTGCCCTTTGTTCATCACTGCCACCAAAAGACTGGTAGTCTTCTGCCTGGTAAATGAGGACTGCCAGTTTCTCATCTTCAGGGATTATTACTGTTATTACCCACTAAGATTAACATTTTTCTACTGTCCGTGATTACCTCTTACTAAAGCACACATGTGCATACCATTTCATCACTGGCATGATCATGCCATATACGCATCCATTATACTGCTTCAAGTTTTTTGAGTAAGTTTTTGTATGAGGCTTAAGAATCAGACCAGGCATTCAGTTTCTTTACTTAAAGCTTAACAAGTGGTCATAACATTGAGCATCTAAAATTTCATTACAAAATTTAGCATCCTAATCTGGGCAAGGGAAAGATGGGGAAGAGGGAAACAGGGCATGGAGACAAACCATCTCTGAAGATAGTTCTAAGCTGGAATCGCTTCCTTTTTGCATTCTGATGTTAAGTTCTCACCATTGTTGTACAAGTAGTCCTCTGTTAATGACAGTAATTGGAACTGGAATTTCTGCTGCTAAGCGACACAGTCATAAAGCGTGATGTCACATGACCACACCACTTAACAAGCAGCAGTTTTGGCACTTATGGTTGCCGTTGTTAAGTGAATCCCATGTGTGATGTCACGTGGTCACTATTTATGACCTCCTACCGGCTTCCCCATTGACTCTGGTTATCGGAAGCTGGCAGTGAAGGTTGCAAATGGTAATCACGTGACTGCAGGACGCTGCAATGTCATAATTGCGAGCCGGTCACCAAGCATCTGGATTGCAATCATGTGACCACAGGGATGCTGCAACAGCCACAACCTTGAGGGTCAGTCATAAGTACTACTCATTCAGTGCCGTTGAAAGTTTGAACAGTCGCTGAATGAGTGGTCGTTAAGTGAGGACTACCTGTATTTTGTCAATTTCTCAGAAGTAGGGTGAGATGGAGAAGGATGCTGGAGAAAGTGGGAACCAATGGGCACATTTCTTTCAGGAGGCCTTCTTCATTCTGGCACAGTTCCCCTTCTCATTGGTTCTTCACCATATTTCTCCGTATATGGAGTGCTTCCTTGTCCCCCTTTTCAGCTCTTCTAAAAGCATAATCATGTATCTGCCTGTCATTAAATACAGTACCAAATTCTAGATTCTTCCTTCTACTGAGAACTCAGCTTCTGGTATCACCTTTTCGTGTACAATCTAAAGAGGGTATGGGAGGGGGAAGGTAAGTAAGCAGATTAGAGGCCTTACACAGTTTTGCAAAGTTATGACAAAGCAGAGCAGAAATCAATGCTTCTTTTACTCTGTATATCAATAGCATGTATTTTCAGCATTGATATTGATCCCCTGATTAACAGAGTGCTAGTGGGTGGGAACTTAGCAGAACCAAAATGCTTGCCATTCCTGCTCTAATGAATTAAACTACTATAGATTCTTTTTTACCAATAATTTATTTATTTATCCATCATATTTATATAGCCGCCCATCTCACAAAACGTGACTCTGGGCAGCATACAATAAAAAATTAAAAACAATTATATTAAAACAATCAACAATTAAAAATATTAATATTATAATTAAAAGGCAAGGAGAGAGCAACAGATATTAGCAACAGTGGAACTGCTTCAATAACTCACCATTTCCTTGGGGCCCCAAGGCCTGATGACACAGTAAAGTTTTGAGGGACTTGCAGAAAGTTAACAGGGGTGGAGACAGCCTCACCTCAGGGGAGATGATGTTCCATAGGACAGATGCCACAGCAGAAAAGGCCCATCTCCAGGGTCCGGCCAGATGCAGCTCCTTATCAGATGGGACCCGCAAAATACCTCTTCTGCCGGATCTGAGGGACTGAGCAGATGTAATTGGGAAGGGGCAGTCCCTCAAATAACCCGGCCATCATCATCATCATCATCATCACCACCACCACCACCACCACCACAATAAAATATCACTTGTTCTTCTTTGCTGTTTTATTTTAAGGAACTAAAGAATATGCAACATAAGGTGGTAGGCCTCTGCCTCAGGTTAAAATCAGAAGAAACGGCATGGAAGAAGGTGTACTGTAAGAGATATATGAAGTCTAATGCAGCCTATTTTGGTGGGATATGGAGCAACGTGGGAGGAAAGTTGTAACCTTTTACTTGTAAGGTTCGCTAGCCTGGATTCTATGATTTCCAATGAGACTCCAGACCGAGGTTTTTCCAAAGAAGGTTCAGCTTTTATTGTTGGCCAAGAGAAAAGCAGGGTGGACCATTCTCCGTCCAACTGGCAGCAAGGAGACAGAAAATTGCCACACCTCATAACAGATTACAACAGCTTTTATAGTACTTTAGAATAGCAGAACTTAGTAATGGATAATTTTTACAGCCAATCGAAGGAACTTAAACAGAATACATTATTCCCCGCCTTTGTTTGTTTCTATTAATTCCAGAATACATTATTCTCCTCCCCTGTTTGCTTATATTAATTCAAATGAGTTCCCTCCCATGAAACCCCTAACTCTAATTCCTTATAAGTCTCTGTAGACCCCTGTTCTGGGTCCTTCTTCCCTTTTTCAGGCCAAGGTCCGGCCAAGAGGAGGGGGAATGGGGGAAAACTGCAGACAGTTCCTCTTTTCAGGACCTTTGATATAAGCTAGTCAGACATTTAACCACATTTCTCCCCCCTTCCTTTTATCAGTATAACTTTTACTTTGCTCAGCGTCTTGTAACTTTCATGAGTTCCCCTACTTGCAAAAAGCAGCGTTTCTAGACTGACCTTTGACCGCACAGTCACTGTCAGCAAAAGCTTTGGGGTACAGAAGCAAAACAAGCAGTTAGCATTTAACCATTCCTTACATACTCAATCAAGTTTCTGTTCCAGTGGGAAACATTTTCTTCCTACTTGTTATTATATCATCTTCTTTGATAAGCTGAGGATGGACAATTTTGTTTTTCCAGGAAGACAATCAGCCTGCACTTGCAGCAGGTATAATTCTTGGCTTTGGGAATTCAAATAAACATGGTGCATTCCCGGGGAGCAGTTCTTGTGTCTTCATATTCCTCTGATGAATAACAAGCAAAAGAATGCCACCCCCCACCCTACCTTCTCTGCCAAATCCTGTCTGCGCTCCCCTTTCACTTGCTCAGTGCTTATGTGACTGAAAGTTTCAATCTTTCCTATTGCACATTAACAAATGGCCACATACAAATCCTGAAGAATCAATAACTTGGAAGCAGATTAAAAGAAGCTAAGAAAGATTTGTGTTCTCAAACTGCGGGGGAATTAGTAGCAGGTTTAAAAATAGTCATTTGAAAAATATTCATTACAAGACTTTTTAAAAAAAGCCTTTAAAGATAATGTGATGGTTATGATTCAAAATCACTGGAAATAAAAGTTGTAGCAGATGATGTTTAAATAGTACAGCCATCCCTCAGCTTAGATAGTAAAACATTGGATCTTAATGCAACATATTTCACACATATGGATCAAATTTCCACTGCAGTTTCCGTCATTTATGTAATGAGGTCAGCGCATAAATGATCTGAATCCCTCTCATGCCTCGTTCAACACACTTTCAACACAGTTTCTTCAGTAACAGGTGCACAGTTCTCCCAATCAGTCCATTCATGTATGAAAATGACAGCTTATTACGTGTATTTGTTGACCAATTTCCTCTTTTTTCCTCTGCTATCCCCATATCCTCCCAAAATCTATTTGAAAATCTTCCTCACTCTCCCAGAGCAGATATGGGGAGTGGTGAATTATTACATGGATACAGTTGAAAGTTACTCTTTTTTAATATTTGTATTATGAAACTATTCACTTCAATGTAATTTGATTGAAATAAGGTTCAAGACAATTCAATCAAATTTAGTCTTAGTTGTGGTTGGCCTCCTCTGCCTATGTTTTGGAGTGCAGACCCAGCGTGAGGTTTAAAAAAAAAGTGCACTCTTGTGTTAAATTATATGTGCTGAATGAACAGACTTGTACCCCCACTTTCAGCAGCCTGCCAGACACAAAGCTGTCAGCTCAGACATACCTAATACAGTGCACATCTTCTCTAGACCAAGGCTCAGATGGAACATGTACCCAGGAAAATTACCTTCTTCCCTGAGAAGAAGGCAGAGAAAAGGTTTTTTTATTCCTTGAAAATCCAAGCCAAAATTGGCATATGAAAAAAGGAGAGAAGGAGCCTCTCTCCCTTACGCCTCTGATTTAAGGTTTTACTCTGCAAAAATCTGGAAAAATCCAGGAGAAGCAAGTAGGGTCTGTTTGCTGCAGCAATTCTTTACCTCTCAGATATAGGTGAATAGTTCTGCCAGGAACTTGCAATTTTGGGGGGGTGCAGGGTCCGCTTCTTTTTTCTTCAGATCAATCGAATGTTGATCCATTGCTTGTGACAGGAATTGACAGGAACCTTCAATTGGACTTGTGAATTACTTCAATGTATGCACACTAATTAAAATCTTTATTGTCTCTGATGTTTATTTATTTATGCAAGCTCAGTACTTTTGAGTATTTTGTGCAGCTTGGAATATCTTTGTTTCAGATTTCCTCTAAATTAGAAAACAGATTAATATCCTCTTCTAATCTTTCTGTTTCCCTTCTGGAGCTTTTTGTGTTTGAGCAGCCTTATATTTTTATGAACTTGGCTAGTGAATGTTTTATATGTAAACTATTTGAAGCTTATTTAAAGCTTATTTAATTTATTAAACAAATAAATTTATTTAAAGTTTATATTTAAACCATTTAAAGCTTTAAAGAATCCTCTCTTTTTCTTTTCTTTTTAATAAGACTACTTATCACTTGTAAGATTGTTCTGTCTCCCAAAGGAGGGGAAGGGCTGATTTCTGTAATCACATGATTCATTCTACAGGCTCAGGTTGTGGTACTATAGAATTAATCAAATTTTTATTGGCTTCTTTTTCTTTTACCTGCCAGTAAGGTGTACTGGCTGTGTGATGCCTAATCATTGCAGCACTCCACTATGGGGTGCGGGGGAGGATGCCAAGTAAAGGCAGCATCCCCTGAAACATAGCTGGTAAAGTATTAACTACTGAGTAGCTACACCAAGGCAGGAAGGTACGGCCAGGTTTGTATACCCAGAAAAATTCTGGGAGGAGAAGATTTCACCTTCCAGGCTTAGCCCTGCTGTTACACAATAGTAAATGGTTAACATGAGTGTACTACAGTTATACGTGCTGGTTCCTCCTTCCAAGCATTGTGGCTATCCAACTGCCATTCTGTTATTTAAGGGTTTAGCATGTTGTACAATCACTGTTTTGTATTTTGCCCACAACAGAGTGAATGGTTAAATTCCCTTTGCATAGGAGATCAGTCTTGAGAAAAAAATCAGGCTTTTAAATTCTGGTGCTGTGTTGTAGAATGTTAAATCACTGCAGAAGATTTACTTGGAGGAAAGAAGCTAAGCACTCAAAAACAGTTAGAAATGTACTGTGAGTTTTTTTTTTTTTTCCTCTCTCTCTCTGGTGTCCATTGGAAAGACAGATCATAGCAGACCCCTTTTTTGTTAACACTGTTCAGATAGAAATGAGTGTTTGTGTGCATGTCTGTGTGTGTAATTTGAATTGTATTTGCTAGTACAGTCCATAATCTTGAGGTGTCCAAGCTTCCAGTTTCCACAGACTTATGTACATCCCAAAGCATAAAGATTTCCATGATTCTATACATATTCCAAATAAGAACCATAAATACATACACACGTTGGGTGGTATAGGCTGACAGACTTTGTGCAAGTGGAATATTTGATTACCTGGAAGCTAGGGAAACTGTATTAGCAAGCACAAATCCAATCTTAATGAATCCTCTGCATGCATTAGAGCAGTGTTTCTCAAACTTGGCAACTTTAAGATGTGTGGACTTCAATTCCCAGAATTCCCCAGCCAGCTTGCTGGGAGTTGAAGTCCACTTATTTTTGGCCACAAAATCGTGGTTTCAGCCCAGACCTTTAGCCCAATGAAAGACTGGACTCGAGAAATTCAGTTACTCATTTATTAAGGCACCTTAGTAAGTGAGGACCCCTTCTCAAGAAGGAGCCCCGTGAACTGGAAGCATGAATCTTTTATACCTTAAAAAAAAAAAAAACAGCATCATTATCTGAGATTACATGATTGGTTACATAGTTAAGCATGTGCACTTAAGGACAAATATCCCATAATAACACATCTTCAAATCACATGTATCGGTTCCATGACAATTTCTACATCTAGGGCTTTCAGTTGTTTTTGAGACTTTATTAGTTCTATCTTCAAATGCTATCAGAAAGTACCTAATTTCACACCTGATCAGCACTGTTGTTCTTAGCCGAGTTGTTAGCTTAACCACGAAGATTGTTGTCATGTTTGCAGGTTCAATTCTTGTTTCTTTCTATTAACCCAATTTTGATGATATCAATATCTTAAAAGTTGCCAAGTTTGAGAGACGCTTGCCTCGTCTCGTGTCTCGTCTCATGTCAGAAATGCAGGAACTGGAAGGGAGATAATTATTAATCTAAATTTTAAAAAATTAAAAACTTTAATAAACATATAGATTTATATAATTCTTGCCCAATGCTGGGCCACGTTGATGGCAAAGATAAGCAATTTTTGCAAGACCAGTAAGTATGATGTACTCTGTGTGCAGGAAACTCATTGAGGAATTTATCAACGGCATCCCCATATAGTAGGAATGAAACTTGCTATTGAGAGACACTGATTTAGAGTTATGTATTAAAATGCACCTGTATGTGCCACCAATAGCTTATGGCCCATGGAAAGTTAGCTACAAGTTAATCAAGAATATTCTAACCCCAATCATAAATACATTGCTGTCTTCCCAAAGTATGTGAAATTGTAGACATGGCAGAACTACGGATAATGATATAGTCTCCTTCCACTACTATGAAACGTTTCAAAATGCCTTGATGCAAACCTATACCTAAGACATCCCAGAGAATTACTGAGAGTTTCTTAAGCCTACTGATTCAAAAAAGTCTCTTCTGCTTAAGAAGGATTATGATCTCTGCATAACTTCCTTACAACTATCTTCTAAGGTTCTCCAGTACCATAAACTCTCTTGCAGGAGAGGATGAGGTTAAGAGAGAGATTTGAGTGAAGAACACAAGCTAGCATAACACAGTAGCTAAGATAGTACAGTATGAATCAATCTCTGTTGAAATGGAATAGATATAAAAAAGATTAATATGTCGCTCTTTATCTTGGGTTTCAGACTCACAGTTGCAGTTTAAACCATCAGCTTGGTAGTTTGGGAATCAAAACAAGGATCTCCCTAGAAAATTGTTTGTTGTATTTTGGTTTGATCAAAGGCCTTGATGATGAGCATTGCCAGTCACACACAGCGCAGATGCCACAAAGTGCAGTCATGTTCACACCTAACCACATTGCAATTGATTTTTAGGCCATGGATTCAGGTGCTTGGTGGAAGTGTATTATATTTATTTTTAGAAAGATATTACATAACTCTGATTGGGCATGAAGATGCAAGTTTGGACAGATTAAACACATAGTATGAATTAGTTATAGAGATTATTTATGAAAGAAAATTAGCTTTCTACTAGGGTTCTTCCAGACCCTGAAAGCATAAAAAAGAAAAGCTTCTTCTTCTTTAAGTTTATTCTGATTCCAGCGGCTTAGATTTACTAAATGTTTCTTATTTGAAAGGATCCACCCAAGAAGGGGGCAATGCTTCCTTTGATTATGGTATCTTTTACTGATAAGCTTGAAGAATCTCCGATACAGATTCAGTATACCTTATTTACTTACAAAATACTCCCAAATCCCCCAAAAATCAAATAGAAGAAGGCACAATAATTACAACCCCAAGCAAAAAATGTGCATGCCTCAATATATAACATATATTGTTATATATCGGTTGCCTGGGCTGTCATTGGTACAAATAGAAAATCCTTAGGAAATTTATTTCAGCATATGATATATATTTTATGGTTTGTGAATCTTTTATAAAACTAGGAATACACCTGTCCATTATTCAAAGCTTTTTTCACTGCCCATATGATTGTGTGGTCCTCTGAAAGGGTAAGATTCACTGGATTTATGGTAGTTTTAGAAAGACATACCCTACTTATCTTTGTAGATAAATCAAGTTCTCAATAAACATCAATATGCAAATAGACTTTTTGTATCCCTAGAATTTCTTTCGTCTTAAGCTATGCTTCTAAATATTCCTATATTTCCCATCTATTAACTTACATCTATTGTAACCTTTTTTCAACAAATTTACATGGTGATAAATGAAATAATATACTTTAAAATTAGAAACAGATTTGTGCTTACATTCTTGATATTACTGTATAATAACTTTAATTTAAGCCATTGGAATTGTTTGATTAAAAATTGAGCAACTGGACTTGTAGTGAAAACTTTGATTTTAAAAAAATCTATCCCGTTAGTAGTTGACGCAGAGTCCTAAGTTAGGTGGTCTTCAAATATTTGCTCTATGTGAGCTGAAATAAATGAACTTAATTTGTAATGATAATTTGAGATCTTGAGTTAAAAAAACACCTTTTTGTTGCTCTTATTGTAAATATTCCAAATAATCAGTGCAGTATATAAATATGTCATTGTGTTTGCATCTCTCTCACTTTTTAGGCATCATCAGATGAATTTGGGCAACTAACCTTAAAAAATCTATAGAAAGAAGTGGGGAAAGTAACATAAAAGATCTTATTTATAATTGATTCCCTTTGGAGAAAATATTTGGTGTAAAATGTTTGGGGTCAGCTAAAATAAAAGGATGATATTCTAGATAGATAATTCCCATTTTTAACCCATTTATTTGTTTTCATGTCCATATTCTAAAATAAAAATCATACGAATGAATAATATTCCAAAGTGAAAAAGATCAAGTATTCAGCTAGATTATGGCAGTTTTTGTTCTTTAAATGTAATTTACTTTCCAGATAAAACAATGAAGACTAGAAACACTAATATTAAGTCCTCCCTCCCCATTCCAATTGGAACTGATTCTAAGCAGTTTGCACACAATATTTATATAAAGTTAAAGTTAAAAGGTACAAAGTCTAGAACAACAACAACATAGTATTTACTGATCTACTGATTTATTTGGCAATGCATGTACAAATCTAAGCTAAAACTGTGATGTTCCATTCTTTTGCAAAGCTTTTGTTGTGTTCAAAGAAGTCAGTGCAATCCTATAGATTCTTGAACAGTTTCACATGTGAAAAAGGATTTACAGTATACAGGCTGAGACTCTTTTTTTTTTTCATGCTAGTATCCATAAGATATACATTTTTTGATACCGGACAATTAAAAGTGTGACCTAATTGCTAATAAAATTTACATTGCATATGCTACATGATATGCAGGTTACAGTCTCACATCATTTCCTGTACGGCTATTTGTATTCAGTCTAATACCTTCTGTGAAGCTTTATGTAAAGGCCGAAAATAAATAATGTAACCTATACATCCCTCAGAAATAAGCTCCTTTGATTCTAATCTGGTTTATTCCCAGGTAAGTGCATATGTGATTGCATCCTATACTATTTGCCTAGAGATTTTTATTTATTTGATAAACTAGTACCTTAATCAAAGACTATTTGATTGGATATATGAACTTTCATGTGCTTCTGTATAATCCACAAAGCATCTCAGGGAACATAAAAGTTTCTTTCCTTTCCTATTGTTTCCTAGACATTTTGAAATTTGATTTGAAATATTACTCCTTTTCTTTAGAATAGAATTTCTTTAGCATACACCCCAGTTTTCTGCTGAGCAATGTGTTTTGCTCTGCTTTGCTGATGTTTATTAAAGGAAAAATCCATTCTGATCTGGTTTGCACTCAGAATGGGGTTTTCTTTTAACTTTTAAAAAATTCAATATGTGGGAAAACTGCCCAAGTGCCCTTCTCTTAGATCAGTTGCAATCCCTTCTGAGGTGCTGTTGTGGAGTACAGTGGCCTAACCTCTTATTAAAAGAGATTATTATGGTTGGTCGCACGGTCAGCCAGATGGGATTTGGCATTTTTATCCACCTATTGAGTCCTTCCCAAGGACCCAGAATAGACAGATGTGGTTGTTTGATGGTGTTAAAGGTATCGTCGCAGGATGTAAGCTGTTCCAGGTAAAGATGCCTTTTGCAATTATTATTATTATGGTTGGTCGCACAGTCAGCCAGAAGTTTAGATGGGATTTGGTATTTTTATCCATCTATCAAGTCCTTCCCAAGGACCTGGGGCAGGCAGATGTTGCTTGATGGTTTGATGGTGTTAAAGGTATTGTCACAGGATATAAACTGTTCCAGGTAAAGCTGCCTTTTGCAATTGACTGAGGTGATTTTGTCATTGCCGATGGTCTTCAAATGGTGCTCCAGATGTTTTGAGATTGCATCTAAAGCGCCTATAACTATTGGTACTATCTTTGCTTTCTTTTGCCACAGTTGTCCTACTTCTATTTGCAGGTATTTTGTTATTTTCTCCAGTTCTTTCTCTTCTCTTCTGCTGTCTCCATGTATTGCCATGTCCACTATCCAGACTTTTTTGTCTGTCTTATCAACAGTTGTTAAGTCTGGGGCGTTGTGTGGCAGGTGCTTGTCTGTTTGAATTCTAAAGTCCCAGAGCACTTTAGCATCTTCATTTTCTATTACTTGTCTGTTTTGTGTCCCACCAGGTCTTGCTTGCAGGCAAATGGTATTTCTTGCAGATATTCCAATGCACCATTGTTGCTACTTTGTCATGCCGTTGTTTGTAGTCAGTCTGTGCAATCTTCTTGCAGCAGCTGACTAGGTGGTCCACTGTTTCTTCAGCTTCTTTGCAGAGGCGGCATTTGCTGTCTGTTGCTGTCTTCTCCATTCTGGCTTTGTATGTATTTCTTCTTAAGGCTTGGTCTTGGGCAGCCAGGATTAGCCCCTCTGTCTCTGTCTTCAACTTTCCTCTCTTAGCCATTGCCAGGTGTTATTGTTATCTGCTTTGCCTGCTAGTTTTTTTGTTTGTTTGTTTACTGGCCATGTAATACTTTGCCTTGCCATGTCTCTTTTCTATTCTTCATTTGGTCTTTCTTATACTTGGTCTCATTTGGTCTTTCTTTCTTCACTAGTTTGGTTTCTTTGGTATTCAGTAAGCCTTCATGGTGTACTAGCTTCAGTGCATCTTCTTCACTGTCCTTCAGATATTCTTCCAATGCCCTTTTTTCTTCTTCAACTGTCTGGGGTACTTATAACTTTCCACGCCCACCTATGCTCCTTGGTAAGTAGAGTCTGTCAATGTTGCTGCGTGAATGAAAGACATGATTCATTGTCATTATTTTGCTGGTATTCCTATCCAGGGCTTTTAGTTCAGATTGAGTCCAGTCCAGTATTCCAGCTGTGTATCTAATGACTGGAATTGCCCAGGTGTTGTTGTTGTTGTTATTTTAATCCTCCTTTTTTATATACAGTATATAACTAAAGGTGTCAAACATACCAAATACTCCTTCCTCCTCCTATTTTCCCCACAACAACCGTGTGAGGTGGGTTGGGCTGAGAGAGAGGGACTGGCCCAAAGTCACCCAGCTGGCTTTCATGCCTGAGGAAGGTCTAGAACTCACGGTCTCTAGGTTTCTAGGTCAGCACCTTAACAGCTACACTAAACTGGCTCTCTTGCCAGTCTCCCCCCCCCCCCCCCCCCCGCAATTGCCTAGGATCTGAGAGGCAGCCAGGGTTCTCAGCCTAGCCTAAGATTATGCATTTTAAGAGGAAGGTTCTTACCACGACAGTCTTTCCTGGGAATCATTGTCATAATTCAGAAACATTCCTTAGAAAATACCTGAGGAGTTGAATTGCAGCCCACAAAACTGGGTATGGAAAGAGCTGAGCCCAATTCTCCCTCCATGGTTTGTAGCAGTGAGTTGGAGCACGGGTCCTCTTATCCAGGAACTCTAATTTTCATTATGCAGAGAACTGGAAGTATGTTTGGTGATGTCAGACTCTACCTGATACATGTCTTGTGAAAATGAGATTGCAGGTACACATGTAATTTCATAAAGAACTTTTGATGGGCTTGTCTTTCTTTGTGTGCTAGGTAATGGAAATGTACCTTCCCTTCTGCGGTATTGCCATATCCAATGCTCAGTTGTTTGCTGCTTCCAGGAAGGAGTATGATAGAAGCAGAGTAAGTCAGAATAACAACAAGAATAACTATCACTAATATTATTTCATATACCAGCTGTTTTATCATGAGATAAAAGAAAAACTGACAATTTGCATTGTTATGGTACTTCGTAGTTTCAGCAAAAATAAACGTAATTGATATTACTGCTAATTTGTATTTATATTTTAATACTGCCATTATTATTTTTATCCAGTGAAGCAGTGTGGTCCATTACTTTAAATTCAGTTGGAAAAAGGTACTTTGAAACATAAGGAGCACAAATGCAGCACCTCTGTGTAGATCATTAAAGCAGCCACATTATTTTTCAAGATTGTGTGGTTGCCACAGGGAGATTTCTGTTGCAACCGCATGATTCTGAAAACAGACATGGCTGCATCAATAATGAGTTAGTATCTATGTACATGCTTTCCTGGGAATAAGTTCTGCCGAATGGTGGAATTTCCTTATTTGTAAATATGAAAAGGACTATGGAATATATGTTTCCTATTTTCTTATTCTTCCCCTTATATTCAGATAATGTTTGTATCTTCCTTATATTTTTATTTGCTAGTATTTACAGCAATTCATTTCTATTTCTAATGTGCCAGTGCTTTTAAACTAAATCACAGCTGATAAAATTTTATCAAGATTTTACGGTGCATAACCTACAAGAACACAGCACACGCTCGGTTCAAAGAGCTCTCTTCTGCTTTTAAGAAATTGATTATAGCAGAAAGAAAATTTCTGGTCTTATTTTTTTGACATTTCAGCTTTCTTGATTTCCCCTGTCTCTCTGCCAGATGGGTGATATTTGTGAGCACAGTAGGAAGCAGGGAGAATGGCGCGGAGGCAATAGACAGGCCCTTCTAAGTAAGCTTTCCTCACACATTTGCTTTGCTGTGCCTCATTTGTGAAATTCATGTGGGTTTAGTCATAGTCAGGTTCAACTCGCCTAATCTTCCTTTTTTTCCCCATTGCTTCTTGCTTTTTTTTGTTTGTTTCTAAAAAGAAATAAAAAGTTAAAGGAAAAAAATCCACAATAGTGGTGCTAGAAGCATTACCCCCAGTGGGTCAATATATGCCTCATCTTTAGGACCGGCACTGTGCAAATCCAGTTCTCATTTCCTCTGTCTATTCTAGGAGCTCAGTACATATGTCCCGGAAGGCCTCCTTTCCTTTTGGGACACTAAAAAAGATTTTGTTAGTCTGTGAGAATAATCCCTATCAAGATTCCAATAATGTGGGAACATAAAAAATAAATAGCTCCAAAGAATCCCTAAATTTAAAGGAGCAATAGGATTTTTCTTCTGCTCTTTTTTTTTCAGCTTGTGAGACTTGGATGTGCAAGTGGATAATGTGTACAAGGATAACACAATGCAAGAGATTCTGAAAGAAGCCTTGATTATTAGTCCTTATCTATACAACTTTCATGAAAAGACATACACATTATGTTTACCCCTTTTTTGGACTTCATACTTCTTTTCCTCCTCACTCAAACTACTACTGTTACTCAAAGCAAGCCTTGGTAATTAAGAATTGCTTCTGAAGTCAGCATAGGCTTTCCCGTTTTTCCCCCCCTACCCAGTCCAGATAGTAAGATCAATTGTCATAGTACCATATGATCATATTATCTGGATGGAGATGTTCAAGGGCATAAATGTAGCAGAACCTGGCCCTGCACAGTTTTCAGTGTAAATCTGTCCTAGAAATTTTAATATAAACGAAATACCATTCAAAAAGCTCTTTAGAAGTGAGTACTCATAACCAGTTTCTAGGTACTCTGAATGAGAAATAAGAACCCGTAGTGTAACTTTTGGCATTCTAGATATTGCTGAACCCTGGGAAGGAAATACTATGAAAGATTTAAAGATGTAGTTCAGTAATATATAGGATGCCTCAGGTTATCTTTTCCTAATGCAGTAAGGAAGGAATCTTTACATGTTTTTCCCTCTGACTTCGTCCATGCTCAAATCTGAGAGACAGGTAGTGTATACATTTAATAGATAAATAAATCTTGAACTACCCTTGCCTTAGAGCAGCATTTCTTAAACTTTTTTTTCTCTCAGGACGCCTTCCCACTTTTAAAAATTATGGAGGACCTGCAAAAAGTTTTGTTTGTGTGGGTTATATTTAGCAATATTGACCATATTAAAAATTAAAATTGATGCATTTGCTGCTGCTGCTTCTCACAATTGTTTGATGGGATTTTAATATGGTATTGTTTTTCAACATAGGCTGGCAAATAATTTTGATTTCCCAGACCCTTGAGAAGGTCTTGGGGGAACCCCAGGGGTCCTAGGACCGCACTTTGAGAAACAGTGCCTTAGAACTAGATTCTATTCTGTGGAAACAGCTTTTAAAGTAATTGTTATCTTGATATATTGGAGGACAATCAGTTGACAGATTGCAGTCCCTTAAAGGCTAATGTACCTTTTTGTGAAGTAGAGTCCGCTTCATCAGAGGTTTGGTTTGTGATTGTTTATGTTAGCTGAACATAAACTGACTGCTGAAGATAATATTTTGTCTGTTCAATGAGTGGACTTCAAACCACAAACACTTATATGATAATAAATCTGTTATTTTATACCTAATATTAAAATATTTAACATTTTATATTAAAATGCAAAATGCACTTTTTTATACCTAGTTTGCTTATAAAATCTGGCTCCTAATACATAGAGTTTAATTAATTTCTTCTTCAACCTACAAGTTGTCCTGTGTGAACAGAAAATCATAACCAAATAAACATGGTAGAATGTTATTCCTATGTTGACTTTTTTCTGTGCATTAGGAAGGTACTAGAAGGTGACCCATGTGCCCGTTCGCCTGCATCTGTATTAGTTTACCAGTTTCCTCCCTTTCATTCAGTAGTGGGCAGTTCTGGGCCCAATCCTATCCTTGAAATTCCCCCAAAGCGGGAGCGGGGAGGAAATAGGACTAGAAAATTTCCTTCTGCCACTCCTAGTGATTTCACCATCTTTCTGTAAAAATATCTGCAGTTCTTCAGCTGGTGATTGCCCACTTCTGCCTTAATTAGTGCAGTATGAATACGAGCAGGAATCGGCATCAACACACTGTTCTGTATTCACACTGTGTGGTGTCATATTTGCATACCCCCTGTTTTAAGGTTATAGCACTCTTAACAAAAACAAATCCCTTGTAAAATGCATGGTATTGGGCTGCCTGTAATCTATTCGTCTTAGCTACCATAATTATCAAGGCTATAATTCTGTTTGAGAAAAGATTCTTTTTTTCTTTTGTGACGTAATCACTCTGAAACATTCAGAAAAGCTACTCCAGGCATTTTTCTTGTTCTTTGCTAATACTTTTCAAGATCACTTTATATCTAGTTTAGCTCAAAAAATTAGTAGACCGCCACTGAGAATCAATTTGTTATGTTATAATTTGCCTTGTGAAACACATAAATTAGATACTAGAATCTGAAGCTATGTAGCTGTGAGATTAATTAACGCTTTGCATCTCTAGCTTTCAGATTGCCATGAAAGAAAAAAGAATGATTTCACGTTTAGCACAGTATCACGCAGGTTTATACCAAATTTGCTTGATTATACTTACTCTGTGAACTTTGGGCTAGATTATTGTTTTTATTATTATTTTCTTGGAGTCATTAAAGTATGTCAAAATATCTTGGCTAGTTCTTATAGAAAGCTAATATGGAACATTCCCCAGTCAGAAATAGTTTAATCAAAATGTATAGTTGAAATATATTCAAACCTCTTCTAAGGAAGCCAGATTGAGAACATTCTGTATTTATATGTTATAGGTACAGTTATCTTTTACTAACTGTGCATCTAAATTTAATTTACAAGTAGCTTAACCAGTATCCCAGAGTGTTAGTAACTGGTACTTTTTACAGCTCTTTTTAAAAACATTATGCAATTATTTATTCATTACTTTTGGAAACCAACTGTGATTGATTTCCATCCCATGTATGAAGGCCTTGCTGGAGGTGGTTAATGATCTCTTTGAAGAACAGACAGACTTGGAGAAAATTGTGAAAAAAATTATGCAACGAGCCCAGACTCTACTCAAGTGTGAGCGTTGTTTGGTATTGCTTCTTGAAGACATTGAATCACCAGTAAGTAGATCTTTCAGATTTTGGAAAATATATTTTATATAAGTGCCATGGTGTTTGTAAATATTTAACTAAGAGATAAAATAATTCAGTGTGTACTTAATACAAAGTTTAAAATTTGTACAGTACTGAGTTTTTGGTTGACTAAGCCGAAACAGCTGCAAGCTAATAAGGTGGAACAGTCATGAAGAATTGGGCACTCAACATACCTGATATTGCTTTTAAGCAGTGATGCCCAACACACTCTCCCAGTCTTTCTGATGGAAAAGACTGAGTGTAGACTCTTGTTCCTCATGCAGTAACATTCCTATTCCAAAGGAAGAAATTTCCAGCAGAAGCAGAAATGAACTGTTATGCAGTTTAGGATTTGGGGGTGTTTTCACTTAGCCTGCCAAACAATATTTATCCCTCCCTCCACCCACCTTTGAAACTGGGGAGATGATAAGTTCAGACAGGACTGCATGGACAATCCCAGCTCTTCTGCAGTGTTAAAGTTGAGAAAAAGAATAGCTGTTTATCATACACTCAGTGATATATTAGTTGAAGCCTGTGTTTTTAAAAAATATTTTTGAATGCATTGTGGCTAATTATTCAACCCATTAGACCCTTGACCTTTGAGTATGTAATCCACTGAAGTTAGTGGATATTCTTAGTTTCACTGAGCTTTGGGAAAGGATCATAATTACAGTGACCATATGTCCTTTATTATAAAGGACAATCCTTTATTTCAGAAGGCTGTTCTTTAGATTTATTTAATTTAATTACAGGTAATCCTTGCTTAACGACCATTCGTTTAGCAACCATTCAAAGTTACGACGCCATTAAAAAGTGACTTATGACGCGTGCTTGAAGTTATGACCATCACAGCACCCCTGTAGTCATGTGATCACGATCCAGGCGCTTGGCAACCAGCTTGCACTTATGACAGTTACAGTGTCCTGGGGTCATATGATTGCCATTTGCAACCTTCCCAGCTGGCTCCTGGCAAGCAAAATCAATGGGGAACTGTGTGATTCACTTAATTACCAAGTGATTCACTTAACGACCACGGTGATTCACTTAACGATCGCTGCAAAAAAGGTGGTAAAATTGGGCCCGGTCATGTGATGATTTGTTTAACAACTACATCACTTAGCAACCTAAATTCCGGTCCCAATTGTGGTCGTTAAACGAGGACTACCTGTATTTATTTTCTTGGTTTTGCTCTTGAATTTTCCTTTGTAAAGCAAAGTTATAAAAATTAATTTTTTTAATTCTTATGAACCTCTTTCAGATTTGCTCCCTTTTCAAGAAAATATGGACGTTGTAGTCATAGTTCAATGTTAGGACATACATAACATCCCAGGTTTCAGTCCCTGGCATATCTGAATAATCCTCTGATTGGCATCCTAAGAGCTACTTCAAATTAGTTCAAACAGTATTAAATTTGATACACTCCAATTTATTTATATATTTGTTTATTTATTTGATATGATGCCGGCAAACTGCAAATGACTCTGGGGTGTTCACAATATACCAAACAATACAAAAATAATATAACACAACACACAACAAAACAAAGAAAAAGAAAAGACCAAGATGGTGAATCCAGCAACCCCCCAAACATCCCACCAATGACTAACATCCTGCAAAGGGGGCACCAGCCACCCTAGCCCGAGGCCTGGGAGAAAAGCCAGGTCTTTATAGGCCTTTGGAAAGCCAACAGGGTGGGAGCTATCCAGATCTCAGAGGGAACTTCATTCCAGATGGCAGGCACTGTGACAGAGAAATTGTGCTTCCTGGGTCCTGACAGATGACCTTGTTTAATTGAAGGAACCTGGAGTGCACTAATATGCTGTTGGCTCAAATCGGCCAGGCAGATACCATGGGAGATAGGTGGTCCCTCCAATAACTAGGCCCTATGCAATGTAAGTCTTTATAGGTCATAACCAGCACCCAGAAACAAAGTGGCAACCAGTGCAGCTTGCAAAGCAGGGGTGTCACATGGACATATTGAGGCATGCCCATAACTGCCTGCACAGCTACTTTCTGGATTACTTGAAGCTTCTGAGTGGTCTTCAAGGGCAGTCCTACATAGCCCCAGATGTTCACTCAATACTCCAAACTTTCATTAACGTATCACAGTTCCTAATAAAATACTGCTATAAAAGCCATAGGTGTCTGCAGCAACCATGGTGATAAAGGAATGATTATATGTGTGCAATAACATGATGATGAAAATCCTGCTTTTTAATGTTTCTGTCCTAATATCTGATA
This sequence comes from Python bivittatus, assembly GCF_059951505.1. NCBI lineage: Eukaryota > Metazoa > Chordata > Lepidosauria > Squamata > Pythonidae > Python > Python bivittatus. Next base: position 19,265,947 of record NW_028277040.1, read on the forward strand.
CAGGCATGTAAATCGTGGGGTTTGCATTGTGATGTCAAAACATGTTTCGTCACTTAACCCCCCTCCATGGGCCTTTATGATAAGAGCTGGGGTATTGATCATATATTGTGTCAGTGATTGTAAGGAATTTCCATATTGAGGTCATAGATTCTCAAGTTGTTCTAGGGCAGAGGGGTAGTTAGAAAGCACAGGGTAGAGGAAGCTTGCTAAAATTAGGCTAAGTTTAGATTTGGTTGTGATTGACGGAATGGGACGCTGCCTGGGAATTTCATATCTGCTTTTTTAAGTGCTACAGTTGAAGAAAAGGAGTGTGTAGAGTGTAAAGAAAGAATACTTAAAATACTTTTTTAAAGGAAAGTATTATGAAAATGTTTCACTATTCACATTATATGGAGGTGTTCAAGTGACCAAAGAACACTCAAGACAAACTTGGTGATTTTGAGATCACACTTTGGAATGATATACTAATTTAGGATTCAATTAATTCTTGATTATTTAGACAGGGTTAAAAGAGCGCATTTTATGCTTTGAGCATAGATAGGGTACTTTGTGTTTATCTTTTATAATGAGATTATATATTTTTCTAATGTTGTATAATAAATTTGCAATGTATGACATGTATACCTTTTTTACCTTGACAGGAGGTGAAATTTACCAAATCCTTTGAACTGATGTCTCCAAAGTGCATTGCTGATACAGAAAATGGGTTAGACTTTATTCTTTTATATTAATCTTCTTTTTAGGAATAAACTTTGATTATAGGACAGAATTCTGTCTGTGAAAAGCTATTTCACCTTCATCCTAGAAATACAAATTAGAGGTTTTTTTTATTAATTGCACAATTTTTCATTTGTTACAAACAACTAATTTTGTTCACTTTTGTTCTGCTGTTGTAAGAGTATTATATATTTTTCTGCACTTAAACTCAGTATGTTATAGAACAGAAAATATTCTTCTTCAGATGGTATAATTGGTTACATTTCTATTATGTGGGAAACAGCTGCACAATTGTGACATGATTACATGGAATGTTATTTTAATAAACAGTGATCTAAAAGATTTGATTAAGTCCTTTTCTGCCATTGGCATTCCCTATGGACTTCATCCAGTTTATTAACCAGATCCATGCTTACTTAGCTTCAACAAATTGAAGATGCTTTCACAGTATTGATAGGTCGATCGATGTGATAATGGAAGAGCAATGATGCCTTCTTCCTTCCAGCCAACTTTCATGCATTTTTTGGCTTATTTGTATTTGATTTTTAGCGTTGAAAATATTATTTAGCTGCATAAACATTATTATGATAGTTTAAAACTTTGGACTGTTTCTTCTCTCCCGCCACCCCATCCCAGCAGCTTCAATATGGGAGTACCTTGAAGGTACAAGATGAGTACTAATTGAATCACCACTTTAAAAAATAAAGTCGGATTTTTAATACTTAATTAGTTGGCCATGTTTATATAAGATCTCTGTATCTCATACACAGTATATTTCAAGGACAGGAGTAGAAAGAAATAAAGGTATGTTTAGCATAAAATAAAAGGTGCAGATCTAAGGGTTCATTGAAACTTGGGAAAATTGTGATATTGTTGTAGTATCTAGCTTGGCTTATATACTTCTTAAGAATATTTAGCATGTAATTTGCTTCTAACTTTTATGTAGAAATAAGAGTCCAGAAATAAATCTGACATATTGTTCTCAGAACATAAACTGAGAACTGTGCTGACTGCCACTCAGTCTAACATAACAAAAAACATTTTCCTCTCTGCAAAGTAGTGTTGAACCCAGAAAATTTGCCATAACCATGTAATTTTTCCTCTAACCGCCCTTTTTTCCAAGTAGTTCTTTCTGTTTCTCTCAGAGAAACAGAACTCTCATTTCAGTTCAGTTCTACTTACACTCATACCATATTGGGGATTCTGGACTCTTCTGGCTTCGGTTACTGTAATTTTTCTTGTATTGTTTGCATAGGAAATGTTTGGCGTTCATGTTATTTTTACATTTCTTTAGTTATATGCAGTAATCCTTGAGTGTTACGTGGAGCTATCAATCCACATTGATAGCTCCACATAACACACAAGGATTACTGCATATTGGAGGGGGGTTGGAGGCAGTCACTTACCTTACTGAGGCTCAAGGCTGGAAAGGGACCAAGCCCGGAATGGCTTGGATTGGAGTGGGTCCTTGGCTAACGACCGGTGCAATTCACTTAATGATGACAATGGGCTGTGACAGGATTGCTGTTGCTAAGCGATGTGGTCATGTGACATCTTGCGTTACAACTGCATAGTGATGAAAATTCCGGTCCCAATTGTGGTCTTAAGTCGAGGACTACCTGTATGTGTCTGTTATGATCTTTGCCTCTGTGGAATTGTGAGATCAGTAGTGTTTTTCAGTGAGATAAATAAAAAGGTGATACCAAGACAGAAAACAGTTTAAAGAAAACAAGAGTAAAGGGGAGATAAGAATTTAAGCTTTTATTGGCTGGATCCAAGAAATCAAATTATCAGGATACCGCATCTTTATTTGAGTCAGTACTAAGAACACTCCAGATGCCATTATATTTAGGTAAGGTAAATAATAGCAAAAAGAAAAATAAAATATTAAAGATAAGCCAAAAAACAAAAATTGCAAGTGCTTTCCCCCTACCCACCTCCACCCAACAAAGGATAGATTGCTTTGGGAATGTACCATGTCTTCCTTTCATGGTGACAAATCAATGTTGCTGGGAAAATGTGTTTACCATTCAACACTTGCAAAAGTTGCATGAATACTGGGTTTCATGTAAGTCATTCAAGGGTTTATTTATAGGCTTGTCTGGGAAAAATATGAGCTGCAAGTTGGAATAACTGGCAGGCAGAAAGCAGATGCCTGTGGACTCTAGAAGACTGTGCATTCAAGAATAGTAGAAGTAAAAGAGGGATGAAAAAAAACTCATCTTCAAACATAGCCAAAGAACCAGAGCATTTAAGAATTTGAGTTCATGCTCCTTTACAGATCCAGAGATATGTGACTGATTCAAGCTAACTGAGTTATAGAGGCAGAATATTCACCTTGTGTGGTAGTCCTCAACACTAAGAGCTGCAAAGGATGGGCCTCTGTATAGGAATTTTTATGTCTGTCCTTTTTGGTTACTGGAAGACCCAAGGTTATGGTTCCCTGCAGGTTATGGATTAGATCAGGGGTTTCAAATTTTTTTTTTTAGACCACAACCTGTTCATTTAAAAAAAAAATCCAGGAACTTCTGATCAACAGGCAAAGCTCTAGCGGTAGAAAATTGGCTGCCTTTGAGTGAATCTTCCCCCCTCCGACAAGTCTCTCATGGAAGCATATCAAGTTCTTGGGGAACCCTAGGGTTCAATGAAATCCATCCTGAAAAACCCTGTACTAAATCAGGCTAAAGATAAAATCTGAAGGAGTGAAGTTTCATTTCAGTAAACCTTATCAGTGGTAGCAGTATGGTTAGATCTGTCTGCTGTTATCTTGGCTATTGCAAGGAACCATTTCTTTCTGTATAGATACTGTTGTTGTTGTTGTTATTATTTATTCGTACTGTCAGCCAAATGTTTAGATTGGATTTGGCATTTTTATCCACCTAATGAGTCCTTCTCAAGGACCTAGAATAAAAGGCATAACTAAAGGAAAATGCAAATCACCTTTCTGTGTCACCTCAACAATTTACCCCAGTTGTGTACAGATATAAGTATTGGGAGCACATAAATACAATTTATCTGCCCAATTTTTTGTTATCTAAATGTAATTAAGCTGCTCTGAATTTTTTAGGGTAACCCTGATACAAGATGATGGTTTCCATACATATTAAAGTGGGCCTCCAAGCAATAGCGACTACATTCTTTTCTTCCTCTGCTCTTTTTAATAGTTTCAAAGACAGTTTGGAGAAACCATCAGCATCTTATTCAGACTGGCTAGTAAATAATAGCATTGCTGAACTTGTAGCTTCCACCGGCCTTCCAGTGAATAACAGCGATGTTTATCAAGATCCTCGCTTTGAGGCAGAAGTAAGACATCTACCTATACAAGTACTCCATTCTATATTCTTTTGATACGCAAAATCTCAGAGAGCTTTTTAATAGCTAATCATGTTTAGCAAGTATACTATTAGCTGAGTGTTCCTTTTATCAACGGATCACAAACTCGGAAGAAAATACAAGATTTATAGCAGCATCCTCATGGTGTCAAAAAAGTTGATATGGTAGCTGTGACCACGTGTTTGAAGCCAAATCCGTTCTGTACATGTATTGAAGTCACACACATGTACACGAGTGGGGCTTCAATTGCATGGTCATGACTACCGTCCTGACATTTTGACCTCCCCCCAACACTCTTGAAGACTTGCCTTCTGAATTAACCCTTTCTCCATTTGATTTAGTCATTCTTAGAATAAGGATTGGAACCTTGTATCCAAATAATTGCCTGGTTAATTCAAATCAGTCTGTGAATTTTTGCTCCATTTCACAGTTTCTTAGCCTTCAGTACTTCCTTAGGAGTATCAGACACAATTGACTTTAACAGTAGATGCTGCAACTACCAAAATCCCCTACAGTTATGGTGTGCTTGACTCCTTTACCTTATTCAAACCTTCCGTGTCTGCCATTTACTTCCAGTCAATGACGTATTATTGCAGAGTCCTAAAATAGTTTTCTTTGAGTCTTTTTGAGGGTGTGGACAAGATGCAGAATTAGGTGAGAATTCACAGCAGTTCAATCCATACACAAAGCCAAAGGAGCAAAAGTGAAATTTTTACAAAGTCTTCTGTTTGTAGGAAGTCTATCAAGGAATGTCTCTAAAAGGCTGCATAATAGATTTGTTTTATCCCATATATTTGAAATAAATGCTCAGAACCAAACTCTAAGCTCTAAACAGGGAAACTGCTGGAGATAATTTTTCAGAAAGTATCATTAATGCCTAGGCAATATTTCCTGCCAAAAGGCATGCTGAAATAAAGCATATAATATTCTTATTGAATGTAGAGTTACAATTTCTCATATGCTCTTTTGATTAGTATGTAATGCAACTGATTAATTTTTGTTTCACTTTTACTTAAAGAGTGCATTAATTAAAATGCTGTCTTAACTTATTTGGAGAAAGAATAATTTTTTTATGAGGCATAAGAAGCAATAATTAATTCTTGATTCTATTGTCATTGATATTTAATCTCCAAAGTCAAGTTTTAGGAAGAGTTATTACTGAAGACAAAATTTCTTTATTAATAAAAATAACAGATATTATTAAAATAAAACAAAGCTAAGAACTGGTATTTGCCATCAGATTTTGCTTCTCTGTTCCTTTCTTGCACTACATTGAATTGCAAGTAAATTTATGATATATTTTACTTCTGAAATGTGTTTATGCATTTTTGGAAGCTTATTTATAACATTTGTTAGTAACTGTTCCATCTAGTACTTGATTTACAGCACAACAAAAATCACATGTTGAATTCCATATACTGTAAATTATTGTTTAAAATTATGAAAAAACAGCAAAGACTATTAAAATACAAAACAAAAGAAGGATCAGCAGAGTCTAAGCAGAAAAGCTTTTCAGAACATCAAGGCCTTCACATTATTTTCAGATTGAGATGCCTTCAATTAAGATGTGTAGGTACATATCATTTTTCCTGAAAATTATATAATTGTGTTATCATTTCAATCTAGCATTTTTTTTAATATTCAATGAAATGATGGTATACCTTTTGGATTAAGACTAAACCTTATATTATGGTAGCTATAAAGGTTTGTTTTTGATGTCCTAGGTTGATCAGATGTCTGGTTTTCATATAAAATCTGTACTCTGTGTACCTATATGGAATAACAGTCACCAAATAATTGGTAAGATACTAAGAATACCTTTTAAAAGTAAAATATGTGTTAATCCAGTGTGATATAGTTCTTCGTGAATTAATTATTGCGGTAATAATAATTAAAACTGTTTTTTTGTAGACTTGCAAATTAAATTTATATTGATATTGTTCATGTCAATATAAAATGACATAAAAGATGTGAATAGAAACAAGCTAGAATTATGACAAAGCTTTACTATTGGCTGTTTTTTTAATTTATTCTTAGTAGTAGTAATAGTGGTAGTAGTAGTAATATACTAAAAATAAATAAAAATCTGCTTGCAAAAATAAAACAAACAAAAGCCTATTTCTGAAGTGTCAAGTATTCATCCAGCATGTGAAGGGAGGATTAGGAAGAAAAGAAGATCAGCAAATGACAGATTGCTTCTGTTTCAAATTAATTATTATCTTAAGACATGGAATAGTTGTATAATGATTGGCACAAAGTTTGACACTCAGAGCTAAATCTAATTCAGCCAACATGGTAGGAAAAAAGCTAGTATTTGAGTTGTTTCATTTAGCTGAATAAGAGCTTTGATGATACATTAATAATCCAGTATCAGATGCTTTTGGTATAATAGCATTTATAATTTATACTATAAATAATAACAATTTGTGGTTTTTGAATTATGAGTTCTTGTTCTATGGCAGTTCTTCTTTGCTAATTTATTCATGTATCTATGTTTATCATTGTAAATACACAACCTTTCTTTAAAATATAAAATCAACTATGTTTGCTAATTCTTTGGAAAGGGGTTGCTCAAGTGCTGAATAGACTTGATGGGAAGCCTTTTGATGACGCTGATCAGCGACTCTTTGAGGTAAGACATGTCAAATTAATGCAGTTTAATTACTTAGGATGGAATGCCACATATATAGTTCTATAGATGACATCTTCCTGAAACATGTGTTGCAAATAAAAAGACTTACTAGATCCTTCTTGGATTACCTGGTTTTCAGTTTAGTAGTGGTGGCAGATATTTTTAGAACCTGTGGTGCTGTATGTCTGCTTTCATCATTTGTACAAGTGATAATCAAAGAGACAATTGAATAATAAAATTAAAGTGGAAGATTGAATCTACTATTCTGAAAGCACACCAAATTTTGCTCTTCCAAATAAATGAAAACTTTGGGCTTAAAAAATAAATAATTATGCTTGCATATTAAACACTGATAATGTAATAATTCCATCAGTATTTGCATACAATCAGCACCATAATCTTGCCATTGCTTATAATATAAATACTGTGCCTTGTGATAATGTTTTATAAAACTTTACAGTACCTCAAATTAAATTCCTTATTAAAGAATTAAGTTTTAAGAATTATTCAATGATCACTCGCAGATTCTGATCAAAAGATAATTCTTCAATTCTACTCTTTTCATTATTCTAATTCCATGTCCAATTAGGTTGTGAAAACAAATTTCTTTTTCTCAAGTGCTCAAAAAATGAGTGGCCCAGATAATGATTAACAGTAGTCAACAGTGTGGAAAACAGTCATGTTCAGAACAAAAGATGCCTCTTTTTAATGTTTGTTTCAAGAACAGAATAAAATGTGTCTTTTTCAAGCAGTCTTCTGAGTTGTCTGTGAAGTTCCAGAATTTTGTCTTGCTTCTTGCAATTGGAATGTTGTCTTACCATCTCCAATTCAAAATTATGTTTGAATTTTCCAGCTTGAGCCAGTACATCAGCAGGGATTTGTCGTGGATGATTTGAGAGATTGAGTTTTGGTGTAAAGCAGTAGCCATTTAGGGACACAGGGGGAACTGAGGGAGCCATTCTGGATTTGACTGCTGTTAGTGAGAGATGCACCAAAGAGTAAGAGTTGGTGAGAGTAAATGCAAAGAATACTAATACAATTGTCTTCTTGAATTCAGGTGTAGTGTGCACTATGCATGCTCTTGTGTGCTGTAGATATTTGGGATACCTTTAAAAATGTAGTACATGTTCATCTTTAAAGGCACCCTGTAAGGTCCATAATCAACAGGATAGAAGAGCATACAGAGAGAGGACACACACAGCTAAGCTTAGCGAGCTAGCAGCATAATATTCTTTTTTTCCAAAAAAGTTCCCTATGATGGTTTGATTTGTTGGTTGATGCTGGCTGTTTGGAACTTTTGAGCGCATTTAAAAAAACAAAAATTAACTATCTTTGGTTGGCTTGTTGAGCTTTTGGTGCTTTTTAACATTTTTGTATACTCTCATGCCCTGTTGTTTGTGGAGGTTGTAGAGCACATACAACAACAACAACAACAATAGTGGGGTTGTGTGGCTTGCATGCTCTGAGGAGGATGAGAGCTATGCCAGGGGTTCAACCATACTGGATAGGTCTCATCAGAGGAGCCAGACGAAAAGCATCTCTCCCATAAACAATAAGGTGAGATATAATTTACAGAAACCAGATCAGTCATCGCCCGGATCAACAAGGATCGCACTAAGTGTTCTAGTTCCTGGACATCTGGTGACAAGTGGGCTACAGGACTCAGGACTGTTGGCTGAGCATCCAGGGCCAGAAGCTGCAGAACTACTGGAAGAAAAGTTGTTTATCAGTCGCAAATATACAAAGACTGAAAACAAAGAAATAATGATTTGATATTACAATCAAGTCCAATGAGAAGAGGATATCTGAAAAGAATGCACCAGTTCTGGAAAGAACAGCATCCAGAATCAGAAATAACAGAACAAAGGCTAGCAGATCAATGTCGATTTATAGTACAAAATAAAGTATTCACAGAAGTAGAATTGAAAGAACTGCAAATGTCTACCCAGGGCAAAGAAATCAAAGCCTTGCCAGAAGTAGTTCAGACATTAGAGCGTTCTCCTCAGAAAGAACAAAGCCCTCTAACTAAAAAACGAGGAATTGAAACAAAGAATAACTGAGCATCTAGAACAGCACAAAAACAACAGAATAAGGTTGCCTGCATTGAAGCTTGTTACAAAAAAACGGCTAGCGCAAGTATTAAAAGATGTCAATACTGTAATATCAAATACAAGCACCAGCAAACTGCAAGAAACAAACCAACTGATATATAGCATGGCTGCAATTATAACTGAATACCTTGGATACAAAATCAACATACAAGAAAAAAAGCCACACAGTGCCCCACCAAAATGGAAGATCAGGTTGGAAAATAAGATCAGCATGCTAAGATCAGATGCAAGCAAGCCAGAAGAGATGAAAGAAAAGCTGAAGAACAAAAAGACCAAAGAATACCTGATCAAGAAATATCACCGAGAAACAAGGAAGATCAAGGAAGCACTGGAAATAATAAAGCAGCAAATAACAGCCATAGCCAAAAAGATCAGCAGATACAAAGCTTGAACTGCACACTAAAGGCATAATCTCCAATTTCAGTCAAATCAGAAATGTTTCTACCAATCCATCAATGGAGAGACTGCAATGAACCAGTAAACACCTGACAAAGAAGAAACCGTGCGGTTCTACGTGCAGCTATGGGACAACCCAAAGAAATACAACAAGAATGCAGCTTGGATAAAGGAGATAGATAAGAATAAAAAAGAAGCTGAAATGAAAGAACTTGAAATAACAGCAGAAATGGTGGAGAAAAGGCCAAGGAAGATCAAGAATTGGTCAGCATCAGGTGAAGATGAACTGCATGGTTTTTGGTTGAAACATCTGACTAGTCTGCAGCCACTCATTGCCAGTTTAACAACATACTGCAAGGAGGTGAAATTGAAGATTGGTTAACATCTGGCAAAACCTACCTGATAATGAAAGATCCAACAAAGGGGCAGCACCAGGCAACTACAGGCCAATTACCTGCTTACCAACAATTTTAAAATTGCTATCTGGTGTTGTAGCTGATGCAGTCCAGCACCATCTAACTGAAAACAAGCTCTTTCCCTCTGAGCAGAAAGGAAACTGCCAAACAACAGGAGCAAAAGATCAGCTCCTAATTGACAAGATGATTTTGGAAAACTGTAAGAGAAGGAAGACCAACTTAAATGTAGCTTGGATTGATTACAAGAAGGCATTCAACTCCCTGCCACAGGATTGGATAATCAAGTGCCTAGAAATAACAGGAGTCAGTAGAAACATCAGAAGCTTTATGCAAAGATCAGTGGCACAATGGAAGACACAGTTGCTGGTCAATGGTAATAAACTCAGAGAGGTTAATATCAAGAGAGGAATCTTTCAAGGAGATTCGCTATCATTACTACTGTTTGTGATTGCATCGATACCTTTGTCAACAGTAAGTCAGGCCATGGCTGTAAAATGTCAAAAATGTCTGCCAGGCCATCCCACCTCCTTTACATGGATGTTCTGAAGCTGTATGGAAAAACACCATCTGAAATAGGATCGCTGCTCAACACTGTCCGAATATACAGCCAAGATATTGCAATGGCGTTTGGACTGGACTTACCATCAACGGGAAAAATAGTGAAAACTGAAGGAATCAAGATGCCCAGTGGAAATAACATCAAGAATCTGGATGAAGATCACTACAAATACCTGCTCATCCTTCAAACTGACACATCAAGCACATTGAAGTCAAGAAGAAGGTTAGTAGTGAATACATCAGAAGAATGAAGAAGATCTTAAAGTCCAAACTCAGTAGAAGAAATACCATTAAGCCAAGAAGAAGAAAAAAGGGTGTTAGAAGAATATCTGAAGGACATAAAGAAGATGCACTGAAGCTAGGACACCATGAAGGCTTACTAAATACTGATGAGACCAAACTGGCCTACAAGAAAGACCAAATGAAGAATAGAAAAGAAACATGGCAAGCCAAGTATTACATGGCTAGTACACAAAAAAATTAGCAGGCAAATCAGATAACAACACCTGGCAATGGCTAAAAGCAAGAAAAAGTTGAAGAAAGAGACAGAGGGGCTAATTCTGGCTGCACAAGACCAAGCCTTAAGAAGAAATACATACAAAGCCAGAATGGAGAAGACAACAACAGACAGCAAATACTGCCTCTGCAAAGAAGCTGAAGAAACAGTGGACCACCTAGTCAGCTGCTGCAAGAAGATTGCACAGACTGACTACAAACAACGGCATGACAAAGTAGCAACAATGGTGCATTGGAATATCTGCAAGAAATACCATTTGCCTGCAAGCAAGACCTGGTGGGACACAAAACAGACAAGTAATAGAAAATGAAGATGCTAAAGTGCTCTGGGACTTTAGAATTCAAACAGACAAGCACCTGCCACACAACGCCCCAGACTTAACAACTGTTGATAAGACAGACAAAAAAGTCTGGATAGTGGACATGGCAATACATGGAGACAGCAGAAGAGAAGAGAAAGAACTGGAGAAAATAACAAAATACCTGCAAATAGAAGTAGAACGACTGTGGCAAAAGAAAGCAAAGATAGTACCAATAGTAATAGGTACCTCGGGTGCAATCCCAAAACACCTGGAGCACCACATGAAGACCATCAGCATTGACAAAATCACCATCAGTCAATTGCAAAAGGCAACTTTACTTGGAACAGCTTACATCCTGCAACGATACCTTTAACACCATCAAACAACATCTGCCTATCCCAGGTCCTTGGGAAGGACTCGATAGGTGGATAAAAATGCCAAATCCAGTCTAAACATCTGGCTGACCATGCAACCAACAACAGCAACAACAACAACAACAATATAACAAGCTTGTATGGCACCCAATTCATACAAAATGTCTGTACTGGTCGGTTTCAGCTGGTTGTTGACTTTTGCTGTGTGCTCGCTCTGTTCATGTTGCTGTGCAATGTTGATGCAGACTGTGGTGCAGTTTATTTGTTCCTTTGGCAATAGAAATAAAAAGAAGGGTTTTTTTCTGATAAAGCATACATGCATGACTCATTCTCGTTCTTTTTCTGAGTGACTGAGAGATTTAGAAAATAAACTTAAGCAGCAGTGTAGGAAAGCAATTTAGTGTTTTCCTTGTAAGACTTTTTCCCTGCACAGCGGTACGTACTGTCTTTCTTTCAATAATGTTCTCATTCCAGCAAGCAGAAGTGTATTTGTTTATTGATGTGTTTATTCATAAGCCAGCTTCTGCCAGGCTGCCAAAAAAGATAAAACTTCCTATTGAAACTGAAAAATAAGAATAGGGGTGTCAGGAGACAGTACATGTTGCTGTCTGTAAGAAAACCCATATTAAATAGGGAAACGGTCAATGCCCCCTCCCCCTACCCCCTGGACAAGAATGCCTGAAGCTTTTACAGTATAGGAAACTTCAACTTTCTTTCTTATTTTTGGGGTTTTAAACAAAATAAACCTTTGGCTAATTTTTATGCAAGTTGACAAGCCAGTAGCTGCATAAACCGCCACTCTGTGTAATCTCATGGTCCTGGGAAGGAAGAACCTCACTGTTTTCACTGTTTCCTGTGGCTGGAACAAAGCATTCAAGTGGGACTGTTTTGTTCTGAGCTCAGACAGTATGTGTTTTCTAATTCATGCACATCCTAGTAACCAGAATGTTGCTTTCTTTATGCCATTCATTATTACTAAATTTTGAAATTACCTATATTAAAGCTAGACTTTTTTTTTTTTAGGCTTTTGTTATATTTTGTGGCTTGGGCATCAATAATACTATAATGTATGACCAAGTGAAAAAGTCCTGGGCAAAGCAATCTGTGGCTCTTGATGTAAGTATAATTGAAAATCAGGTATTGTTTTTTAAAGCCTTTTATGAGGCTGGTTGAAAGAATGCTATGTCCCTTCACACCACAGCAGTTCAGTACCTGCATATGTATTAGGACTATTGCCTTTCCACCTAACTCTTTTCAGTTACACATTCTTACATCCAGCCAGTGTTACGAGATAGACTAGATCAGAAACTGTCTCCGCAGGAAGACTAAACTCTACTTTATTGAGACAGGCTCTAGTCACAGAATCTTGCAAGTCTGCCTGCGTTTTCCCTTCCCTTTCTTTAAAAGCCCAGGGAGCCAATGGGTATAAAGAATAAGGAATATGACCTACAAAGAGATATGGAGGAACTGTTACCTAGGCAAAGGGAGCTGAAGCATTGTTTAAGCCCAGAACAAGAAGATAACATTTGGAAGTGGCACAGACACCTCCCTAACTCACAGAATTATAAGAAGGAGAAGAAGGTTCGGCACAATCGAACTTGCAATATTCTGTTATTATAGCCAATCTCAGTAAAAGTAGTTTTAGCTTCCCTGGGGAGTTGATTTCTTGGTCTGGTCTACCTAGTGGGGCTGTCAGTGGGGAGCCAGTCTGGGTCTCTTTCTAATACTTTCCTGCCTCCCTTGGCTTAACACTGGTTCTTCTGCACTTGTGCATTCTGGATCAGTTCTCCAAGGTCATCTCTGTGGCCCCCTAAGACTTGAGACAGGAATGCCCACAATCCAGGTAATGGCCTTGAAGATGATGATAAACTATTGATTGAAAATCCAGTTTTTTCCAACTGGGCTGACCCCTTTAGTTTTTACAGATAACGTCTCTTCTTCTTGGCAACAGACTGTACTGTAGAGCAGAAGTTAGCACAGTATGACCTCTGCTCACCGTTCCTAATCTCTCCAGGTTATGACTAAGCTAAACAACTACTTGCCCAAAGAATAAAGGATATGGAGTTCCAAGCTGAAGCTAAGAAGCTGCCTCTACATGGCAGAAATTGAGTAAACAAGGGCATTTGGGTACCAGCAAAATGAATGCAGAATTTTACTTTCCCCAGCCTAAGGATGGCATTTTTCAAAGCCAGACACAATATCTTACCATTTGCATTGTTGCATGACAAATGCTCTAAAAGCCCATGAATTGAGTGCACCTGCCCGTGCAGTGACAAAGAGATCAAAGCCATTTCATGTGTATTATTTATATTGTAAATTTTACGGGGATGTTACATCTATTTATATTCTGCCCCAATAAATAAATCCCCAGGAAGGTCAGATAATTTCTATGTGAATCTTCTTTTAGAAGACATGAAACCCACCACAATAGGCAAATTTTGCATTGCCAAAATGAAAATAAGACATAATCAGCCCCAGGGCTAATTACTTTGACTTCTTAAGAGCTCAATTTGTAGATTAATCATTGCTTTAGATACTTTGTTTTAATAAAAATGTGCATTTTTCCTTTACAGACTATCGTATTTTAGACTCATATTTTCACTGTGTATTATTATGAATCATTATAGTAGCTTATGTTTTATTTTACTATGGAGACTTTCTGCTGTGTTGGTATTTTGCCTTACTCATATTGATTGGTTTTCTTCTGTGGTATGTGTTCCATACAGTGACTGAATAAACGTACTGGTTGGCAATTAATAATAATGTCCTCCTTACACATCCTTTTTTTCTTTTTGGCCTCATAAATTTAGAAATTCTGAAAAATTCTGAAGCTGGAAATTTTGAACCAATTAAAAAAAAATTGTTTTGGCTTTTTTTCTAGTGAAAAAACGCCCAAAAATATTGGAGAACATTTAAATATATGCAATATTAATTCCATACCATTATTTGTCACTTTATAAAATGAATTATAACTTGGTTTGGTCATGAAGTATAAAGTTAAAAATCATAATTTATTCAGACATAATTTAAAATTCAAAATGTTTTAAATTTTGGTGGCAAGTGGACCTATAAGCTACTAATTTCTAAGACATGAGCCTTGTAGGAGCTGGGCTGAGCCCTTATGATGAAATGTGGGAGGTCTCAACCTTCCTCACCCAAAAGTCCTCTGCTTTTTTCACACTGTGCCCCTGTCTTCCTCTTGGGATAGCTGGTTGGTAGTTACTGCTGTCACCACCTATATTTCAGGTGGTGAGATATCAGATATCTTTACCTGGAACCTTTCCCTTTCCTTGTGGTAAAGATAGGGCGCACACAGTCTACGGCCGTACTAGCAAACATACACAAAGATGTAAATGAAATAAATTCTCTAGTGCTGCATCCTAAGCCTGTAGCATAAGTTGTGTGACTTGAGAAATCAGGCACTTCCTTTGGTCTCATAAGCCATACATTAATTTATTTTTTATTTTTGTTACAGAAAGGAGAGAAAGGAATGTAAAAATTCCCTTTGTTGCTTAAAGTAGTACAAGTAAAATTCAAGTGGCAAATAAGGTGAAAATATACTGCTGCTAAAATCACAGACACAATTTAAGAAAGAAAAATAGAAGATTCTGGGCAGATCACCAGATGGTATTGAACTACTTCTAAGAGGAAATTGTGTTCAAAGAGATTCCAGATTGCACAAAAGACACATGAATACTGAGCTTGCATTTTTACTAATCTAGAAGTAGGACCAAGGACATTAATCTAGAAGTAGGACCATGGGCATTCTAGTTTTGCTTTAAAATTGGGCCCACCGCTGTAAGTAGTTTCATTGATAATGTATGCTGCAGAGATATTAATAAACTGTGATAATATTCAGTTCCTTGATGGCTTAAGTAGTTTCATGGATAATATATGTTGCAGAGATATTACTAAACTGTTGTAATATTCACTTCCTTGATGGCTTAAGGTGACTGTAACTTTTAGGTTCTCACCTGTGACCATTTCTTTCCCACCCAATTTGTTCTGGATCAGGTGCTGTCTTATCATGCAACGTGTTCAAAGGCAGAACTTGACAAATTTAAGGTAACATAATAATATTTTATATTTCTTCAGAATTTTAACAAAAATACATTTGAATCTGTAATAATAATTAATTCTAATGTTTCCAGTGTTGACTGTTGATGCAGTTGTTTCTTCAGTTGCTTTTGAAATTTTTGTGGTATTCTTGCCAGGATTTTCTGTGCTTTACGTTTTTGGCTGTGCGTTATTCTTCCCTTAAATAAATACACTCTTACTTTCCATCTTCTCTCTTTCACTTCTACTGGGATCACATATTGTGTTTAGCCGTGGTTGGCCATGGTTTGCTCAGTCATGGTTTGTTGAGTAAGCCACAGTTGGAGGGGTTCATACAATATCATAAGCCTTAAATTGTGGTTTACAAACCACAGAGCTGAAGTGAGATTATTGTAAGGCGCCTAGAATACGTTTATAAGCAGAAAAGCGAGGTATACATATGTTTAGTAATAAAAAAATAAGCACCCTTCCAAAAGCAAAAAAACCCAAATAAACCAAATTATAGTGTAGAGGAGAAGTAAACCTTTGGCCTGAGGGTTGCAGTATTTTTAAATTAATATGACCTCCAAAAGCTGTAGGGAAAGTATGTGGTTACATGTTATATGCGAGGCCATTTTTTTTTTATTTAGTACATCCATTTTGACCTTTTATTTAGTGATAAATGCTATAATTTGTGGCGCTAACAATTGTACATATTGCTGTAATTTGGGGCAACATGATCTGAGGTTGCAGATTGCGAATTGGAAGCCATATGTGGCCCATAGAGCATGGGTTGGTCACCCTAGTTTAGCATGATGTAGGGATCTATCTGCTGTCTACCAGTTGCCTGTTCCATTGTAGTGACTAATCATTGTAATCATATGTTGATGGAAGTGCCTAATATGTGCAGAGTACTGTAGTAAAAAAAGAAGCACAAATGTTTGCCGGCAAAGTTCATGGCCTCAGGGACATGCTGCAATAAGGGAATGGAGTTGAAAGGGAAAGGGAAACCTATCGGCTAGGAGAAGGTAGGAGAAGGTAAACGAGATGAATGATGAACAGCGTAGAAGCCGGAAGATAGGACATTAAAAAAAAACAACATTATCAACATTTTCTTAAAATGGAATAACTAGGAATCCAGGAAGAAGATTCCATGCATAAGAAACAAGCTAATATGCAAGACAAGAAATAACAAGCTCAGGCCTGCTGCCAATCATTGTAGACAATACTGAGCTAGATGGACCAATGGTTTGGCTTTGTATAAGACAGCTTCCTATCATCTTATTTCAGAATGTGGGACTCTTCTTGACAAAATGTGTACAATTATCAAATTTATGAAAATAGTGGTATTGCCAAAATACATTCTTAAGATTACTATAATTTTCTTATGAGACTGAGCAACAAAAGACATATACAAGAAAAAGAGGTAAGTGCATCATAGCACCACACACCATACATGTAAATTGCAGACATCCTAATTGCAGCTTCTCCCACTCCCTGCCCCATAGATATGCATGGTTTATGGTTAAGTCGTTTCTGAATTGACAAACCACAGTAATGTAATACAGTATAACTTTATTGTTAAGCAAAAACAAAAACCACAGGGATGGATTTTGTTGTGCTTGTGGAGCCAACAAACAGGATATATCTCTTTCAGCCATTATTTGCTAGTGTGTTTGGTAATTCAAGCCATGTTTTGGATCATGAATTCTGGCTTTAGAATAAAGCACAGTTTTGAGTGATATCTGACACTAGGCCAGCATCTAGAAAAGCTGTAACCATTGTATGCGGACAAGTTTCTGAAGACCACTTCAGAAAAAGTAAATACTCTTTAAGTTCTGAGAGTAAGAAAAATGCTTTAAGTTCTGTCTTAAATTTTAACCAATTCCATTTCCAAAGAAAATATGTGAACAGTTCGGTTTATAAGTATTTACAGTTAAGTGAAAGAAATGCTTATCTAAATTGTGCAGCTGAGAATGATGTGTAACAAATTAATAATTCATGGTTGATTTGCATTATTTATAGTTTTACTCATTTTGGGAGGGCAAATGATACTCAGGAGAACCTTATGAAATGAAATATTGAACCAGATGTTTTATACATCTTTGGTTCAATATGTAATAATATATTTCTGGTTAGGCACTTCTGACCTTTGCTAGACCCTAACCCAAAACAAAGATATAATCAGCAGGACGTGTAACAATTTCTGCTTCAAAAATCATTTCCATTTGTTGAAATAGCATTAAAACATGAATATGGTGAAACATTTCAGTATTGTTTTGCTGCCTGTATGCATATTTCAGCAGTTTGTTGTATAGATCCAGAGATTTGCATCAGTTAAAAAATAATTCCCCCATTGATGCTATTCTGTGTACTGTGGAAATCTAGCAAAAGGTCTTATGTTATATTTTGCAAAACTGTTAGATCAAACATATTGAGATATACAAGATTTTGTATAAGAGATTATGCAGTATAGCTTTGAATGTTTTTCTTTCTTTTTTGTATAAGGACTTCAGCTAAATTTTTAAAAAATAGCATGGGAAGATGTCTTCCATATAGGGAATGGTACTTTTGGATCTTAATCATTGTGTTTAAATTAGGCCAGAGCTTCTCAAAATGTGGGTTGTTGCCTTCCAGGGAATCATGTGCTACTTATAGGAGGGTCACAACATTTTTTAAAATCTGATCAGCTTGTGCATACAAAGTGGGAACAGGATAGCCTGAGACAAGTTTTGAGAGGTGGCTAAAATCATAGGTCTTGTCATCTGTTAAAAACCATCCACTAGACCCAACACTGCTGTGATCAGTAGTTAGTTTCCTGCTGGCCAGTGACTTCCAATTTAGTGTGCAGTAATATATCTGCTATGGTGTCTATAAAATTTTACATGTTAGTGTTCAATCATTTTATAAATTATTTTAAATTTCTAGTCTTTTGAAATGGAAACATTTGGGTGGTGAAAAAAAAAAGCTAAAGATGACCAGTCTATCAGAAATGCTAATAAAAGTAGCCTAGGTCAAGACAAATTTACATGTATTTCAGTAGGGCCACACAAATTCATTTAGCATTTACTGTGCCACAGTATTATTAAGTTTGAGAACTCTTGAATTAGGCATTACTAATGTAGCACAATAGTGTGATTTGCGTAATATGTCCAAAATATGATAATTTGATCCTGGTCATTTGAGCCTTGAATGAGAACTCTGGATTGATTTATTCTATGATATCTTTGTTTTCTTGGCTATCTGTGGTATTCTCAGAGTCGTCTTTAACATCAAAGTTCAAAAGCATCAATACTCTTACTATCTTGCTTCTTCAAACTCCAACTTGCACTTCCGTAGAGCATCACAAGGAAAACCATTGCCTGTCCAATTCTCATATTTGCAGTTATAGACATGTCCTGGCATCTGAATATCTTTTCCTAAGTCTTCATTGCTAATCTGCAGCATATTTCTTGACTCCTGATTTCTTTATTGTTGATTGTTGATCCTAAAAGGCAGAAGCTATCCATCACTTCAGTATCTTCATTGTTAGTTTTAAGCCTGGTTAATTTAAATTTAATTAATTCAATTTAGGTGCCACCCAACTCCAGACAGTAGTTGCTGTACCTGTTGTCATTAGTTTGGTCTTTCTTGTATTTAATCTTAGTCCCATTTTTTCATTGTCCTTGACTTTCATTATTAGAGTTTGCAAATCATTTGCACGTTCAGCTGTCACAGTAATTTCATTAACATTGCACCAGTTATTGATGTTTCTTCCTTCAGTTTTAAAGACATACTCATTTTCTGTCTCTCTCTCTCTCTCTCTCTCTCTCTCTCTCTCTCTCTCTGTCTCTCTCTGTCTCTCTCTCTATCTCTATCTCTCTCTCTCTCTGTCTCTCTCTCTCTATATATATATATTCAACCTTAATATATATTCAATTTATAAGTAGATTAAATAAGGAGAGAGTATACAACCTTGTCTCACTCTTTTGTTGACCTGGAGCCAGTCTGTTTCACCTTGTTCCATCCATACTGTGGTTTCCTGTCCTGTGTAAGGGTTTCTCATAAGGACAATGAGATTATTCTGGATTTCCCATTTTTCTAAGCACATTCCACAGCTGGACATGGTCAACACAATCAAAAGCCTTTCTGTAATCAGTGAAGAACATACTGAATTCTTTTTGATATTCTTTATTTTTGTCAATTATCCAACAAGCATCACCAATAATGTCTCTTTTTCCTTGGCCTTTTCTGAAACCAGTTTGAACATCTGGCTTCTCCTTTTCCTTGTAGCGCTCTAGAATGTTGGATGATCCTAAGCATTGTTTTGCTAGCATATAAATTTAAGAATACTGTCAATTGTTTGTATACTTTAAGTCTCCTTTCTTTGATATTATTATGTAGACTGATCTCTTCCAATATGTTGTTCTTCACATTTGCTAGCATTGTTTGGTTACAACCCTAACAGATTCTTCTTCTGTTACTTGCCATATTTCTGTGGGTATTCTGTTCAGTTCCTGTAGCCTTCCTACTTGGTAATGACCAGAGTGTTGATCTTACTTCTTCTAGTACTAGAGTTTCTTGTAAGTAGGGAATATCTTAAATGTTGACATCTCTGTAGTATTTCAGTATACTCCTCCTATCTTTGTTTGATCTTCTTTGAAGTGGTTATTTATTTATCTACTGGCATCCTTTACCATATCAATTTAAGATTCGAATCTGTTTCTGAGTTTGGAGATCTTTTGGAAGAGTTCCCTTGTTTTTTCATGTCTGTTTCCATACTTGATGTCTTCAGAGAGGTCATTGTAATACTGCTTCTAGTCTCTTCTAATAGCTCTCTGAAATTCTTTTTAAGTTCTTTCCTGAGATCTTTGTATGTCTTGGCTTTGTTTTTTCTTCTCTTCTTGGCAGTAACCACCATTCTGACATCTGATTTGCTTTCTTCTGCTTCTTGATCTTTGGCAGTCTTTTTTTCACATCCATCCTTAAACAACTTCTTTGAGGTTCAGCACTTCAAAATAATTCTTTATGCTCTCCTTAAACATTGTAGGTATATGCTCAATATCATATTATGGAAACAGATTGGCTTTGTTCTTTGGGTTTAGCTTGCTATAACATATTGCACATTGTAATGTATTGTAATGAATTTTCCTTCATTGTTATTCCATCTGCTAAGGAATCCATACTGCTGTCACCTAAAGGCAAAAGAATGCTTATGAAACCTAGGAAGACTAGAAACAGCCCAAATTAGACAAGATCATTGCATCATTCACAGCAGAAGGCAAAATACTCTGGTTTTCTGCCATCTTTCATTCAGACTGTTAAAGTATATGACCGTGTAGAAGTTCTTAAGGGTATATTGTGAATTCGAATGTTATCATGATTATTTCATTATTAAGAATATAAATATTAAGAATGTAAGTTAATTTAATAAGAATTATTAAGGCAGCACTAAGCACCACAAGAACCACAGAGGATGCCCTGATTTATTTCTGTCTCACTCAGCTTGTGGGTGACAGCTACTGAACTACCAGATCTGATTCAATGGCACTGCAATGCTTCCCATTGTTTCTTTGAATTATTGTCTATTATTGGTAGGGACAGAAAAATAGTGTGATTTCATCACATCGTACATTGAGTTCTTGTAGCAGTAGATGGGGACAAAGATATGAGTTCCGTGTCTCTTACGTCTCTTGGTTATCTGACTGAAAATAGAGAGATACAAATTCTGTTTCAGAATTACCACACTTAGTCAGTCTTGAAGGTGGGAGTGAGAGATGGCATGGATAAAGCTGTTTTTCTCATGTCTTGAGTACAGGTGTAGAGCTGCTTCATGATGAAGCACCCACTTCATCAAATGATGAACTGTGGAGTGTCAGTAGAGTATGTTACCATTTGTATTAGAAAAGAGAGTGATGAAAAGATAAGAATGAAGAAAGAGATTCTGTATTTTTCTGTCACGGAGGAATTATTTTTGCTCTGGAAGGAAACAATCAATCTAAGGATCAATATGAACAAATATAGTCCTATTTTCTATCCTGGTCTTCTGTTAGATGAAAAGGTGGCAAAGGAATGAATTAGGGTGAATGAATTTGTACAGGTGGTTTCATATACACAGTCCTCAGCTAATGTGTCATGTATTAAGACAATGCATATGTTCCTTAGATATATAGACATACATTTAGTCCCAAGAGCTTACATATAGTATTTATATCATTTATGCATACATATGTCCAACTGTGCCGTGGCCATGCTCAAAGTATCCCAATTCACCTACCCACTTTCCATCTGCCCCCTTGCAATCTTTCCAGTAATGCAGATGTGCTTTTTAGGAATATACATGAGATCTGAGTCATTTAATTCCCATGGGAAAGAGTGAAAGTGTTTGATATTCACAAGTTATCATGCCATTCTTTTGCCTGAAAAAGAAGTCAAGACAGCTTCCTTTATTGTAATTCTTGCAATTCAAACAATCACATCTGTACTATATCCTCCAACATAATCCAAGGTTGTATTCAGGTTTTGCCCAAGCTACTTGCTGAGAGAAAACAGCTCAGCCTCACTTACTTCTGTCCCGAGCAGAAAGAAAACAAAAAAACTTGGCTAAGCAATATATCATCATCCCTAGTAAATCCTTTTATATTCACCTAGTCTACTCTGTAAAATACAGCCAACAAAGAAATCGTGGTTATTCTGCTTATGGCAGTCTTAGCAACAGGAATATTTGTTTGATGTTGAAACATTTTAACTCCTTTCATGTCTGTAGAAGAAGATATTTGATGCTCAGGGATTGTTTTAAAAGTAGCATCGAGTTAAGAGAAACCTTTGTCACATATGACACTCTTTACCATAAAAGATGCAAGTAAAAATTTCCTTTGAACGAAGCTCAGTTCCTATTGATGCCAGACATATTCATATAGGTTTCTTGGCAACAATAAAGAATAGTTTTGCTATTTTTTTTTCTTTCTTTCTACTTCCCAGCTCTGGTATTACTGTAAAAGTGCTAACCAGGCTTGGCCCTGCTTACCTTTTTAAGATCATCTAACTGTTGCCGCCTAGCAGTGCTATTTTGCATAGCACTAACAGGACAGGCTACTTTCCATAATTTTATGATAATGAAGTAGAATCCTGCTTATGGGATCATGAAACAAGTAACCCTCCAGAGGTTGTTGAACTGCAACTCCAGCATCCTTCATCAGTCACCACGATGATTGGGGCTGCTGGGAGCTGTAGTTCTGCAGCATCTGGAGAAGCACAGGTTTACCATCCTTGGAGTAAAGGATCAATCTTCAGGAGTACCAATGGGAACGTTTTAACTTAAACTCTGTAGCTATATGGAAGTGTGAGTTTAGGTAAGCTTCAGATGGTTCTGAACTTGGGGAAGACAGAGTCAGGTTTCCCTCCCAGTGTGGTGTGAATAAGCAAACCATATTTTGGCTGCAAAAATCCACACAACCGCTAGATTGTCAGCAGTGAGATTGTTGTTTCTCTTTGCTGCCATCTCACAGTCTTCTGGATTTGTAGAGCCCAGATAGCTTTTAGTGAAGCAATAGATATATTAATTAACTGTAATGTGTAGTTTGGACTTTTGTTTTGTTTTTTTTTATCAGACATTAAGTGAGTGGAAATTTTCTAACTTTCATATTCTCAAAATAGAGTTCAGATAGAGCTTCTGTTGCTTATTGTTTCACAGCGACTACACACAGGCAAGCCTAACCAATTGGATGGCCATTTACTGTAAATAAAAACAGATTAAAAAAAATGCAGGGGCTCAGCAGATGCAGAATCTTTCAAACAAAGAAACCTGCTGCTTAATTGCTTGGCAGAGAAGGGAAATGAACCCATCATAAGCTCCCATTTAAGAATTTGGAGGATTTTGCTTTGTTTAAAAAGATGGCACCCTCTAAATATTTGGGGCTTTCATAATTTCCCATCACTTTCCTGGAAGTTGATTACGGAAATTAGTGCAACATCTGAAGTGCAGTGGGTCAGAAATATATTTGGTCCCTCTGTTGGATCCAGAAAGAAAATTATGTACATTCTACATAAGCAGAATTTTGCTTCCATAACCATATGTGTGTAGGTAGGTAGGTAGGTAGGTGGATGGATGGATGGATGGATGGATGGATGGATGGATGGATGGATGGATGGATGGATGGATGTGTATACTAATTTTTAGGTTAAAAATGGTATAAATGAATAGAATATTTTATATATTGGTTCAAACTGTGTCATCTTGATAAATCTAACTGGCTATATATTAATATCAGTGCTTTATTTCCCACTGTTACTTTGCTTTTTAAAATAAATATTAAAAATGTTTTCATTGATAAGGCATTTATCTTTTTAAGCATACTAGTTTAAAGCAATTGAGTGTAGTTCACTTACAGTTTTTCTAACTACACAGCTTTAAGCTATGTTTAGAACATTTTAAAATTCAAATATCTGTTTGGCCACTAGGTGTCACCCTTGCTCCATGTTAAGGGGTAGAGTCATTCCAGGCTTATTGGAAGCACAATATTCAAAACAGTTTTAATCTAAATTGAGATCAGAATAATGTTTGCACATGTGCAGCAATTTAATTTTGGCAGGAGCAGCAGTCATTTTATTTTCGCTTCAACACATTAAAAATGAGAACTCTGAAGAAATATCTTTGCTGATTCAGTAGTAAATACATCAGAGATACTTTCTTGAATCAACACAGCCTATGTATTGTTGAAAATAGGGCTAATTGCAAGACCACATGTTCTCCTAGGCTCCAACATTAGCAAGATTTGGCCTTAGAATCTATTTTCAATTCCAAGGAGGGAGGGAGAGAGGGAGATTGATTGAGATTCACCATGGCCTCTGCAAATCACATAGGCTGGGTGCTACGCTTACAGAGTAGACCTTTGCAGAGGTAAATTGACCTTTTGTAGAAGCCTTGCCCCTTTATGCTAAATGTGGCTTCTGCTTTCCCCTCAGTTCCTTTTCCTGTCCCATAGCATTAGTACCTAAGGAATACATCACGTGCAGTTATGTTTTTCTTGACATACTTACTTTGTTTCATAGCCTACCATCTAACTGAGCTTCATGTGCTTTAAAGTGCCATTTCTTAAATGGTGTGGCAGCTAGCTGCACTCTGTAGTGGCCACTCTTGTAACACATCTGCCTTGGGGAGGACCATGTTTGACTGAACTGGGCAGGAAGAATCATTCTTCTTGCCTCAAGTTCTTTTTCTTTTCTGCAGCGAGCTCAGTGATCCAGGATGGCCCAGGTCTGTCACAGTTGACCAGAGTTTGCAACTCAGCAACTGGCTTGCTTCAGGTTAAGGTCACAGAGCAGAAGGAAGCGGATTGCCAGCTTGAACAGGTAAAGTTCCACTGGCAGAGGTGATAAAGTAGTCTCCCAAGGGTGAATAGATCAAGTCCAACTAAGTTGTCCTTCTAATTCAAAAGCGCAAGTCTCAGTCCGACCTGACAAACCAAACGTAAGAAGAAGAAAAAGGACGACAAACTACCTCCCAGGATAGGTCGATATACAGGTGCTGACAGAGCAGGCAATAACTACTAATTCTCTCACTTTTCTGGGCTTTGCCACCAGAAACACTTAACTGTAATCAGTGGCGGTTAAAGCATCAAGCTTTATCTTAGGTCGTAAATTGAGTCTGAGATCATATACCCTAAAGGCTGTCAGCAAGCAGGCAAATAATCAGCATGTGATCAGAAATGCAGAAGGTGACAAGGAGGCTTTCACCAGTATCTCAGGCTGGACCTGAGTTTCAGGGGTCATCAAGGACTGTTCATGGCAAGGGTTCCATGCGGCTTCCACAAGAGACACTGCTTCAACAAATAACTTCCCAACCAGAGTTGTTTTTTTAAGTAGCAGTTGTCTCTGTCTCTGCTTTAACATAGCAGCTCTGCACTGCTCTGGCCCATTTTACAAATTAACCCCGCTGGATCCGCCTGATTGTTGGCATAGTCAAAGACTTCTCCACAATCCTGTCTTCTGTTACTTCTTGTTTAAACAATTATGTTTGTGGCTTGGGTGGACAAAGCTCCGTAGTCCAGATCAGAGTCAGTAGTGTCATGGATGGGGCTGGAGGGGCTAGATGCTGGCCCTAAATTGTTGCAGAACTGGTTCTGCCTCTAGCAGAGCCTCTTCCTGGTCCTTCTTTTCATCTGAGGAGAACTCCTGGGACCAGGTCATGGCACTCCTACTGTTGCTAATGTTCCTTTTGCTGATACATCAACAGAGGTCATCAGCTCTAGAACAATCTAAGTCTCCCACTACAGTTGCTCAACTTGTTGATTCTATCCTGGAAGATTAAATTAGTTAGTGCACACCTGACGTCTCCATAGGTATCAGAGGACTACATACTACCTATCGATACTCTGAGGCTTCCGCTTTGCGATCTGTAATTATCTAATCGAGCTCTGTTGGTGAATTACAGTGGTGGATGCTCCCTGGCTGGGGTCACTTCAGTATTATAAGGGATAGTTTATGAATCCCTGGTCCTTTCATTTTTATTCAGTTTATTCTCAATATCCATATTTTTTTTGAGACTGATCCTATTATCTCTGTGCAGATACAGCTGATTGTTATAGTTATGGCAGAGCTCTTCCTCTTGATACTGGAAGCTGTGCCACCATCTCCAAGCCTCCAGTATCTACTTCAGACCAGCTAGCCACATTAACCTCCTTCCTTGACAGTGAGAGTGACCTTCTTCCTTGACAATGACAGTTCCCACCCCTATTGAGGCACCACTTGATATAATGATACTTCATTTCATCTAAATAACTTTTGCACTGTCTGGACTCAGCTCTGTTTTATGTGGAGCTGATCTTTCTCAGACTTAAACAGGTACATGACAGTGGATTCCTTGTCTGAGCTCAAGAACTGTCAACTTTGTACGTGGATGCAAAGAGGGAAGATCAGGCATTGAGGACAGCACCTCACAGAACCTCTACAGGTCTTTTTTTTTTTTAAATACAGTTCAGAACTATCGTGCATTGACTGTTTTAATTCCCATGTTTTTGACTTTCTGGAAAGATTAGGGAATCCTGGATGAAACTATTTTCCACTCAACCTATTCTTAGCATACCAGTTCAGAGATGACAGTTGCCAGTTCTTGAAAAATAAACTTCTATACAATTTGATATTTATTGAATCCTCCCAATTTAGATACTTGGGTAGGAGTCATATGGCATCTATCAACAGAAAAAGTAGAGGAAACTTTTCTCTAAGAATCTTTAGTCCTTGGCTTCCAGGGAAGATGGCAGATTGAATATGGCTCCATTTTTTTATGGACTCGACCACAGCAATTAGAAGACTTGGCAATTGGTTCAGCTCTTTGGAATCATCTCCAGGTAAAGGAGAATGACAGAATCACCCATAGGTACTCCTTACAGAGGCTCCTTGTGAACAGATTGCAATCTAGCAATCACAAGCGGTTGGAGCGCTCTGGGAGTCGAGGGAAAAACATCGAGCCCAAGCTGTGGCGCCAAGCTTTCAAAAGGACACTAGATCTCCTTTTGCTTCCTTTTAAATTAACATCATAAACTCTCTATTTGTGATTTATTTGGCAATTTAAAACCTCCTGAAAGACAAGTTGGTGTACACTGGGAGAATTTCCTTATATCCTGGGAGAAAGAAGATCAAAGTAAGTTTAAAGATTAAAAAGAAATATTTTAACGTTTGGAAACAGTGAAAGGGAACTAAGAATGCTGATTGGGGACAGTTAAGAGGCTAGATGGATTTGAAACAGCTTTTTAAAGGATTGTTTTAAGTGTTTAAGAAAATACAGTGTTTGGTTTTAAACTGCAAGAAAATCTGTCCTGGGAAAGTTTTGCTTCTGAAAATAAACACCATATAAGACTGAACTTTGAAGGTTAGCCAGAGGGAACCCAGAGAGCAATTAAAGGAGAAGATACCTTTTAATACAGTGGAGGAGTATCCTTCTTTCAAAGAAGAATTGTTACCTGTTTGGAATCAGTGTGCCCAGGAACTGTTTTTAAAATTGGAACTAACAGAGCTTGTAGAAGAGGAAAAGATTTTATTGGATAAAAGAGAAGTTGAGGACAACTTGAATAAAGACTTTAAAATGGACTTTAAAGAAATGCTAGATTATAAGAGAGACATAAAAGATGTTGTGGATCTAAAGACTCAAAGTTGCTTGATTATGAGAATGATATGGAGAAAGAAGTTCTAATGGATCAAAAGAGTGACTTTGAGAGTCATTCTATTTTCAACCTATAAAAGGGAAACACCAAATGTCTGAAACCTTTTCTGAAAATAGGGAGAGAATGATAAGAGATTACTATTTGAGGTTTTATTTGGAGAAGAGACTGAAGATGGAGCCTTCTAAAAAGAAGAGAAAGGAATTCAAAGTGGATTTATCAGATCAGGGTTAAATTGTCTATGTTTGGTTTTGGATTGTTAATTTTTTTTTCTCCGACCGGGACTGTAAGACAATGATTTATACTGGTAAAAGCGATTTATTTGGTTTAGTTCAAAATACATATGTTATTATTATTGGTCTTTTGTGTGCTTAAGGGGAGAGATCTTTTAGGTTTAAATTTAGACGTTAAAATGCAAAATAGATCTATTTGTTCAAGCTTAAATTATATAGTTTATCATCAGTGGCACTCTTAATGCTTTTGCTGGTTAGATTGATTGTTGAATATCTTTTGGTTATTGTTTAGGGGTGAGAAAGGGGGTGGAGAGGGCTTTTTTAAAGGAATACTAGAGAAGGTATTAAATAACTATTAATACATATATTTGTTTGGAGGGAGGGAGAAGTCATCTTTTATACTTTTTTCTCTTTTCTCTTCCTTTTTTTTTCTTTTTGTAGGTCTTTTAGTTTTGTATTAATTTTTTATGTATAGATTTTAATAAGAATATTATTTTAAAAGATCTTTAGTCTTTGGGGCCTTAATATTACAGATTTCTAACTACCATGCTTGCCTGGCCAAATATCAATGTTTCCTTGTAAAAGTTATCCTTCTTTACGGTCTGTTTGCCTTATGACAATTACATGGCAGTATAAATCTTTTTGGCCAAGGCTTCCCAAGTTATCATGTGACAGATTAACATGATACAAAACAGTAAAGAAGATAGATCAAGAGAATGGCATCTGCTATTGACTCCATTGATACACATGGTTTCATTTCTCTGAACTGAACCAGGAGGGATGCATCAGGATTTAGAATCTGGTCTTTGATCCTTATCCTAACACATACTTTCATCTTCTAAGTTTATACATCTGTCAGCTTAGAAGCTGAGGAGTCTGCCCTTTGTACCAATGGGGGTAAAAGATTCACAATTTGCCATCCCCAATATGACTGTAGTGTATGTTGTCATAGACACCTGAAGCAGTCTCCCACTTGTCCACAATCATAGGCCAATGTTTCTTCCTTCCCAATCTGGTACAAACCTCACTTTGCTAGTGATCAGTGAACAACATTTCTGCAGTATGTTCTTTTCATACTCCCCATCTGTTGCCATCCTCATAGATAGTGCGTGTTGCCACTTTTTTTAGGTGTGGCCAGTGGTCAATAGAAGAGAGCAGACTGCTATCAAACCCCACATAGCTGGCAACATCAAGAAATCAAGAATGACATAGGTTTCAGGAAGGTTTTTTCAGTGCTGATCTAGAATCATTATAGGATCTTGAAGACTGTAAGAGCACATTCCCAACCTCAGTTACAGAGAACTAGGCAAAATCTCTTTGTACACTTGATTCCTACTTCTCTTGTGTTAATGTACTTTCTCATTGAATTAATTAGCTCATAACCAACCATGCATCCATATTGTGTTAACAAACAGGAAGGGATGAACGTGTTTATTCTGTTTTTATCCTGCCGTGCATTTTTGCAAGTGGTGCATTTTCCAAGGGAGGACCTTGGCTGCAAATCACATACCTAGATGAGATACCTCAGTACAGGACTCTGACTGTTGGTCACTTCAGATCATCGATGAATGGAGATTGAAGCACACCATCCTTGCATCCCTCTTCAGGATCTCCTTGCCATTTCTGATAAACACCAGTACAACTGTTGTAGTAGAGCAGATTCATCCAGGGATCTTTCAGATACTTGTCTCTTTACTTCAGGATGAGATATCTATTATATGTTCTGCTGCTACTCAAGATTTTGAAGAATTGGAGAGATGGAATAGACTGCATCCTGATCACCATTCAAATTTCCCAGCCATTTCATATCATATGTCAAATGTAATGTTGGATAAACATGGAGGGCCATCATGCATAATTATCAGATTGACATGTGTAGGAATTTTAAGCAAGAAATATATGGCAATTTTATGCATAGGTGCTTGGAAACAAGTCCCACTGAGTTAAACATGCTTTATCTTGAGCTGCAAAATAAAACATGGTCCCTCCAACCGCACTCCTAGGGAAACTGGGGAGCAGTAACTGTTGACTTCTCTGTAGTTGGAAAGCAAGGAACAGCATTAACTCAGATCACTGCTTTTGCACGTTCAAAGTTAGATCAGGTGAGGGGATTTTTTCCAGAAAGTAGCTCACATTAGGGGTAAACTATATTCACAATCACACTGCTTATGATGTGATTTAATGTTGCATTTTACAACTCAAACCCACAGGGTATGCTTATGAACAAAATATACCTTCCTAGAATTTGATGGAGGCTGAAAAGCATAAAAGAAAGATCAGACATATTTTATAGGGCAGTATTTGTGTTTTCTAATACTTGCATGCAAGTATGTGTTCAATGTCTGAATATGCTTGGTGATTTATTTTCCATCTAACAAGGTTCAGCTGCAGTTGTCAATCAAGTCAAGGTCCTGAAATATGATTTTCTCCCTACGGGGCACCATATATTTACCCTTCTGACTATCTCAGATTTGCAAGCCTGGCTTGTCATGAGAAATAAAATAAAATAGAAAGCTGCAATGATGGGCAAAATACCATCATTCAATTGCTTCAGTTCAAGCTACATGATGAGGAATTACCTCTTTTCAGTAGCAGAGCTGTAGGAGCTAGTACATCAGTGAAACATGATCAAGGAGATAATGTGTCTAATGGGTGTTGGAGCAAATTATGTTTTAACTTTTGCAAATATAATGTCAGATGCAAATAATCTTCCTTTGACAAAGACTAGCAAAATTACAGATTAATTCAGTCATGTGTTTAATACTTTAGACATGGTAGTTGAAAAACCATAACATCCTGGTTTTTCTGCCCTATGGGCAGGTCCATATTTTGTGCTAATCCAAATAACAATAACAGTAGTTCAGGGATATAATGTGATATATGGACCTAGCTATTTTCTCTTGTTAGTCTTCTGATCTGGCTGCAGCTGAAGTCAGTGGTTGATAAATGTTGGCAATCTTAACAGCTGTTTTACTTGTGAGATTTAGAATGAAGGGATTTTCTTAGCCCAAGATTAGTCTTACCATGCAGTAATGTCTACTGATAAATTGCTGTTGTAGTCTCAAGATTTAGGATCCAGTAAAAAAAAAAGTTAGCAGTTTTACTGATAAGCTGCTTACTCCCCCAAATAAGGTGCAGGAAAAGTGAAAATCGTGATAAGAGATATCTCTTGCCATTTGTAATGGAAGGCTGAACCTGACACCATTCTAGCAAAAACATAGCCTAACTTCTATTTGAAGTAAAACGAATTTCTTTTCTCTCTATCTACATAGTTAAATACTTTTTCAAATTGGACTTATGCATATATTCGAGGTACCATTTAGCTCAAGGTATGAGTAGACATGATACATAGATGTAGTTTTTCCCTCTTACTTTCTTGTGGGTCTGAAGCTTTTAGTCTCCACACAGAGCTCAGAAAAACTGCAGATGCCTAGAAATGTACATAGCTTAGTTACTTTCTTTTGCTGAGAAAGTTATTTGTAATCCATCATAGGTTTTGTTTAGCAACAAAATCCTTATTCAGTTATGACTATAAAAGTTCTATAACCAAAAGAAAAAAGATATTTTACCATTGGTTAGTAGTTCGTGTTCTGCCTTCAGCAGCAAAGGATAAACACTGGAGTACAAGGCAGACAGGATGAAGGCATGGTCTATACATCTGCATGCAGGGCTTGTTGAGAAGTCAGGAGCCATGCATGGATAGCCTGCAGCACTGATCATATACAATCAATTACAAGGAGGACAGAGGAAGAGCTGGGTGTAGGGAAGAGCTAGGAGGTAGCTGTGGTTGGTGACAAATTGAGGTTATTGAGTTGAGGCATGTAAGAAGTTGTAGGCAAACTCAACAAGAGGTAGGAGTTTGGCCCAGATGTCCTGCTGGTAGCTGGTGTAACAACAGAAATACTGTTCCATTATTCCATTGGTCAGTTCCACCTACCCATCTGATTCTGGGTGATATATAGTGGACAGATCGATTTAGACTTCCAAGTGTCTAAACAGGATCTTCCAGAACCTGGAGGTAAATTCAGCCCCTCAATTTGAGATAATATAGGTACCAATAGAAGAGAATATATGTAGTTCAAGGTTGAACTGTGGAGTCCTTGGGGTTCTCTGAGCTTGGTTGGTTTCTTGCGAATGTTTCATTACCTGGCTAGGTAACATCTTCAGTGCTAGAATAGAGTGGGGTTTGCTCTCTGTTTATATACAGTAGCTTGCCCTGCCAGTGTTGGTGCAGGTGTAGTTCCCCCCCCCCCCCGGTAGTTCCTTGATTATGGTATTGTTTACTGCGTGATTGTTTGCCTGGTGTTAATCTTGGTGCTAATCTCTGCTTGTTTGGGTGATGATTGCTGGTGAGGAGATGTTCTGGCTTTTGTTTCCTTTTTATTGTCTCTTTTGAATAGTCTGTAGGTGTTGTTTATCTCTATGTGCTTGTTGATGGCTGACTTGTCTGAATACCGAGCTTCCAGAACTTCCCTTGCATTTTTGGATTTAGCTTGGTCTAAGATGCTGACAGTTTCCCAGTTGAAACTGTGGTTAAGTCTGTCCATATATTGTGGGATTAAGGAGTTTTCATCATGTCTTCTGACTGCTAGTTGGTGTTCATGGATGCACTTTGCTAGCCTTCTGCCTGTCTGTCCTACATAGTGGGTGTTACAGTCATTACACTGTATATTGTAGATGACTCTTCTCTCAGATTCTATAACTGACTTCAGCCAAGGTCAATTTTCTGGAGTGGAATGCACATGGCAAGGGTGGTTGATCTAGTGCTGTAGGCTGGAGGAGGATTGCTGCGATGGTGATGTTGGAGGCATCAGCTTCCATGAGTAAGAGCTTTGTGGGTCAAGATGCTGCAAGAGGGGTGTGAATGCAGACATCTCCTTCAGGCATTGGAAGTCCTGCTGTGCCTCCAGTTGAAGAGACTTTGTCCCAGAGCAACCCTGAGATAGGAGTGGTGATGTGTGAGAAGGCAGGGATAAACTTGCAGTAAAAGTTCACAAATCCCAGGAACTACCACACATCCTTTTTGTTTTGAAGGGATGCCTACCTTGGAGCATTTGAACCTTGGTTGGATCCATGGCCAAACCATGAACAGAGATACAGTATCCTAGAAATTTTATCTCAGTGAGCTTGAACATGCATTTCTCTAATATGACATACAGATAATGCTCATGGAGGCTTTGAAGGATAGTTTTTACATGGGCAGTATGTTCTTGTGGTGATTGGGAGTAAATCAAGATGTCATTGAGATATATGATGACAAACTGTTGCATGAGTTCCTGAAATACATCATTCATGAAGCACTGGAAGACCATGGGTATGTTGCATAGACTAAACAGCAGGACTGGATATTCAGAATGGCCCAACTTGGTCTAGAAGGCAGTCTTTCATTCATCTCCTTCCTTGATCTGGACCAAGTTATACACTCTGTGAAGATGTAGTTTGGTGAAGATGGTGGCAGAGCCTACCTGTTTTAGGAGGTTCAAGATCAATGGAATGAGGTACCAGTTGCATGTTGTGATCTGATTTAGGACCTGCTGATCATTAGAAAGACAAAGCTCTCCTGATTTCTTTTTTACAAAAAACATGGGGGCCTCCTTGAGGGAGGTGGAATGCCATATGAACTCCCATTTCAGGTTCTTCTCATGAAAGTCATGGAGAACCTCTGTCCTTGGTTAAGAGAGAGTGTATAGGCAATCTCAGGGGACAATTGGAACTGGTACCAGATCAGTTCCACATGTGGGAAGATGGTCAGCTTCCTTTGTGCTGAAGACAATGCTGAAGTCATTGCACTTGGCTGGCAGCTACTTGGGCAGCGGGCAGCTGGCAGCTGTTTCAGAGGGCACTTGTGTGACCTGCAGAGTGTAATGGGAAGTAGGAATAACCTTGAGGAACAGGAGGAAGAGCTGCAACTAAGACAACGGTCAGATAAAAGAAATCTGAGTCTGGGGCAGAAATGTAATTTGAGAAAGCGTTTCAGATATGACCCTCCCTAGTTCTCATGAAGATAAAGCGGGGGGAGGGGGAAGTGCATTCAGATTTGCAAGATTCTGTTACTGTATCCTTATAATAAAAGGTTTATAATAAAAGTATAACATTAGCAGTCATAACTCTGATTTCCTAGTCTGGTATACCTTGAAGGGCTGACACAGGGTGTCCACATGTACCCAGTATCCAATCCTTTGGGTACATCTGCATATTAGCCATTGCAATAGCTGATTGTGCTAGCTGGTCACAAAACACTTGGTTCTCCTGATGTAACACCTCTTTGTTCTTAGCTAGACTGCATGGCATTCACGTGAAGGAACAAAGCTGGAAGCAAGCTTTCATGTTCTGGCTTCAGCAGTGAAGAGGAAGCAAGCTTTCATGTTCTGGCTTCAGCAGTGAAGAGGAACACCAGGCAGACAGGGTGCAGGCACAGTGTGTGTGTCTGCATGCAGGGTTTGTTGAGAAGCCAGAGCTAATCATGCACTGGGAGAGGGCTTGTTTGGAGAAATATCAGTAGAGAGGCAAGGTGAAGGCATGAGGAGAGCACAAGTGCATGCAAAGCAGAGAATGCAAGGCAAGGAAATAGGAGCAGAGGTGCTGGAAAAGTGAGGGTGCAAATGTATGCTTGCATGCCAAGCTTACCAAGAACCCAAGAAGAGATGTAAAGCAAGATCAGGTAGTCCATACTCAGAGAAGCAAAGGAAAAAAGTCTTGGAAATATTGAGGAGAGTCACAGAATTTTGGTCAGGAATGTACTCAGGTCAAGAACGTAGCAAGAGTCAGGAACAGGAGACATGAAGCAAGGGGCTTGGCTTTGAAGCTGCTTCTAGCAACTGAAAGCTTGCCATGGTGCAGTTTAACTCCCTCCCTCACTGAGCATGCACATCTGGAGTTGTTCTTGCACAGCGGGCTCCAATGATGAGGCAGCTGGCCACCTTGAAGATTCAGCAGCTTACCACTTGCTTGCAAGGTGTTCAGTGTGGTGAGGCACAGGGCCTTCATTCCATGGCTGGGGAAGTCTGCCGCAGTTCCTGGCCCTGCATTGGTTGGGGGGGTTCTTTATTGGCAGAGGAGGGGCCTGGCAGTGCCAAGGCTGGGAAGGCAGAGGGCTTGCAGCACCTAGTAGGCACTGATCTGCCTGTATCTCAGAGCCTGCTTCTTGGGCTGTGAGAGTCTGTTGTAGATTTTAGAATTTATATTGCAAGAGTAATCTTTATATATAATATGTTTATATATATTCTTTAAAAACCTATTCTAGTATCAGTTTTTGGAAATTAAAAGATTCAAAGCATCCAGGGTCCATGGGAGGGTCTCAGAAAAGTCAAGATTTGGCCATGCTTGAAGCTCTGTCCCTACTTTTGCATGCATGGTGCGTGTGACAGACGCCGAAGGGTAAGTGAGCCTTTGATTATATGCCCATGGCCACCATGTTTTTTGACTCCCCAGACATCCCTGAAAGCATTGGAAGTATGAATACGAATAATTAACCTTATTGGGGTGGGGGGAGAAGAGTTCTGTTATCATATATAACACAGAATGATATTGTTAAAAATTTAACAATTTAAATTTAATTTTGGACAAATATAAATACTAAAATATGTAAATATATTTATGTATCTATAAATATACATAAATATTTTAGTGCACAGTGCTTCGGGGAAAAATAACAAAATACTGTATAATTATAGCATACGCTATCCCCTTATAATATATTATTCCTGTGAGAATCATAACAATATATCCTAATATATCTGGTGTGTATGGAAGAAAATTTGTAAATTCATACATATTTGGTGTGAATGTTGTTATAAAACATAATAGAGCAATAATAGAATATAGAATTCAGCTAACTATTCAAACAATGTTGCTAGGATTAGTAAGTACATCAGAAAAAATACAGCAGAGTTATTTATACATTGACCATTATTATAGGCAAACCACAGAGATCTACTTTTTTTATCAGTGGAAGGAACTGGAACACAGTTGTAACTTACAGCTTATAAATTCCTTTGAGAAGAAAGAAGTCAGAAACTTTTCAGAAAAAAGCGATTGTTATCCATTCCCTTCTGATAGCAATACTTGATGGGTTAATTAGTTATAGCATTTAGATTTTATTTTTTGTTTGATCTACAAAATAGTGGATGTTGTAGATGCATGTTTGATAAGATATTTCACAGTCATGTGAAAAAGTAAGTATACCCCATGCAAAGTTTTTTTTTCTTTTTTAACATATGTGGACGTATCAATATTTTATCTTCATTCAAACAGTATACAAACATAAAGGTGATGCAACTGAACAAATAACTATGAAAAATTGACTTTGCAATAATTTATTCAACAAAAAATTAATAGATATACCATTTCCTTCTGTGGAAAAAATAAATACACACTGGCCTCTAATACCTGGTATTACCTGCCCTTTGGCAGAAACAACTTCAAGTAGGCATTTCTTATAACTGTCTTCCAATCTCTGACATTGCCTGGGAAGAATTGTTTCTCACTCCTCCATGCAGAATGTTTTCAGCTGTACAATGTTTGAGGGGTTTCTTGTATGCTCAGCCCATTTCAAATCACCCCACACCATCTCAGTGAGATTTAGATCCAAGCTTGACTTGGCCATTTCAGAACCCTCCATTTCATTTTTTTTTTCCAGCCATTGCTTGGTAAATATACTGGAATGTTTAGGATCATTGTCATTTTGCAAGGTCCACTTTCAGTTAAGCTTCAATCTTCTGACAGAGGATCTCACGTTATCCTCAAGCACCCTCTAGTACAATGAAGGATTCATAGGGGTTTCTATGGTAGTGAGTCGCCCAAGCCATGATGTAGCGGGGCAGCCCCAAACCATAATATTTCTACCACCATGCTTTACAGTTGATGGCAGGTTCTTCTAGTGAAATTCTGTCTTTGGTTTTCATGAAACATGTCTTCTGGTACTGTGGCCAAATAACTCTATCTTTGCCTTGTCCGTCCAGAGCACATTGTTCCAGAGGTCCTGTTCTTTGCCTAGGTGTTCATAAACAAACTTTAATCTTGCCCTGATGTTCTTTCTGGACAGCAAAGGTTTCCTCTTGGCACAACTCCCATGTAGATCTAATCTATGCAGCTTCTTTCTAATGATAGACTCATGTACTTTGACATCAGTAGTGGCAAGAGCTACCTGTAGGTCATAATAAGACATTCTGGGGTTCTTAGAGACTTCTTTCAGCATCCTGCGTTCTGCTCTCAGCCTGAACTTTTTGGGATGGCCTGGCCTGGGCAAGTTGGCAGGTGTTTGAAATCTTTTCCACTTGCAGATGATCTCCTGGACAGTGGAATGATTGATGTCCAGTTGTTTGGCAACCTTCTTTCACCCCTTCCCAGATTCATAGGCATCTCTAACCTTCTTTCTGAAGGCCTCAGCTCTTCTGATCTAGGCATGGTGATACTGTACACTTCAACAACAAAAAGCAAATCAAACTAAATGTCTGAGGTTTCAGTAAGACAGGTTCTCCCAGATCCTCTCTGACAATGTTCTATTCATTTGCACCTGATCTGGTTCACCCGATTCTAATTTTTAGATATTTGAGGTAGTGATGAATATAGGTATGTACTTACTTTTTCCATATGCAAATTTGCATTTAGGTTTATTTAAATTACACAATGGGCTACAAAATGGTGCATGATCTATCAATATTGTTGAAATGAAGATGAAATATCTGAATGTTGAAATACATTGAAAAAGTCAAAATTTTCAGTGGGGTGTATTTACTGTACTTTTTCACATGACTGTAGTTGTATATATTTTAAATGTACAGTGGTACCTTGGTTCACGAACTTAATTTGTTCCGCGACTCTGGTCGCGAATAGAATTGGTCGTGAACCGAATCAAATTTCCCCATAAGGTTCAATGTAATTACGGTCAATCCGTTCTGACCCCTCCGAATTTGGTTGTGACCTGACTTTTGATCGCATCCTGAATCAAATTTCCCCATAAGGTTCAATGTAATTACGGTTAATCCGTTCTGAACCATATGTTGTTGTTTTTTTAAACCGCAAAAATATGACACAAAGTACAGTACAAAGAGAGAGAAAGCTAACCTTGCTCGACGCGACTTCTGGCGTGGAGGACAGGAAGGCGGGTGGGAAGGCGGTTACTGCTTGGAGGGAGAGTCCCCCTCCCTACAGGAAGCCGCGACCATGTGTCACGGCAGGGAAAATGGCCACGGATCCTGTTCGTCACCCGATGCGGAGTTCGCAAACGGAGGCAAAATTTTGCGACCAGAGCTGTTCGTGAACCGAATTGCTCGTGAACAGAAGCGTTCGTGAACCGAGGTACCACTGTACTGTTTGTAGAATTCAGAGATTTCTGCCTTTGTTGGCAATGAGAAAGATAGTTTGAATTAGAGCTGTCTGGAATAAAAGCCATGTGATCAAATAAATGTTACCTGGCAGGTCCTTTCATTTCCTATGTATAGGCAGGTTTTTAATATTGCGGGGGGGGGGTTAAGTATTTGCTGCCATGTTCATTGTTCTTGTTTTGCTTTTTAATGGTGTTTAATTATGTTTTTATATTTTTATATTTTTTATATTTACAACTTCCTGCATAGAACGAAAATTGAACAAGATAATGACCTCCAAATGTAAAAATCATTGATTTTATTACTGTAATATAGAAGTGTTAAGAGCCAGTTTTGCCTTCTGCAATCTGACACCCTCTATATATTTTGAATTATAGCTGAGCAGTGTCATATAAAACCAGTATTAATGCAAAGTGAAGAGAGGGCTATAATGTGCTAGAATTCATCTAATGCTCTATTGGCAATACTGTGACTTTTGGAATATTTGTTCCTATTCCTGTATTTGTCTCCTACCTCTCTTAGCAGGAAGGAGAATCTGGTTTTTCAAATCTCAGATGTTTGTGGTAAGATATTAATAGGTGTCCTTGGGCTTTGTTGGTGTGGGAGTGTGTATATGGCCTGGTTCAAATACACTATTACCTTTCAATCATGCAAAAAAAAAAAGGAAAATAAACCTAGCAGGAACAGCCAAGATCAGCAGTATCTTCTGCTGTGGTTAAATGTTCGTGGCACATCTGAAGCTGCTTGAGAGCAATATTAATTTTTCTGGCTCACTTATTCCTGAGTCAGATACCAGAGTAGTGTTGAAGTCTTTGATGACTGTGAACACTGGAATCGCACCGTGGGTGAAGGAAGGAAAGGAGGGAGGGAGGAAGACATTTTTCATTACTAGGAGAAGTGCTCTTCCTGTGGAAGATAAGCAGACAGTATCCAAAGCGTGAAGATTTCCCCTCCTTTTTCTCCTCTAGAATTGCAGCCATTATTGCTTATTGCAGAAGGAGAAGGCTATTGGCTGTTCTTTTCTTGCAGAGGCGCAGAGTATTCCTGCTTCCAGATGAAGCAAGTTGTTATAACAAATGCAATAAAGTAATTCTGTACAGAATGGGAGATGTCTGTGTTACTTTTCTCTTTTTCTGCACAGTGTGCTATGGACACATTAATATTAAATGAATAACAAGGGGTGTTGGGGGTTAGAATTTCCATTTTTCCTTTGAATACCCTATTTTTATATAACATGCTGAATATTCTTTTTTCACTAGCTGTTGTTACGTTATTGAATATCTCCATGTTATAATAATAGAAAATCTAACATGATATGTAATATTAAAAGACACATACAGTGGGGCAAAATATTTAGTCAGCCACCAATTGTGCAAGTTCTCCCACTTAAAAAGATGAGAGAGGCCTGTAATTTTCATCATAGGTATACCTCAACTATGAGAGACAAAATGGGGGGGGAAATCCAGAAAATCACATTGTCTGATTTTTAAAGAATTTATTTGCAAATCATGGTGGAAAATAAGTATTTGGTCACCTACAAACAAGCAAGATGTCTGGCTCTCACAGACCTGTAACTACTTCTTTAAGAGGCTCCTCTGTCCTC
Source organism: Python bivittatus (assembly GCF_059951505.1). Lineage (NCBI taxonomy): Eukaryota > Metazoa > Chordata > Lepidosauria > Squamata > Pythonidae > Python > Python bivittatus. The sequence continues at coordinate 19,305,635 of NW_028277040.1, forward strand.
CACTCGTTACCTGTAGTAATGGCACCTGTTTGACCTTGTTATCAGTATAAAAGACCCCTGTCCACAACCTCAAACAGTCACACTCCAAACTCCACTATGGCCAAGACCAAAGAGCTGTCGAAGGACACCAGAAACAAAATTGTAGACCTGCACCAGGCTGGGAAGACTGAATCTGCAATAGGCAAGCAGCTTGGTGTGAAGAAATCAACTGTGGGAGCAATAATTAGAAAATGGAAGACATACAAGACCACTGATAATCTCCCTCGATCTGGGGCTCCATGCAAGATCTTACCCTGTGGGGTCAAAATGATCACAAGAATGGTGAGCAAAAATCCCAGAACCACATGGGGGGACCTAGTGAATGACCTGCAGAGAACTGGGATCAAAGTAACAAAGGCTACCATCAGTAACACACTACGCTGCCAGGGACTCAAATCCTGCAGTGCCAGACATGTCCCCCTGCTTAAGCCAGTACATGTCCGGGCCCGTCTGAAGTTTGCTAGAGAGCATTTGGATGATCCAGAAGAGGATTGGGAGAATGTCATATGGTCAGATGAAACCAAAGTAGAACGTTTTGGTCTAAACTCAACTCGTCGTGTTTGGAGGAGAGAGAATGCTGAGTTGCATCCAAAGAACACCATACCTACTGTGAAGCATGGGGATGGAAACATCATGCTTTGGGGCTGTTTTTCTGCAAAGGGACCAGGACGACTGATCCGTGTAAAGGAAAGAATGAATGGGGCCATGTATCGTGAGATTTTGAGTGAACACCTCCTTCCATCAGCAAGGGCATTGAAAATGAAACGTGGCTGGGTCTTTCAGCATGACGATCCCAAACACACTGCCCGGGCAACAAAGGAGTGGCTTCGTAAGAAGCATTTCAAGGCCCTGGAGTGGCCTAGCCAGTCTCCAGATCTCAACCCCATGGAAAACCTTTGGAGGGAGTTGAAAGTCCGTGTTGCCCAGCGGCAGCCCCCAAACATCACTGCTCTAGAGGAGATCTGCATGGAGGGAGGAATGGGCCAAAATACCAGCAACAGTGTGTGAAAACCTTGTGAAGACTTACAGAAAACGTTTGACCTCTGTCATTGCCAACAAAGGATATATAACAAAGTACTGAGATGAATTTTTGATATTGACCAAATACTTATTTTCCACCATGATTTGCAAATAAACTCTTTAAAAATCGGACAATGTGATTTTCTGGATTTTTCCCCCCATTTTGTCTCTCATAGTTGAGGTATACCTATGATGAAAATTACAGGCCTCTCTCATCTTTTTAAGTGGGAGAACTTGCACAATTGGTGGCTGACTAAATACTTTTTTGCCCCACTGTATCTATCATATAGTCTGAGTTGTCTTTTTTAAAAAATGTACTCTTACATATTTTGACTATGTGTAATCCATACTTCAGTCCCTAACATATCTTGCTTTGTGCTTAATTTACTCTTCCTTCCTCCCTGCCTCCTCACTCTACATTTGTGTGTATAAAATGAATATGAAGGAAGCCTTATTAAAGAGGAATTTTTCTTTGCAATTTGTCTTGTTTCTCATGATGGCTGAATTATGTATGTAGGCATGTATTTATTTATTTATGTTTGTGCCTTCGAGTCATTGCTGACTCCTGGCAACTGCCTGGACTACTTCCCACAGGAAGTAGTGGCAAGATTTTGGCAAGATTTCTTGGCAAGATTTTGGAAGTGGTTTGCCCTTGCCTCCTTCCTAGGGCTGAGAGGGAGTGAATGGCCCAAGGTCCCCCAGCTGCCTTTGTGCCCAAGGCAGGACTGGAACTCCCAGTCTCCCAGGTTCTAGCCTGGTGCCTTCACTACCATACCAAATTGGTTCTTCCTCATTTATTTTTTGTGAAGTATTTATTTCTCCTTTCAGAATCACAATCTTTCCTGAGCAACTAACAAGCAGTATAAACAATTGTAATCCACAGGACCACTGATGGAAATAGCCCTGTGGTGTGGGGAAGAGTCAATTTCATGTATGATTATTTAAAGCAGGCAGCTGCAGAAGTTACTGGGCCAAGTTCACAGACAACATTAAACCAAAATAGTATTACGTTTGAATCAGATCTGGGCCTCTCCTCCAGGTTATTTCCTTATTCTACCCACAATGTCAGGCATTACGAAACTGATGCAGTGAACACAGGTGTGCTTTGCATAACCCTCCCCGCCTCCTGATGTTCAGCATGAATGTAGGCAGGAGAACAGTCACGTTGGCTCTTGTGAACTAGGACCCTGGTGGTCATGGAAGCCAACACAGTCAGTTTTCCTCCTGCTGATGTGCTTGGAATGCCTTCTCTGGGGGAGAGGTTTCTCTGGAGGGCTCCCATGTTAAGTACTTTGTTTGCTAACAGCCAAATGGGTCTAAGGTTGATGGGGACTGGTATTCCAATGATTCCAATCTTTATTGTGGTTGGAAACCAGTGTAAAATAACATCAACAAAACTTACAAACATTTCAGTAATAAGAGTAAAACCTAAGAAATATAAAAGATACCTAAAATCTAGCATTACTGACACAATACTATAATGTTAAAACAATAGGGTCTTTATATAAAAGTTCTTAGTAATAGGACTAGGGCTATAAACCAAAAAGTGAAAATAGAATATAAATAGAACACTGAACAGCAACATGATTAAAATTAAACCAGAATGGTATGAATTGCTAATACTATGGGAACAGTTCTAATCAAATCTTATCTTAATAGATCAGAGACAATTAAAACATAAAACATGAAAGATACAAACCATAATGCAATTAACAATCTTAGTGCATCCATATTATCTGCTGGCAGGTTCTTGCTGCAACCACACAGAGTTACTATATGGGGGAAAGGTAATAGGTTGATGGCTACTTGCAAGGATCTTTAGAATTACTTGTTCACATTTCCTGAAATGAAAAAAAAAAGAAAATGTGTATGTCAGCATTGTGCATGGGACATGATGGCAAATAAGTAACAAATTAAAAAAAAGAGTGTGAAGCACAAACGGATCCTGGGAAATATATATTGTTGAGAGTAGAAAAAGGATAAGAGCATCCCAAACTCAGTGACAGATCTCTTAATCCCAATTCATATTTGAGTTATACAGTATTCTCAAATTCTACTCTAATTCCTTTCAGTTCACATCCTGTACATTCTCTGTGTTATATTCTAAAGAACTGATGTTTTCATTCTACTCTTTTTATAAGTGTAGCTTGACAGAGTGCTTCTAATACATCAAGAAAGCTGGTTCTGAAGGAACTAGACATTGTGTAGTGAATGAAAGTACCAATTTTTACTGATTGTACCCCCAAAAAAGTTCTCTGTTGAAATACATTGGAAACTTCATCTGAACTCTCCTTTGTTCTGGTCCATTTACTCATTCTACTTTAAACTGTCTAACAAAGTTTCCTTTAGAAAGTAACCATCCAACTTATACCACTGTACATCTGTCATGCGGCAATGCTGATTCAACAGTGTGAAAGGCTGAGAGACGCTATCAGTCACCGGGACACAGTAACGGATGGGAGCTTGGCTTAACATCAGGCTTGCTTTGAGTGCTAGGGTGTCCCTTGGCTGAAGCAGATATAAAGGATCATCAGAGAAAAAAGAGAGGAAGATGAACATGTATGCAATTTGATCCATTATGTTACTTTGTCTGAGAAAGAAGCAAAAACATTCACACAAAATTGCAGTGTGTCACAATTAACAAAAATCAGTTTATATGTATCAATAATATGTTTATATCAAATTATTTGATAATACTTATTTTCCTAGATGTAGCATTAAGCATATTAAGCTTCTTTTAAAATCAGCAGTGAGGAAAGCAGAGAGGCTGCAGATGTTTCACTGTGTGTGTGTGTATGTGTGCATGTACGTGCATGTTTCAGACTTTTTGGAACTAACCTGAATTCTTACTGTGATGGTTATTTCCATTCTTTACTTTGGGAGTTCAAAAGTGGCGTTCATTATGGACATTCTCTCCACAACAATTACTCTGTGAGTTGAGGGAGTTCCGGGTGGAGAAATGGTGAACTAACACACCTTTGCATTGTGGAGATGATGCTGAGGTGAAGAATGGCGCCTGAGCAGCAAGCCTAGACCTGCAGAGCTTTTCCAGGTCCAGAGAAGCCATGAAGTCACCCACCTGTGCTCACAAGGAAACCCGCAGGATCCAGAGGGTCCCTGCAAGCGACTTGCAGATAGAATGCCAGGAGCCGAGGAAGAAAGATCAAGTTCTTTCCCCCACTCCACTTTCTAGAGCATGTTACAATGGGAAAATTTTAAAAGTTATACAGATCTTCAGGCCAGCAGAGCACCTAAACTACCTGGTGAGTATACCTCCAACCTGAAGGATTAAAGTAAAAGTAAAGAAATAATGATATAGATTAAAAGGAATTAAAAGCAGAATTAAAAGAATTAAAAATAAAAAGTTTGCCAAGAATGGAAACTAAGAAAGTTTAAAATGGGTTAAGGGGACCGCTGAATTTGGAATATTGTTTATTAAAGTACTTTTGAACTAATTAAATATATAATACATCCCTCTGTGGGAAAGAAGATTATTTAAACTTGTTAAGAAGAATGATTGGTTGATTTCCATAAATAAAGGGAAACTGGGAGCTGTGAAAGACCATGTGACTATAGAACTATGGAATGCTGAAAGGGATTAAAAGTTAAGTATTTGGGGGGGGCTGTCTTTGTTTTCTACTTCTCCTTTCTGAATTATAAATTAAAAGAGAAAAATGACTACTACTAAAAAAGCAGCAAAAATTGCAGAAGGGAAGAGAGGATTATTTATAGAACAAATAACAGAAAAAAGATTTTACAAAAGATGTTTGAAGAAATGGGGAAGAATGTCACAACATTAGTGACAGCATCAGTGCCTGAGGCTATAACTGCAGCTGTGACTGCATCAGTTAAAAGAGATCTGGCTTCACTAGAAGGAAGAATGGAGGAAAGATTTGCAAATATGGAAGAAAAGATGAACAACAAATTTAAAGAACATGTAATACAAATGAGTGGAGAGGTTAAACAATTTAAAGGAAAAAATGGAAATTATGGAAAATAAGAGAAGTAATAGAAAAATGGGAAAAGATTTGGATAATTTGGCACTACTGGAATTAAGAGAGAAAGAGTTTTGTTCTAGACTGAGAGCAGTTCCAGAGGAACCTGATGAAAATATTGGAGAGAGGGTTGTTGAATCCTTACTAAAATTTTTGGAATGGGACGAAGAAGATATGGATGCAGAAGTGGACAAAATGTACAGAATTAATACGATATGCAAAACTAAGAAATGTACCGAGAGATATACTCGTGCACATTGTCAGAAAGAAGACAAGACCAGGTTCTACAACAACATTTTAACACTAAGTTAAGGATAAACAATTCAGAAGTAATTTTGTTCAAATAAATACTTAATACTTATTAGAATATTGGAATTGGAGGAGATGCAAGTGGATCAAAAAGAAGGATTGGCACAACAAATCCAACAAGAGACTGAGGAATATACTACTATGTTGGGAGCTATAGATATAGACTTTGCTAATGGACGAATGGACTTGAAGCTGGGAGAGTTCGCAGAGATGGCAGAATTGATCTGTTAGTTCAATACTAACATCTAATAGATGTTAGGTAGGGAAGAAAACTAGGTACTTCTATAAAAGACTGGAAACCCTTTATGGACTTTTTGCTGAAAATGGAAAAAAAATGAATTGGTAACTTTTGGATTTGTAGATTAAAATGGATTGAATATGGGATCAAAGATCTAAATTACATATAATGTAATCTTAGAGAGGGAGGAGGGATAATTTGCTTGTAACTGCTGCAATGAAAATTGGAAGTTGCTTCTTTAATTATCTTTTTCTTTTTTCTTCTTTCTTAATCTGCATTGTCTTTCACACTTTTTCTTTTCTTTTTTTCCTCTTTCTTAATTTTTCTTTATATTTATTCTGTGAATTGGGTTAGGTTGAGAAATGATGACTGCCCCAAAGTCACTAAGCAAACTCCATGATGAGGACTTGAACCTTGCCTCCCTGGTCACAATCTGACATCTTAGCCACAACACTCTGGCTCCCTTGCTTTCCCTGTTGTGGCTCTTTCCGTCTAACTGAACAAGCAGCCTGTCCTTTTCTTCTCTTTGTTTTGTACAAACAGAAGGGAGGAGAAAAGGGTGAAAACAGGAATGAATTCACCTGTACAACACAAAATCTCTACTAAGTTTAGTCAGAATAGCCATAATACAGCTAGTGAAAGACAGATTCTTTGTGGAAATACCTAAACTTTCTTAGGAAGGGCTGTTTCACTGTTGAAAAATTATGTGCCAACAGAGTTCATGTCGCAAGCTAGTAAGTTTCCTTTGAGTAGGACTTGATTCCTGGTAACTACATGGACACTTCCATATTGCTTTCTTGGCAGCAGTACGGAACTGACTGACTTCTGTGGTGTTTTTGACGTCATAATTTAGTCTACAGCTCTGGTCTCCCATCCAAGGATTTGCTACTGTAGATCTCATACTGCTTAGCTTTTCTGAGATTAGCCAAGTTCAGCACCATCTGCTGTGACTGCAGACTGATTGACTGACTGACTGACTGACTGACTGATTGATTGATTGCTATCAAGTTGTTTTTGATTCCTAGTGGCCACATAAATAATTTTTCTCCATGATGATCTATCCCTAACCTGGTCCTTTAGATCTTCCAACAGTACACCCATTGCCACTGTAACTGAGTCTGTCCACCCTGCTTCTGATTGTCCTCTTCTTCTCTTTCCTTCTACTTTCCCCAGCAATAGAGCCTTCTCCAGAAAACCAAGTATTTGCATAATGTGTCCAAAGTAGGATAATTTGAGCCTGGTCATTTGTGCCTTGAGTGAGAACTCTGGGTTGATTTGTTCTATAATATTTTATTGAGATTTTAAAGATACATATTTAAAAGTTAGAAATAGAAAAGAAAATTTGTTCAATGATAGTTTCCAATAATAAAATGACATTTGGTAGAAACCTCATGAACATAGTTGTGTGTATGAGTGTTTTTCAGGGTAACATCTCCATGGGTCTGATTTTTCAGTATTCCTCTCTGCTGCCCTAAATTACATCCAAATCCACCAGTTGAGGCAGTCACTTCTGACAGATTTGAAGAAAGAATAAAGAAATGACCCACAGCTAAAAGATAATGTGGAAGAGGCCTAGGAAACATGACCTGAAATACAGTTCTGCAGGGTGTGGGCTCCCACAGAACAGAACTTTTTTCAGATAGCTAACTACCAAACATATGCTTAGATGCTTGAGAGAAGAGCTTGCCAGAAAAAAAAAAAAGCGGAGGTGGGGAGGAGAAGGTATTCAAGAATTCATTCATCTCTCCATATGACTACGTTGGGCCCTAAACCTAGTCCCTTAGGTCCAGGCTGTGAATTGTCATTACTGGATTGTGTCCAAAAGATCTCTGAGCACTGAGAAATACTATGACTTATCTCAGGGGTCCCTGGAATATATGATGCCTCCCTTGTTCTCCTAGCAATAATTTTGCTAATCTGTAATATTTAAGAGCTGGAATTTCAGATTAGCAGTGATTATAAGCAAGCACTTTAATAATATATTCGGCTATCTTTTATGATAACTTAATTTTATACTATATTATAATTGTATTCTTTAAAAAACTCTGATCTTATTCTGCTTCTCAAACCAAGGAGAATGACAATAGATGAGGCACACAGATAATATTTCTCCATTATTCAAATAACTTTCAATTGCCCTACATAATTCTAGCATTTTTTTTTATTACTATCGTAAGCAAATGGGTACTTTATAAAAACATTACCTCTCAGCTTTTAATGTAGTGCTTTTTTAATTATTATTACTGGACTTCTGTTTAAATATAGAGTGAAAAAACATAAATACAAATTTGACATGGGCGAAGTGACTTTGACTTGTTTTGCTCATTGATCTTTATTATCAATTTGCTGTATATTATTATTTCTCCAGCTGAGATAGCCTTATAGCTTTTTTCATCTGCAGCATCAGGAAATTCATGCTTCTGATTTTATTTTATTGTTACCTTTTCTGACCTATATTCACATCTGCAGTTCATGCAGCTTTCTTTCCACCTCAAAAATGTTAAACAAGCATTGCCAGTCGTTGCAGAAGATAGGCAGCAGTGCTTGGATTATAATTTCTGGATTTACCATATAGACAATTTCATGCAATTTGATTCAGGGAAATATCCAAATAGGTTGATGGATGATCTGTCCAGGAAGCTTTTGTTTTAACTTTGCAAATGTGGACATTGTAAAGACTTGGATGCTTCCCCTGACATTTTCCCCAAAGTTTGAAATCACCGGTCTGCTTAGTAATGTAAATACCAAAGGAAAAAAAGCAATTGAAGGGCATATTTATGGTCGGCTTTTTTCTTACAAACATAAGAAAACCAGAATGCATAAACCGCGGTTGTGAAGTGTGCAAAGTGACCAGATTGCCAAAGGTATAAACTGTGATACATTCACTTGAATAAATTTACATATTTATTAATATTAATTTGTAAGTCAGTTTTCCAAGAGTTCCAAGCAAAGATTATATAAAAATCCCCTCAAATCCTGATGTGGTCACATGTTTTGTTTTCATTGTAATGTAGCTCCCCACTCTCCAAAATAAAAAAAGTTGCAAATTGCTCTGCACTATTGCCTAACAAAACCTTTTCCATAGAATGAATTTTATGAAGAATTTGTTCTTATTTTCCAATAGTATATTGTAGAATTGAGCACAGCTGGATTACAGTTGACCATCAATAGAAGCAATGATTTTAGAGTTCTCTAAATATTATTCATAAAAGAAACGTTTCATTCTTCTGGCTTTTTTTCTGTGTTGCACTGCTGTTTTGCCTGCCTAGTATTTCTTTAATGATGTACTGATTTTGCAGTCTGCAGGTAAAAATTGTAGAGAGGGCTCTAACTCTTCTCAGACAGGGCTCTTGTCTAGCAGGGTCCATGTGAATGGATGCAGTTCATCGAAATGTGAACCCCATTCCACTTAGCAAGCAATACAACTACCATAGAAAGTGTGGGCATACTTCTGGAACTGAGGTGCCTCTGACATTCTTTGCACTTTAAGAAGAGCCTTGATCCTCAGCCCCTCTGAAATACATCTCTTCTTCCCACTAACTTTTCTTTCAGGTCTCTCAGTTCATGAGAATCTCTATCACATTGGGGGTTTTTTTGTTTTGTTTTGTTTTGTTTTGTTTTGTTTTTCTAGAGCTTTTATTGTGTTGTTGAACAGAGGACTGATTGCGCAGGAGCCAGAGGCATATTTCACCCAAAGGGTCAACAGCAACAGAATTGCTATTGAGGCCAGTTCCTGTGAGGAGATGTAAGATCTGCAGTTGTCTGCTGCAGCAGTCAGATAAAGCCAAGGGGTTTTGCTTGTGTTGAGAAGCTACTGCTGTTCCAAATAAACAAAATGACAAAGTTCTTTCAGCTGCATGCTTCTGGTAGTATAAATATGGAAGTATTTGTAAACTTTGAAAACAAAGGATTCAGTATCAAGTTTACAATGCATTTTAGGTAATGTGAGCTACACACCCTATTCCAATTCAGTCTACATAAAATATTGTTTCTCCTGCTTTTAATTTACCATCAAGTTAGTATTTGTTTTGTCAGCATAAAATTAAATCCCTTTTTCTTGTAAATTGTTCTTGCCAAGCTTTACGTATTTTTCTACACAGTATGGTAGAAGTTTCACCTAAAATAATTGTATACTCTGAAATTTTTAGCTTCACGCCCTCATTGTATTTCTTTGGAGATCAACTTAAAATCTTCTCTATTAGAAGCATCAATTGACATAGATGTTGTAATCATTGTTGCCTATGCCACTTTTCAGATCACCCATGGCAAAAAGTACAGATATATTAGTAACCAGAGCTTTATATGAGTGCATTAAAACTTTTCATCATCTAGTTTTCTAATTAAAGCAGAAGTGCAGTTCATTAACCAAAATCCATGGTTATGCATGGTGAGCAAACATGCCTTCAGCTGCTGCTCTTTCTAATTCACCTTCTCCAGGAGTTGCCTTCATATATGTATTTGCTACACTGCTGCTTCCAGTTTCAATCCTTGATTTGTGTGTGTGTTTTTAAATATGATCAGCAATATCCAATTTATCACCATAAACAACAGAAGATATTAACTTGTGTGTACTTCTGTAATGTTCAGTACTACCCTACTCAAAAAAGGAAAGGTTTTCAGTAGTTCTTCACTGTATGAACATTTGTATTTAGGAGACACCTCTCATTTCTTAGCAAGTCACTTTGATGAACAGCACTATAGGGAATTTTGATCATAGAATACAAAAAAAAAACAAACATTCTGCAATGTACCCAGTTCAATGTATTATTGACTATAATTTACATTTTAAAAGGTTTTTTTTACTAGATGGGTATCCCAGATGGGTCTCTGCAGCTTACATTCATTTCAGAATTACCCTATTTACTACAGTTGTCAGTACTCCATTCCAAATTCTAAAGAGGGAGTATTTGCCAGGCACAAATATATGTACTAGAAAACAGGAAATCTATTATCCAGTCCCCATCCCCCATTCCACCAGAAGATACCCAAAACTTGATGAACCAGAGAAACCTCAGCTGCTATTAAGAGAGCCTAATTATGTGATGGTATTTCTAGGATGGCTGCTTCCTGTTCTATCCAGTGTACCTCTACTTATACAAGTGCATTTTTTTGACAAACATGAATGTTGTTTCCCACACTATGGTTTGTGTAAGTCTCCTCCACCTCCCACTGCCAATCAAAAGCATATCCTAGAAAGCAGAACATTCTCTTGATGCAAGGGGAGCTATCTGACACATCTCCCTGTCCCAGCAAAATCAGATTGTGCCTTTATTCAAGAAGTGTCACGAGTTTTTATTTGCATCACGTACATCAGTTCCCTTTCCCAGGCCATGCATTTGCGATTCTCCTCACCTAGAAATGGTATTAATACTGAAATAGTATTGCAACAAAAAGTTGTTAGGCAATTTAAATGAATGGAACTGGGTGTAGTTGAAATACTTGTTGGCTGAATTTTAGATTCAGCATAACCATAAAATCTATTTCAAATATTTTTTTTCCAGATTTGCATCGGATATTTATAGCTGCTGAACTAGTTATATGTATACTCTAAATGATTTATAAAATGTTCAGTACACGAAAGGAAGTAGAAAAATTGCTGAGCTGTGCCTGAGAAGTTTCTCATTGTTTCTGTGTAATTTCAGACAGCAAACATCCCTCTGGTGTCAGAGCTTGGTATAGATAACGTCCACTTTGATGATTTCTCCCTTGATATGGATACCATGATAACAGCAGCCCTTCGTATGTTCATGGAGCTTGGAATAGTTCAGAAATTTAGAATTGACTATGAGGTAACCACCTGCTTTGCTGAGATAATCAGTTGCTTTCGTGTTGGCAAAGGGAGTACACATTTGTACTTGTTCCTGATGCAATTTTTCTTTTCCATTTCAGACACTGTGTAGGTGGCTTTTGACAGTGAGGAAAAATTATCGAATGGTTCTATATCACAACTGGCGGCACGCTTTCAATGTGTGCCAGCTCATGTTTGCCATGTTAACTGTAAGTACGTAAGTGGCAGAAGAGATCATGTTCCCATCCCTCTTGCTTAATATCCAAACAATCAACATTAATGTCTTGTAATTAAAAAACTACGTAATTATTGTGTGAGATACAGGTGCTGAATAGAATTACATGTTTTGGCTATAGCATGTTACATATCTTTCTTTTGGGGAGTAGGGTGTCTTTAATAACCCTTTGTTCTGCCGCTAAATTCCTTTCAGGGTTTCGAAATCTGTAAGGTAACATAACTGGGTAGAATGTGGGAACAGGTTGGAGAGCAGAAACACTTGGTTAACACAGAAAAGGAAGGAAGGACAAATTTATTTGTATTAATTAACTTAAACAACAAATTCATTTATTTCTACACACCATCTATATCCTCTCAGTATAGTATACCCTGGGCCTAAAATTATTGCTAACTGTGTTTCCCTGACAGGCAAGGTATTCCCAAGCTTAGACTCTTAGCTTTCTTCAGATGTGTCCTTCTACTGTTTCTCCCAAATCCCTCCTGGAATCTAAACCTGGGAGGAGGTGCCCAGTGTTGTCATCCTTTGGCCATTCCATCTCCCAGTCACACAGCAGCACTCAGTTTGCAATGTTTGTAGGTTTTTCAATGTTCATGGCACTGTGGAAGAACAGAACGATTGGTGGCAATTATGTAATCAACCTTGTTTTAAAATACTCTCATATTACAGAATGGCTTACATAATGTAGATGGTGATTAAAAAAAAAACTCTGTTGTACTTGCTTATCTACCTAGCTGCCTCCCTACTTAGATCAAAAGGTGCAGTCCAATGGTTTGATGTACCAAGTCCCATTAAAAAAAAAAAAGAAAAATATTCAGTCATACAATTTGAGATGCATATGTTTTTGAAAATCATTTGAGAACTTGCATCTGTGTGCGTGTGTGTGTGTGTGTGTGTATTCGGTTTTTTTTAAAAAATGCTGGACAAATTGCATCAGAGACGTCTTCAGTAATCTTGCTGCATGTATTTGGGATGGATAGTTTCTATGGCCTTTTCCATCCAAACGCTTCATGAGAAAATATTTTGAATACAAAAGGCTCAAAAGACTTAAAAGATAGGAAACGGACATTTTGGAAAGGGTAACCAAAATAAATTATCTGAGGGTTCTGAAACTTAATTATTTTAATGGATCAATATCAAAACCAAATTCTATAGAACCTCTAAGTATTCACATTTTGAAATATGTGTCACACCAGTATAATTTTTAATTTAAGACTTCCTCTAGATGGAGCTCAAAGGCCAGGTTTGTTTTAGACTGCTTTCTGGAAGTGATTATAAAAAGTGGAAATATGTTTTGTTCTCTGAGAAATGGCCTATTTTCATTTGGATAAAATAACTGTCAGTAGGATCAAATAAATTTGCTATTGTTCATTTTAATAGGCTTGAGCATTGATCTTTTGGTAGTGGATCTGTGTATGTTTGCACAAGAGCCTTTCAAATACGGTGGAAGTTGATCATTTCCCACACTAATTTTCCCACTTCTTATACTGCCAAACTTTTATGTCAGCTTCATTACAATAGTTGATCTCCTAGTGGCAGAAATTTTGGGATTCCATTATTGAGAATGTCTTCACAGCAGTCTGTTTCCCTATTGCCTCTGTCCCTGGTATCAGCTTATAGAATTTTGCCTTATGCTTGTTACTGAATGCAGCCTCTAGATGCTTTGATATTTTTAATTTAATTGGGCAAATCACCGAGCAACAAAGTATAACATGGGGTCCACCTGAGAGCAGGGCATTTCAGATGTTATAGTACTGCAATAAATAAGAATATTATCCTTTAGAGAACTCAGATTTTATTTTATTTATTTTTTTCTTTTATTCACCCTTTTATTTGTTCAGAATTTCAACTGGGACATGTAGCACTGTCAGCATCCTTTGACATATGGTCCCAGCAGTCACACCATAATATAACCAAGGAACAATTGTGTCATAATGATCGGACCAAGTAGCTAAAAAACTCCTCTCCAAGATTACATTATGTACACTGTAAGTACTATCCTCTGGTCCCCACTGATAAGTACAAGAAAGAATTGCATGCCCTGATTGAAAAAAAAAACTTTCAATGAAATATACTGAAATGCATCAGCTAGCCTCAATTATGCCCCTGGTATCTTCTGTCTGGTTTCCTGTCTTGCTTTAGGCCTCACTGTAATGTCCTTACTCTTAATTGTTTCAGATTTCAGAACAATTTTACATCTACCATCAGCAACATAGTATATTTATGATTGACTATGGAAAGTTTCACCAGCTTCTCTTGCCTTCTGTACTCACGCTTCTCCTCCAGATGTATCTATGATATCTTTGTCATTCAGACAGAAAGGAGAAAATATCAAAATATCAAAAATGTCAATATCAGCATCAACTTGATCCTTAATTACAAAACAAATACTGCCGTGCAAGTCTGGGATGACTAGAGGCATTTACACAAGGGGCTTGGGCTTCATTCCCAGATCAGCACCATGCCCATCTTTTCATGCCACTTCCTACCTGAGCATCTCAGTGATTTACATCTTGCTTGGCTCAGGAGTAATGGCAAAAAAAAGAAAAAAGGGCATTTTAGAATTGACAGTGCTGGGGCTTTAGGACAGGCAGTTTCCCCATTCCATTCGGCCTCCTCCTCCTCCTCCGTGCTGAGGTTCAGGTACCAGAATATTTTCAAGCCCTGCTCACAGCAGCTAGCCATTGTTGTTTTTTTAAATGTCAAGAAAAGCAATGAGACGAGAATGAGAATGAGATGCGTTATAAACTGGATACTGATTTCTGTGCTCCCCTGTTGATCAGCTGAAGGAAGTGCTGATCAACTCTCAGCTGTGTGAATATGATAAATGAGAATATTCCCATGGTGACTTGAAAGTATTTCTGGGGGTTTAGGAACTGAACATGGTGATTGTGTGGAAATGCTCTCTATAAATTCAGTTTATAATGGAAATGCACAAACTGTTTGCATATGCTCTTCTGCTGCAAATAAATAATATATAATTTCATTTGTTCAAGTTTCCCCATCAAAACTTAATCATACCTTCCTTTATTCAGAATCTTTAAAATCCTTGTGTTTAATGTGGCTGGGTTAAAGTGAAACAGTTATATGAAACCTTATCTTAACCTCTTTACAATCCAAAACATTATTCTTTATTCATTGTTCTTCTATTTCAAGTAGCCTCCATATGCTGTCTTTTGGCCACAGAAGTCACATCTGCAGTGAACAGTAACTTCAAAAGGAAAAAATCAGCCAGTAACTATGAGTTTTGGTGGGAAATGTAAGCCCATAATCAAGAGGATTAGGGATACATTCTGGAATATGAGTTTGTCAAGTGGTTCTTCTTTCAAAAATAATTCACCAAATCAAGTCTTATTTTTTAAAAAAGTATGAGTACAGTAACTTGTAATTTGAACCTTACTCAGCAGGAAGACAGGTCTTGCTGAAAAAGGGATGATCTATTATTGTCTCCCTAGTTAAAGTTTCTGAATTATACCCTTAAGATTAATACAGAACATTTATCTTTTGGTCATGTAGGCCTTTGGGGCTAAGAAACTCCTAGCTCACTATCAGCAGAGACTCAATCATCAGTCAACCAAGTACATGGGCTCAGGAACTGAACCTTGGTCAAATGTGGGCTATAAAAATGCAGATGACCGCTAGATGGTAGCAAAGAGATACCTACAACTCAAGCTTTGGTACACCCAGTAGCTATATCTACTCAGGAAACTGTAGTATGGTTAACTTCTCTCATAGTAATACAAATACATTATCTTTTACAGCTTCCAATGTGATATATGTCATCACCTTTCAACAGAGCCCTACCTAGGTAGATAGATAGATAAATTGATTGATTGATTGATTGATTGATTATTTCAATTTTGAGGCAGCCCAATAGTAACTCTGGCCAGCTCACAGATAAAAATTAAAAGAAAACAAAATATATCAAGAGAAATAAAAGAAGACAGCTGAAAACCAAAGCCCCAAAAGCTAAGCAGCCAGTAACCAACCAAGACAAATATCTGTAGGGCGGACAGATCTGGATTTTTTTTTAAAGAGAAAGAATTATTAACATAACTTGGCTGATGGCTGATTCATTTTTTAAAATTTCTAGCCCATTAAGCCTGCTCATCCTTCTTCTCAATTTGTTTATAAAAAATAGTTATTACAAATAAATAGCCATTAAACTTGGTTTATTGACAGGCCTCTTTTCTAATGGCTTGAACCAAGATTAGAGATGGTTAAGGTCCTAAATAGATTAAACAAGAAATATTCATGATAACATTTCCCCATCTGTTAGTTTAAATGTACACATCTGTCGGAGTGTATGGGGAAATAGTATTGGGGTTAGGCTGTGCCAACTTGGAAGCAGTACATTGCATATGTGTTTGTAACAATGTAACAATAAAGTAACAAGTTTGTTACAATATGTAACAAGCCATCATGATGTCAAAATGGTGCCTGTGTCATGACATCACTGTGCAAAGGATGCAATTATACACTTGCATCATGATATCTGATGCATGTATGTAAGTTGTGTTATTATAGCACATGTGTTGTAATTCCCCTGCCACCCCCCCAACCACACACACTCCCCATGCAGATGCCCATGTGAGTGTGAGCCCACTATCTTTCTTTGATTAAATAATGCTGTCATGACTTTTTCCAGCCTTCTGCACAAGCCTGAAAAAGAAGATGCCATCACCTTAAGGAGTCAGCTCTTTAAGTGACTATTAGCGTAGTGGCATCTTTGTAGAGGAGCTTATGGGAAAAACTGGGAAAAAAGCTGTAGCTGCTTTGATGATAGCAGAGGGAAGTTTTATATAGCATAGTGGTTAAGATGTTGGACTAGGAGCTGGGAGACCCAGGTTCTAGGACCCCCTCAGCCATGGAATCCCACTGGGTGATTTTGGAGCAGTCACTCTTTCTCAACCCAACCTACCTCTCAGGAATGTTGCTGTGAGGGAAAATAGGAGAAAGGGGTGTTATGCATTTTGAATAGAAGGTGGGACATAAATCTGATATCTAGTTAGATAAAGTTTGCATCATTTTGGAAGCATGTAAAGGCATAGTGCAGAGGATGACCTTTTAAGTCTCCTCACCTAATTTTCTACCTCTAATTCTACTGTGACAATCCTCCCTGGGAAAAAAATAATAGGGATTGAGTTATTTCAGGCACAGTATTTCTCATGTAGAACTCTGTCTTGTTCACAGAATTTCATGAAGATTGCGAATGACAATGTTTTTCTGTTTAGAAGCCTCATGTATTTTTCCAGTGTCCCTTCCATTTAATCTATTTCCATTTAAAAAGTATGTTATTCAAGAATTACAGAAATGCTACACAATACTTTTGATTATTACTATTAAGACCTTTTAATCTGTTAGCATCCATTACACAGGTAGCTTACCCAGTGAGTTTTGTAGCAGTTTTGAAAGTAAGGGGAATTTTGATGGAGAAAATGGTTCAGAGAGATACTAATTCCCTCTCCTCTGGTTTGCTCTGATAAAAATTGGAGCTCTTTTCTGGCTTTCTTTTCAGTAAAAGGTCAGGAGATCCCAGTATTCTCTCATATGTCACATGCAGTATGACACAAATCCATAACAATTGGAAAACCCTGACCCTGCCTATAATATTGATAAATTCGTTCATTTCAAGTGACTGGATCTTGTTGGCTTGGGGTGTCTTCATCACATAACAGTATTTTGCTTTCAGAATGTGTTATGACCTTGGTGTGCTTATTTAGAGAACCTTCAGCCGGACACCTGGAGTTCTAGTGAATCCTCATAAGTGAGGGCAAAACCTGCTATATCTCCAATATGTGCAATCGTTATCATTTCAGAGCCTGAAAAAGAGTAGAAATTGACTGACTGCTCTTAAAAGAGCCCACATTTAATATTACGTAGAAAAAACAGCATTCATATTTCTGACAATAGCAATATGTTTAAAACTATGACTAAAATCAACAGATCAAAAAATAAATGTAAGTTGTACTGATCTGTAGAAAGTATTACTGTATATTATTCTACAAAGGTTTCTTTTTTCATAACTGGTACTTATAAATGATCATAAAATTGTTCTAGGTGCAAAATCACACCAGTAATGATGTTACTAAATTCTAAATGAAGATGAATTATAGATGAATTATAGATACTGTGAAATATATGTACATTTGTATCATTTCATCTAGATCCATTTTCTTCCTAAGCATTCTGTAACTCATCATGGAATGAAATAATTTTTCATAACTTATTTGTAAGAGAGGAGGTTGAAGGAGGAAATATGGAAGCATGTGATCATCTTAGTTGTTATAAAAATGCTAACTTTGAGATTGGGCTACAGCATAGCAGTTAGCATCTCTGTGATAGTAAACACACCCATTCCCTCTGATTTTTTATATCCTGTTTTAAATATGGTTATTGCATATTTAAAAATGACATTTGTGATGTTAGTGGTGATTAGCTTCAGCAAAACAGAAGGTTCATAAATAATATATATTGGGATTGGATACTTTTAGAAAACTTGCTGTTTTTCAGATTAAGCATTGTACATATTCTCTAATCCTGTCCTCATGCTTAGAAAAAGTTATAGTTGATATTGGTAGTTTCAATTATACATATACAAGTATTGCATTGGTAGGAAATAATACTGAGAATCATTCAAATCTGCAGGAAAATATTTTTTATACCATGATTACACAAATTACAGATGATTTCAGTATAACTTCCTAACATTAAGAGCTATACACAGATATTCAACAATGCAAGAAGGAAATGTTGATGGCTGGCAGTTGTTATGTGACATTAGATTGAGGATTAGAATTATTCTATTTTCTTTTAGAATAATCAGTTATTGTTGTATGTTTGTGTATGTGCATATACACAATGGATTGGAATTTCATGCGATTTATTGTGCATTTTAAATAATGTTTAAAGTTAGTTACTTACACCCTTAAAGGAATTTGTGGATGCATCATTATACTTTGTACAATGCAGCAAGAAAGATTGTCTGAGGATCTTGCACCCCATTGTGTAAGCTTTAAATATGGCAGACTTTTGGTGAATAGGGTCAAGGTTAGTTTTTAATGACCATATTGTTTTAAATATAGCAAACCATCTTTAATCCTCGAGATGGAGATGTGTTAGAAATTTAAAAAAAACAAATGTAGTTAGATTTGTATTTAAAGCCACACAGAGAACATAGCATGCAAATGTAAGTAAGAAAAGAAATATAATAATAAAACATTTATGTACAGCACTGAGATTCGTGGAAGCCCAATTTCAAGGCTGAGCACCTAGGTCATTGCAGAACCATGTCTGCTAAGGGAATTACAGGTTGAATTGGAAAGTTATATATGTTATTACAGGTTGATTGGAAAGTCATCATCTTGGCAGAAAGGAGGGCTATCAATCAATCAATCAGAAAATGAGCCAGAACAATCCACCTGGCTCTATAAAGATTTAGTACATCTTTTGATAGGTAAAAAGATCAATCCAACTGCTCTTCACCCTGCCATCTTTGTTCTTGACCATGAACCAGAATATGGTGAGGTTTTTGCATTCACATTCCTCCCATCCTGTGAGCTGGCAAACAACCCAGGAAGAAGTATTTAATAAATATAGCCCTGTAGGAATATGTTCACACCCACTCTAACTTCTCTATTATTTCCCAGCAACTTTATCTTTTTTTCCCCCACTTCTGGTAGTTGCATATATTTCCATCCGGTTTTAATTTTTTGTATGGTTTATGTAGCCCATGTAGGGCCCATAAGCATTCTCATAAAAGGACAGGATGGTGAAGCTAGCATTTTGATTTGTAGCATGTTAACTACTTTTTTTTTCATTAAAATGGTTATAATTAATTTTAAAAGTCAGATATAAAGGAGGCAACCTTGTGGGCCTGGTGATGAAATGGTGGATTACTCACATTCTGCTAAAGTAAGTGAAGAGTTACCTGGCCACTTTCTTAAGGCAAGAGTTTTTAAACTTTTTCAGTTCAAAAACCCTGCTTGAGGAACAAGGAGAAAGGGAGTAAGAAGGGAGAGAGGCAATTTAGTTGAACAGAATTAAAGGTGGGCAAATAAACTAAAGGATATAACCAGTTGTAAAATATAAGAAAAGAGACAGACTGGTAGCCCCAGAAACCATCATTTTGTAAAAAAGCCAAAATGTTGTTGATGTATATCTTTAATGAGAAACAACTTACATTCCATACCATCTACTGGTATAATGTTACTGTTAAATAAGGTTCTAATTGTTTGCAATTAAAGGGCCTTCACTTGATTATAGTCCTGTTCTTGTGAGTGCCGTATACCTTTCATCAATAGGTGTCTATATTTATGTAACCAGATCATATTATAATGGGAAAAAGAGGTATGTGTAGCTCAGCTCTTGCTTCTGACAGTAATATGCTGCTGTGGTGGTTTATGTTGGTCTGAGTTAAAAAGATCTGTGGGTCCAGTCTAGAATATCTTTACAACCTATTTTCAGTAGAATTATTGTCATTAATCACACTTTTCTGGCACTTAAAAAAGACCACTATGTTGTTTTGTAATCTGTGAAGAAGTGCATGTGATTTTCAAAAACATACTTAGCCTAAGCTTCATTTCTTTTTTTATTAATATTTTAACCCCATCTGTAGGTCGTGCCATTAATGCAGCTTTAAATTTTTAAAATAACTTCCTAGCACTGCAGTTTTTTATATGTTTAATGATTTATACTGTTACCCTGTATGGCTTGGCCTTTGAGAGCTATAGACCTAGTAGACTTACACATCGATCATTTTAACTCACATGACTGCTCTCATTGATTATAATGAGACTACTCTAGTGAGTACGGAAATTTGATTGTAGGATCGACCTCAGGATTAGATCCACTCTTTTATCAACTATATTTCTTCAGATAATCTTTTCAACTTTTTTTCTTCATTTTCACAACTGATATATAGAAGAAATAATTAAATTTAGAGTTCTAATAACAAAACACATAAAAGCAGACCAGGCCAGGTAGAATATAATTCATTTCCTCACATAAAGAATGACCTTTATAATTATGTTTAGACTCTGACTCTAGTGAGTTGTGATAATTTATTCTCCAGCAAAAATAAATTCTCTTCAACTATTACACTATGCTGTGCATAATCCTTTCCAGGCTTAGATTTTGAAAGTAAGGGGAGCATAATTCTTTTTTTAGTCTCTTATTTTACAAACCAGATATCTTTCTGTGCTCATACTGCATTCACCCTACTCTCTGTGGATCCTGCAGACCTGCAGAATTTGCCTATAGGAAATGTTTTTGAGGCTTTTTTGTGTGATAATCATTATATATATGGATAAATCATTACATATATGAATGATATGAAGAAAATGGGTACTAACGTTTTTTCCTCCCTCTTACAATCCTAAAACTGGAAGCACTCAGTGGAGTTAAATGACAGGAAATCTAGAACATACAAGAAATACTTCTGGAATTATCATTTATAAGTGATATTAGCCTACGTCATTACAAGATTTATTGCATACAAATCATATGACAGCGAGAAGGGTGGTATTGGGTTTGAACATGTTTCTTTATATAGTTATGATGTCTTGCATTGTGGCAACCTTTCCTAAGCTGTTGTGCACCTCAGTAAGTTAAGTCAACAACGCTTATTCATTTAACATTGACCCAGTGTTCAGGTGCTATGAAAAAAAGAAAATTTCATATTGGTGAATCACTAGGAGAGGAATCAAATTGTCAATAGCATAATACCTTTGTACAATGCTGAGATGCGGCCTCCTCAAAACAGTGTGTATGGTTGCAATTTTCAGGATATCATAATCTTGAAAAGATGCAGAAAAGGACAAGTTAGATGATCAAGTACCTGGAGCAGAGGCATCCACAGGATCAATTGCTTTCATCAAAAAGATAAAAGTATTGATTGCAACATAACTATGCAAGCTCTCCATTGTTTGTATATGATGTCACAACACATGTCCAAAAGGGGAAGAACATGGGTCATGATGGTGTCATGTTTTTATCATTTGCACCCTGTGGATACTGCAGACCTGCAGGAATTCCCCTATGGGAAATGTTTTTTGAGGCTTTTTTGTGTGATTGATTGATTGATTGATTGATTGATTGATTGATTGATTGATGGATGGATAGATAGAAAGATAGATAGATAGATAGATAGATAGATAGATAGATAGATAGATAGATAGATAGATAGATAGATAGATCATTATATATATGAATTATATGAAGAAAATGGGTACTAACGTTTTTTCCTCCCTCTTACAATCCTAAAATTGGAAGCACTCAGTGGAATTAAATGATGGGAAATCTAAGACATACAAGAGAAAGTATTTCTTTACACTGAACATAACCAACCTGTGGAATTCATTATCATAAAATGGAATGATACCCATCAATTTGGATTTCTCTAAAAGGAGATTAGATTGATTCATGAAATGAGACTGTCCGTGGTTACTAGTTTTGATAGCTAGATATTACCTCTTGTATCTGATGTAAAATTGCTCAATATGCTAAGGTGTAAGCCATGATTTAAGAACCATAGTAATTTAATTCATGCAGTGCTTTAAGCCAAAACCAAGCAGTTCGTTTAATGCAGGGGTTCTCAAAATATGGCCCGTGGTGTGGATACGGCCCACCAGGGTCATTTATCCACCCCGCCCACCTGATTGGCCGCCGCTGCTGTCTGTCAGAAGCGGAAGTGTCGGGGCTGTGTTGGGAGCTGCAGGCAATGCACGAGGAGGGAGATCACAGAGCCAGACTGTTCTACATGACAGGTATGCCAGGTCCGGCGGCTCTCCTCCTCTCCTCAAACTATAGTCCGGTCCCCCAACATTCTGAGGGACCGTGAACTGGCCCCCTGTTTAAATTAAAGTTTGAGGACCCCTGGTTTAATGGAATAATGCATAGTGTAAACCCAGTCCATGCCTCTCCGTATTCATGTTTCTCAAGTTGTTCTATGGGAGCATGAGTGGAAGAAAGCTGTTGCACTCATGTCCTGCTTGCTGACTCCCATGGATACCTGACTGGCCAATGTGGAAACAGAATGGACTATATGGGTTTTTGATCTGATCAAGCATGGCTCTTTTGATTTTCTTACTACATTTAGACATATTTTTCATCAAAGAGAAAAGGATGGCACATAAGTTCCTTTGGTTAGCTTTAAAGTTTTGGTAGGTTAAGTCATCCAGTAAATTTCCTGTCTAGGGGGCTTTGAGCTGGTAGGTTTCTCCTTTTAGCCTCCAATACTCAAGCCTCTAACATTGTAACCTCTATTTTTCTGGAAACCCCCAAAAATTTTCCGATGTGGCATAGTGCCATTATTCAGTACTATTGAAAAGAAATAGTGTGTTAAATAAGTAAGAAAGTATGGAAAACTGAGAACAATTATCTTACAAGGCAAGCTAAAGCTTCTACTATATAAAAAAGTTCCTCTCTGACATACCCCCATCTCAGCTGAACTCTGGCTAGGAATTTATTCATACATATCTGAAGTGCATCTGCATAGAGAAGGATGGTTTAGATGATGTTCTGTGATCAGAATCCCTTTTATTGTTGTTTTTATTGGACACCCCACCAGTTGAAAAGCATCCTGTTCAATGATTTCCTGAAGTGAAATGAATTAGTTATACCCAGCTTGGCCAACTAGCTTCCTTGTTAAACCATCATCAAAATCGCCAGGTATCAATAGAACTAAGGCATTTATAACATTACCATTTGGCGATGCAACAGTGCACTTCTGAATTTTTTGTTTATATGAGCTAGTCCTAGCTGATAAAATTAAAGCTAGAGGTCATTGCTTCACTACATATGGAGGGCATTAGAAATATGAACAACTCTTTAGCTTTTTAAACATTTATATCCTGCTTTTCTTTTAGGAGTTTAGGGGATGCACAGCATTCCCACCTCCCATTCCCCCCCCCCCCCAACAGCAACTCTATGAGGTAGGTTTGGCTGAGAGATAATAACCCAAGTCGTCCAGTGAGCTTCTGTGGCTTAAGGTGATCTCAGTTCTCATCCCACACCTTAACCACTACCTTAACCTGACTTCCATGGATCAAGCTTAACTGCTAGTAGGTCTTGGTCCTTCCTCCAACATCCATTTATCTGATTTCTAACAACAGCTTAAAAATTATTGCATTCATTGACATTGCCAATATTTTTCTTCTATTTTCAGACAGCAGGATTTCAGGAGATTCTTACAGAAATAGAAATTCTAGCTTTGATCGTTGGATGTTTATGCCATGACCTTGATCACAGAGGAACCAACAACGCCTTTCAAGCCAAGTATGTTTTTCTAGTCTTATTTGTTCGTTTGTTTTGAAAATTAATATTTTAGAAGTAAGAGAAAGCATTGGTTTCAAGGTATATGTAATAAAATTATATTTCTTTCTCTGTATTTCTTAAAAGGAAAACTTAATTTCCCTTTAAATCATTTTTGTATCATGACTCAGCCTGCCACACGTGAATATCCATCTAGCATAACATTAGTACTAGGCAGAATTGGAGTGTGCCTTTGGTTGAAGTTATGCCTTTATTGACATAACTGCTTATGGCAAAACAGAAAGCATAAAAAATGTGGCCCTTTGTTCCATAAATTTTCAGCTAGCATTAAGGAAATGCAAGCATTTGAACCCAAAACAGAAGAAAGCGTTTACACAAATGGTGTTTTGTATCGTTAAGAGCCAGAGTCCCACAGAATGCAGGAAAATAGCTAATTCATGGTTTGTGGATGACACTGACAACTTTTTGCAACAGTTCCTGGGTTTTTACAACATGATCCCCTCTAACTGGTTCAGGAGTTGGATTATCATCACTCACACACTGTTCAGCTTCATAATAGGCAACCTCTCCCAACTACCCACTTGATCCTCAGATTAGAAAGTCTAGTGGTTATAGTGTAGCTTCTAGGAGGGCTTCTTGTAGGACAATTGGCTTGTAATACAACAAGATGGACATTGCAGGGGACTAGTTACAGTTGTTATTGCCTACATGAAAGTAAGAGCTTATACATAAAGTAATTGTGTGCCTTGACTCTACTCAGATTTAAACACTGACAGTTCCTTCACAATATCATCATCTATCAGATGACCATTTTCTCTCCATTTTTCTGGATTAGCTTGTCCCATTAACCAAAGAACTTGATGCTATGGGAATTTTGTGCTAATGGACCAAAGCCTTGACAATGAGAGCGCAGGATAGTTATTGAGGTCAGATAGTATCATCATCTTCCTTGGCAGTTTCAGAATATACACAGAATATATTTCAACTTTACTGTTGTGGGAGACCCATCTGAGATAAAGGATATTTCTGCTTCTGGATTAGGCTTTGGGCAGGTAATATTCTTTGCCAGTTGGGAAGGAAAAATGAAATAGTTTGATTTGTGTAAACATAAAACACATAAATAGATGAGCGTACATTGTAAAATGTACTGTGTAAAAGGACATCTGCATTTGCTTCTGGGAGGCTGATTTTCCTTCGTAGGAGATTCTAACTTTATCTCTTTTGTTTACACATCAGTAATAAACTGAAGTATTCTGCTACTGCTTAAGTTATTTTATTCCTGGTGGAACATTGTGCCAACACAATGTGTTGGGTTTCCTGATATGGATATTGCTTATTATTTTGGGTCAAACGGGGTCACATATTCATTGCATAGTAATTGATTCCATTCAGGCAATTAAGACATCAAAAAGACAGAATTGGAGGCAGACCTTATTTAGGGTTATTTCCTCTATAATTTTGCAGACACGTAGTAATCCTCCGGAGTTTCACAGTATAGACGTGGTATGCCTAGAAAATCATGTACAGTACTCCAAATGATAAATTCTGTTTCCAATTAGAGTTATTTCTGCTAATATAATTCTGTGTATTAAGAACTCAGTATCAGGAGTTGCATTATGGCATGCAGGGTATATTTGATACAGAAAGCTCTGATTAAAACACACACACACACTTTCTTGGCCCACCCAGTTGCTAGGCAATAGATTTCAGAAAAACTAATTAGGTCTGCACTCTTAGCACAATTCAAGGCATTAAGGAAAAATGAATCTTTAATACAATTCCATATTATCACTGTACCACCCACACCGAATACAAATTTTTTTAAAAAATCCTTATTACTTGGTGGGAAATGGGGGAACCTGATCATATCTTCATTTTGGGAGGCATTTTAATATCCAGTGTAGCATGGAGGCATTTGTTTAACTGCAGCTTTATTCAGAAATTTTTGGTGGAAACGAGGGATTATACTCATGCCTTTACCTTTCTGTAGATCAGCTTTAGTAGAGCAAAGGTGGTTGCTGTCTGTAATGCTGGAATAGCAACAGGGATGGCTCTGCCATTGGGCAAACTAAAGCTTTAGGTGATGGATTGACTTAGGTGGCAGAACACGTGGGTTTGCGCCTGCATCTGGCAGCTCACCATGATAGACTCTGACCACTGCAAAGGAGGTCAGCTGTTTTCCTGGCAGCTGGACCCTTTTAACCTAAAAGAAATGTTCTGTGCTCTCCGCAAAGCTTTGCTGTGAATGAAAACTTGCCCTTTCTCAACGTGATGCATTGTGGTCCTAGACCCAGCCACAGCTGTGTTGCCACTGCTTTTTTTTTTTTTTTTGCAACAGCAAGCTGTATTAACTTCTAAAAATGCTGCAAACGCAAATCAGAACGCAAAGCATCGTGTTGCTGCCCCTCCCATTGTTTTTTTCTTTCCATTTTGTATGGAGTGAGTGCTAATGGTAGAGGATTTTCTTTCCTGCATAACCTATAGCAACTCTATATGGCAGAGGCCAAAGTAGAATTCTGTGTTGCGCCCTTAGGAAACCCTTATAGGATAGTAAGGGGATTTGAAAGAGGCCATTTGATAAAAAGTACTCCGATGCAAGAGGAAGCAAAAAAGATGGATAACTCTGAAGCCCAAGACTTCATCGGAGGATATATTGTCCTTTTTTTATCTGTTTCTATTGTGTGGGACTGTTACTGTGTTTTTCTGCAGTGACTAAATCTGATTAAATGGAACTGTTACAAGGCAGTGCAAAGCCTAGGGCTTTTGAGGACCATTAATACTTTCAGTGGTTAATTAAAAAGAGAGGGAGTACAATATAATGCTAATACACAAACCTGTCTTGAGGAATGTGTGTTTGGCCTGCAATTTTAACTGAACTGGCATAACTACTGGATCAGAACATAATTATCATTTCACTTGCATAGAGTTCTGAAATTATCAAATGTGTTGTAGGCTAAAAAAATAGCATGCATAATGCATGTATTAGGAAAAAATGTTTATAGCTGTATATTAACAAGAATGATATACAAAATACAGATTTTGTGGAAATTGGAAGAAACAAGCTTTTGATGGTTGAATGTAAAATAGATTACATACAAATAGATTTTCTTGTCCATGCCTATCCTGAAGGAATAATATTCCACTCGATTACTTCTCTGTAATGCCAAATGTATGAAGTGGGCTAGGCTTACTCAAGATCAGTTCTGGCAGTGAGTAGAAGATGGAGGAATTCTAGCTGAGCCAGCCCTGGCAAGCTGCTGCATTAACTCAGTAGTAAAATGCAAGTTTTTATAGGGCTGAACAGTGGGTGCCCACTGAGAAGTCTCTTTGTTCCTGTTTGAACTTGTACCAAGTATGTAAGTAAAGCAGGTGTTTTTCAGGGAGTGGACGCTTTTGTACAATCTTGAACAATAAATAAAATTTAAAAATGGGTGAACTCTTGCGGGAACAGCAAAATCTAACACTTTAGATGTTAGCAAGAAGGCCAAAGTGTCCATGTACAGCAAGACTTTAGATTCAAACCTGAGAAGTCAGGTGCACACCAAAATTATATGAGATTTGGGACTTTACAAGATTTAAACATGCTTTTAAAACTGTCGTAGCTGATGAAATAACTTACATATTAATCAAAACTCAGACCATTTAAAAACCATCTAAAATTATGGTTTAACTTGTTTAATTATTTTTTCTACAAGAAGCAGTATTTATCGGTAAACCACCAGTCTATACCTGCCACTTGTTTGCTGTTCCGTGAGTTTGTGCAGGTCTTCTTGTAATGTTAAAGAAGTAACTGAAAGATTATAGGCACACCGTGACACAGAGTGTTAAGTATGATGGTAACAGCTGTTATTCTCCTGACAGATGTTGTGATTTGTAGTCACACAGGTTGGGCAGACTGTAAACTTAAGCCTTGCCTATCCCCTTTCCTTCCTAACTGGGGTGGGGAGGGGTTCAGCACAATGAAAGATTAAGAGGAGTGTGATTGAAAACAGCATCACAGCATGTTAATCCACTTCACTGCTGTTTCCTCTGGGGGACAATGTTCTTAGTAATTTTCTCCTCTTTCTCCCATTACAGCTGCCCCATGATGATTAAATATCAGTGTGGTGTAGCTTTGCAATATAATCTCCTAGGAGACTTCTTTTCATTCCAGGCAGAATCTCGTAAACTAATTTCTTTGACTACATGTACATATGCATGCACATTCCCCCCCCCCCCCATAATACCAAGCCTCATCTGTCACTTTAGGGTGCTTTCTGGTAGTGAAATAGTGATATGTGTTAATCTCTTGTGACAGTCTAATCCTGATGTGTTCCACCTTCTAACAGTTACCAGTTTTGTGATTATAATTCATACTTTCCTTTAAGAATTAAATTTAGCATTTTAAATGTTGTACTACAATATATGTTTCTGTAGATTCTAAGTTACACAGCTATGCAGGTATTAAATAGGAATTTGTTTTGAAAGCACATAAAACTTGAGCTGAACAATTAACAGCACATATATACATATTTAGTCAAGGTTATGTCCCATTTTTTAAAATGAAGCTTGCATATCCAGAAGTGACTTACCTTGAACATTTGACTAGACGATATTTTCCTCCTATAACTTCCATTCTGCTTTCTTAATAAATTATAGATTATATAATAAAATGTCCATATTTTGAAAACAATCCACTCTTTCTCAGCTGTTGTGTGCTTTCTGCTTAGTTGTTGATTTACCAGAACTGTAAGCTATTAACAATAGTTGTTTTGCCTTGCCTAAGGTTTGTCATACATGTAGGGATTACTTGGCAAACAATATTAACCTGGTTTTCACAAAGATTAAAGAATATTGAAAAAGAGATTTATCCTTCAGAAATGCAAAACATAAAACATGAGGTTACAAATCAGGCTATGAGTTACTATTCATTATATAGTTACTGGCAGCTCTACCACCAAAAGATATATATCAAAAGATATCTTTCTGTAAGGTCTCTCCTTCCTCATATGGTAAGTGTGCAGACTCTTTCACAACAAATGGAATTACCCATACCTAAATTTGAACCGTGGCAGAAACCGTTCACAGCTCTGTTTTGGGGCCTTTCTCCTCCGAATAGAAATAAAAGAAACATAGCACTTTGCCAGTTCACTTCAGAGCTCAGCACAGGAGAAACTATTACCTGCATCCCCGTGACTGAAAGAGATCAGGTCATGAATATGCTGTAGTAGAAAAGATAATCCAGAATCACCTCTCATCTTGTGTTTGTATGTGGGATGGATCTGTGATCTGAATGCATGTCCCTGTTAAAACTCTTCCCTTAGCCTGCTCCTTTCTCATTCTGGAATGGTGGTATAGTTGGAAGATAGTGAGTTTGGAAAAGTGAATGGGCTACAAAACAGAAAGATTTGGATAGCATTTCTCTCATCATTTGACAGTCTCAGAAACATATGCCAAAAGAACCAATGCCATATGTTGCATTTTTTCAGGATTGGGTCTGCTTTAGCTCAACTCTATGGAACTTCTGCTACTCTGGAGCACCACCATTTCAACCATGCTGTAATGATTCTTCAGAGTGAGGTACAAACACAGTGGATTACCCAGTCTCTTCTTCTTTTGTAAAAATAACTATCTAAAGCAACTTTATTATAGTATATCTAGTAAGTTATTTTCTCTGCCAGCCAGCACATAGAAAATAGCCTGAATTCCATATATGTCACTGAGTTTTGTGATGTGACTTACGTAATATTCA
The DNA here is from genome assembly GCF_059951505.1 of Python bivittatus. Taxonomy (NCBI): domain Eukaryota; kingdom Metazoa; phylum Chordata; class Lepidosauria; order Squamata; family Pythonidae; genus Python; species Python bivittatus. The sequence continues at coordinate 19,335,263 of NW_028277040.1, forward strand.
CTCCCAAAGCAAAATACTGTACTTCAAAGAAGCAAGACCATTTGGGATATGGTTAAAATGGTTTTGATTTTCTTCCCTTTGCTATTAGAGGTGTAATGTTTTTGGAAATATATTTTCTATTCTGGGGAAATATATATATAAATAAATTTATTTCCCTCGAATGTGCACTGGCATTGCCTCTGCCCTAATTACAGTAACTATCAGGTCTGAAATTAAATTCTTCTACATCATTCATCTTTCATTTGAAAAGAAGTTCATGGGTTGGGCTGCTGGAGTTGAAAAAAGAAAAGGCATTGGTTCAGAAGCTTAAAGTTTTGCATTTATGAGGCTGGAAGTTTTCCTCCAATAAAGCTGTATTGTAACTTGAATGCATATATAGAATTCAGTATTAGCATGTTTAATGTATTCTGGATGAAGAATTTCTGCTTCTTGAATTAAGATTTTGATATAACTCATAGTTATGTAACTACTATAAGAAAATATTTGCATTAGCATAGATTCCTTTTCCAGAATGAGGTGGATTTCTCTGGGCAGAGAGAGATGACGGGGGCGGGGGAGTTTATTATAATACTGGAAGTTACAGGGAGATTGGAGGACGGAAAAGAGAAAGTCCTACCACATTAGTAGGACTCAGTTAGCATATTGTTGGATGGAGCCTAGATAATTTGCCATTGTCTGTAATTTGTCCCACAACGTAGAGAACAATACATATGGGTCCAAAAATATATATACAGTATATAAAAAAAAGAGTAATACTGTCAATGAAATTTGTTGTTCTTTCTATACAAATAGGTGATTCCCTTAGGATAGCTGGGGGAAGGCAATACGTGCCTTGATTTCAAGGTTTTTTTATGCTTTATGTCAAAGGTTGCCATGGCTTTTGAGTGGGTGCAAATCATTGATTTTATTAAATAAGATTCTTCATGTAGATATGTTGTTGATTTACAGTATATCAGCAAATGTACCCCCCTGAATTAGGCTGCTGAAATCAGTAAAACTTGCAGAGACAGGAATTGATTTATATGTGAAAGAATTGTAAATTTGAATTCTTCTACAGGAAACAGTTTCATGACCATAATAAGTGTGCAAAGGCATGTTGTTCCTCAATTATATGTCCAGTCCTTATAATTTTGAACTAAAATGATTTAGTGGCCTTCCGGGCTCTAGTGAAAAATAAGTAGATCCTGCCCACTCTTGTTTTACATTCTTTTTCAAGAGAATGCAAGCTGAAGATTATATTCATGAGTAAATCACTTTCCGTATTAGAGTATCTGACACAATAGCCTGGGATACTTCACCAGAAAGTATTGTTCTGATATAGCTGTAATTATATCCAGTAAAGGGGGCAAACTATCTCAGTACATAGCTGCTTGACTCCCACAGTCCAGAACCCCATTGAATTGAGCATGGATGCCTGAATGAGAGTTATACTTGCATTAATGTGAATGAGGTCCCTGATTGTGCAGAAAGTTTTTTTTGCATTCAAGTAACCGCAAACAGGACAATCACTTAATCACTCCTGCTCAACTCAGGAAAGTTTGGATGCAGGGCAAGTGTGCCCAGTATAATTTCATTCCTCCACAAATTTTAGACTGCAAATGTTCCAGGAGAACATCTAAAGTGGACTCAGCCTCAAAAATGTTATAGCATCCTTGGCATATTTACATCAAAACAAAACATCAAAACAATTTTACTGAAATTGGGATTTGTGAGCATATATATATGTTTACATTGGGTGGACAGCCTAACAGCAATCTGTACTTTATCTCCCTGTGCAGATAAATTTGTTGTTTGTTTGTTTAGATTTATATGGCCACCCATCTCACCATAGCAATTCTCGGCAGCTAACAACAGATAAAAACACCATACAAATAAAAATCAAAAACAACCAACATAAAACTTTAGCTTTAAAGAGAAAGCTAAAGTTCCCCAAAGATATTTCCAAAGGTTGTTCATCGATTTATATGCAAAAAAAATTATATGTACAATATTTTTATTTACAAGCCCAAATTTCAGTCCAGCAGAAAAATCCAGCATTACATCTTAATTATAGCAGCTGATTGAAATATTTTTGTTATGATTTCAGTATGAATTTACAAAGATTTGTTGCAAAGATGACATACAATGCTGACTTATTGGAAAAACCTTCTATTGATTCTGAGCTATTTAGCTTTGCTATCTCTTTCATTATAGGGTCACAACATCTTTGCTAATTTGTCCTCCAAGGATTACAGTGATCTTATGCAGCTTCTGAAGAAGTCAATACTGGCAACAGACCTCACTCTCTATTTTGAGTAGGTATTGGCATTTTCTAATTTTGACAAATGAAATTCTGAAAGAGCTGCAGTCCTCAACAACAGTCCTTAAATACCAGCTAGGGCATAGGGTATACAATGCGAGAAGTTAAATAAATACTATCTATCATTTTAATTATTTATTCTAACATTCACAGCAATGGCAGACATATTCTATATATGAGAGCCAGTGTAGCCTAGTGATGAAGACGACTAAGAACAGTGAGACCAGGTTCTGGTCCACCCTCAGCTACAGGAGCCGGGGGACTTTAAGCAGTCATTCTCAGCCGGACTCTACCTCACAGGGTTGTTTTGGGGAAGAACAGGAAAAAGGAGCATTCTATATGTTGCCTTGAGTTCCTGAATGAAAAGTAGGATATAAATCTAATTAAGAAATAGCTATGTTATACATGGCTATTTTGCTTTTTTAAAAAAATGGGTACTATACCTAATTTATACAGGTAATTCTACCGATGGAAAACTAGCATTTATAGAATATAATTTTGTTTCTCCATGTTATGTTTTGCTACTTTAAAAAAAAGCACTAAATATTAATGGCCTCCAATTTTGTAATATCTGTACTGAGGTAGGACAGCTTTTTTCCCTGAATGTGCAGATTGTTTCTCAGTGTTACATTTTATGTTTAAAAAGGCAGTTAAACAATGAAGTCACTCTCTTCTAATCTAATTTTATAAGGCATTAGTGGGGCTGCTACACTTATTTGAAAGCAAATTGCTAGTACTCACCAACATAGAAGACCATGGGTCTGAAAGTGAATATTATACTCACGAAGAAGCAAGGATTCTCCCACACCTAGGAAACATAACCAGCTGCTCTGACAAGCAATAGGGAAATTGTTGATCTGTTTATTACTTCCGTTGATATGCTGCTCCATTTCTGAAGACAGAGTAATTAATTGCCAAATAATCATGAAATAAAAATATAAAAAATCAGTTTAGTGCATGACATCTGAAAACACTGCTTTAATTCAGTGGCAACTTGGGGGAAGGTTCTGGGAACCGCAAAGAAAGTCTTTGGGGGCATTAGGTGTTCCACAGTTCACAAGTTTTGGATCCTGATACATTGGAAGGCAGCAAACAACTGATTTTGAGTAACACCTCAGGAAGGAAGTTTCTGTTCATGGTTGCCAAGAGGAGTCAGCAGGATCTGAAGCTATTTCGTCAAAATATTTTCATTAAAAGGAGTGTCTTGCCATTGTGATGTAAGCTCTGCCCCTTTTGAACACGGGCATGACCTCATAGTGCCTATCCAGAAGATATGCATTATGACCACATGATGTTGCTTTTGTTGTTTGAGACACACGCATGCTGCTGCACATTGGGGCTCCACATGAAAGGACAGTTTGTATGAAACTGGCACTGAAGATTAAATAGCACAGAAAGTACTCTTCTGTTTTTTAACATAACTATGACAATAATGTTCAATGGAAACAATTTGCATACAGAACTCTTTGGATAGCTATTTTCTGGCAGTGCAGAATGAAGTTGTGCTTGAAAAACAAAACAATACCAGCTATTATAGAAAGCCCTGCAGATTCATTCCTCCCTATGTGGGAGCTGTCAGGTTATGTGCATTAGCCTGTGCAAATCATTTGATGAGTGAAGTGCTTCCTTCTTGAAATCTCAGTGCGGCTATTTCAAGGCCCTTCTGAAGTCTTCTGGACATGTGCATACTTGCATAGAAGACTTTTCCTCTAGGGTAGCAGTGAAGAGGTAGCCATCCTGAACCTTCAAGTGGTTATCAGAGCAAAAATAACTTCTGGGCATGCACACACATGGAACATTCAGAAACCATGTGGCACCAGTTGCTCTCAAGCAATAGGGGGAGAATTGCATTGACTTCATGTCTCCTTTGGATTTACAGGGGATCTGACTATAAAGATGTCCTTCTTTTGGAAATGGGACATCAGACTAGAGGTCTGATCCATAGGACTGTCTCTTGCCCTTGGTATGTAGCAATTAGAGACCAGTCCAGCCTCAGCCACCTCCTGAGATTGCCATGTCTTCCTTAACTTTCTCTATTTGTTTAGTTGAAATTTGGCACAAAAAGGATGACACATCATCCTTAGGAATCTGCCTTTCCTTCCTTTAGTATATAAAATATATGTGTAGGAAGATCAAATGTGAAGACTAACTTCCTTATTTGTTTTTATATATACAGTAGCTTAGGACAGGCAAAACAAGCGAGAAGGAAATTTTCAAATGTGATGTTGCTTTTTCAGGAATCAAAATGTATACTAAATAGTGAGCTTCTTATTTTTAATAATAATAAAAAGGCTCTACCTTGTGTAGTGCTGATGCAATACGAACTTGCATTTCAACAGTTAAGCATAAGATTGATTTATACGTGCCTGTTAGCGTGCATTGTAAAAACTGTCATCACTGCAGTACTTATTCCCAGAGGGGTTGTTAGGCAATCGTGCTATCATCTGCATCAGAGAAATGAATTTTTTTTTCTGCCAGTGTGACTTTTTATAGTATTAGGAACTTTCAGTTAAGTCAAAATTCTTCAATAATCCATATAAAGCAAAATGTACAGGAGAAAGTGAATAATCTGAAGCTTCATTAGTGGATTAACAATTTTTTAGTCAATTAGGCAGTAAATTCAGTCACCATTAAGAGGGAAGAAAGTATTTGTTGCTCTTGGAAAGTTTTTTGCCTCTATTATGTATGACACTGGTATATAATGAATCATATGAATTAACCAGTTAGGTGAAAATTGAAAGTATTACTGTGAACAGCACAGGAGAATGGCGCCAGGGAATTCAAGAAAATTGCTGGGCCATTTAAGTAGCCTGAGTTGAAACTAATTCAACAAAATAACAAGATTTCAGAGCTGTACTTACAAAATTGCCTTTTGACAATCTGTAAAACCTTTCCAAGGGATGCCAGTCATGGATAAACATTGCTTATGCCCTTTCGTATGTCATCTCCTTTTAGTTCTGGAGAACACTGAATTAATCTGTGTGATGAAGCTTTCCTGTCAAGACCTCCACACTATAATAACTGTATCAGCTTCATCACATAGGGTTGCAATATGTCCCCTGTGAATCCTCTATATTATATAGTGGATCTCCATGCCAGCTCCAGAGTTCATACCAAATAGCATAGAGAATTTGCATGGTAAGTTGCATATCTTCTTCCAAACTAAAAATATCTCATACGAGTGACTCCAAGCAGCTTACAAGATTAAAAACAAACAACCCCCTCTAAGCATCACCACCACCACCCTAGCACCCAAGGATAAACTATTAACCATCAATAGTAGCAGAGCTTATCTCCCCCTGGTTCAAATGCCTGGGGGAACAGCCAGGTCTTCAGTGCCTTGTGAAAGGCTAATAGAGTTGGGGCCATCTGAATCTTTGGCAGGGGCTGCTGCTGAGAAGGCACAGCTCGGGGGTTCAACAAGATGATATTGTTTAATAGAAGGGATCTGGAGCATGTCCTGTCTACTAGATCTGGTGGAGTAGGCAAAATCAATAGGAAAAAGTCAACCCTGCAAGCAATCGGGGCCTATGCCATGGAGGGCTTTATAGATGATGACCAGCACCATGATTTATGGTATTGAAAGCCCTCTTGGCTTCTTTCTGTCATATGAAAGTAAGAGATGGATTAGACTAAAAACATTTACTGCTGCATTCTGTTCCTCCAGCAGACCATTAGAACCTTATAAAAAGTCAATGAGTGGAATAGTATCCTCTCACATACTTTATGATGATTGATATTGATGGTGGTGGAGAAGTGTTCATCTAGTATGGTTCAGCCTTGGATCACCTTATTACTTACTTACCATGAATTCCATAATGGAATTTATTTTCCTGTTCATATTCCATCCTTCCTCAAAAAAGCTCAGGTTATCCCATTTTATCCTCTCATCAAGACTGTAAAAAAAAGATTGGTTCAAGATCATTCAATGACATTTATTGCTCAGGACTAGCTTCTTCTATCCATCATTCTGTACACTATATAGGTGTCAATAATTGGCCCTTGAAACTCATCTGAATGATTTTGTTTCTCCTCAGCTGACTCAGTTCCTCAGAACCTTTATTTTATTGCATAACAGTGGGAAAATTAAGAATTTACACATTGAAAGTTATTCTTTATCATCAATTTGCAAAGCTTTCCCTGACCACATGTGCTAGATTTTGACTCCTAGAATTCCTAATAGACCTAATTGAGGGGGAATTCTGTGACTGAAATTTAACTCATCTGGAAGGCATGAGGTTGAAGAATGCTGAAAGAGTATATGCTCAAGGGCCATGGAACATGGATAAGTTTGGAGAGCTAATTTCAGATATTAAGTGCATTTCTAGTTGGGGTGATGGTGGTAAAATTAAGTAATAGATTTCCATCATTTCCATCCTTAATTATTACAAATCTGTAACTGGCAGCATATGATGGATGGGCTGTTCACAAAACATCTCCTGCAATTACCACCTTAAACTGCCTGGAACATTCTAAACTATATAGGTTGTGCTAATTTTTACTTGTTACAATGTGGATCATTTAGCATATTTTTTCTGAGGTTTATGAATTTTTGAGAAGTGAGCTTTCATACATCCATTTCTGATCTGGCTTTTCCCACAAGCTGTGAGGTAGCATGAGGCTAGAGCCCTATGAAGTTCTAAAGTTTGTTCTGGATATGTGGGGATGTGTTGTGTTTGGGGCCCTGGGAGGTTTTTTTTTGTTTTTTTGTTTTGTTTTGTTTTTTTGTTTTTACTGCTTTATTATTGCATTTGAGCCACCCAGGGTAATGCTGCTTAAGATGGGCAGGTATATAAATATTTTAAATAAATAAAATAAATACATATAAAATATATATATATATATATATCATTCCCTGGTTATGTTTGGTTACAGGAAGAGGACTGAATTTTTTGAACTTGTCAACAAAGGAGACTACAATTGGAATGTTAAATATCAACGAGAGGTATTCCGGTGAGATCTTTCTCTTGGGTAAAGTTCATGTGGCGTGGGAATTGAGGCAGTTTGCAGGAACAGGAGATCAAATTCCTCCCAGTGGTTTTAGAAGTGCACAGCCAATTTGTGTGCATCATAGAGATGCAAAACATTTTGAATTTGAAATGTTTCATATTGAAAACATCTTATTCTGAGCCCAAAAGCAATTGTTTTGAATTCAAAATGGGTTGTTTTAACATTCTGGAAGTATTTGGAGCTCAAAACAATTTCAGAAAGGTCAGAACAATCCATTCTGAAACGGAAACGGTTTCAAACTCTAAATACTTTGGACACTTCTAGTGTGTCTCTGTTAAGAATGTCAAAGAGCACTGCTTCTTGCATCTATGCACACTTGACCTAAAAAACCCTCCCCATGCTTAACTCTCTTCGCTACAGCACTTTAAGTATTTGCAGTGAAGATGACCACCATCAGGTCTTGTCTTCTGTGTTTACCAAATCTCCTGATATCAGCAAAGCGTGGAAATCCTCTAAATATTTGCCATGATTCCTGGGATCAGTACTGTTGTATGTATATATTTAATAGTCCAAGACAAATTTTAAAAAACAACAGTATATCAGATATCAAATATAAAGCCACAACAAACTTGTACAGGAAAGCCTAAAGCAATTAGTAGTGTGAAGGAGGCACCAGGTGGCTTCTACAAGCCATAGCTATTGTTAGAAATTTGGCAACCTTTTTGGAAACAGCTGAGATTTGGTGTCATAAGAGGAAAGCAATAAAACAACCTTGTGTTTATTTGCTATATTTATATCCATATTTCCATCATGCTCCCTTCCCCTGAATAGTAAGAAGCTCCAGGTTATGGCACCTGTTCACCCAAGTTTGGTTTTATCTGGAAGGAGAAATCAGTAAATATTTAAGGTGCTGGTGGAATATTTCAATGTATTTACAGATATAATATTAGAAGAATATTAGAATATTAGATAGGTGAAGAAGGGCAGCTTAACAACCCCTACAAAAAACAAATCCATTAGCTAGCTCTGATCAGATTCTCAGTAAGGCACCCAGGTACCCGCAGATGATTTTAACTGTCAGTTCACCCTCTGTCTGTTTCTTATGTGCATGGAGAGTTACTTTCTCCCTTTATCTTAAACCTGCATCTTAATTCCATCCAAGGGCATCTGTGGGGTGGGTCAAAAAAGTGAAGATGACAGTTAATGTTATCTTGAGCATTTACTGTAATTCTTTTTCCATTTATTTATATTGTCTTTCTTGAAAATACACCTTTGTTTTAAATAAACAATGTAAAAAAAGTGAAGATGACAGCCTTGATCATGTGGCTGCAACCACCATTTTAACTTTTTTTATGCTCCTTCCAGATGCCCCTGATTCCATCTTCCATACACAGGTATGGAGAAGGTACACGTTGCAGAAAATCGCCTTCGGGAAGCAAAAGCTGCTTTCTTGATTTGTTACATGGTTCATAAGGGCTCCTCTAAATCAGCCTTCCTTTATGTGGTGCCCTCGAGAGGTGTTGAATTTTAACTCCCGTAATGCATAAAGCTATGCAGGCTGCAAATGATGGGTACTGTATTTTGACACAACCTGCGGGCACTAAGTTGGAGAAGGCTAACTTAGATGGTCCATTGTAGCTACTGGCTCTGGCAATCCTCTTTACACCATAAGAAACTCTGTAGATGTGTTCAGACTGGGAATATATAAATATCTGCATCTAAGTATTTTCATCTGTGGGGAATGCGACATACTCCTGAAAGGAGCTTATTCGTGTGAAAAATTCTTAAGTCTTTGTGTTTTAGAAGAGGTATAGGTAATTTCCTATTTTCCCATATAATTTCACCCATTCCTGATTTTAGAGTATGGATAATATATTTGCTTTTTTTTTTTTTATCCCCGGTATTCTTGCTGTTCATCTGGGCTTCCTTAGAGTTTAGTATGCATTGTGCACTATACATAAATGTTTTCTCCATCTGAGTAATTCCTTTCTCCCAACACTTATAAAACATATTTGTAGCCAGATATTAAACTACACTGAGACAGAGTAGTCTTTACAGTAAATCTTGAATTTTTATTGCAGAAGAACGATAGAAACTGCTTAAATAGTGTCTGGAATGTCTCTCATGATTATTTTCTTACTACTGTAGTCAGTTATAAGTAGGCAAACAGATTACCCCAATCTGTATTTATTATATAATTTCCTTTTATCACTTCATGGCATTCCAACTACCCAGTGCCCTATATTATGACTTTATTAATCAAACTACAACAGCAAAATCAGTAGTTAGTCTGCAGTGAAACATGTATCTTTTGTAGCACTCAGTAGTTAGCATTGAAAATTCATTATCTGATTATATCTATAATGCATTTGCTTTCCTCTATCTAATGACATAAAAGCAATGACTGTTCAAATGCCACACTGTGCCATTCTTTGAATTGGTGAAGGTACTAATTCTGACTCTTTAAAACAAATCATGAATTCAGAATGAATTTGTTTAGAAAACCAGCAAAGGTTTGTTCTGTTTTTATTGTTCATTTCTGTTTTTCAGATCAATGCTAATGACAGCCTGTGACCTTGGAGCTGCAACTAAACCATGGGAGATTTCAAGACAGGCAAGTCATGATTAATAGCAGCACAAGAAAGAGGAGGTTCTATCGCAACAATTTTTCCAGGAACCTGACATGGAAAGGCCCAAATCTGCAGTCAATTTACAATACCATAGCTGCATCAAAAATATCACAGATTTTCTATAGTTTATTGCCCAATCTTTTTCTTCTTCCTGCTTAACTGATGGCATTGAACAGTATTAGAATATTTCAAGAGAGTCTACTTCTATAATCATGATATTACGATGAACATTTCCATTTTATTAAAAATGTGAGTTAAAAAGAAATTTGGCATATCTAATTGAGAGTGCTTCAATGTCCATCCTAGTGCAACTTTACTTAAAATTAATTGAGGGATTACTTAGGTCACCTTTGCCCAACTGGATGCATTCATCAAGATTTCCCGTCATTCACAGCCAGAATGGCCACTGTAACATTATTAAACCTGGCAATAGCATTTTTTCTCCATAGGGAATAATATAAAAAAATTCATTTATTTGTATACTATCTGAAATCCTCACTGATGGCTATATCATCATTAGATTATAATAATCAAATAAATGATACTCCTCTGAAAGACTATTTAGTTGCTGCCCATCCAGGTCATGATCTTTTTTCAGGACATTGCATTGTGACATTTCTAGTACTTCATTTCTCATTAATGTAACCTGACATATGCCTTGAAAAGTTTTAACAACAGGATTGTATGTCTTAAAATGGGGGCTGGAGGCCTACAGCTTACCCTGGGCTATTTATGACTTCCAAAATGCCCTAGATTGCATGGCCTAAATTTGACAACAAAGTAGCTATTCTTTTCTTTGTTGTAATTTCTGGCAAACAGGAAGCTGGAAATGGATATGTTTAATTTCTGTGAAGCAAAGTATATCCATTTGCACTCTTAAAATTTTTTTAGTGAACTCCCCAAATCATTTTAAAAGGCCACATGTTTTCAGCCCCACTCAACCAATTATACCACAAGATATGCACTCCATCATGATTCTCAGAAACCAACTTCCAGGCTGGAAAATGTTTTCAGTTCGTGTGTGTGAAGACTGGAATTACTACTTTTTTTTTTTTTTAGTCCAGCAGCCAAATTCCAATGTAAAAATGTTCCTGAGAGTTACATTTCAATGGTAGGCAGACCCAATATAAAACTTTGAATGTGAGACCGACCATTACTTTGTAATGTCAACAATGAGTCTTGGGAAAGAATGGACCTGGAAAGAAAAAAAAAGAAATGAAAGAAAATAAAGTGAAAGTAGAGTGATTATAGAAAGAGAAAGACTCGTATTAAAGATAGCTTAATTTCCCATCAGAAAGTATAGAAAGTGGACTAAAGGAAGGAGAATGTGGAAGCTTCTTAGAACAGAATGAAAAAAATTATGGAATGTAGCATAAGTGTGCAGAATTACACTAATGGGAAGTATGAAAAAAAGGTGCCTATTGGAATGAAGAGAAGAAAGGGGCTGGAATTTAAAAAATAAGCATGAGAGAAAGATTGCTGCACAAATGAGGATGAGAGAAATTATATGCCATAGAAGAAAGTTGCAAAGAACATAGTCAAGGACAGGAAGGAACATTTAAGATTAAAGGTGTAGAGAAAATGCAAAATAATGTTGGAAATACAATTCATTTTGGAAAGGAGTAAAAAGGCTAAACAAGGAGCTTCTAGAGAATGAATGAAATTAAAAATAAAAGTTGGGATCAAATTAAAAAGTGAAATAATACTGGAAAAATATTTTAGAAATATTTATAATATGTTAAAGAATGGAATTAAAATGAATACTACAAATGTTAGTATAAAAATGATGGAAGAGAAGTCATAAATAGTGTAATGGTGTTAAAAAAAATGCTAAGGCTGTGTATTAGTTTGTTAATTGTACCTGGAAATATTTTTGGGAGAATTCAGTTGAAACAGTATGAGAGGTGACAGTGAGCAAAATGTGGGAAGTGCAGTGTGGCTTTATATTAGGCAGAGGTGTGCAGACCAGATTTTTGCTCTTCAGCAGCCCATTGAGAAATGTATGAATGTGAGAACAGAAATACAGTATACTTTTGTTGATTTAGAGAAAGCATATGCTAAACTGAATAGGTATGAATTATGGAATGTTTTATGCAAATACAGAGTTGCAATTGCTGAATGGCAGTAGTACAATGGAAATAAAACATGCAAGAGAATAAATGGAATGCTTAGTAAATTATTCAACACTGAATCAGGAGGAAGAAATGGATGTGTGATCACCCCTTGGTTGTTTATGCATTTGTAGATAAATGTGTTACGCTTGTGTTGATGTTAGAGGTGTGTTGGTTGGAAATGTGAATGTGTGTTTGCAGTGTTGAGTGAGAACCCAAATGATTTGCAGTGAATGTTAGATAGTTATATGATGCAACAAGGAGGATGGATTTGAAAATGAATGTATCAAAGACCAGGATAGTTGGTCTTTGGTCCATGGTAGAGAAAATGGAGTGAATGAGTGCATGTTCTACACCAGTGGCCAAAAAACCAGAGTAAGTGGATGAATTTGTGTACCTTGATAGAACATTTAATAAAGATGGGGAAATGGAGAAATTTTAAAATGCTCAAATGTTGGTAGAAAAGTAATGGGAAATACATGGTATGTTGTGAGGAATAAATGTATGTCAAAAGAAGAAAGAATGGCTGCATTCTTTATCATGCAGAAATGAGAGTATGGTATGTCAGGAGAAATATAAAAGTAAATTAAATGGAGTAGGAAATCAACCCTGACTGCTGATTGGAAGGATTGATAATGAAGCTCAAGCTCAGATACTTTGGTCACCTAATGCGAAGAGGGGACTCTTTGGAAAAGACCCTGACACTGGGAAAGATTGAAGGCCAAAGGAGAAGAGGACGGCAGAGGATGAGATGGTTAGATAGCATCACTGAAGCAATGAGCATGAAACTGAGCAAACTCAGGGAGGCAGTGAAGGACAGGAAGGCCTGGCGCAATATGGTTCATGGGGTCACGAAGAGTCGGATACGACTTAACGACTGAACAACAACAACAAAAACTTTAGAAGTGGCTGCGGTAAAAGATAAAGAGATAGGCTCAAGAATGGGTGGGGCTGAATTAATGTGGACTGAATACAAAAGTGAGTGACAAGTACAAAATAAATATATTGAAGTGGTTTGGTCATATTGAGAGACTGAATGAAGATCAAATTAGAAAACTAGTATATGAAGGAAGAGTGAATGTGTCAAGAGGAAAGGGAAGATCAAGAAAGTCATGGTTGGATGAGAACATCAAAAAGGGTGAGAAGTTTAAAGAAGAAAAGGGAGCATATGAAGCAATGTGTAAACATGTTTGAAACAAGGGTTTGCAAGGGTTAAAAAAGTATGGGGAGATATTGTGAAGGTATAACTGTGTAGTAGATTAAGCTATATTGTCTTTTATTTTTTCCTAATGCATGTGTTTAATTTCCTTGGTTTATTATTTCTTACTCCTTTTCTGCTCTTTGCATAACGTTGCATACCCCAAAAACAGATAGCATGACAGGCATGTATTATGCCTGTCTATTCACCAAGGGCATCAAACAGTCAAATACTTAAAATCAGATTTGTGCTTAAGCTTTTTACTTAATCAGGGCTTCAGTCTGGAAATGCAACTAACAGTATAAACCCTAATTTGATTGTTTCATATATGTTTTAGGTAGCTGAACTGGTAACAAGTGAGTTCTTTGAACAAGGAGACAGGGAGAGATCTGAGCTGAAACTCACACCTTCTGTAAGTTAACCATTTTGGGAATTATTTGTTGCTATAGAATGCACAAACATTGGAAGATAGTGTAATGTAATGTAGTATGATGTGATATGATCGCTATATTCTTTCTCACTATCCCTGTGTGTATAAAATAGAATTGTGCAAAACTCTGGATTCTGTTCCTAAAAGGTACTTTGAATTATGCTGGGTAGGGCTACCAGATCTGGGCTGCAAAATTCCAGACAACCACTAGATGGCAGCAATAACGTACTGTTCTTTATACTGTTGTGCTGCCATCTGATGGTCCTATGGATTTTTGCAGGCCAGATCTGATACCCATACTTCCCAGGAGTATGTCAGATTGAATACAATGGCAGTTACTTCTGAGTGGAAGCAGAAAGGATTACGCTGCATTTCTCCAAAATGAATAGCAAAAGTAACACTGCAGATATTTATTTTCTCCCACTTTCCTATGCAACATAAATGCCAACAATGGATTGCATTTGTTTGACACTAAGGAATTACATGGTAAAACAGTCAAATAAATGAAACTTATATATTCCCTAAACAGGGCCAGAGAAGAATAAATGGTTTATTTTTCACTCTAGACAAAATATAGGAAAATGTGTGTAAAGATTGATTATGGTTTTCAAAGTGTTCCGTTTATAACAATTTGATCCTAGATCCAAAGTATTGGATGAAGCAGCTTCTGTAAAATACTCTAGAGTAATAAAGCATGACACATTCCTCTTCTCCATTCAGGCTATATTTGATCGGAACAGGAAAGATGAACTGCCTCGATTACAGCTGGAATGGATTGATAGTATCTGCATGCCTCTCTATCAGGTAATTGTGCATATTGCTGGTGCAGAGTTAAAAGAAGACACACCGGTTTTGCCTCTCAGCAAAAGAAGGGCAGGGGGAGAGATCTGATGTAACAACTTTGCAGCTTTTTCCATCTCATGGATCCTACACTTTTCATTTCTCTTCTCCGGAGGCATAAACGACACTTGATAAAGCAGCAAAGATACTTATAATGGAGAAATCTTTGCAATGAAATGAGTAAATATATATTAGAACAAAATCAGTGCAGTCTGTCAATAAAGAAAACAAATCAGATATGAAGTAATTGTCTTCCTCTACCCTTCACTGGGTTTCATTAGTCTGTATATTCATGCTTTTAATCTATTGGTTTTGGTTCAAAAGTTGCAAGAACCATAGCAGCATTTTGTATTTCCTTCCTTGTTTATTTGTGATGACGATGATCATTATTGTCATTATTAACAGGTTTTTTTAAAATAAAACTTCCAATGAAACACAAGCAATGCACAGTATTTTCATTTTCAAAGAGGTGCTCCATTTCAATTTTTTAAAATAAATTTTATTGAGTTTCAGAAAGAAGTAAAATACAAAATGATCAAAGAAGAGGAAAAAAAGAAAACAAATACAAAAAAAGAAAAGTAACTTGTGACTTTCTTTGGTATAGGCATAGGTATAAAATAAATTCACCTCTTACTCCAATATCCAAAAATTCACATAATAAAAACTATCCTTTAATGTTTTTAAAAAAATATGAAATAAGTCTATGTCAGCAGAAATATAAAAAGAATAACATAAGATATTTCTGTAGTTATAGAATAAATCAGTCATCACATCCCAAAATCAACATTTCTTTTGTGTGTGTGTGTGTGTGTGTGTGTGTGTATCAAGTAAAAAGTCCAAGAGTGGTTTCCAAAATTAGACAATGTCCTTTCTTTAATCAAAGTAGTCAGTTTTGACAGGCATTCCATTTCAGAATTACTTCTAAAATTTGGTGAGCATGTACTAGACAAGAAGCACTTAGCACACTGCAGAAGACTATTTATCTGCAGAAGGAGATACTTCTGTATCTTTGGGCAAGATTATGATAGAAGACTTCTTGCTTAGTTCTTGGTCTCAGATTCCTCTGTGCAAGTATTTTATGCAGCAATCTTTCCTGTAGTGCTTTTTAAGACAGGTTTTGAACTGACTTGCATTTTAAATTAATTGTCCATATTAACTAACCAATATAGGTTAATATGGATGCTAATAATTTTTGAAATTGAGGTTATACTTTTTTATTTCATTGGTACTGATTATTCAAAGGAATTTTGCAATAAGTTTTTATTGAATTCACGATTCATATAATACTTCAGCTGCACTTAGAATAGTTCCAAAGGGACCTCATATTACTCAATATTAGAGGAAAGAAGCTGGATTGATTTATTTGTATGTTTATCCATCCATCCATCCATCCCTCCCATTTCTAAGCCACCCAGCTCCAAAATGACTGTGAGAAGCTTCACAAAATTAAAAACACAGTATAAAAAATACAGGTACCCTGAAGGAACAATGAAGAAAACAGTTTACCACATCACCCCAAACTAGAGGGCTCGCCAATCATCCTAACCCAAGGCCTGATGGAAAAGCCATGCTTTTAGAGAAGGCAGGTTTCTGGGGAAGATGCTGTTCCAGAAAGCAGGAGCTGCAACAGAGAAGGTCTGCTTCTTGGATCTTGCTAGATTACTTTGCTTAGCTGGTGGGACTTGAAGTAGGACCATTCTGTTTGATCTTTCGGGAGGGACAGACACCATGGGACCAGATGATCCCTCAGATAGCTAGGTCCTATGCCATGTAGAGCTTTGTAGAGGTTAATCAGCAAAACCTAAAACTACTCACAACAAAAATAAAAATATATCACAGGCAAAAAGTCTGGGAAATAATTCAAAATGTGTCTTTTATAAAATTCTATTGATAGGATCAAGATGGATACCAAGTGAGCCTTCTGGAGAGAAGGTTTTATAAGTGAGAACATTGCTAAACTGTCTGGCCCTGTTTGGGTGCAGCCTATCTCATCTCAGATATTTGATGTTGGAAAATGTATTTCCTCAAGCTGCTAAGACATAACATGGTAATTATTTATAGAATTTAGATTTTCAGCAGATTGAGGGATCGATCTACCCATTAAGTCTATAGTAATCATCTAGCAAATTTTACAATGTATTGTTTCAAGCCAAGTAACTAATCCATTAAGTATCTCATAGTAGACATTTGTTATTATTTAATACCATTATTACAGTATTGATAAATTAAAAAGAAATTAAGAGGGGGAAGAAGAATGTGACAAAATAAGACAAAACTTCTGCTTCTTCACCAGAAGTTTTACATTGGAGAGAGAAGAGAATTATCCATGGAGACAAAGAATGTTCAGAACATTCTCTCTGGATGAAAAGGTTGGATATAACAGTTAAGGATTCAACTTGATACAAGCAGAATTTTACTAGCAAACAGAGATGCATCTAAATGTCTTTTCCCCTCTGTTCATGCTGTATAGCTATTATCCCCCTTTTTATTATTACGGCATTGTCTAATGCCATACCAGCCTAAGGGGTAAACAGAAAACTTGATGTCACAGTCACACACTGAGAGAGATGCTCCCTAGAATATAAAACTGAGTTTTAATTTCCAGTACAGCCACTGTACCAGTGATGCATGGAGACACTGTAAATCCCATTTACACATGGTTAAGAAACCCAAGTTGGAGCTTCACGCTCTACAGATACCTCAGGCTCTGGGTCTCTCCCTCCATACCAATTTATTTTTCAATGGTAATCAATTGTCTAGAACACACAACATAGAACATTAATGATAACAGCAGCAGGGCATTTAGTGCTTAGGCAGAATTCAGCTTTTTCCTTTTCTCTCCCCCTTCCCATGTAGTTGCAAAGAAAGGGCTGCACATGGACTTGACTGCGGATAGTCTAGAGACCATGGAGCTCAGACACATTCCCCTTCCCCGGGACGCTCGACTCCCTGCCATTTTTTCTTCTTGATGGACTAGAATGTTGATCTGTTAGGACTCACCTTCACGGTTAGGCCGGACCACCTTATAAGATTCTAACACAGGGTGGCAAGCAAAACCAGCAGTTCTGGGTACACTTCTCTTCGACCCCCCGGGACATTTGATCCTATAATGCCAATGTAGATGGCGCAGATAATATTTTTATACTTATACCATTATGAATTTAAATTAGAAAACACATTTTAGATTAGGAGTAAGCAGCCCACCTGCAGAAATATCCCTTAGCATCCCAAGATCACAGCACCAAAGTATTTGGGGAAATAGCCAAATTTTGTCAGTGCTGTTTCATTTTATTTTATTTTACAGAATGAAGGAAAGTAATAGGAGTTGGGGGAAACTGCTTCCATCTCTACCTATCCCACTTCAAATGCAGCAGCAATGGACACTTTCCTCCAAATACAGAATTTGGGTCAAGAGCAGGACAAAGGATGAGGATTATGTGATCCTGCCCCCTGCATACCAATGAATTGTTGCCATTTTAAAGACATCTGTGTGAATTACATTCATATATTAAAACACAACCATGGGCATCCAATAGAAGCCATAATGATAAATATCATGACATCATGATGCAAGTTACGTACAGCACATCATTTACATCATTTGTTTGCTGACATCATGATGAGTGTGACAGCATTTCCTCATACCTCCCCGCCCACAGTCACAAGCAATTTTTGTGAAGTGCTATAACTCTGTACTGTGAGGTAAGTCAGCACTAGCCTGAAGCATTGTCTGTATCCATGTGTATGTTCCTGGAGCAGGAATCTGACCTGAGCAATAATTAATGAAGCAGATTTCTAAACTATAAAAGGTAACAAAGTCTAGACATTGAGTAAATTTCACAGAGAGAAAAAAAAAATACAGAGGAATACCAGAAATCACTAAATATTAATTTGTTAACATACACCCCCCATGTTAACTGATATTCATATGAAATATGTTAATAATCTCCTATTCTTAGCTGGCCTTTATCCATTTGCTAAAAATTTCTATTCTATGTGCTGGACAAGCAAGGTTGCTACCTTATGAGTTTTGAGTTCACACTCATGCACAAGTGGGATGTGGCAGATTGGGACAAAAGACAAAATGAAACCCAACCCCCCCCCCCTTTTTAAAGGCTATCCTGAGAGGGACATCTTCTAGCTCCTGATTAGTTTCTCAAAGTTTAATTTTTCCCAGGCTAATTACCTGGGCCTGCTGCTTAGTTTGTACGTATGTCTTTCAGTGTCTTACTGTACTCTCTTACTTTTCTCACCATTCCTTTTTTTTAATATAATTTTACTGAAAGTTTTAAAAACAAGAGTAAAAATTAATACAAATTAAAATAGAGTAAGAAGGAAAAAAGTAAAAGGAAGAAATAAAAGAAAGCTAAAATGCAAAAAGAAAAAGAAAAAAGGTTAGAAATAAAATCATTTTCATAATGATTCATTTCATAAAATGAAAAGAAAGAAAAAAGATATAAAGAAGTGGCTTCTGATCTTCTTTACAGCAGTTATAAGTACAATTGTAGATTTACTTCTTTCTCTGAAGTTACGTGATAACTCTCTTCTTTCTATAATCTATCCTATCTAATCATCAAAACCATAGATCATAAGTTCATTTTTTTCTGTTATATGCAAAAAGTTCATAAGGGGTTTCCAGTCAACAATAAACGTAGATATTGTCTTTTCTCTAATCAGACAGGTCAATTTGGCCATCTCAGCAAGTTCTGTCATCTTCACCAACCATTCCTCCATTGTAGGTATTGCCAAATCTTTCCATCTTTCTGCATAAAATAATGTCACTGCAGTGATCATATTTAAAAACAAAGTTCCATGACTTTTTTCCAACTGTTTGTCCATCAGTCCCAAGACAAAAGGCTCTGGTTTCAGTTGTATATTAATCTTTAAAATCCTCTAAATCAGTACATGCATTTGAACCCAAAATCTTCTAGTTTTTTTTTTTTTTTTGCATGTCCATCAAGCATAATAAAATGACCATTCCTGTTGTTCACATTTCCAACATAGATTTGAAGTACCTTTATACATTCTAGATAATTTTTCTGGTGTCCTATACCAACAGTACATCATTTTATAAAAGTTCTCTTTAAGATTATAACATAGTATAAATTTCAATCCTTTCAATCACATATTTTCCCATTGTTCCATCTGTATATTATAACCAAAACATTTAGCCCACTTTATCATACATTCTTTTACCTGTTCTTCTGTTTCAAATTTCAATAAAAGTTTATACATTTTAGCAACCACATGTTCATCATTTGTACACAATTCCATTTCAAAGACAGTCTTAGAATATTCAATACCATAAATTATTTTGTCTATTTTGAATCTTTCTGATAACTGTAAATAGGAAAACCATTGACAATTATGTCCCTCTGCCATCAGTTGTTCTTTTGATTTTATTTTGTACTGACAGAATTCTAGTATCTCATGGTATGTTAGCCATTTGTGTTTGCCTATTATTTCTTGTCTATCAAATGTTTCTTGTGCTGAGAGCCATATTTAAATCTGGATTTGTATCTACTGCATTTCCATATGCTCAATATGGCACGTCTAACATAGTAATTTTTAAAATCTACATTAACCTTAACTTTATCGTACCACTTTTCCCCCCATTCTCTACAGTCTTTGAATAAAGTTTATGTATTCCATAAAAAATTATTTTCTTTTGTATAAAAAAGAAAAAAGCCCCTCAAGGTGAGATAGGTGGCTATGGCCATGCTGTGACTTTTTGGCAACAGAATGGACATAGTTTGCTGTTGCCTGTTTCTGGATGTTTTTTTTCAGTTTTCCAGTCAAGCCTACAGAGCTAAGATTTCCTCATGGTCACCCATTCAAATACAGTCTAACCCGGTTGTTTCAAAGTCAGATTCTTCTACTGTGATGCTTAGGTATATATAAAAACTAATTTTGTGTATTTGGCTTCTAGAGCATAAAACCAACTGCATAGAAAGAAGCCAAATTGGTGCCTTAATATATGACCCAAAGTGATTGTTCCGAGATCAGTCCAAATTTGAGAATGTGGATCCTTGCAAAACAGGTACAAAGTAGCCCACAGAGGCCACAATTTGCAACCACTTTTTAGGCAGTAGAATTTTTCTGCCATCTCTCTTCCACAAGTTCCCTCCTTAACCACATAATCCCACAGGTGAAGTAAATGTGTTAAACTCCAGGATAGGGCAGAAATTGGGGAGGGCGTAGCAGGGAAACATAATGAGTATGGGATTGGGGGAGGAAGTTAAGTAAATCCTGCCAGCTACTGCCACCACTTTCTGCCATTTCATCTGAAAAAAACACAATTTAAGCCGATGTGTTTGAGTTGATTTGTAAGTTTTTCTCTTTTTCCCGACTAAGTCCACAACTGAACTGAAGGTAAGAATTGAAACACTGAGCTATGAACTAAAGGATTCTATTTAAAGAAAAGACACTACGAAAATCGCATCTTTTTCTCACTGCATTGTTATGTGCTGATAGCAATCTCATGACATGGAAGAATACCCAGGTCAGAGGCCAAGCATTGTGCTCCTGTCTGTGTGAGAAAATAAGGAGTTTGCCAGTGACAGCTGACAGCAGCAGCTTAAAATGTAAGGAATTGTTTTGTCTTGGTAGACAAGTCCCCAGCAGTTTGATCCTGGAAGTGATGCACCCTTTTTGGAATCCCAGATGGGATGCTCCTTTCACAACACCTCAAAGAAACTTCTGAAATGTCTGTGAATGCTGATTACAAAGGTTAAAGGAACTGGCTCTCTTTCTTCCTAATCGCCCAAGGACAGGATGTATTTCTCATTTTATGTTTCCTCAGAATCTCTCATAGCTGTTAAATAGAAGTCCTCAGTAATTGACTTTATCAAATAGCACTGATCACAATAGTTCATTTTCTTGGCCACAGTTAGCACATTTTGATGTCATCCAAATTCATCATTAAACAACAGATAGCGTATAACCCCATGGTTAAATAAGTTTTCTAATTTGCTCCAACTATTCTCAGTGAAAAGCAAAGGTCTGAGATGGGAACTATATTATTGTGAGCCAAGAAGGCAAAAGTAAGATGTGAGGGGGAAACAGTTATTCCCTTAATGCAATTTTGAGTGATGTTGCAGGAACATCTCTTTTTTTTAGAAAAAAGATTAAAAATTGACTGAAACCATGTGAGATCTCAAGTTTTCTCAAGGTATGACATTTTGTTTTTTTTATAAATGTAGTGGGTGGAGTATCTATGGTCCTGTGTTGCAGATCTTAAGCTGTAATATATCAGCTGCCTTTTGAAGATTTCAAACAGATGTCTTGCAGGAAGTGGTGATATCAGTGGTGCCTCCTGCTGGTGGGAACCAGGCAAGGTCACAATAGAAGGAGTCAGGGGATCACCATGGGTGGATCGACAAAGGTCACCATAGGCAGAACATGAAAAATGCTCTGTATTGTCCCATTAAGAATACCAAAAGGGTTGTACATAGAAAACACTCCATTTTTTCCCAATGAAAGATACTATAGGACTTACACAGGAAAGATATTTTTTAAAAAAAATCCTAATCGTGATTAGAGTGAGAAGGAAATAGCCTTGCCACTCTCAAATAACAGAAACAAAATAGAAACAAAATTTAGTGTTTCTGTCTAGATGAGTGATGATGTTCAAATAATGGGATGTCCTGATGGTGTTGATTTTCTTGTCGTCTGATTTACAAAAACTCAGAGATGAAATGTTCTCACTCGATGATATAAGCAGAAGACTATGCAAAATATGCACATTTTCTCTTGCTTTCCATGCAAGTTGTGCTCTTCAGGGGGAAAAAATTGCCACTACTCCAAAAATGTGGTCTGTTCTGCTTATCATAGCCTAGAATAGAGGTGAGCAATGCACATATCCTTGGCTATACAGGTAGTTCTCATTCAGTGACCACAATTGGTTCTGGCAACTTGGTCATTTACTTCAGCTTCCCTTTGCTTTACAGTGTCAGAAGGATATGACCCCAAACAGCCAGGTGAACCCAAATGGCAGGGAAGGTTTCCGGCACTCGGCTTACAAGGAAGCCAGGTGAAAGGGCAAAGCTTATAGCCTTTTTTCCCCACTTCTCGCCCTTTGGAATGTTCACCCTGGCACTGGGATAATCAGCAAGAAGGCCATAAATGTTTGCGCTTACGTCCATTGGAGAGGAAAGGATTACAAGAGAGTAAGCAGGGGCACAATGGGGAATACACATTGAAAAGCATGCGCTGGCTGTTTACCTAGCTCAAGCTGCTAAGGAGGCAAACAAAAGCCTTTAGTGTGAAACTTGATTAGGGTCTTGTCAGTGTCAGGCAGCAGTACCAGTGGGCTGGAGGAGTAATAAGTGAGCTTGTTAACTTGCAGATTGCAATTTTTAGGGAAGTTCTGTGCACTGGAGAAAACTAGGTCAGGAAGAGTTAGCTTGCTTAAGCAACCTCTCCACTCTACAAGAGGAAAAAAAGAAAAAAAAACCACGCACAGCACAGGCACAGGACAACACGATGCTGTACTAACTGACTGTAGTGGCAAACAGGTGACTGAGAGAGATGCTGCAAAGATTGTAAACGTGCACATTGGTTGCAAAGTTACTTCATCATTGTCGTAACTGCAAACGGTCACTGTCCGAGGCAGCTGCTAAATGAGGATTACCTGTATGTAATCTCAATCTGCAAAGGGCTCACCCCAAAATACATAAACTTCTGAATTAGAACAGCCTCGTTTCCACTTTTTGTTTTGTGAAACAAGAAGGAAAACAGGTATATTAAACCCATCCCAACTCACTCCCAAATATTAAAAAATGGCTCAGAAATTCTGCTCTGAAACTTCTGTAGGTATCGTGGTTTCTCCTGTATGCCTTCTCAGCGTTTAATGGCTTTAAAAAAAAAATGCAACTCACAGCTAGAAAAAATACTGCCTGCCCCTCATTTAGAGACTGGCTGTGTGCATGAGTTGGAAGCAGATATTTCCAGGAGATGACCCTACCTGATTGGCTGGGAGAAATACCCCTTTACCACCTGTTCTCAACTCCAGTGTAGCTGATTTCAGCTGAACAGGTCTAGGAATGTATATACTGTGTTCTGGACTCCCAGCTGTCCATCCTTCTAAGTGCCTCCAACTGCACCTCTGCTGTTCCTGAAGAGCTTGGAATGTGATGTGCTGGCGCATTGTTCACTCTGCAAGAACAAGCCACACACAGGCATGAGTTTGTTCTGGTAGGGTCAGAAGCATTTGGTGTGGTATTTGAGGGGTGCAGTTGGTAGACTTGAGAGGACACTGGTCTGCCCATCCCTCCTGCACAAATTATGATTAGGCACCATGAGTCAACCAATCACTTATTCAGGCGTTAGTGTTGGTATGTAAGTCAATTCTATAGCACCTATGCTTATTCATCAGACACCTTTATCATGCAAATAGGATATGACGATCACCCGCCTGCTTTGCTGTAGATATTTATGTAGAGCTACCAGGAAAAGCAACAATCAATTGTACTGTTGCAGAGCGTATATACAAAATAAAAGTTACAAGTATTATCATTACCAATGGCAACTATATCCAGTTTGACTGGAGAAATGTTTATTCTAGAAATGGTAGTATTTCTAAAGAAAGGGACACTAACATATGTTTTATATCTGGGATTATTGGTATAGACTCTTTCAACAATTCTCTTGCTGAATAGAGGGAGAAGGATTTCTGTTGGTTTATTTGCATTCCAGACTCATTGAGGAAAGTGTTCCCCTTGTGGTCAGCTTTGCTTGTCTCTTGCATTCCAGTGGGAAAGGAAGGGGATGAGAAGAGTCAGTCTCAGGGCACAACACCTTGAAATGGTAGCTGTCCAATGGAGCCAACTACCTTTTGTGATATAGCCCTCAGGAGAAAGAAGGGGCCTCAATAGATCTAATGGAGAGAGTTCACTTATAGATTGAATCTGATTCACATTGTTTGTTGTAATCCAGTATCAGATCCACTAGGTAAACCAGACCAACAAATCAATTCCACAGGAAGACCAAAACTACTTTTACTGAGATTAGCTATAATAATAGAATCTTGCAAGTCTGATTGTGCTGTTCCTCCTCCTCCTCCTCCTTATACTCCAGGGAATCAGGGAAGTGTCTACCTGAGCTGCTTCCGAATGTTATCTTGTTGTTCTGGACTTGTTTCAGCCCCTTTTGCTTAGGTAACAGTTCCTATTTGTTCCCACAATAGCAGCCCTGTGACGTAGGTTGGGCCAAGAGAGAGCAACTGGCCCAAAGTCCCCCAGTGAGCTTCCATGACTAAGGGTAGACTATAACCCAGGTCCCTCCATTACTAGTCTAACCCTTTAACCACCACACCACCCCAGCTCTCCTTGCTGTCTGACAGTATTAGGGGTAATCAGAGCACACCAGCTAGGCCTTCAGTTGTTTACAGGGTGTAAAGTCATGTCCCTTCCTCCTTTCCATTATTCATCAGGAGGTATCTGTGAAGGTGGTTGAAATGTTTGGGAATGCTTCTTATCTTTTAGGGTTCCTCTTCAGGCAGTAAAACATGGCAAGATAAAAACAGACAGCTGACAGTGTGTGGGTTCTGGGAACACTTTCTTATTGTCCCAGTGCTGAAGGTAGGGAAAATTCCCTAGAATGGAATTCTGCAATGCAAAATAGGGAAATATTCTAAAATGGACTCCCTATTTTCTGCTGCTGTGTTAAAGGCATTGCATACAGCCCAGGAAGAAAGCCAGAGTTGGCAGCAGAAAGCCAATTTTTGCATTTGCAGACTTGAACAGCCATCCATGAACTAAACGTGTATTTAGGGAATGGGGAGAGGGAAGTCAAGGAACAACTTATATCCCCAAACCCTTCAATATCATCACAGATTTCTTTACTGATAATATTTGACTCAGCCTTCAAACTGATAAATGATGAAGAAATTATCACACAGAAGTTAAAATGATATGACTTGGAAGTATGTGTAACACTTCAGGAAAGAAATGAATGGGGTGAAAAGGAGGTAGTTTTTCACAGTCTTAAAGAACTGTACGCTCCTGGATCGGTGACATGCTTTCAAAACAGAATTAGCTGAATAGTGCCATCTCCCAGAGATTGAGAGAGAGAGATGGAGCCAAATTAGAATTTAAGAAAAGGGTCTGAGAAGCTGGGAAATGCGTTTGGAAAGATGGCCATAAAACCCATAGGTAAAACAAAGAAGGGAAAAATTCACTGCAAATCTGAAAGAGAAGATTAATGGATAATTTAACAGCTACTCGGGTTTCAAGAAAGACAAAGAGCAAAGAGCATTGCATCAGAAAAGGGCTAGAAATGATGATGGATAGCATGCTTCCTATAAGTGTTGAGCCAGCCAGAATCACCTTGCGTCTGGCTGGCAAATTCCCAGCTGAGGATAAATCTAAAGAACTCAGGATAAGAGACTGATGCGGACTGAAGAGATTTTTAAAGATCTATTTAACAGCCAGGCAGCAAATATTGATTGCTGTGTGGAACAAATGTCATAAGGAAATGGGTGGAGTCATCTCATGGTCTGCACAACTCTCTGGCTGTGAGAATCCAGGAAACTTGCAGGGCAGATGAAAATTGAAGTCCTGCAGCTGTGACTTTCTTAAACTCTTTCTGCTAAGGCTAAATTTGAAATATAAATAAATAAATGCAAAGAATGCAAACCATATAGCTAAAACAATTGTTCCTTTCAATATACAAGATTATTTGTGAATTCTGTTTAAATCATTTTTACCCTACTCTTTAGAGTGACTCGCAAAAATCAATAGTAAGATATACAGTGGCCAAGAATGCCTCTGCCTAACTATGCTAGTGAAAAAGGTTTAAATTTATGTAAATATACATTTAAGAAATGTACATTCCTTCAATGTACATTTATATAAATTTAAAACCTTAAATGTAAATTTATCCAGAATGCTGCAGCAGGTTACTGACTGGAGTGATGATTGCAGTATGCAAGATCCCCATTGTAACCGCTTTTTTGAAAATCTCTTTATTTCTGGGCACCATACAAACTGCTGGCTATGAATTGCAAAGTGCTGCACGATTTGGGAATCAGTCAAGAGCACATTCTCCTCTACATATTAGCCTGCCTTGATTTGAGAGTTCTTTCCTGGTGGTGTATTTTATGCTTAAAAGAGTACTGGTGTGACATTTTCAGTAACATCCATTACATATTAGATTTTGGAGACTAAGCCAGACCAAAACTTTTATGTTTTTAATTAAGTAACTTTTTAAAGAAAAAATCAGAGCAAAGGACTTCTGTAACTTGTATTTGGCAGAATACATGGAGCATGATGTATGTGGAATGGAGTGCTAAAAGGTATAGAGCCACAGCTGTACCAGAGTCAAGAGATTTAAGTGGCCCAGTAATAAATTGGTGGACTGATTTAAATATGGACAGGTGCTAAGGAAGTAATTTAGTAAATCTGCAGGGAGGAGAGAAATGTGGTGCTTTTGAGATAGTTCCTCAGAAGCTTCATAAAAGGAAGTTGATTACAGTGATTTAATAAATAAAAGCCAAAATATATAGTAATCAATGAGTTTTTAATTATATCTCAGGCTGATATAAAAACCAAATCATGTATTTTGTATCTAGAAAATCTGAGAGTAATGCTTTAGTAGCCAAATTATTTTTAAAGGCTAATTTTTACAGGAATTATAATAGAATGCTTAATTAAAAGAGCGAATGTGTGTCCCTAAGCTAAAGTGTACTAAATACACAAATAGAGCTTAAATATCAAAAGAGCCTCTGAAGAAGGACTTTTTATGCCTTGCACATAAAATCTACCCTTTAGTATTTCTAATCCAAATGCCACCTGATTCAAGTGTATATCAAATGGCAGTGTTTTAATAATGTTATATATTTTATCACTGTTCTAGAGCATTAATTACTTGTAGTGTACTTACAACTGAAAATCAACTATCTCCTTCATTTTTTAATTCACTTTTAATAGCCAAGAGCAATAATGATGAACATGTACAGTAATGTTAGGTTAACTAAACATTGTGTCCTATAATATACATCACAATTTATAATCAATATACACATACACTTCATTAGAAATAATACATTCCAGCTAACAAAATATGCTAATTTATCAATAGTATAAAAGCATATTAAGTACCATTGAGTCTATTTACATATTAAAGAAGTTTGTAAAGTTATAGTTAAAAAGAATATCACACTAGATAAAAGCCAAGATCATATACCCAGATTTCTTCTTAAACAATATGGATTTTCTACTGGTTTCCTCTTCAAATTGTAATCTCCCTCATAATTTGCTCCAGAACATTTCTGCAACCCATAGAACAGGTTTTGTTGGTGTGTAGAAAGCCATTTCGTTAGTAAGGTGTCATCCAGTAGTCTAGACTGGTGTTTCTCAAACTCAGCAACTTTAAGATGAGTGGACTTCAACTCCCAGAATTCCCCAGCCAGTATGTGGGATGGAGAATTCTGGGAATTGAAGTCCACCCATCTCAAAATTGATAAGGTTGAGAAACACTGGTCTAGACTAAGGACTCTGGGACAATGGAATACTGGCTACCCTTTCTAACTTCTTAAATTATTTCCTATTCCCTCATTTACTTGACAGGAGTTATGTGCTTATCTGCTAACGCAAGCCTTCCAGCACTGTAGTTGCTTTAATAATCATCCAGCTAGACCATTTCAAATAAAATAACAGCAACAAGAACAACAACTGCACTTGGGAAAATTGTTCAGAGGGAGCCAAATCCACCAGTACCTCTTCATTCCATAAGGCTGTGCAAAGCATTTCAAAGAGGCAGTTTGCAAAGTCCCTGAAACCTCAAAGATGTCTGAAAGGCTTGGCACAACTGCTTCATGGGATTTCCCTACTTAATCTCTGCATGCATATTCACACACAGATTATTTTGTGTACACACACATAACTGGAGACAAGTGGGGAAGGGCTTTGAAAAAGCCATGCTGAGGCATTGGACCTACTTGG
The DNA here is from genome assembly GCF_059951505.1 of Python bivittatus. Taxonomy (NCBI): domain Eukaryota; kingdom Metazoa; phylum Chordata; class Lepidosauria; order Squamata; family Pythonidae; genus Python; species Python bivittatus. The sequence goes on from NW_028277040.1 coordinate 19,363,664, forward strand.
GCCTACAAGTCATGTCATGTAATAGGAGGGCAGCCTGTAGACCCAGGTAGGCCCAAAACCCCCTATGCAGCCCAGATAATTCTGAGATTGGACTGCTGAGATTTGGCAGGAAATTGACTGAATACTGGCAGTGCAGTTTTAGGGTTAAAAGAAAAAAAGTAAGGATGGGCATGAGAATGTCCTCCCAAACTCATCCTTACAAAGCACCCAAATTGCCAAACATCCTTCAGCCCTGCCTCTTAAGGTAACATTGCCAATTTATCACTAGGCCTTCTGTAGCCTACCAGCCAGCTAGAGAGTTACTCCATGGCCAAATACAGAACACGCTGCCCACCCTCACCCATTGCAATGATTAGAATAAGGCTAAGGCTGGGGAGTCCCAATACAAATATCTAACTGGCTGTGGCGTTGGACCATCTTAGGCCAGTTGCTCTCAGCATAACAGGTCTCACCAGTTTTTGTTAGAATAAAGTGGAAGAACTATGGATACTGCCTCAGTCTCGAGATGTGATAAACAGACTAACTGCTGGTTTGGATAAGACTTTTTTTTGTAATGGTGGTTTTCTCTCATTTTCCATCAGGACATATTAGCCATCTCCCCCTTCCCCCTGCAGAATATCTTTTAATGTTTTGGAATATAGTGTGCAATAGTAAAGTAAGACTCTTCATTAAGTGCTCTAGAAGAGAATCTCTCCCGTGGAGTTTGTGAGCAAACCAAACTGAGCAGATATTCCATTTGATCAGAACTGGAATCGGTATCCTAACTAATAATTTATGATTGCTTCTTTTCTGCTTTCTCTCAGGCGCTAGTGAAAGTGAATGGAAAACTGAAGCCTATGCTGGACTCGGTGGTGGCCAACAGAAAGAAGTGGGAGGAATTGCACCAGAAAAGATTGCTTTCCCAGACAACATCCAACTTAGCCATGTCTCCGGAGAGCATAAAATAAGTCTGCATGTGTTTCCTGCTGTTAGGACAAGAGACTCAAAAGGATGCTTAAAATTTAGCCTCATAATTTTTAATTAATAATATAACGCAGCCAAGAACATACTTAATCTCACTGAAAACACTCTTCACCGGCCAGGCCTTAGCTTTTCCTAGAGGCTAATACTTGGATTGAGGGGGCGAATCTACAGGGATACTATTGGGTTCCTGCAGTAACCTGGAAAGCTTGGCTGAGTCTGAACCCTGTCAGCTTCTTTCAGCGACTGTTAAGAAAAGTGACAAATATAGTCACAAAGGATTTATATAACTGGAACTCATGGTTTAGTAAAATTAGTAAAAGGGAGCTATGGCTGATTAAAAAAAATACGCATCTTCAAGAGACTCTGAAAAAAGGGAGAATTTTTGTAATATTACTTTGGGATTGCATCTTTCCAGCTTTTATTAGTATGAATGATTATATCTGCGCTCATAAAATTTGTCTTTTTACCCTTTTTTTTCTATTTGGTTTATTCTGAGAAGCCTGCTTTATATTCTGAAGAATTTTTTTTTTTTAACAACAAAGCCTCATAGGATTAAACAGGTCTTTTAGAATTGCTTACCTTTGCTCTACAGTACTTAACGGAGGGAAAATGAACTTTATTACATTTAAAAACACCAACCTGCTCTGGCTTCCTTGATTTCATATTAGCAATCCAATTTGAATTGCTCTGCAGGCAGAAGCTTATATAAAGGTAAAATTTTGCATGGTAGTTTTGATTCTTTTAGAATTCTGTAATACCTTCATTTTTAAAGCTGCTTTGCACTTCTAAGAAAAGAATCAGTGATATATCAAGAAAATTGCATAATAAAAATAAATTGCCTTGGGTAGAGAACTTGCACTATAGGATATGAACGTAGCTTTCTAGTACGTTTTCAAAAAATTATTATTTTTAAGATTGGTGTGACACTAGATGATAATATGAAAAGAGTAATGACTACCTCTGCTTTTTCTAGCTATTTTCTTACATATGTTAATCTGTCTTAGCTAACAGAAATCAAGTCAGCATTGCATGTGCTCAGATACTATATGTGTGTGTGTGTGTGTGTGTGTGTATATATATATGTATGTATGTATGTATATGTATATATATATATATTTTGCATGTTGGCAATCCTTGACTTATATTTGATACAGATATATCCACGGAGATGTCTACAGTTGAAATGAACTCACTTCTGTTAGTGAAACATCAAATTTATTTCACCGCTGGCATGGCAAGTTACTGGATTTCTGTTCCCTAATGAGGTGTGGAATTACATCTATGTTCCATTTGCATTACTAGTGTAGTCTGTAGATAAATTGTGCTTACCACAGGAAGGATATTTTACACATGTCCAACCACAACCCAGTCAACACTTGTTGAACAGTTTCGTGAGCTGAGAACACCTAAATTCAAACAACTTGCATGCCTAACGTGACAGCCTGTGTCTTAGATTACTCTGTAGTCTAGATTACTCTGGGTTACTGGGACTTCCCAAAGCGACAGGAACACAGGGCCTATGGGAAGATGGCTGGCTATAATTTCTGTTACCCTATGGAGCCCCTGCCAAGGATCATTTAAAAGTAAGGAGGATGTGATCTCTCAATATTGAGAAGAATCCCGACAGAAGAGGGAGTTTGTAAATTGAAAACAAGACTACTGAGCCTTTTCCCCTTCAGAACATACAGAATTTGGATGGCACAACAGGCTAGACCTCTAGAGGAAAAAAGGTAAAAAAATATCTAATGCTATCAGAAAGCCGGCGAAGTGTTGGGGTTAAGTCAATTTATGAGAGCCGCTGAAATAGTCAATAATGAATAAAAGCACAATGGAGAATCAGAATTAATCTAATTCTTTAACAGCAAAGAGTCATTATGGTGGGGATGGAAAAAGCTCTCTCCTGCATTTACAGAGATATTTCAGAAGGACAGAAAAGACTCCCCAGCCCTCCTCTCCTCCTTTGCTATGCAACTGAAACACTTGGTTTGGTGTTGGTGGTCCTCCTAGGAGCTTGATAGCCCAAATAGTGAAAGCTGGGGAGCTCTAAGGGATCCTTTTATCACTTCCCTGTATCTGAAAGGCTTCCCACCCCATATCCAGCAGGTCCTGAAGGCCACCTGCAACTGAGGCTGTGCATCTTTCGGAGGCTTCCTATTATTAAGGAGCGTGAGTGGGAAGGGAAGGCTTGCCTCAACTGCAACGGTAACGTTTTATTGTTTCCCAGAAATGAGCAGCCCAACATAACCATTATCTCAGGGGAAGTGTTCAAGGACACTATTGGAATGATTGTTTACCCTGGAGATTTCAGCAGTGGAGATAAGCTGGGTTCTGTTAGTGTAGCCATGCCTCTGCCTCTGCCAAGCCCTGCTATGGGATGGGAAACCCAACACCTTCTGCAACCATGGTCTTGCTGATCGAGTTGTGGTCCAAACCACCTAAAGGACACCAAGTTGCCTAGCACTCTAATTGTGTACTACAATCCTCTCCAACTTTTCTCAAGTGTAGTAAAAAGAAGCGGATGTCCCTGAGAGCTGGATAGAAAAACATTTGACTTAACATTCTATTTCATTTTGGTTTAGGACTTCCAACCTTGAACATTACATAGCTGGACAGGAAGGAAATTGTTCTGGAAAGATATCCTTTTTCATTTCCTTTCTTGGAAAACCTATAATATAGGTAGAGTAGGGTAATCTATATCTCTATATCTATCTATATTTTATCCAAACCACAAGCAAGCTGCTAACGGTTTAATTATACCAGTGTTCTCTTCTCCCCCTTCCCTCCATTCATACCTCATTTCATAGCTCCTGGAAGTTCATTAGATGCTAAGGAAAAGTACAAGCAAAAGATCTGATGGCTGCTTTATGGGAGTTATATCTCACGACAGTGGCTAAGGGAAATACTTTCCTCATCTCATACAAAGTACAGTGCAGACCTATTGAGCTACAGTGTATAGGTGCAGCATTGAGAATAGAAGCTAGAGGGTGAAACCTGTCACAGATTACTTTTTTGAATAAAATGAAATTATTCACCAAAATAGAATCTGTCATGATGCAAAAGGACTTGCAATGTGAAGAAACTGTTAGCATCTGTTTTCAAATATTTCTTGGTTCAATTTGCATACAAAAAAAGTATTTGGAAAATGTATGTCTCTCCCAAACCCTATCAGGAAACTCCATACATACATATATACATACATATATGAAACTGCATAAAGAAATATAGATTCTCATTTTTAAAGAAACTATAAAATGATGCAGGACATTAAAGGAGCGTACTAACAAATATACGTGATACTGGCCTAGCCCAGATGTGGACTGAATTATATATACCCAATGGAAGGAATTATTTTTGCAGAAACAGAGCAGATGGGATGACTTGCCTCTAAAATATAATATACATCTAATATAAATTTATTATTTCTCAGTTAAGCAGAGTTGTATAATCATGAAAAAGTGGCTTTTATAAGACTAGGAATGTTAGTAATCTTGGCACTTTGCTGCAAATGCATGCTGAACAGTATTATACATACTTCTTAAATTTAAAATGTCTGAGTCATAGAACTGCCTGACTCAGATAAATGCAAGATCCTCTTGTTGTCCAGTGTTGAAAAACACTTTAAATAGAATATAATCAAATAGGAAAAACTTCATAGGGAATGAATTCTGAATTCTGATTCTCTAGCAGGTACTCTGGATATCTGCCATCTCCTACATAAATATCTAAGTACAAGATTCAGAAAGCAGATTATCTATTACATCACCCATTTTGAAATTGTAGTAGCATTTTGTATTTCTAGGAACATGACAAACTATCTGGATCCTAAGTATAATCTGATCTCTACAACACCTGATGATAAATTAATGACATCTGTAGTTCCCATAACCATACCTGATCCATTTTTAAAATATTTCTCCCAACTCTGGTTTTAGTACTATGTATTTTGATGAAGCTTCTGGAGAACTTGAAAGCATCTCCATTTTGTGACATTTTCAATCAGTTACAGTGACGATGTTACCCCAATATCAATATGAATATTTTAGATGAAAAATGTTACTTTAACAAAATACAAGACAATTGAACTTCTTAATTCTTTTTCCAAAGGTAATAGGACACGTAAGGAAAGGGAAGATTTATGTTATTGTCTAAACAAATACTTGTACTCTTTTAACTTGTTTCTGTTATTCCTCCACTACTTTTCTCTCTCTTTCCCCAGTAATAAATAAAAAGGTGGGATGGCATATACTTTGAATTTGTCTGAGACTTATTTATGTAATATGTGCTTTATGGCAAAAGACAGACACCATGATTGACTGGGTGTTGCTGGCAGCTCCATAAAGCTTTCCTGAATTTTGATACGATGCACTGCGAAGTGTGACATAATTTATAGCACGTAACCTCCAGCTTCCTCCAAGGTTGAGCATTCCCTTGTTTCCTTTTTATTGGCTTCAACACATCGTTGCCCATGGCAACAGCAGTGGCAGTGAGGGGAATGCAAAACCATTGCAAGCTGACATACACTTGAGGCCCTAACAATGTCAACCATCCATCACAGACCTATTTGTAATTGCCTCCATCTATTTCCCGTGTCTTGTGGTATCTTTTCTATTGTGGGTCAAAATTCAAAAACTTGCTGACTAATGTTGTGGTTCCAACGCTCTTCAGCATCTCCATTCCCTTCCCCCAACTCCAGCACAACCTCACCTGGCTTTTAACACATTTAGGCAGAGAGAAGCATCTCCTTCCGTTCAAACATTTAAACAAATTAACTGGGCTGTGACAAGTTCTTGCTGGATATGGAGGTGATGGTAAATTGTCCAGTGGTTCTTGCAGAATCTACTTTTAAAAGCTCAACATTCCTTTTAATGTCATAGAAGTAAAGAATCTCCTATTCCTTAATTTTAGTTCTGGGGAATGCTTCCAGATAGACAGCTCCAAGCATTCCCTACCCCAAAACATTCTGTAGATATTTTGTATTTTCTTCCTAAACAGAGTGCTTTGTGAAAGTGATTCTAACAAAAGGGGGGCTTCCGAATAGAAATTGCCATTCTTTGGATCCCTGTAAAACTGCTGTGGTAGGCAGGAAAATTGCATGAGAAAGCTAAAAACATCCCGGAAATCTGAACCCCAACTTGCACTGAAGAGTGTATTCCCAAGGGAAGCCATAAATTGTTGGCAGCAAATAAATACTAGGATATTTGAATGATGCACATGAAATTTACTATGAAGTCTATGGGAATTCTAGGCCACATCTGGAAAACACCAAACAGGGAAATGTACTGTGTTTTACATTAGATGTGGGCACTAATGTTTAGAAAGTTCTATTTTTGACAGCATAAATAAATATTTGTATATAATAATTTCTGTGGAAGTTTCTAAGATTTCATTAATATAACAATTCACCATTATTTTATCAATCAATTTGTATCCTGTCCATCTTCAAAAGAGATCAAGGCAGAATATATTAAAGCTATGATATGTTTGTCCTTTCCAAAAAACCTGCAAAACAAGAGAGGTGGTGTTTGATTCAAGATCATTCATTGAGTCTCATAGTTCAAATTTTAAAGAAAGCAACTATAGTCCAACTTTATAACACTAGTTTGTGCAAATAGAACAAAAGAAATTGGACTGCTTGAATATGATGCAATATAAATGAATAGCAGAAGACTGGGTTCTCTTTCCATATCCTACCCAGTCTGAAAACTGAATTAGCATGTTTTTCCTTTAAATCAGAACAAAAAAGATCTATGTCAATTATAAGAGGGAGTTGAATTATTTGAGGATTTTTAATTATACACTTGAATACAAAAGGGAAGATGCCACTGCATATTGTTCTTCAGAGGAACAGAGGACTGTCCTTAGAGATAACCTTAAATCTGAACCCACTCTTCCTTGTCTGAAGGTTCCCGAGGTTGATCAGATTTCTACTTTTCTATTTGGTACTCATTCCATTCCAAGACCACCACTATCAAGACTCCGTGAGTGATTTTGTTCTCCTTCTTGAGAATGGGCTTTATGTCATGCTGTACTGGGACAGAATTTCCAAATGTATCATTCTAAGTGCTATTCTTCTTGTTCTGAAGAATGGAACTGTCTCCTATTGCACCCCAGCATACACAACACCAATAGGAAGTGACTTTACCATCATACAGTAAGATAAGAACATCTCCGAAGTTTGGATCTGACTGTGCCTTTGACACTAAGCACCCTCCGTTCAGTACTGAGCCTTGCAGTCCTCCCAGCAATCAGTGGTTCACAGGCCAGACACTGACATTTAGTTATTCCTGGTATCCTACAGAGTCAGACTGGCCCTGAAATACAGTTGCAGGCCTCAGTAGATTCTAGCATCACAGGCAGTTTCATTGAATCCTCCATCACATGCAAATATTATCTGCCCTCTCAGCCTATCCACTCTTCTATTAGGCTTCAGGCTACTGATTGCCACTTCTTATGCTGAGGACCCATTACAGAGAGCATCAAATCCCTACAATTCATTACTGGCAATCACCAGGAATCTCTGCAATTTTAAACTCCTCATTACATTTTCCAAAAGTCTTGGAAATTGACTGGTTATTGACTCACAATCCACAGATTCACTGGGACCATGATAATTATCTTTGACTATCTAAATAGCAGTTGCCTACAATGAAACAGTCTACAGGCTACAGTTCTTCTGTTTTCGTCCAACGCCATTCTCTTTACTTACCTACTTAGCTGCATACTTTTGGTCTTACCCAGAAGGCTTGTACCCATAACAGAACTCTACCATTTGACAGCAAGGGCCAGGGAGGAGCAATCCATCAGCTAGAATTTGTACTCTTAATATGTACAATTCCAAAAAGGCATAGAGGCTTCCATCTTATCGTAGTTATGACAAAAATTATGTGTGCACGATACGGTTTCTCACAGCTCAATTCAGGCAGCAGTTATTCCAGAATATTCATTCTGTATTTTTCATTCTTCATTCTTGGAGGATGCTATCTTCAACTTTCCGAATAAGTCCAGTTTATCAGAATATCAGGTTCAAGTGTTGAAGCTAACATGCAACCAATACAGCTACCATTGTTGTCTGCATTGCAGTCTAGTTGCTATTCCACTGTCCTTGTTATTCCACTGCAGACACTTAGAAACTATTAAGCCCTAAGGCAGCTTCCATAGTCATTCCTTTCTCCAGGCTTAATATGAGAATCCTACAAAATAGACTCCTGAAAATGTATTTTGGAGATTGGAATCTTCTAGCTACTGTACCCATTTGGTTTACTACAATTTTAGTAAGTGTTTTTTACCAACCCCTTTCTCAGAACTCAAATTAATTTTAGATCTATTTGATCTATTCCTTGACATTCAGCAACCGCCAGCCATGTAAGTTGGCAAGACCATCTGTATCAATCTTGCAGATCCTCAAAGAAGGGCTAAAGAACAGTCTGCAAGAGCAACCACAGCTTCTCCTGCTTTATTCAGTTATCTGCAAGGCTATCTTTGCAAGACAGGCCTTCAATTTCCATCAAGCATCATCCTCTTTAGTCCAACACACCTGTGGGGGGGGCACTTGATTGAGCAACTGTCTGCATTTTACCTGTGTGCATCTACAAAAGTGATGAAGAAGCACTAATTTTGTCTTTTTTTGGAAATAGTTAAGTGCTTTATCTCTTCAGCTGAAAGCCAAACAAACAGAAACTAACAAAGGATAGAGAGATATCAGCACTACCAATTAAAAGGCACTGTGTATCTAATTCTACATTTTTGTCCTTAACAGATTTTCAGTAGATGGAAAAAGGGATAGGAAACTATGGGAGAGGATTATCATCCTCATAAAAGTCCATGCATATGATATAGTGTTTGCTTAGCCTCACTTGGAAGTATTCAGGTTCCCAGCCCCATATATAATATATATGGTGCAGCTGTTCCATCTTTTTCTTCTTATTGGATTATTTTGCAATAAAGAAAGAAGGTAGAAGCAGTCGTGGGAAAAGGTAGGATGATACCTTTTATAACAGGGAGAAAGCAATAAAATTCCTATCTGAAAGCATTCCAGGATGACCAGAGGCAGGCTATGGATATGCAACTTTCTACCATTGTAAAACGTTAAAATGGGAAATCAAATTGCCTTATGTATTAGTTTACGTGTATTTCAGCAATTGAAATAGAGTACATAACAGCTTTTAAGGCCTGACTTGAAAGATGCTATGAGCAGCGAACAAGCACCCCTAGTCTAAAATGTGAAGTTCTTGGTACAGATTTGTAAAAATCTGGCCTCAGCCCAAACAAGAGGGCAACACCGCACCGTATCGTACTCCAGACCAGCGGAATCCTGGGAGTTGAAGTCCACGCATCTTAAAGCTGCCAAAGTTGAGAAACCCTGCTCTAGGCAGATTTTAACAGGGTTGACCATAGGCCGCTTTTTCTCCGCTGGCCCCTTGAAATTACACCCAATAGACTCTTTGACCCTTCTCACTTTTCAGAGAAATTTGAAAGTTGTAAGAAATCAAATTAAGATTTATTTATTTACTGTACATTTGTAATTATAATTTAAGATTATAAACCTTAATTTATACAATAAATTAAGATTCATTTATTTATTGCGCACAAATACTCCCTTTAAAGGAGGAGGCGGCACAGTAATTGCATGGTGTAGAAACAGCATCCGACGGGCGAAGGAACTATCTGCGGCATCAACTTCGCCAGCGCCAAAATCCTTTGTTCCACCCAGCAATTAAAAGCACCGGCGCTTGGCTCCCTTTGCAGTCGGCTCCCCTTTGAGATTTCTTAACGGGCATGGCGAATTTGGCTCCCGCCTCGGAGAAGGGAAGGGCAACGCAACTCCGCTAAGCTTGCAGTCCCTTGCCTTTGCCATTCTAGGCGCTCTGCCACGCCCCTGGCATGGAACGCGCGGCACCAGCGTGGCTCCCGAGCCACTTCCAGAAGAGAACTACATCCCCCACAATCCTTGGCGACAAGGAAGATGGCCGCGCGGCCTGTGGGGCTCTGTGGTCCATACGGTCAATCCTCTGGGGGACGCATCTCTTTCCCAATGCTTTTCAAGTTCGTGGCGATGCAATGAGAAACCAAATACGGAAGAGCTCATTTCCCCTAGGCGATCACAACCGCCGCGTTTGCAATTTCGGGCAGTTGCGCGTCGCAGGCTCTCCGTTGCCTAGAGACTGGCGCACCGCTGGGCGGACGCCTTCCGCCTCCGGGGTCGGGGCGTTGCCTAGGCAACGTTGGTTGCCTGCAGCCGGATGCTTGGGCAGGATGGCCACCGGAGTGGCCTCTATCGCCGACGGGGAATTCACGGCGGCTATTTACGGGCTGATCCGGGCCGGGCGGTTCGCGGAGGCGGTGGGTATCTTAAGCAGCGAGTTGCAGAGGAGCTGCCGGTCGCGGGCCGGCCTCTCGCTGCTCGGCTACTGCTACTACCAACTGCAGGATTTCGCGGCGGCGGCCGAGTGCTACGAGCAGTTGGGGGTGCTGCACCCCGAGCTCCACGAGTACCGGCTCTATCATGCGCAGGCGCTGTACAAGGCCGGGCTCTACGGCGAGGCCCTGCGCGTCACCGTCCCGCTGCTCGACGTCGCGGCCTTCCAGAGCCGAGCGCTGCGCCTGCAGGCGGCGGCCCACTACTCCCAGGGCGACCTGTCCAGCGCCAAGGCCCTGGTGGAGCTGCAGCTGGCAGCCGCCACCGAAGGCAGCGCCAGCGCCCCCGAGGACCCCTCCGAGCTGCCTGATGCGGAGGTGAACATGGGCTGCCTGCTCTACCGCGAAGGGCAGCACGAGGAAGCCTGCAGCAAGTTTGCCTCTGCCATGCAAGTGCTGGGCTACTGCCCAGAGCTGTCCTACAACATGGCCTTGTGCTGCTATGCTGCCAAGCAGTATGCCCCTGCTCTGAAGCATATTGCGGACATCATTGAGCGTGGCATGCAGCAGCACCCAGAGCTGAGTGTGGGGACGAATACTGAAGGCCTGGATGTCCGCAGCGTGGGCAATACGTTGCTCCTGCATCGGACAGCCCTGGTGGAGGCCTTCAATCTGAAAGCTGCCATTGAATACCAGCTGTGCAACCTGCAGGCAGCTCAGGAGGCCCTTACAGATATGCCCCCTAGGGCTGAGGAGGAGCTGGACCCAGTCACTTTGCACAACCAGGCTCTAATGAACATGGACAGGAGACCCACAGAAGGCTTTGAGAAACTTCAGTTCCTTCTGCAGCAGAACCCTTGCCCACCAGAGACATTTGGGAATTTGCTGCTTCTGTACTGCAAGTATCAATACTATGACCTTGCTGCAGATGTGCTGGCTGAGAATGCTCATTTGACCTATAAACTTCTCACACCTTATTTATACAACTACTTAGATGCAATGATCACCTGCCAAACTGCCCCTGATGAGGCATTTCATAAGCTTGATGAACTGGCAGGGGCCCTAACAGAGCAGCTGAGAAAGCTGACCAAGGAAGTGCAGGAGTCTAGGAAAAATCGAGATGATGAGGCTCTAAGGAAAGCTGTGAATGAGTATGATGAGACACTGGAAAGATATGTTCCTGTCTTTATGGCCCAGGCCAAGATTTACTGGGACATGGAGAACTATCCCATGCTGGAGAAAATGTTCCATAAGTCAGTAGACTTCTGCAAGGATCATGAAGTGTGGAAACTTAATGTGGCTCATGTACTATTCATGCAAGAAAACAAATACAAAGAGGCAATTGGTTTTTATGAGCCCATTGTAAAAAAACACTATGATAACATCCTTCAAGTTAGTGCCATTGTTTTGGCTAACCTATGCGTTTCTTATATTATGACTAGTCAAAATGAAGAAGCAGAGGAGCTGATGAGAAAGATTGAAAAAGAAGAAGAACAGCTTTCTTACCATGAACCTGATAAAAAGATCTATCATCTCTGTATTGTCAATCTAGTTATTGGGACACTCTACTGTGCCAAAGGAAACTTTGACTTTGGCATTTCCAGAGTGATTAAGAGTTTAGAACCTTATAACAAAAAGCTGGGCACAGATACTTGGTATTATGCCAAAAGATGCTTCTTGTCGCTGTTAGAAAATATGTGTAAGCATGTGATCATGGTACGTGACAGTGTCATTCAAGAATGCATCCAGTTTCTTGAGCACTGTGAAGTGTATGGACGAAATATCCCAGCAGTAATAGAACAACCTCTTGAGGAAGAGAAGATGCACAGTGGGAAGAACACCGTTACCTATGAAGCCAGGCAGCTGAGGGCACTGATGTATGAAGTTATTGGGTGGAATAAGTAACTGCTATAGCATTCACATTCAAAATGGCCCAAGTCTAAAGATCAATGAGTCAAGATGGCAATGTTGACTAGGTTTCTGATTGTTTGTAGTATTTGAAATGAAAAGTGGTGATGTAGCACAGTAATGATGTAAAAAGTTCACAGGATTTTGAATTAACTTGGAATAGTAGGGTAATACTTTTCACCCTTTTAAAAATGTTTTTATTAAATGAGTTTCTTTTTAAATGTATTATAGATATCTTTAACAAAATTAGAAATAGATTTATAAAATTGGAATGTTGTGCTAATTATTGAGTAGTACTATAGAATGAATTTATTATGAGATATGAGGGTGGAGGAGTATGTATACGCTGTATTTTTCCAAAAGTGATTTGACCACAACATTTAATTTAATCCAGTCTTATAAGCAGTCCTTTGAAAATACCAAAAGTAACTTTCAAATAAGTATCCTTTGGGAGTTGAAATTGTCAACTTAGGCCAACTTAACTGCTCAATTTGGTAAGGGCAGAAAAGTATCTTTGAATGATGTCAAGCTTTTGAACATTTTAAATTTTATTGTATGTGCGTTTAATGCTTTCACTCTAATACAAATTTTGGATACATGTGGTATTCAAGTCCTAGTTTGAAAAATAAAGTTTTTTAAAAAGTAACTTGATTAAAATTTTACCAGTACAGACATGGGAACAAATGCAATATGTATTTTCCCACATTACTCTCTATAATATTCGATGGAAGCTGATTGTGTGGGCAGGGCAAGTAAAACTGATGTGGGAAATACCAAGTAACTACATTTACTTACAAATCATTTTCCTTCTGAATTTACTGAAAATACCATCTTTGCTGCTAGTTATGTATGAAATAGTCCTATGTGGCTCATTTCAAAGCACTACCACTAGCTAGTTGTTATTCCTTTCTTTAGAGATAGAAATATTTACTCCTTACTCCAGTTATGGAATTTACCACAGCTCTAGATACCATGTCAAGCCTACATAATTTCTCATTGGGTTCAGCCTGGGTTCAACCTTCTGCCTTTCTTTAAGATTACAAGTATGACTAAAGTCTGACCCTATAATGTCAGTATAAGTTAGCTGCTCTCCTTTTCCTCCTTCCTTTGCTCAATCTCTAGCCAGATGAAAAGTTCTAAAGAGCTCAAAGCAACCATGTAACATTTTACTTGACTGAATAAAGATTGTCAGTACTTGAATTTTGAATTTTTCTTTAATCAGGCAAAGCCAGTCAAGACAAAGATGAACATTATTACCATTGTATAACTGCTTGGTAATCACCCTGATCATAGGACATGCTAAGCATAGCTTAGTATATCCATGAGCAAAGCTCTTCAACAGTGAATGTGCCTCAGATGACACAGTAAACTGGTTGCCTAGAGTTTACTGGCCCCTCTCTTTTTTGAACAATATCCCAGCAACCTTAGAGCAACCTAGCATGTGTCTGATGTTTGTTGCAAAATTCAAGACAAAGCCTTCAGTGGCCTGACTGATACCTGCAGAATGATACTGCTTGCAGGAGCAGGCCAACTGCTCCATCTCATTTCACTTTTTAAAATTTTATTTATTTATACATAGACTTATCCCCACCCATCTCCCTGCAATGGGGGACTCTGGGCGGTTTACATCAAATTAAAATAATAAATACATAATTAAAATTTTTAAAAAGACAGACACATCTACACAACTGAAGAGAAAAAATCCAAGAGGCCGATGGAAGCCACACTAGGCCTCTAGGGGGCTAGCCAACCCCATTTCTGACAACCTCCCTCCCTGCCCCAGGCCAGATGGCAGAGCCAGGTCTTCAAATCCCTCCGAAAGGCCGGGAATGAGGGGGCCTGTCTCACCTCCGGGGGCAAGATGTTCCAAAGGGCAGGGCACTTTCCTAGAAGATTAATAACTGCTTAAGTATCAGCCAATTGTCCAGGTTTGAATGGCACACTGGACTGATAAAGGCAAGCTAAGCTACAACAAACCATGGTTTGAGTCTATGTTTAAAACATTCCTCAACCACCATGTAACCTATGAGTTGCATTTGTAGGACATCCTCAATCCAATAATGGTAAGGCTTAGTGGTCACATAGAGTAAGTAATTGTGGGTTCATTACATGTATGGAGTCATAGACTTAACAGTATTTAATTGGTGCCAACATGTCATTTGACCCCATCCTATATTAAATGTTTGCACAATTTCATGAAACACCTAGCGGAATCCAGCCTTACTCATCTATACAGAAGAGAGCAACAGGAAGTAAAATATGTTTCAAATTTACAGGAGAATTGTATATTGTTCAATGTAAACATAGTGACCTTTATTAAAAGTTTTAAAAAGTCACTTCATATTATAGAGGACAAAGTGCAGGCTGTGGGCAATGATACAGGGAAATAGAAGAGCTTTGCTTAATATTCATTGAGCACTTTCTGTAAAAGTCAGTGGGCATTTAAAAAAAGATCCTGGGCATATTTGTGGGGGTTCAAATGTTGAATGTTCTCAAAGCAATACAGTGCACAATGAGATCTTTATGATGTTATCCATGGCTGATTTTGCTATGATGGTCATTGGCTCCGGACATTTTCATTTCAAAACCAGCTTTTATAATTCCATGGCCAGCATCACCTGTTGGTATATAAAGCTCTCATCCATGCTTTTAATGCAAGGAGCCATTGTATTATTGTAAGCCATGAAAAGGAACTGCTACGAGTAGGATATTTTCAGAGTTCCTGTCTGCATCATCCCCTCTGAACTGCATTGCATATAAAAACTGCAGAGAGAAACTTTTTCTCTGTCCTCCGTCACTACTTCATTTCATCTTGATACTGATTCAGCAGCATCTACAGAAGTGTCATGCCGTTATGCTGCAAGCTCCACCCTTTTGCGTTGTTAGAAATAGACTAAGGAGTAACGTATAAAACATTTGCAAACATAGACAGTGTAAACTTATATTGCAATCTTATTTTTATTCACCTGTTCAAAGGGACACATGGTGTGCATATAGAAACATGGCAGACTGCAGTCCTAGTCCAGAAATAGTAAATGATTATCCTCCAAACGTTACTGGACTTCAACTACTGTTAGACCCAGGTAAACTAGATAATAATTGGGATGATGTGAAAGGTCACAGGTTTTTAAGCTCAGTAAAAGCTGGAGTTTTTAAGCTCCAGTATCTGGCTGGAAGTAAATCCCATTGCTTAGTTGGACTTGCTTTTGGGTAGCCATGTCTAGGAGTATTCTGAGATAAATAGTTTTAAATATTTAAATCAACAAAGCATTTTTTTCTTGGATATTTAAAATAATCCAAACACCAAGTGAAACACCAATTTTTATGAATTTCCATAGGTATATTATTGTCTATGGAAAGTATATGAGAATAACTCCAGTTAACTGAATAACCTGATAATTGCTACAGAACATTCACAGTAGTCAATAAAATTCACATAAATAGATGGTTAAAAATTCCAAGGAGCTTAGGAGAACAGATAAATGTTATATAAATTGTTAAATATTATAGTCAGAAATGTGTATATTATTATATTTTATTGTATATGTTGTAAACCAGTTGGATTGAGGCAGGGTATGAATTTCATACATACATAAATAATATAGATAGATGATAGATAGATAGATAGATAGATAGATAGATAGATAGATAGATAGATAGATAGATAGATAGATGAATTCCTGTGTTAATACCTTTAAGATATTTTAAGATTAATATATTATTAAGAACATTTTTATGGGAAAGTCAAATCTCCAGATTTTCTGTATCCAAATTATGCTTTTCTTATTCTCCTGATTTTCAGCTTTATCACCACATTTTTACATCTGTTTCTCTGCTGAATACATGCAATCAAATTCAGAAGTCATGGGCCCAACTTATATAACTTTCAACCCTCTGATATCTTGGCAGTTGTATTTTTAGCATTTAAGGCTGCCAGTTGTTGGGAAAGAAGTGTAATTTTGACCCTTATTCTCATCATAAATTTACATTCTGGAAGAATCTCAAACTGAAAATTGTAGGTAAATCTCTCTTGCCCTCTCTCACTTTCTTGGCACATTATATACAATTTCTTTTGATATGGATTAAAAAGAAGAATGGGGAATGTTCTATTTTAGGCTATTATTCATGATGGCTAAATGTGAGAAGCAGCATACTTCTGAGTCCCAGATGAAGAAGACAAACCGCAATAGCATATTTTTACCTTCACATCTCTACTTCTAAACTTCCCCAATGGCTTTGGCTGACTACAGCACCTACTTCCAAAAGCAGTGCATCAGACTATCTGGCGACAAGCCGTTTACTCAAAAGTCAAAACTGAATACTATGCAACAAGGGATCCATGGGTCTTGAGCATCAAAGCATTCCTTCTACCCTATATCTGCTGCTACACCATCCATTTTACAGAAGGCAAAGCCAACAAGTGAATGGCTCAGGACTACACGCTGAGTACATGGCAGGAGTGTTTCCTTTTCCATTCATTTCCTCTCTCCTAAGTGTATTCTTTTCCATTCCTGCCCCTCTCTTAGCCTGTCTCCACTGCTCCATCCTCCATCAATCCAAGTTGGAACAGCATGTAGCCACAGTTCTCTTTCAGGTCAGGCGAAGCAGGAAGTGAACTCTGCAAATCCTGTGGTGATGGATCTGTCATGTTATGGCTTGGAAAACCTCTAAAAGAAAATATTTGAAATGTCATCTGATTTCAAGTGTCCCTCTCTCACAGCAGAGAGGTGATGTGAGTGATAAAGCAGGGGTCAGACTCTCATGCACATCCATAGCATCACCTCTTTGCTGTGAGAGAAGGACCATTGGAATCCAATTCAAATACTGTTGTAAAAAGGATTGAACAAGAGGTGCCATCCCCAGATTTTCATTCCACCCTTACTAAGAAAACGAATACCATCATCTTTTGATCTGACATTTCTTACCTATCATACTTACTGTCACTGAAGCATTCAATGTATAGAGGTGGGTGGAACTTAACTTCCTTGTCATCACATTCAGAAGCAAGGCACTTAGATAAGAGAAGGATTGTCCAAAGACCTCTCATTCACGGCATGTCTTTATATGTTACAAAATGTGTGCGTGCACGGTCAAGTCAATTTTGACTCCTGGCGACTGCCTGGACTAGTCCCTGCAGTTTTCTTGGCAAGATTTTCAAGAGGTGGCGCTGAGAGAGTGGCTGGCCCAAGCTCCCTCAGCTGGTTTTGTGCCTAAGACACTCACGGTCTCCCGGTTTCTAGCCTGATGCCTTAACCACTATACCAAACTGGGTCTCTTCCATATGTTACAAAATAGACAGATTTTATAAAGATATAGAAAGGTTATATAAATGGACAAATTTATATAACACAGCACACATTTAGGATGCAATTTGATGCTCCCTTATTTGGAAACTCAGCCTTGAAGCAAGATGAAACTGTCTAGGATTTGAGGGGTTCCCTCCCCAAGGCAGCAACTCTCTGCTTAGGGGTGGTACATGTGGGTGTGGGTGTGTTTTTTTCACAGCTATTCAAGATGTGCATTTTTAAAAAATGGTACAGAAATGTTTTCAACTTCACGTAAGTGCAACATCTCTCTGCTGTTTTTTAAAACAGATCAACTTTTTTCAGACTTCTGCACCACCCTGAAAGAAAATTGCTGCTTGTTTAAAGAATTCGTTCCTTAATGTGACTCTTAAAGCAGCAGCACAGTTGAGTTTGAGAAAGGCACCGTAGGAAGGCCACATTCCCAAAGCATTGTGGGTAGATTCTGCCCATGCAAGGTGCTCTCTCTGCCCAAGGTGCTGGGCTGCACAGAGGGCACAAAATGAAGCTGGCATACAGCCACCACTCTCCCTTCTAAGACCAAGAGCTGGTATCTGCAGGTTCTGTCTAAATGCTGCCTCTCGGTTTAACACGCAAAGGTTCACAACTGTGACCTTTGGTATCTCTTGCTAGAGGCAGTGGCTGTCAGAGTTCAACCATCTGTGCTTCACAGTTCTGTGTCCTCCTAGGAATGAAAATCGTTTGTCTTACTAAGGTGCTGAGAGCAAAAGGGAGCTTGGCTTCCTCCTGGGCTGTTAATGCAGTTTGAATCCTCTTGATGGCTACCCTGATTTTGTCTTTGCAACCTGCCTGGAGTTCTGAAAAGAGTAGCAGGGAAAGGCCGTGAACATACACATCGCAAGGATTCTTCATGCTTTTCCATGAGAGGAAACTGCTGGCATGCACATGACCCACCCAGAGTTGCTCTGCAGCGAGATGGGCAGTGTCAAATTTGAAATATAAATAAATAAAAATAAATGATGGCCAGCAAGGCCTTACCTGTGGAAGAGGATGCTCTCATGGAAAAAGCATGTGCCAGATTCAGTATATTACTCAAGGATAAACTAGGCACTGCATTAGTTGGAGTATCATTGTTTCCTTGTATTTGAAACAACAACCACAATGAGCAGCTTCCAGAGGGCAACTGGATTAGGACTGTGGCATGGAGAGGGGATGGGGGGAAACATCTGTCCTTAGCCCACTCCCAGTCTGAATCACTCAAATGCCATCAGGCTTTGAGAGAAAAAATTCTACAATATCGGCATAATCAATATTTCTCTGTACTGTATCTAAGACTGAATGACCAAAGAAACATCCCCACACAGCTTAAAACTATGGGCTTGTTTCTAATCAAGATCTCTCTTCCTAAGTCTGCAAAGGGCAAGATGGCTGTTCCAGGTCCTGAGGCTACCCTGATTATAATATTTTTATTATAATATTTTTATCCTGCTTTAAAAAAAAAATTGGTCAACTCTAGGCAACAAACTTACTTAATACTCCTGCCCCCTATTTTCCCCACAACAACAACTCAGTGAGGCAGGTTGGGCTGAGAGAGAGCGACTGGCCCAAAATCACCCAGCCGGCTTTCAGGCCTAAGGGAGGCCTACGACCCACAGCCTCCTGGCTTCTAGGCCAGCACCTTCACCATGACACCCAACCGGCTCTCTTAAACATGATCCTCAACCACACATGAAGGCCCCAGACTAGCTTAGGGGATGCAAAATTGGTCATATTCTACACGGTGATCCGCCATTCAATACCTCCTCACCCTTCAAAACGCACATTGCCTGAGCTAGTCACTGCAACTGACCTGATTTTGTCTGATGCCAGGGCCAGCCTCCTCTGCCCCCATAAAGCTAGGACGGCCCAGACACTGGCAATCCCCCTCCCCTGCCCGCACTGAATTGCTCCAGAACATAGTTTGACATCTTCCATCTAGACAGGATTTGTGATACTTTGATCTTATTGTTACATGCTCCCCTCGACACTTTCCCTCGTGCCAGGGCGGAAACCTCTCCTGAGACAAACCTTCTGGATGCAAGGTGAGGGTTTTTTAACTTGTTTATTGCAATAAGCGGGGAGAATCTGCACAATCAGATTTGATCTCCGAGGAGCCAGGTCCTCCCCCTCCCTTTTATTTCCAGCTAACTCACCCGCCATTCTTTACTCGTTTCCCCATCGGCTGAGGTACTCAGAGGTTACATTCTTTGCAACCGCCTCCTTGAAGTTTCCTGGCTCCTCCTATTACATACATCGCATGTACATTATAATTAGCTCATTATTTAAACGGGGCGTGCTAGTTGCTATGCATTAGTCTATTATCCATGAGCATTTTGGTCTTTAAGTTCAAAAAACTGCCCCAAGCTTATTCTTGCCTCCAGTTAGTTTAGATGCATCATCCAAACTCACTTCTCTCATTATTGTGGGGGGAAAATCTCTCTTTGCGGCCACTCACCAAATCATTCTGCAAAAATTGAAATCCCTTGCTTCTAAGATTTAGCTGGTCTTCATGAAACATACTGTATTTCATGTGTTTTGCCTGGTTTCATGCCACCGCAGGTTTTTGCTTCACTTTAATGCCCCATTGTAGTCTACATCCCTGGAGACATATATTTAAATGAATATTACATTCAATACTTGGATCAAGATCTGGGTAGGTCTTTTTTCTTCATTTAAGCAGGAGGAAACATAACTGAGAAACTTAAAAAGAACATTAAAATAACAAAAACAAGAACAACAATAGTGTACCTTATTGTTCTTTTGTTTTATTTATCCAATTTGTATACTCTCAAATCCTGGTTGCTCTAGGCCAATCTACAAATATTTAAAGAAAAAATCTATCTAGCAATTAAAACCACGAAAACCAGCAAATTAAAGACTCCAACCTGGGTAAAACAGTATGTTACAAGCAGGAGCATCTGCAAAGAGGGTCAATGACATCAAAATGGCAGACGTGACTAGGCGATCTAAGCCTTGACCCTTTTCATATGTGGCACATGTAGCACACATGTAAAAAAGGGTGAGACTTCAATTGCATAACCACATCTGCCATTTTGACATCAGGCCCACCTGCAGGTGCCATGATTTTAAGCTGGTTCTTGAAGTGTAACTGCAACAGCAGCAATAATTTAATCAAATGTTTTCCCTTGGCATAAATAGGAGCTTGTGAAGTCAATATTTGCCTTAAAAATTATATTTGTTCAGAAAAATTGATTTAGATAGGTCAAGATGATCTGCATCCTTTGTAGTTCTATAGCTCTGTTCATTCAAAGAAGCTCCACCACAGCCAGGTACAGATTTAGCAGCTGGATTCGCACAATATGTTAAATAGGGTGATAACCTTGGTTAGTTTTCTTTTTGGCAGCTTTGCTTGATACATGAACCAAGCCTATTTGCTTGGCCGATTTTTCAGGGTATTGTGCAAAACCACAACGTGAGTTAATTCAGTAGCCAAATAAAGCATGCTGTGTGACATTTTTTAAATATAATTTTTATTAAAGAAGTCTTTCAGCAGAGTAAAAACACACATTTTAAACTGAAGAAGAGAAAAAGAGAGAAAGGTGAAAAAGAAATAAAAAAAAGTAGAAAAGAAGGAAAAAGAAAACAAGAAATAATAATTATAAAGAAGGGGTTTCTGATCTTCTTAACAGCAGTCCCCAGCTTAAGAACGCCTGGTTTAAGGACAACCCATAGTTAAGATGGGAGCCTACTCTAGCAAAATTTGAGTTAAATACACAATGATTTGAGTTAAATACACAATGGTTTGAGTTCATTACAATGCTACTTACATAGTGTTATACAATAAAACTGTTCCGGCTTACATACAAATTCGACTTAAGGACAGACCTTGGGAACGGAACTTGTTCTTAAGCTGGGGACTACTTTGTACATTTACATTTTACCCTCTCTTTCTGAGTTTACATCAAAATTTCCTTCTTTTCATAATCTCTCCTTTCTAATCATCAAAACCATAAATCATCAGTTCATTTTTTTTTCTTTTTTCAGCAAAAAGTCCATAAGGGGTTTCTAGTCACAAATAAATGTAATAGTTGGTCTTTCTCTAAGCAAGCAAGTTAATTTTGCCATCACATGTTGTGTGACATTGCCATAATTTGTGATTCTAAGAATCCTATGAATAAAGCTGTCCTTGCAATTGGCCTTGTGGAAAATTCACGAAGAACATTGCAGTGTATGTGTGTGTGTGTGTGTGTGTGTGTGTGTGTGTGAATAGATGCTAGGATGCTCAGAGATGGGTGGAGATAGCTCTTCCCCACCCCAAACCTATTGCTTGAGCAGCATAGAAGGGAAGGCAGTCAGTGCTGTGAGGAGTCCGGGTCTGAGAGCTGACTGCCCTCTGCAAGGAATCGCACGGCATTTTGAGTTCCCATAGAAACCAGATGATGAATGGGAATCTGTTAGCACGTTAATTCTGTAAATTCACTGCATTATCTCCTCAGCCTGTGGATATAATGCAGTGCAGTAGGTAGAAGTCATGGCCAGGAGAAACTTTGGCCAGTTTCCACTGGTGCATCAGTTGTAGCCAGTCTTGGAAAGAGATACCTTAGCAGTCAGGACCTTGACACCTCATGGTTAGACTGCTGCAATTCACTCTTGAAAGGGCTGCCCCTAAAGACCACTCAGAAATTGCAGCTCCCTGCCTGCTAATAAGTGAGAGCTGAAACAGCCATGTTTTACCTCTAATTGTGGGAGCTATATTCGCTACCAGTTTGGTTCCACATGCAATTCAAGATGCTGCTTATTACCTATAAGGCCTATAAGTCTTAAGTCCTGGTCACTTTAGGACCATCTACACTCCATGTAGAATCTGTCTCCCCAAATGCAATTATTGAACAATCTTTATGAATGTTCATGTTATAACTGCTATTTTTTGCAAATACTGATCATTAGGTTTGCAGAGTATTTTTTAACATCTTATTTGTGACTGCTATAATAATTGTAAGCTGTCTACAGCCAACATTTCTGGAAAACAAACAAATAAATAAATAAATCTTATATTGCACAAACACCCTCAGCCATCAGTGATCTCTTTCCAAGACAACTAAACTCTGGATAAATGCTGGTACCCAGTCATGCTGCCCTCCAAGGCCCCTAGACATACTCCTAGCTGCTGTATGCTCCCCTGCCAATGTTCTCCCTCTTCCTTGCACACTCTGTCCTTTCACCATACCTTCATCCTTACTAAGAAACAGCATTGACTTCCTTCCTTCTTTCCCTCCCTTCCTTCCCCCACTTCCTAGCCAGTGTGATTTAAGGTTAAGAACTTGAACTAGGACTAAGGGGACCAACAGCTGATTCCGTTCTTATTTAATAGAAATTCACTGGTGACTTTAGGCCAGTCAGTTTCTCTCAACACTTCACATGATTATTGTTGTGGTGAGGAATCAGAGGAAGGAGTTCTAAGAGTTAAAGCACAAAATACATCTTAACAGATTTTTTTTTCCCCTCAGAGGGTCTCTGTGCAATAGGGGGCAAGAACAGGATATGACCTCTGCTGATTTCGAGATCTACATGGTTTCAAATTTGTCTGCTCCCACCCTCCTCCCTGCACTCCAGAATCCAAACTGATGCATCATGGTCTAGCCCTAATGGCACCACCACGGACTCCAAGGAGTCACTCCTGCTCAGATATTGAGGCATACACAAAGGCAAAGCTCTTATCCTTTTCCTATTCCTATTCCATAACGTAAACTCTGAATAATCAAGATAGGAATGCTAATTCCTAATTAGTATATTAATTCCTAATATATTTGCAAGAACAGAGTTAGATCTGGTGGATAGCAATAAAGATTGCCCAGCAGTAGCTGAAGACCCACTGAAACCAATGGAACAAGCGTGTCACATCACATTGCTTTCATTACAAGAGTTGGAAGTCACGAGAATAGAGTTTCTACTCTGCCACCCGCTTAAACTGGTATCTTATTTTCAACATGTTTAATTCTTTGATCTAGTATGGAGATATGTGCTCACAGATTCAAATGCACCTCAGAGCCCTCATCCAGTCATTGGCAGAGTTTTGTATTAATCCAGCCATTATCGATTACTCAACAACCATAATTAAGCAAGCCAGGACTTAGTGCAAAGTGTAACCCTGATTATAGTCCTTCCAGCAAAATAATAGCAGCATTCTGGAAAGTTAGAAAGTCAAAAGCAAACAAAGCACAGTAGGGCTCTGCCACTATTTGCCAGCGAAACACAATTGGGCGGGGCACTGCATTTAACCTATGTGGTAACTTGATGCTGCACCTGGCAACATCAGGAGCAACGGGGACCTATAAAGAAACCACTTTTTCTAGTATAAAGTGAATATGGCTGATTACTACAGAAATGTAAAGAGACCAAACTGAGAAGAAAGATGCTTGCCTTCCTTTTATTTATTCACGCACTGCTTTGCAAGGCAGCAGTTAAACCAAGTAGCAAGATATCCAATAAAGGAATGACAGGGTTATAGTAACCTAGCTGCAAACTTGTCATTAATTGACATTAACTTGCATTTGTGAGTATGGACTTTTCTCTTACTTCTACACAGCGCTTACAGATACTAAAGAGCCCTACCACTCAGCTGTGGGTCGGTTAGTGACCTCGGCATGAACATGTTGACTCTGTGCTTTGTTTCTTTTTCTATTTAATTCCGGGTGGCTTACAGGACCAAGGGTCAGTTCCTGTCCTGATTTACACCGCAGAAGCAATGGGGGTCATGTGATCTTGGCAGCATGGTATGCGGGTCAGGAATGTTGGGGCAATTAATCATGGAGTTGGAAGAGTCTTTCAGGGTCACCTCCGCTCGCCTCTGTTGCACAGCTTCAGCTTTTCACGCACTCCACAAATGCTGAACACTCGGATTCCTTGCACGGATATTGATGATCATCTCGTTCTTATCTGCTACTCACCAGCCTAGTTATGACACCCTGTGAAGCATCTATGGGAGGAGGCAGGGAAGCTTTCACCTGAGACAAATGGGAGCAGGCCTAGAGTACCATGAAAACAGTGTGACCCCACTGGAGGCCTCTAAGAGCATTTTCGTTTAAATCTCTGTAACCCAATTTTTTAAGATTATGCAGCAATATCCCCAAGAAGTATTGGGGCAGGAGGAAGAGGATATTTTATTTGTTCAGAACAGGCCCAGGTGAGCTTGTCTTAATTTAATTCATCCCTCCAGCTATTTCCTCTCTAGCCTTCTTTCTCCTTTTGTGAGATAAATTTCAGCTTCCTGCAGTGATTATAAGATGTGCAGCTTATTTTAACCACATCAGAGACATTTTTCATTCTTGGTTTTTCATATTTATACACCTTCCACTCAGGTTTGTCAGCCCTCACACTTCACAGATAAGTTTCCTGAACTTTCTATTTCTTTTCTTAGCAACTGGAAATGCCCCAATGTATATGTTGGGCAAAACCATTCTCCAAAGTAGGAAATGTTTTCTTGACTGGACATGGACTGTACTTAAAGAAAACAATAACAAGCCATCGCTCTCCAGTCACCCATTCAGTCATTGGCTTAAATTTCTTTTTTCCGTTTATGCCTTGGTGGTCTACTGGTTTTAATGTAAATACCCTAAACCTCTGCAAAGGTTCCTTACCTGTATGGTGCCTCTTTGCTAATTTGTTAAATGCTTCTGTGATCATGGACTGTGGAAAAGGATCTCACACAATTGTAAATGTCACAAGGAGTTACTGGTATTTATAGGAAAGGAACTCTTTTTACTAGTTACAGTTCTTTAGAGCATGTGCGCCATACCCCTCAGAGTTCAGCTCATTCTCTGCAGTTGAAAGGTTCAGGCTCATAACCAGACTGAGAAGGTTCACCCTGCTAGAAATGTTCACATTTGCAGTTTGGCGAACAGAGCAAATCACTTTCAGAAGAATGAGAAATTAAAAAATGAGGGTAGTCAATCAAGATAGGCTGTTAAACTCATGCTCTTGAATACAAGACTTTGCTTTCCTGATGGAGAACAAGATATCCCTGTGAACTGGATGGGTCTTCAGCATAGGGTTAGGGCAGTTTTAATTCTTGGTCTCCTGCTGCATAGATTAATCTTGTCATAATTGCCATTTGGATGGTTAAGAAAGTTCCCACTGAAATTTAAAACCTTGTCTTTAGACTAGTTCTATGCCTTCAGCCCTTTTATTTAAATATTTCTGTTGTAATTAGGTTTTTAAAAAACAAGCATGGAGATTTTCTTAACCTAGATATTTTGTGTTACAGAATTCCTCTATGACCATGCACATTCCTTGACAATTGGTGTAGCTCAAGGGCTAGCAGTAGGAAAGTTTGGCATTCTTGTGTGAGATCCTGCAATAAGAGTCCTCAAATAACATGACATTTAACATTTTGCAAGATTTCATAGAATCTGGGTAGGAAGATACTGTCATTGGCCCAGGGCCTGAAAAGATTGCAAAACCTTTGACTAGCTGCTCATAGCTATAGTACAAGCTAAGATTCCCTTCCCGTCTTATTGTATTACTTAGAGACATTGGTTATTTCCAATGTGCCTCTTTGGTAGGTTAGTTTCTTATATGCTGCTCCTCAACACTTGTGTCATCCAGTAAACATGTAAGCAAATTCTGTTTAAATGCATTGACAGGAATCTAATACAAAAGGGAAACTGAAGTTCTATCTATGCAGTTTAAACTCACCTGGTTAATTCATATTTGCAAAATCACTTAACGCAAATGCATATATGTATCAGCCTGCTATGTTAGGAAGAAAGTAGAATGCACTTTTCTTTGCTGACATCTGACAATTTGCTTGTGTTTTAGCTGTGGGGTGGGAAGCTCCCATTTTGTGCCTCCTTCCCAACTCCCAGATTGTGAGGCTGAAAATCAGCAGCAAACTCACCAGTTTTCCAGGGAGGGGAAGGTTTGTACTTAAAAAGATGGAAAGTGTGTGCTCCACAAGGCTTAATTAACTTATGTTGCATTTCTATCAGTCCAACCAATGAACAAGAAAAAAGGGCCAAAGAGAACACAACCTCCCAAAGAACAGTCCTGCCAAAATGCTACCTCCCAGACTTTTCTGGAGACTTGTC
Organism: Python bivittatus; assembly: GCF_059951505.1. Taxonomy (NCBI): domain Eukaryota; kingdom Metazoa; phylum Chordata; class Lepidosauria; order Squamata; family Pythonidae; genus Python; species Python bivittatus. The sequence goes on from NW_028277040.1 coordinate 19,390,239, forward strand.
ATAATGACCAGTTGATCTGTTGGGGAAACCCACCCCCAGAAGCAATACAGGGTGATTGGACTCTTCATTGGAGGAGAGTGGACAAAAAGGTTGACCAGCAGATGGCATGATTGCATAGTTCAAAATAATCAAAGGCTTTGGTGCACCAACTGGACCATTAGAGGTGCCAAGATTGAGGATGCCCAGGAGGTGGGGGTAACAGTGAGGGAGACACCAATCTGGGACTTTCCAGTGCTGCAGTGCACGGCACAGAGGGTGGGGATGGAGAATGGAGTCTGTCTGACTAGGCAGCAGGGGCCCGAGGTGGTGCTGTCACAATTGAGGCTGGCACCAATTGCCTTAGTGCAGAGAGGGTACTGTGTAAATTCAGCCATGGTCCTCCTAGTTCTCCTTAAGAAAAATTGATGACCACCTCCTGATCTAATTTGTTCCACTGCCATATAAGCGTTTACTTTCTAGAAATGTTTTCTACTGATAAGTCTGCCTCCCTGAAATTCCTACCCACTGATTCTAATCCTGTCTTCTAATGCTACAGAGAGCAAGTCTGCTCCATGCTCCACAAGCCGGCTCTTCAGACATTTGAAGACTGCTGTTATATCTCTACATTATATCCAACTCTTTTCCTTACAGGGCTTGTGAGGAAGTTAGGTTTATTTGCAGTTGTACTTGCTCTATGCCAGGTTTTATTCTTCCACCCTTTTCTTCCTCTGTTTCTTAGTTGATAATACTGTAGTCAGGGAATTTTTCAAAAATCTTGATAAGGAGAAGTGAGTGGTTTGTGCCAAGTGAATTTACTAAAGTTTTCTCTTCCATTGACCTGGGAATTGAATTTACGTCAAGTTGTATAGCTTTTACTATAAATATATAAATGTGGTAAATAAAATAAACGTGGTTTATAAATCAGAATTGTCTAATTTAAAAACATCACACTAAAGGCGTTGCATTTTGTTTTCTTTCTTTTTTTAAACCCTAGGGCACATTTACTTTCCACCACATTAATAAGCTCATCTGACTCTCCACCTCCACCATAACTGTAATCAAGATGTTGAGTTATGAATTGCAATGATACTGTTGATTAGTGTGCATGTCCTTCTGTCTCTTAAAGACAGTACATGCTATCAGCTTATTCTTGTTTGAAAACAGTACGGTTCATTTTCGTAGGATAACAGAAGAGCAGAAAAAAGAACACAGCCTCCCTTTACTCAAGGACACTGCCTAGGACACTAAGAGGCATGGCTTCAGATCCATGCAGGAAGTGAACTGAGCTGCCTGCAGTTTGCACACAATCTCACCATCATAGCAGGGCGAAGCTGGGATCCGGTGCAATGAAAAGTGTACAGAGGTGCCACGGATGAATCAGGCAGAGGTTTAACTAGCTTCCCATATGGAACTGAAGTCCCTAAACGCAAAAATAGCTGCCAAAATACTCATTTTGCAGTGACAATAAAGTAGCAGATACCTATATTGGGTGAAATGCTCTCCTAACTTGTATATCTATAACAATGGAAATTAAATAGGAATGGTGAAACAAATGTACAGTAGCTGGTAAAAGAGAGGGGTATATTCTACACATGCAGTGCCCAAGGAACCGACCTGGCTGTCTACTTCACATAGGTTCCTCAGGCACCAGATATAAGAAAAGATTCAAGAATCATAAAGTCTCAAGCATTACCTGATAGCCCCTGAGCCGGTACTTTCTCTACTGTTGCCAGAATTGGCTGCCCCATCCTTGCCCCTGTTATTCCATCCACCAGCCAAATTCAAGCAGTTCCCCTATCTGGAAGATATCTCTTGACTCTTGGTTACTACAATATCATAGATACACATTTGTCACCTTTACTCCACCCCTCATCCCCCCCCATCCCCCACCCCTGCTTGCTGTATCACATGCCTGGTTACAATGACTACAACAATAATACACCCACACACATACATGTACACGGAGCATGGCCACTACTAGCATTCTGAGAGGTAAAGTCTATGCATCTGGAGGGCATATCCAGGTTGGATGTGCTACAACAATACAACTCACGCAGGCTACACTGAATTTCCAGCTGCTTTCAAAAGGGGATCTATGGGTGCAGTATAGAGTGTAGCCCTACAATACATACAGTATTGAGTGTACACTTATTCTATTTCCTATGAAACCGCCTTTGTCAATATTCCAAATTTCCCCTCAACTGTGCTTAATAGTATTTCCCTTCAAATGAAAAAAAAAACACCCACACTTTTTTCCTACAAGTTAGACCCTTTTAAGGAACTTGATGCAGAAAAAGGAGTTATTTGCACACCATGGTTCCACCACATCAGTTCCCCATTCTGGCTGGTGACCGTGCTGGCAATGTGCTTAGCATAAGGCATCTTTCTGCTTTTTAAAAATACTTCTTACTAAAACGCTGGGCTTGTGGAATTTAAATATACAAGCCAAACCATTAGGAACACTAGCAGCCCAATTCTCTTCCCAAACACTATTTGTGCCTGTAGGTTCTTTCTTTTTAAAGGGGGGAAAAAAATGAACACTCAGTAATTACAAAAGGCGCTTCCTAATTGCAAAGCTATGATTATTTTCAGCAGGATAGTGAATGATCATGCAACAAGTAATACTTTACTAATTCTAATTCCATTTTTCGGTGGAAAGCTTCTTGTAACAGCTAATAATTTAATGGGAGCTGGTCAACCCAGTGACAAAATCAGTACAGGATGTAAGGCTTTCAGAGTCTACCTATCCCCCCCCCCCAACCTCATCTCCTCACACTCCTTCTTAATGGAAATTATTTGTTGTAATTGCCTCACTTCATGGCTATAAAATTTTACAGCTCAAAATGTCTATTGAGAATGCAGGCGTTTCATCTGGCTTCTTCTGTGTCAACTGAAACGGAATGTAATCCCAAATGCTATCTATCTGCTGAAATATAGATAGATTCCAATCAGGCCCATATTCGTTTTTCATAGATGCATACACACACAGAATAGTCCTTTCCTTTTGTCGTCAACGGGATTCCCTTGCTTCACATAAGATCCATTCAGATGAATGCAAAGCAGTGACATTATTCAAAATCAGATGGAAAATGCTTCGCTATATTCCTTAGAAAAAGCACAGTGTTGGTGAGGAAATGCATGCATGCAACTATGCAAACTGAGCCTGGGATTTATATACTGTACTATGTTCATATAACAGCCAGTTTGGTGTGGTGGTTCAGGCACCAGGCTAGAAACGAGACTGTGAGTTCTAGTCCTACCTTAGGCATGAAGCCAGCTGGGTGACCTTGGGCCATCCCTCTCTCTCAGCCCTGGGAAGCAGGCAAGGGCAAGCCACTTCCAAAAAACCTTGCCAAGAAAACTGCAGGGACTGGTCCAGGCAGTCGCCAGGAGTCAAAAAACTGACTTGAAGGGGCCAAAAAAAAAAAAAAAATTGTGATCATAGACCTTTTTAAAAGGCAGCCCAATAAATGAAGGAGCGAGATATTTCACAGTTTTTACATATACATTACTTTTCATTCCAACCCACACCTGCACACACCTCTCTGAGAGTAATGGAAAGATACACAAGTATGCCCAGGGAGAATAAATTTAGCCATGAAGTGCAGGGCATTTCCCCGCAAAGCAGAACTTCAGGAATGGCAGTACTAAGAGACAGAGCTGTCTGTCCAACAATTTGATTGTACTGTATGGTAATACTGTAGTGAAAACAACTATTAAAATTCCCATTCATTCAGCTTCTCTTTACTCATCCACAGATGAAACAGGGAGTGGTTAGGTTTTCAGTCTGAAACCAACAGATGTTTAATACCCTGTTATGGCTGGATTTGCTCCCGAACAGGGAAACATCTGTTCTGGAAGAAGTCTTCTTGAGTTCAGTGCAACTTACTCTTAGATAAATAGGTAGACTGCAGCCATGGATTCAAACTCAAGGAATACAGGAAAATATCATGAGCTATATTTATATCTGCATGATACCTTAGTTAGACAGTAAAAAGTCAATGTATTTTCAGGTTGATCATATTACAGTATATTTTCCTCTCCCCCTTCCTTCCTTCCTCAGACACTGAACTTTTCTCTAGTATTTCATAAATATACAAGTTAACAGCAATTCTTCCTGAACATACCTGGCATCTGGAGGAAAACAACAACAACAACTCATGGACACCAACTAAGCTATCCCTTTTTCAATATTAGTAATTTCCTGTCACATTGATTCATTGATTAGTAATTTCCTGTCACATTGATTCATTGATGTAAGCTCCAAGACTGGAAATCTTGCATTTCATTGGTTTGCAAATCAAAATTAGGGCCAACATCAGCTTACTCCTGAAATTAACATAAGGCGCTTCCACATGCGAGAGCTGTGCTATTTGAAGATTGACATCATGCCTGTCTTTTGCTGGGTGCCAAGTGAAAAGCTAAAGGTGACAAATCTACTGTTAGCGCTGATGAAAGTCAGCAGCATCCTATTTGTGCAAATCTTTTTTTTTTTGCAGTTGCAGTTGCAGCTACTAAGAGCAAATATTGATGAAAAATAACTATGAAATGAAAAGGACACACAGATTTCAGGAATTATGCAAAAACAAGCTAACTCATCTTTCCTTCCTATTAAAGCTTTAATTAAATTTAAATTGGATTTTTTTCCTCCAATGAAATGGATTTTGTTTATCAAGCTGAAGGTTTCTTACCTTGTTGTCTTATTGGATGTATTAATGAATGTAAATGGCATATTTATTTCTTCTCCAATGAAAGCATTCATTTTATTCTTGTGGAAGGATCACACAATTTTTTTTAGCATTTTAGGGTTTTGTGGTATTCCAGGACTTGAGAATGGCAGTAATCAGAAGGGGGACACACTGCATGCTGGATTTTGGTGATACAGCCTTATTTTTAAGCAACAGCCTCTTGGCAGATGGAGGACGTTGCCCCAGCTGCGGACGTCACTCCCTTAAATGCAACGGGCCAGTTTCACAATGGCCCCGATACCCTCACCACAGCTTGCAGGAATTCCTGATGAGCCAACCAGTGCTGTGTTAGGTTTGTTTCCGCTAGCAAAAAAGCTAGAAGTGAGGGCAGATCCTCCCTGCTCCGATAGAAAGCCACGTACGAGGAGGACACCATGTGGGCTTACCAGTCGTTGGGAAAGGCGAGACAGAGTTGGAAGGCAGGATGCGGTGGGAGTTTCTGCCCGTGGGAAAATGGGGAAAAAGCCAAACTGAGCATCAAAACATTTTTAAAGGAAAATGCTGTGGTTCTTTCTGAACTACAGCTGAGCTGGAGATAAAATGGTTCAGCTCTTCCATGGTGAGAAAAGCACCCAGAGGCAGCTAGAATATATTTGTTTTGCTTAGTTACAAGGTGGGAAAGTAGCAGTTCCACTTATATTAATACCTCATACGCCACACACCCACTTGTTGATCATTTTTCTATGTATCAAAGCCGGCATCCCCGCAAGGCTTCCACACAGGCTGGTAGAAAAATAATTTTCCCGCTGCCACATTGTCTGCCTACATCTGGCGACATGGAGTTCCACAGACGAATATCCACCACTTCCCAGCTGAGCTGGCAGCACTGTGCCTCTTGCGTTCTTTCAACAGCGATCAGTTACGTTAAAAAAGAAGAAAAAAGAATTCATTGATGAGCGCCACACTGTCAGGCTGGTGGAGAAGGGCACGCTTGGCAACCATTGCCACACTGGTTCAAAATGAGATTGGGGGTGTCTTCAGGGTGTGGTCAAGATGGTGGCCCCCACTGTGTAACTGAAGCATGTAAAAAAAAAACAGGTGGGTGTTCAGTCACACTGACATGACCGCTATTTTGACTTTTTTGACCACACCCCATAGACACCCCTGAATGAGATGAGATGAAATAGACGACGGGCGGAGAGAAGGTGCAGTGGGGAACTTTTGGCTTGTTATGTTCAGAGCCTCTGAAATTTGTTTTCCTTGCAATGTTAGGAGGTGGGATTCAATTTGTTTTTAACTTCAGTTTGGCCATACTGAACCTGCCGCCTTTGTTACCTCGTGCTTCATAAAACCTGAATAATGAATGGGCAGACATATGGAAGCCATTTCCTCCGATCCCTGTGCCTGAGACTGGCTCTCCCCGGTCCAAAAAGTACACAGAAAAAGCTGCTCCTCTCTGCCTCTCACGGTTCCTCATCAGACTGGACGCACCATTTAAAAAGATAACGCTTAATGTAATCTAGCTGAATAAACTTTAAAAGTTATGGCAGAGACGGCAGCATTCAATCTGTGATGCACACGTGCGTAGGTGGCTAAAAGTGTGCTGGATGAGAGAGGTGCTTCTTTTCCCATTTGGGAATGTTTTTCACTGGGAACTTTCCAAACACAACAAGAAATACGAGAACAGTCATCCATCTGGTAGCCATGTGTCACCAGCAGTGTTCTTTGTTAATTTTAATTTTAATTTTTTTGGCCGTTTCAAATAATACAGCTGTACTGAACAAGCCTGGTGTATTAGAATTCTACTTCAGAGCACCAGGGTTTTCTTTTTCAGAACATTTCCTGAACTCTCCGAAGAGCGGGAGGTGAACTTAGCAAGGAAAAGAACGTTATTTTAAAAGAGTTTATGTCAGGCCCAGCCCAAGAACGACAACGAGGCGGTCCAGTGCAATTCAGTTCCTTTATTAGCTTGCACCTAATAGACAGAATCTCGCCAGACTCAGCCTGTGCTAAAGCAACTGGTGGCTACACCCCGGGAGACTCTAGGGAGGGGCCGGCCTCAGCCTCTTCATCTTCTCAGGGTCCTGCTGCGGGCTGAGGAGCCACTTGCCCTGCAACCTCTCCAGGAACGCTCCCCCTCCCTCCTGATAACCTTGATCCCCCACTCCAGGGTCCTCCTCGCACATGCCTTCCACTGCAGTTCATTAGCTGATGGAAGCGTAAGAGGACAATGCTCTTCCGGCAGCCTCGTGCGTAAGAAGAACAGCCTCGTCCAACAGAAATCTCCTGCCGGCTTGTTCTCTTGCTGCACTCGGGTGCATAAATCTATTATTTTCTCCTCTAGCTCCATTTTCTTTTGTATCGCTTATATTCTGTGGTACCTATGGGAGAGTAACTCATTCTTACGTGGACGGAAAGACAGGATATCGGCGTAATTTAAGAAAGCCATAAAAGAGTAGTAAAAACTCTGAACCGCTCTGGGTACATTGGTAGAAAGATGATACGGATAGGAAAAGGGAAACAGGATCGATTTACTGCCCACGGTAGAGACCAGTGATTACATTTTTAATGAGTTTGTACATGTGCTAACTCACAGATTGTTTGGCCATAGTTCGATTAGCTGATAGTAGTTAAATCAAACATAGTAAACCATAAACTAAAAACACTATGGCTCAGTGTGATGTGCTGTTGCTTTTCATACAGCACATGCAACTACAAACCATTTTTTTTATACCGGCAGATATGCAGGGCAGGGAGGTAGCATCCAGATTGGAAACCCAATGGTCTGGGGGGGGGGGGGGGAAATCATTTTTTCTTCCAGAAGCTTCTCTCATGTGGCAGGGAGGAGTAATAACAGAGCTCCCACTGATGCCAGTTGGGGATATTTTTTTCTTTTTCTTCTACTATCTACCCTCTCAATGGGTGGAATACACACGGCAACCAGGATTCAGACTGACCAACTCTCATGAGTGGAGAAGACAGCACAGCATCGCCGCACTTTTAAAATATTAAAATGAACATGTAGCAGGTTACTTGGCAAGGGGTCATCCCAGTTTCACTGCACGATGACCCTGCTGGTGTACAAGTGACAATCATGCTCTTTTACAAATGTTCACAGGCCTGAGTGTAACTCGTAGGACTTTGCACAGTGGTTTATCTTTAAATATCGGCCTCCATCTCCTATTACAAAATGGCTCTTGCAAATTCTGCTTTGTGACATCGGATGCTGAAGTTTGAGAAAACCAAGCCCATACTTTCCTTGTGATGTAGTTCTATGGGTCTGTGCCATTCTGGAGACAATGAAAAGATTCAACTAAACTATATCCCGCTGAATTATTTGAATTTAAGAAGATGAACTCAAACTTACAATCACCGTTGTGATAATAATCATGCTAACTTTCCATGAGATTTATGTGTGAATTTTTTGCTGACCCAACCCTCTGTGGTTGTAGTAATAGGGCTCGAATAACATAAAACCACAAATCTGTTTTTTAAAAAATAGTCAATCCTTTTTCTCTGGAGACTTTGAGAACTGGAGTTTTGTGATATCTGTGAAGAATCTTTAAAGGGATTGTTCAACCAACTTCAACTAAAGATTCTTTTGGAGAAGCCATAACAGTTAAATTGGAGAGAAATAATTGAATAATTTATTTCTATTATAGTTAAGCCCTACAATTTTCATGGCATTTTCTCTGTGCACCAGTAATGGCAATGTAATTCAAGAGTAAATACTGGGCAATTTATTTTACTAAGCAACATGGTATTTCTTGAGAAATAATTTAAGTTCCAGCCACATTAGCTGCACATGGAAAGCAGATTAAGTTTTGATTAATAGTGTGTGTTCTCTCTCTTCCGCCCTCCCTGCCTCCCACTCTCTCCAGAAGTCCTTCAGAACTTTTAAAGGACTGCATGGCTAATGCCGTGGCAAAATTTAAAGGCAATCGCAGCATCAGCCCTCCAAACCCTGAAAATAAAAAATGAAATGCAGTGAACACCAATCGAAAGTGGCAATGTCTATAAAACATTTCCTCTCAAAACATGCAGAAATCCCAAGCCACTGGTGGCCAAACTAAACATTATGCAACACTTTTTCCTGATTTTTATTAAAAAAAAAAAATTAAAGCAGCCTCAAGAGTCCACAACGGAGATGATTAAAACAGGTATAGATATAGTTGGCCTTATTTAAAAATGTACTTTTTTCTCCAACCCCCCAAAAGGTAGAATCTTTTTAGAACAATTTCTTATGTATTATTTTTCTTTCCTCTATTTGCAACACTTTGCGTATTATATTTTAAGTGTACATTTTTAATGTACATTTAAAATGTAATGGGTGACTGCAACATCATCATAAAGGAATATTAATCAGAAAGCTCCATTGGCTACCAGTTTCCTACCAAATATTTATTTAGTGGCAAATCTGAAGTTGGTACCACGTAATTGATGAAATGCTTAAAAATTCATAAAGAAGAAGGGAAAGTATGTGTTAATAATTGCTTTAATCATCGTCATCATCCACCATTAATACTATTTGCTCACCCAATTAGTCTTGAGAATTGAGTGTATGTATGGCAATTTATTTATAAGACACATGTATGAATTCAGTTGAATTGCCTTCAAAGGAGAATAAGTAGAAGATATTTATGAAGAAATCAGATGATTATCTTCATTCAGTTCTACTTCTCCCTCTTATTTTATTTATTTTTGTTTCTTGGATGGCTTCCAATTCCCCTGTACAAGGTAATGTATTGGGTCTCAACTCTCCCTCCTGCCCCCCAGAAGAGTTAAGAGTTAAAAAAAGAGAGATAAAATAAAGCCACAGCTTCCTTGAAGGAACTAAGAGGAAAGGATGTATACAAGAGGCCAAACGTGGACTTGACTATTCAGTAACATTAGTCTCAAAAGGAGATTGATTGTCACCCTAGTAGTTGTGGTGCCTGAATGACCCTGACATGCCTCCTTCATCTGTGTGTGGGTCACATAGGCAAATACAGGGACACATCTTCTAGCTGGTTGGCCCAAAGCAGGTGTTCAAGGGAGGATCCTCTGACCCCAGAATGGAGATACGATGCTGGCATAATTGTTGCAACTGGACTGCCAGCCAAGCTGAATGAGAATGGAGAGGAACTGAAGTTAAGCCCCACAATCCCACTCTTTGGCTGTGACAACCTCATTAAAGCCAACGGAGGTAGCAGATGTCCTCCCCCTGGTCTCCCCAAAGGCAGCATGGGGATACAGCACAACCTTGAAGAAAAGGCAGAGCTGGTCTACTAAAAGAAGAAAAGATCCCTACCTGACAACATAATTAACCTGCTGCCAGGTCCCCTGAAGTAAGCAAGGAGGAGAACCCAAGCTCTTCCTGGAGAAAGATGAGGTGGCTTGGGGCCAGGGCTAAAGTCCCTTGGCTTCATCTTACACAGAAGCAGATTCTGCACAGTTTGCTACACGTGATGGCCTTGTAGGGTCAGCGCTTGGTGAAACTCTGCACACGTACTCCTGCTGCCCACTGGGTAAGAAAGGGCCTTCATTCACCACCAAAGGCAGAGGCAGGCAATGATGCCTTCTGTGAAGACGGCAGGAAGTTTTCCACTGCTGCAGCCACAGTGCCATGAAGCAGCAGCTCTGGGCAGCAGATGCTGGAAGACAGGGAGGGCAGTGAGGCGTGAGCAATGGGAGCTCTGACCCCCGACCCCAGCCCTCAAGGGCCCTGGAAGAGCCTCTCCTGTCAGGAGCATTGAAGTAGGGCTCACCTGCCTCCCTCCCTCCAGTTGGCTTTGGGATGTGTAAGGGTAGAGGAACCCCTATCTTACTTTCCACCTTGGGCCTCAAAAGGACTTTGCACTTTCAAAATTCTGCTGCTGGGGGTTGGGGACTGCTAAGTCATGGCAAGGAGCATGCTGCAGAAATGCCCCCCTTTACAAGGACAGAAGAGGAACTCAGATTTGGGGAGTAATTTTGTTCCAAGATATATAAAATTTGCATTATATTTAATGGCCAGTCTCCAATCTACTAAGATAGGAGGCTTATCTCTGAGCTCAATAGGGCTGCTATTTCCTATCTCAAAGGGGTACATAACAGACAGAAATTTAGCTTGTGTAGTGTCTTTATGAGAAACAGTTTCGTCTAATGGTTGAAGACACTGGACTAGAAACCGGGAGACTGTGAGTTCTACTCCTGCTTTGGGCACGAAGCCAGCTGGGTGACCTTGGGCCCATCCCTCTCTCTCAACCTGGGAAAGGGGGCAATGGCAAACCACTTCTGAAACCTTGCCCAGAAAACTGCAGGGACTTGTCCAGGCAGTCGTCAGGAGTCAACACTGATTCAGAGGCACACACAAAAAAAACCCAGAGAGTGTCTTTATATTGAACTGAATGTCAGTAGAGGCCAATAAAGCAGTTCCTCAGTGTGGTTCATACTCTATAGCTATTATAAGTACAGGGAGCCCTTTAGAGAACAAATATTTGCAGGGCTCTTGCCTGGTTCATGTCAGTGGTGCAACCTGGCTAATTTTATGCCATGGATTCAGTGGGGGCTCCCTTTAATCAGATAGTTGGAATGGACACAACTACTATTAGTTGCACCATACTGCCATCCCATGTTTAAACTGCAGCTATGTTCCTGATACACTAGAGCAAAAGAAAGCAAATTGGTCTCTTCACCAGCTCTGAATAATAATAATAATTTTTAAAAATACGGAAATGTTGGGGATATGTATTTTTTTTTTCATTTAAACCACAGCTGCAGGAATAAAAGAAAGTTTGCTTTGTCAGCCTTCATGCTAAACACGTTTGGAAATACGCATCCTTTTGTTCTAGAAAAGGACAATCCGTTCTAAAACTAAAAATCAGTAAGCATTGGGAACTGTGCATATATGTAGCTGGTTGTTCCCTTAATTTAAAACTTAACTTAACTTAACTTAACTTAACTTAACTTAACTTAACTTAACTTAACTTAACCTTAACCTTAACCTTAACCTTAACCTTAACCTTAACCTTAACCTTAACCTTAACCTTAACCTTAACCTTAACCTTAACCTTAAAACTTAGATGAAGGGCTATTGATTGAGGTGATCAGCACTAAGATTGGGCTCTAGCTGGCCCAGAGGCTGACAGTAGGCCTGTTGTGGGGTGTCTTTGAGCCCTGCCTCTGTCTGGGAAGTCATCTGGGTTTCTGGCTGGAGGGATCTTAAAAGCGGGGCCCCAGGTTGCCTCGCTGGTTCTTCTTTGGATATTAACAAAGTCAGGAAGGTGTAAAAGAGCTCCTTCTTGTGGCATCTTAAAGATTGTTATAATAGTTTCTCTTCTAATGAAAACCTCTCCCATCAGCTATGCAGCTGGAATCGGAGCCAAAATAAAAACAAATGTGACAGGCACATTTCTTAAAAGAATAAACATGGCGACTCTTTCATAAAATACAACTGTCTGACAAACACAGATGAGCCCTGTTCTCTGAATTACAGGAAGTCTGCTGGATTGTTATTCTAGAGGAATTGCTTTTCCTCCTCTCCATTCTGTCTCAGGGGAACTGAGCAACTGGCTTCAACTAGAAGGTTTAGCAAAACAGCTTGGCAAGGGTGAGAACTATATTGAACAGTGTTCATTCATGCCTGCGATACAGCAGAAGTCCTTGGCAGTGATGTCTTTTCAGTATTGGATGGTGGCAAGTTTTTTTATGTCATTCAGAACTTTGCTTTGGGCTTATTTGCTGGACCCAAAACCCAAGACAGGCCACCTATAGAAATAAAGACTCAGAAATGAGTCTGGTGAGGAAAATAAAATAAAATTAGATTACAACTACTTGAGATAATTGAACTAAGAAACAGATCTTATATTTTAGGAACTTAACAGTGTGGATCTAGTGGCCAAAATCTACAGTGGGCACTTTATTTTTGAGGCACAATTGTGCTGGTCTTTTTTTTTTTTTTTCCCTAAAAGAAATAGTGACTTTATGGGCACAAATGAATAAATATCTACTCTGTAAATGTCCATTGAGAATCAGAAAGCATCATACAGGTAGTCCCCAGGTTATGAACGCCCGGTTTACAGATAACCCATAGAGCCTATTGTAGCAAAATTTGAGTTAAATATACAATGATTCAAGTTAATGACACAATAGTTCAAGTTAATTACACAATACTACTTATACGGTATTATACAATAATACTGTTCCGGCTTACATACAAATCCGACTTAAGGAGAGACCTTGGGAACTCGCTTCTGAACTGGGGACTACCTCTTCTTAGTTCCCATACCTAATACTCCAAATAAAATATTAATCAACCAACTGTATAATATAGAAATTAAAATGTTAAATAAACCAGTTGATCAGCATATAGTTGTTTTTTAAAAAGTCATAGATCTTACTGTTTCCTCAGACTTAGTAAAATATGAGATTTTAAAATTTTCAAATTCTGATTTTTCTTTAAATCAGGAAAGATGCCATCCATAGATAACATATAATACACTTATATTGCTATTTAGTTTATGTGTAATATTCCAAAAAACTAGAATGTCTAAAGAAATCTTAATCGTAATGTTTTCAAAGCTTCATAAAATTATATATAAAAAAAGAGCATTCCATAGTTTCAAGCCATGAGGAAACAATCTGATGTATTTGCCTCATTCCATAAAGTAACCCCATCTAAACAAACGTCTTTTCTTCTAATTATTGAACTGTGGATATCCATGGAGATGCAAGTGGGCGAGGGAAACTATGGCATCATCATGCAAATGACACAAATTAGGTAAATTGTGTTATTTGCTCAATGACAATAGATCATTATTGATTATGCAGATCAATTAACAATGCCATTTACTATAACCTTAGTCCTCCTATAGTCATCTATTTTGCACAGATTAGGAAGGAAAAGGGATGTTTGTGGCCAACCCTGGGCCAGAAGCAACTGCTATTATGAATCAGCCCCGTTCATCATGTATGCTGTAGATATCAGACCTGGGCAATGATCTCAGAGGGGAAATACAGTGGTACCTCGGTTCACGAACTTAATTCGTTCCGCGACTCTGGTCGCCATCCGAATTGGTCGCGACCCGAATCAAATTTCCCCATAAGGTTCAATGTAAATACGGTTAATCCGTTCTGACCCCTCCGGATTTGGTCGTGACCTGATTTTGGTCACGTCCCGAATCAAATTTCCCCATGAGGTTCAATGTAATTACGGTTAATCCGTTCTGAACCATATGTATTTTTTTTTTTAAACCGCAAAAATATGAAACAAAATACAGTACGAAGAGAGAGAAAGCTAACCTTGCTCGACGGGACTTCTGGCGTGGAGGACAGGAAGGCGGGTGGGGAGGCGGTTATTGCTTGGAGGGAGAGTCCCCCTCCCTACAGGAAGCCGCGACCACGTGTCACGGCAGGGAAAATGGCCGCGGATCCTGTTCATCACCCGATCCGGCGTTCGCGAATGGAGGCAAAATTTTGCGAACGGAGCTGTTCGTGACCCGAATTGGTCGTGAACAGAAGCGTTCGTGACCTGAGGTACCACTGTAGTGGGTTGGAGCAAGCACAGGCATTCCAAAACTGCATCTTTAAGGACCTTGATTTAAGGAAGGGCCAAGAAATCACAGCATCTACTCTCTGGAATGAGGCTCCCCCTGAGATCTGGGTGGCTTCCACCTTGATGGCCTTCCCGAGGACCTTAAAGGCCTGGCTCTTCTCCCGGGCTCTGGGCTAGGGTGGTTGGAGCCACTTGTGGGTATATGATGTGTTTGTCTTCTTGACCGGTTCTGCCATCTGGTTATTGCTATTGTTATATGCGTTTGTATATTTGTTGCTTGTTTTTACCTGTGAGGTGCCCCGAGTCGGTTGGAGTCAGGCAGTGTCCAAGTTTAAATAAGAAGTGCAATGTCTGTAGCTGTGGGCACTCTGAAATACCTTTTCCCCTTTGAATTTGGATTGCTGCATAGCACTTTAGATAGAGATACAATTTCTCTTTAGATGAAATGGCAGACATCCTGGCTTCTCTGCTGAAAGCTGCGTGCTCATATTCCTAATTGGGAAACTAGAAAAAGAGGTGTGCTGGATTGTTCTCTGTCTCAGGCAGGCATGTGAATTGAAGATAATTCTGCTGATAGTGAGCACTGTATCATCACCCGAGATTTTCTGAAAGTTTGGAGTGTCTGAGCAACTCACTGGAGGAATTCTTATCATCACAGATAAAGGCCACTAGAGTTTTATCCTAGTATTTTGCTACTGAGCTTAACCAGTATTGGCCAGGTACCGCCAACTGCCAAGGCATTCCTGCAAATTTAATACCTTATTTAAAGGGCCTTTTTTAATCTGGGGTTGGAGGCAGCCCTAAAATTCCAGGGACTCTTGCCGTCATGGGACATCAGTGTTTTGTGTGCAGCAGTTAAGAGCTTAGGCTTAAAATGCAGGCATGTTTTCTTTTGCATCTGTAATTTATAGCTCAGAATTCATTGGGCATGATAAACTAGGCTGCAAAATGTCTCTTCCCCACTCATTAAAAAAAAAAAAACTAAAATAAAGCAATGGGGAGGGGCAAGTAAATTGTGTCCATTTTGGGAAATTATTGCTTTTCTTTCTTTCAGATAAAAAACTGAAAGCAATTTAGAGAAAGAAATCTGGGCTGCCTAGCAGAGGAATGAGGAGTTATGTGAAAAGGGTAGAAGCAAGAGAGAGGCGGAGGAGAAGCTGGCATTGGCTCGATGGTCCATTTACAATCCATCTTCATCAAGAAGAATCAAAAGTCTAGTTCAAGACACAAAGCAGTTCCTAATGGGGTTGATCTCATGTCAGGCAAACAAACCGCTTCCTCAAGGGCCTGGCAACAGCAGTCATTCATGTTTTTGAAAGTATTTGTGGTGAGCTGTATTTTCCTATGACCTAAGTAGCAAGACTGTGCTTATCAGGGGACTGGTGCATTTCTTAAACCACTTTGCCAGGCTGTGACATGGGAAAACAACTATAGTCAATGTTCTCCAATCAAAAAGTCTCAGTGAAGATCCTGGTGATCTCGTTTACTTGTTTGGCATGGCTCTTCCAAGGAGTGATATAGTTGGCATGTAAGCATCCATTGGTTCAGAAACCCAAAAGACTCTCTTCTTGCTATATCTGTTCATGGAGAATGCCAGAAAGGACATTCCTTTGAATGAACCTACAGCAGGTATGGGGGACCTGCCCTCCACCCACATATCTTTACTTGGCAGCTGTCAGCATCCTGCAGCATTGCCCATGCTGATTGGGGTTAATAAGGGTTCAACAATGTAAAAATTAAAGCAATTTTCATTCAGCTTCTACTATAAGTAAAATACTCCAGCTTAGATCTATATGTTTTTAATTGCCTGCAAAAGAGTGTCACATATTTGAGGAGGGAGGAATTGAGGCCACTCTTCATTAAAATATGCTACCAGGGGACACAAATACGTTTGTGCTTGTTGATACCGAGAATTGCATATTTACAAGATCAGACAGCGTAGGCCAGCTTCAGGTCCCTTCACTTAAACAATGTCATCTGTAGGGACCCAGGAAGCATGCCTTCCCTGTCCCAGCACCTGCCCTGTGGAACAGCATCTCCTCTCAAGGTTAGAATGGCTCCAAGCCTGCCAGTTTTTCATAGAATACTGTAGACCTGGCTTTTACCCCAGGCACTGGGTAAGACTCTCTTTGTGTATGCTATGTTAAATTCTTATTACCCGGACATGATACATTTGTTCTTTTTTTAATCTGTTTTTTCTTTCTTTGTTTTTAATGATTAGGAGTTGCCCATTGACAAGTTGATGAAAGAAGAATGAGAGAAAAAGAATAAAAGAAAAAAGAAAGAAAGAAAATCTTATCATAAAGGGGATGATTGTGAGATGGTAACCACTCAGTTTGGCTTGCTCAGCCTGCTGTCTGAGTCCTAACTTTCAGCCTCCTGCATTTTCTACTTCTTGTTCTTTAACCCTGGTTTGAACTGCATTGCTATTCAAAAAGAGGACCATAAGATGCCTAGCCAGCTTATATACAGTGGCCATATAAAATATAAGCTAGGATAACTGGGGTGGAGATGCTTCATAACCGTAATGGATATTGGAGGTCCAGAGGTCTGTAAAGCTTCCTCCCTCGTGGTTTTTACAAGAACTTTAAATATAGTTTTATTTCACCGGACCTTCAATCTTAGCTAAATTTTATTGGCATTCATTTGGGGGGAAGGTTGATTTATTATAACTTTTTGAAAAATAATTTTGATTTATTCTGTTGTTATAGTTTTAACTTATAACTCACCCCAAGTCTTTTAAGTTGGGCAGTCTATAAAAGCTGTAAAATGAATGAATGCATGCATGCATGCAGGAAAAATTGACACCCAAAGTTAAAAATGTTAGGAAGAATAGACCCAGCCATAAATTAGATGAATAGAATAGGGAGGATTCTGGGCAGCCATATGAATGTACAGTCAATTTACCTCACCAGCTTACATACATCTCTATCAAGCAACAATATTTATCAGTGAAGAACCAGGAAAAGCATCCAAGTCAGGAGTGACAGGAAACAAGTCATCAGTATGAGCCCTGCAGCGACTGGATTTGGCCAGAGCTGGGTGAAGGGAACTGGAGCAGAATATGGTTCCCATAGAAAAAAACTGGAGTTCACTGAATTGGTCCCTCTAATTATGCGTAAAAGGTAGATTAAATTGGTTTGATTCACTCAGAGGTTGGTGTTTGGGGTTATTCTGTCCTCCTGGATGGTTTCTGGCTGTTGAGAGATTAATAAAAGTATATATAGTTTTTAAAAATACAGTTCTTAAATGTTGTTTTCACTTATCTCTAATACACTCCATAGTTTCTGGCAACAGTTTTATTTTAAAAGGGATGTTCTGGTTTTTATACCCTTCTGAGCCTGCCTGCTGCTCCCTCATGCTGTTAGAAACACTATTCCAGATCCATCCTGTCCTAAAGTTAAGGAGCAGATATTTAAACGATGGAGGTGCTTTGATTATTTGCTTCATAGCTGAGTGAAAAGCTGAAATCACTTGGTAAAGCTAGATTCAGAATGAACATACTTCAAGGTCTAAAATAGTTCCATCCTTCACTGTTCCTTTTCAGATGCAAACCTACGGTGTTCTCATGTGGTGACTGTTATGAGTTCGGTTCCATTTGTACTCTCCCCTGTGTTCTTTCAGCAGCTCTGTTTAGTTTTCCCTTCTGCTGCACTCACTTCCCGTCAACATTATCAGTCTGCTTTAGGAGTTAAATTGGAGACCGTTGCTTCTAAAATGGTGTAAGAAAGAACATTGAGAGGAAAATGTAGGCAGATATAAAAATCCACAGTCCATGCTGCTTAATATGCTGACAGCATTATGAAGCTTTCCATGCTGCCAACCCATCCATTTCTCCAACTTTAACAATGCTTCTTTAAATAAAATTGGAATACCTCTGAATTGACTTTACGTTTTTTGGGGTCATAAGCTACGCTGGCAGAGTGTAATCATGGTCATGTCTGTTTAATGAGTCTAATACTTTGAGAGCCGTCAGCAAAATCACATTTGCCCTGGTTGCTTCCAACTTGGCCAATAGCTTTGAGGCCATCCACAAGTGTCCTTGAAGTGCACTAGACTTGTTAATTAATCAAAAGCCCTTAATTCCTCTGCCAAGAAATAAAAGGCTTAACATGCTCAGCAGAAACAGTCTGTGTATTTCTCTACTTGTATTTCTCTACATTCACCTAACAATTTGCCCCCACCCCCACTGCTGAACAGCTAAATAGTAGTGAGTAATAACAATTTATTAGATCTATGGTATGAAGAGTAGAAACAAATGCCTCTGAAAATGGTAACTCTGTGGTGATGGTGCAGCACGTTTGCATTTTAAAAGTGATACGTTTTAGTGTCTGTGCCTACAGAACCATAGCAATAAGCCAACATTCAAAGGTTTTTCAAAACGGACCATAAGGGGCAGAATTAAGGAAGATAGCTGGTAAGATCAAAGAAGCAAAAACTGCATGAATTTGAGTAAGGCATCTTTAATGTATTTAATGAAATAAATACAGAATCAGAAACTCCGGTAGGATTTTCCTAGCCTCCTTTATAGCAAGTTAATTCAGGTGGTTTCTTTGAAATGCTTTTTCCCAGGTGTCTCCACGCCTGGGCTGAGTTGCCATTTGCGGTGCCTTGATGCAACACCTGCCCATTTCCTACCTGCATCCCAACATTGCATGCATGCCAAAAAGGGGTGGGGCTTGCAGCACAGCACCATGCAGCTCTTTTCTGCATGTTGACAAAAGTAACAAGGTCCTGTGGATGCCACTGATGGAGTGTGGTAAGAAAACCCTTCTACACAAAATGGACTGTCCCATGGCTGCAGAAGATGTAGGGTGATTTCCACCTGTAGAAGGATATCAGCAGCATTAGGTGTTTCAAAGAAAAACACATTTTTTTAATAAGGAATATGGTAAGGAAAAGTGAAGAAACACCATGTTAGAAATAGGGCAGTAGATAGAAATTTCAACCACCACTAGAATGCCCTAAGTGTCGATTTCCTTGACCATAAACTGTATTTAACAAGGGTTGGATCCAGATTAAGATGTATCTAATACAGCTGGTAGAAGAGGGCTTTTTCTCCCACAGTAGAATTCTCGTTCCCTGAAATGAAATACTGAAAACTGGGGAACTTTACTGAATGGAGGAGATCAAAGGACTTTTTTGGCCAGTGAGCAGATCTAGAATTCTGAAAGCCTGCTCCGGACCCTCTCATGAAATGGCTGCCTTGTGGCTGTGGCCAATAGTCAAGCACTCATTTAACAGAAGCCAACTGGTGAGATCGTTTTTCTGGCCATTTGGCACATTTGGGTATATTGGGTTGCACCACCCACTGTTTTTCTAACAATGCCTCTGGGCAACAGAGAGCCATTGTTGGAAATTCAAATTAGGCTTGAGAATACATTTATGGGTGCCAATGCAATAGGATGCACTTCACTTTTATTAATAAATGTCTTAGTTTGCTTCTCTTAAATTATTCTATAACCTGCCTGCCTAACTAAAGTAGGAAGGGGAGTTCAAAGATACAGATGGACATGTTTACTGCCAGTTCATGATCTAGTAGATGTGATGAACTGGGCAGAAGTAAACCCAGTGTTTATCTCCATTTTCTGAAAATGTAGAACAAAAGAAAGCAAATCAATCCAAAAGAATTACTGCTGTTAGAAAAGCAGGTGAAGGCGAAATATAGATCAGAAGAAAACAGCATCAACCCTTTAAGAAATGATGAACTCTACAGCTATTACAGAATCGTCATGGAGGAATAAAACTCCAACATTACAGGAGACTAAATAAACAGAAGAAGTATAAACCAGTCTTAGCCGAACATCTTTTTGCTTAAATAAATATTTAAAACTTCAGCAGCTAAAAGTTTCAGTCACCAGCAGCTCAAAATCTTTAAAAAGTAAAAAAGGCTCATTCACAGTTTTGCTGAAAGTATCTTTAATCCAAGGACCTCACAGGATGTGCTGTATTAATCAGTTAATGAGACAGAAGTATACACTTGAGAAGGGTGTTATCAGTACAGTGACCATATTTTCTTGGAAAAAATCAAAGACAAACTTTAAAAAGGGGCAAATCTGAAAGAGGTTCATAAGGATACAAAAACTTTGTTTACAATTTTGCTTTACAAAGGAAAATTCAAGAACAAAACCAAGAAAGAGTTTACAAAATGCATATTCTAATAAAAATATCTAAAATCAAACAGTATATATACATTTATTTTTAAAAGACAATTCCATTTCCATATTTTTCACATGAATGTGAAAGACTACATTAAGTGGCACCATTTGTATGATAAAAGTTAAAGGACTGGAATAAAGGACAAAAGTGAGTTTTTGAAAAATAAATCAGTCTAAAGGACAGCTTTCTGAAATAAAGGATTGTCCTGCATAATAAAGGACATAGGGTCACTGTAGTTATCACCAACAGCTTATGCATTTGTTCGCTACAATTTCTGCCTGTGGGAGGGGAAGGCCTGCAACCAGAATAACCTAAGCCAGTGTTGTCCAAACTTGGCCACTTTAAGATGAGTGGACTTCAACTCCCAGAATTCCCCAGCCAGCCATGCTGGCTAGGGAATTCTGGGAGTTGAAGTCCACTCATCTTAAAGTGGCCAAGTTTGGACAACATTGACCTAAGCTATAGCAGCCCTTGGTTGCTGCCTCCGTGCTAAATAGGACCAGGCCTGGTTTGTATCTGGAAGCAACATGCCAAAGAATCCAGGGCTGGAGAACCACCTCCTCAGTGCTGCCAAGGACACTGCCCGGGCATGTCCATGAAGTCCTCAGGACTTGAACTCAATTTAAGACCTTTTTAAAAGCCCGATTAAAGACATGTTAATAATCTCACTGTACTGTGTATACGAGGAAAAAAGAATTCTAAAGGAAAGGAAATAAGTGCTTTTGGCTTACTTTTCTTGGAGAAGGCAAGAGTGTGATCTTACAGTGCATGGAAAAGAAGTCCAACAGCCGTAGGACACAGCAGTGAATTCAAAGTGCAAAAGGAGAGGTGGTCTTCTCTGAAGACCTCAGAGGTGGGAAGACGCTGGGTGGGCTGCAGCTATCTTTGAGGTCCAAGGAAAACTATGCCAGGCTGACATGCCTATTTGGCTGTCATTGGAACCAACCATACAAGAAACAACAACAAATGAAAACTAAGAAACAAGAGCCATTCTCATCTTCATCTTAGCCAGCCAACTTGGCAAGGCTGAGGAACTAGTAATTTTTCCAGCATCGTCTCCTTCACCATAGAGCTGCAATCATATGCCACATAATTTGGGAGCAAGCTCCACTGAATTGAATTCACTGGGTTTTATGTAAGCCTACAAAGGCACTGTTAAGAAAGGCATTGTCTTCTTTTTGATTCAGGAAGAAGTGCTTCTTTAGAAGAGGCATTTTAGCTGACACCTGTATGTTTAAATAAATAAATACATCTCAAAGTAAAAGTAATGGAAATCTACCACAGGATTGACCAGGAGTACCCTCTCCGTCAATTAAAATGTTTTTTAACTATTTGCTCAGAGTGATTATTTTCAGAGTTGCTAGTCACTGTTACCAGTCTCTATTACTGGCTAAGCTGATTGGCTGGTGATGGTTACATTGTCTAATAATGAATTAATTTAATTATTAGAAAAATTAATGAATTGCAAATGAATGAATACGTTCCAGAAGAAAAACAGAATGGATCTTAGCTTTTCAGAAATGGCAACTTTTAAATTATTTGTAGCAGAAGCCAGGCTAAGGACAAGTGAATTAAAAGGAGCTAATACTGTATGTGTTAGTTTGTTCTTTCATGTTCAAGCGTTTTCTTTGATTAAAAAAATCATTATCATCCCCGCCTTTTTAATGGTATCTTACTGTACAAGGATAGCTATTCAGTAGAAACCATGATGACATCATTCATGACATAATGCAAATTTGCACTGGTTGCATCATGATGCAAATGCCATAGTATATGATTTACATTATTTGTGTGATATCATGACACATATGTCACTTGCCCCCCTTGAGGATACCCACGGTTGCAAACGTTCAGATGTAGAATTTCTTCTGACTTAGACCATCTCCAGATGATGAGAGATGGACTTTTGTCTTCTACAGAAAAAAACAAAAAGCAAAACCATAATACATTTTCTGTTGTCCAAATTGAACTGAATAAATTGAATAAATCAGTAAGTAGAACAGCTCACCGAAGTAGCAGAAACTCTTGGACCTTAATTTTCTTCTATCCACCAAAGTAATTGCTTTGGGCTTTTGTTTTCTCCTCAAAGCATGTGATAGTTTCTATTATTGTCTTAGAAGTACAAAATATAGTTGAAAGAAATCAGAATTTTAAATGGTCAGAATGAAGACTTCATTCCCTTCCCTCTGGAAATAAGAAATCCATACTGAACCTCTACTGTCTGAAATAAGATTAATTATGTTGTAATTTTTTTGAAAGTGTTTTATTTTTGCACTTGCAACAGTACTTCTAAAACAGCATATATCAGCAGCATCAGGGATGGCATCATTTCACTGGTGCAAACGTTTTGTGGAAACTAACTTTTTATCCTACTTAAGATCCACTACTTGGATTTCCATTGCACAAGCATTATGACTCACTACTTTCTTACAAGAAGTATTTGCTTGTGCTGTTTATTCTGGTAGTGTTTGCACAAATGCTTATTTGTTTAATTTGATTTTGGCACCAGCCAACTCCAGAGCAGCTCTGGGCAGCTCACAATATAAAACAAAATACAGATACAATATCATAAATAAAAAATGCAGTAAGAGAAATAACACAATGTCAGTCCAGACAACATGAACACAAAAACAAAAAGTATCAATCATGTCTTCCTAGGAGGCCCCATGCACCCTAGCTCATTGCCTGGGAGAACAGGCAACAGAGAACAGGCAGCTCTTGAAGGCCTTCCTGACCACTAGGAGCTGCCTGGATCTCAGGGGGGACCTTATTCCAGAGGCAGCTGCTGTGAAGGCACACTTCCTGGGTCTCAAAAGATGACACTATTTCATTGAGGGGACCAGAGCATATCCACTCTGTCAGCTCTTACTAGCCAGGCAGAAAGTACAGGAGATAGGTACTCCCCAAATAACAGGATCCCATGCTATGTAGGGCTTTGCAAATGATAACCAGCACCCTGAATTGTACCTGAAAGCATACTGGCAACCAGTGCAGCCCATGAAGCAGGCGAGTCATACTGGCATGTCAAGGCAGGGCTGCCACTGCACCCGCCACTGCATTCTGGACCAGCTGAAGCTTCTGAGTGGTCTTCAAGGGCAGTCCCATGTAGAGAGCATTGCAGAAGTTGAATGGAACACTGTTTCTGGTCCATTTCTCATTGCTTTTGATGTAGCTGCAAGAATCTATTGAGTCAACAGCACTCCACTCTTCTGCTTCTTGGTGTTCCCCACTGCACTGTTTATGTAAGATAGATACCTATTTTTTATGACTTTAGATTTGCTAGAGATATTACTGAATAGTTAGCATTTTGTTTGATTTTCAAGTTTTTTTTTCATTTAAAACTAAACAAAAGGATTGAGAGTAAAATATAATCCTATCTTGAAATACACTGTGGTTCGATAGTCCAGGTTTCCCACATTTGAATGAAATTTTGCATTATGAGATTCATCTTGTCCTGT
Organism: Python bivittatus; assembly: GCF_059951505.1. Taxonomy (NCBI): domain Eukaryota; kingdom Metazoa; phylum Chordata; class Lepidosauria; order Squamata; family Pythonidae; genus Python; species Python bivittatus. The sequence goes on from NW_028277040.1 coordinate 19,414,037, forward strand.
GGGAAAAATGAAGAGTCAGTGCTATATCTGACCTGCCATTGCTTCAGCTTTCTCCGAGCTCCACCTATTCAAAATTGAAGAACAACATTATCTTCTGTCAATACGAGGTGCCTGTTTTATTTTACCAATTGCTCTGCCTCACCAAATAATCACATATCACAATCCTTCAATTTTTTTTCTGAACCCATCACCACCTTACTCTGCATGGCTGAACACGCTGACAGCAGCCTCCCAGATAAAGTCTATATTGTTTCCAAAGCTACTTGTGCCTGGAATAGAACATGTGCTTCTTGGTTGAAACAGGACAGCAGGAACAGGTAACCTGTTGGTTGCCCTTTCAATATTTTGAACTGCAACCTTCACAATCCCTTTGTACTGGCAAGGTTAGCTAAGGTTGATGGGAACTGAAGGCCAGAACATCTGAATGGCACTAAGTTTCTTACCTCTGATCTCTACCAATCTCAAATTCTTCAGCACACTAAAAGACCCAAAGTTTTGGTAAGCATGTAGGAAATCCACATCTAGTTGAAATACAAGCAAATGGAATATGCTCCTAATGAATCAAATTAGAGCAGCCCTCCATAGCTCAGTTGGTCTCAGATGTGAGAATTACAACTCTCAGAATTTTTAGTAATGGCTGTGCTTGCTGGGGAATTCTGGAAGTTGACATTCATGTGTTGTGGAGAACATTAAGCTTGAGGAAGCCTGAGCTAGAGGAAAACAGCATTCTCAAACATGCATATTTTGCCTAACCTTCCCTCATCAAAGCTAAGGACTTTCCCCAAGACTAGCCAAACTGATAGAGCTATTGAAAGGAAGAAGTGGGGATCGCTGTAGTTCAATATGGAAAAGCCCAGGCACGCTGGTGTTACCACTGTGCTAAGTACTAAAAAAAACCATTATCAGCACATAGATACAACTCTCAGATCCTACTCAGGCTGTAAAGGAGCCCTATAATTCCAGACTTAAAAAAAAAAAAACCCAGTAAAATAACCATTTATGTTAGAAGAATCTTGCTGTCTGCTATAGAATTAGGACTTTTTTTATGAAGTGCCAGAGCGATGCCAGTGGACACCACCCAACAATTTCAGGAGACTGCAGGCAGATTTTAAAAGCTTTGTCAATATAAGCATCATCCATTCATTCTCTCTCTTATTTGTTCAGATCGTACATACCCAAAACACCCTTCTTGTTGCTGGCCAGGCAACAAAAGAAAGTGGAAAGTCCCTAGAGAGCACTGAGATGAACCATGATGGAGTGGGAGATGGACTTCAGGCTTCTCTTTCTTCCAGTTCTTTTTAATAAGCAATGCCAGATTTATTATTTTTTTTAATCTGCGCTCAGTCATTACCGACTCTGCAGTGACTGCTTTGGACAAGTCCTTTGCAGTTTTCAAGGCAAGGTGTTTCGGAAGTGGTTTGCCAGTGCCTCCTTCCTAGGGCAGAGCCCAGCTGGAGAGCGCAGGAGGCGGGGTTTCCGTTGCTTTGCGCCCTTTTTTGGCGCACGCTGTTTTTCACGCTTACCGGCAACTGCTCCCAACTCCTTTTTGCAAGGCGCCACCAGCATTTTTCCTCCCACCGGAGTGAGAGTCCCCATTTATCTACTCACATGAGTTTTCGAACTGTTGGGTTGACAGGAACTGGGGAGGAAACAGGAGCTCACCCTGTTAACGTGAAGGCTGGACTCGAACCGCTGAAGCATCGACCATTTCTGGCCGGCAACGTTCAGCGTCATTAAGCCGCTGCGCCACCGCGTCCCCATTGCCAGATTACTTCAGCTAGATTGCTGCATCACCAGTGTCTCAGATCAAGGTTGAGAGATATCCATCTGATCAGAATATTCCTTGTCCTAACTATTCCACAACCGTTACATGACAGTAGGGATTCCAAGAATCCTATCAGAGCAATAGTCTCAAATATTCTTTATCCCATAGAACATCTTCTGATATAGTCTTGCACATGTATTCTTTCCAGGTTTCATCTCCAGGGCAAATTATTAACCCTTCCATGCCTGGCCACTGACTCTTCGTCTAGCAGTGTTAATATTGTACTAAGTACAAAGAAATGACACTATCAACACATAGATGCAACAATTAAATCCTGCTTAGACTGAAACTACTAGCTGTAAAAGAGCCTTTTAATTCAAGATTTAAAAAAAAAAAGCAAGACTATCTTTGTATAAGACTAGACAAAATGATCTGTTCAATACTTCTCATCATTCTTCAATTCTCATATACATTCTTCCCTCATTAAGTTGTCCCCACCCCCAATCTATATCAGAACAGAAGCTTAAATATAGGTGGTCCTCGTTTAGTGACCACAATTGGTTCCAGTAACTCAGTCATTAAATGAAGTGGTCATTAAGTGAAAAATCACATGACCACGACTGTGCTTATGATTTTACTTCAGCTTGCTTTACAGTTTCAGAAGGATAGGATCCCAAACAGCCGAGTGAGCCCAAATGGCAGGGAAGGTTTCCAGAACTCAATTCACAAGTCAGTCAAGTAAAAGGGCAAATCTAAGAGCCCCTTTTCTCCACTCCCCCGCTCCTGGGAATACTCACCCCAACGCTGGGATTATTAGCAAGAAAAAAATTAGTTTGTATTTACATCCATTGGAGAGGAAGGGATTACAAGAGAGTAAGCAGGCACACAATGGGGAATATACACTGAAAGCAATGCGCTGGTGCCGGCTGTCTGCTTAGCACTCTCATGGCTGCGAGCCACTTAAGATGCAGACAAAAGCCTTTAGTGTGTCTTTCAGTGTCAGGCAGCAGTATGAGCCCTGGATGGTTCTAATCAACTAATTAAGGTCAGACCTGAGCTTATTAACTTGCGATTCATACCTTTTAGGGACATGCTGCACTGCAGAGAAAAGCAGCTCAAGAAGAGATAGCTTGTTTAGGCAATCTCTGTTGTTCGAGGGGGAGAAAAAAAAAAACAGGTCAGGCACAGAACAACACTTAACTGACTGTGATGGCAAACATGAGACTGACTCAGAGATACTGTGAAGGTTGTAAATGCAGGCATTGGGCATTTTTTCACCACTGCTGTCTGAGGCAGTCACTAAACGAGGACTACTTGTACTTCCTTTCACAAATAACGTTTTGGGAAAGGCAATTTTCAGTTGGACAAGAATCAGTGGAAAGTAAGTTGAATTGCCTCTCTCTAAGCTCAGCCTGAGCAGCTTGCTAGGTTTTTATTCAACAGAATTCTGTATGAATGGACTTTTAAGCCTCTCTGAAATTAAGCAAAATCTACATGGATAAGATGTTACTCTTTAACACTTAAGTGGTAAAAGGGCTGTAACAAAGATAAGAAATCAAAGCATTCCAGAAAGTGGGAGAGGTCTGGCCTCATTAAAGGCAACTGTGGCTGGATACACACAGCATGCTCTGCCAGAGTTTTCTGAAAAATTTATAAGTGGCTTGGCTCATACAACACACTGGGCTATAGTTATTTATAAACTACCATCCCTGGAGCTGATATGACAGGCTAAGCCAAAACTAGACAGACCACACTGCTGCTTAGCTTAATCAGTAAACCCAGTTTGTTAGGTTTGGCTTCTGAAATAGAATACCCCTATATCCGGAAAACAATGGAGAGTTCCGTTAAAACAGAGAAGGTTTTATATTCTGAAAGACTGATCCATTGTCTCAAAGTCTATCCTCCTAAAATGCCACTAACTTCAATCACTGCTTGAAAATTATTTAAATATTTCAATAAAGCAAAAACAACAAGCCATATGAAAATGTATTAATTTAATCAGCTTATGGAGAAAATTTAGGACCATTTTATTAATAAGCAACTATAATCTCAATATTGTAACCTTGGTTGTACAATTAACTTATCAATACATGATCAACATGTTCTTACATAATTAGCAGAATTTCATTAGCTAGTAATATAGTGAATTAACTTTTTAATTTGATGTGTAGCCCAAAAATGTTATGTTAAATGTACCTATGGATGTGCTTTTAAACTTTTTTATTGGAACCCATGTGAGGCTTCAATCTGAATCAAGAAAGTTGGCTGAAAGAAAAAGCGGCCCTCCTCCCATTTATGCCATGATCCAGACCCGAACTAATCACCCAACTGCTATATAAAAAACCACCACTATAACGCAAATGCAGAGATGCACTTAACATAACAGTTTAGTCCACAAAACAACAGGCACGCATCATATCAAATGACTCCTAAGTTACCGGGTTTCTAAACAGAAAACCACAAAACTCCATTCTTGTTCTTAAATTCAGTGTAACTTTCTGAAACAGTACACAAATATGTCCCATTGAAAGAAGATCTAAATGCCAATACTCCATTTTACAAAGCTGAATTTCAACTCCTTTCCTGCACCCCGTATGAAAACCTATGAATCTGGGTCTAAAGAATTACATTCCAGGCACAAACGTCACTCATGGCCAGTGGAATGCTGATTCCTTCTTGTTCACTTCTGCTACTTGTCCCTCTTCTTCACAAACTCCTTTTGAAAGATCTCTCCATTTGCCTCATTATGTGGGGGATCAGTTTGATCCAAGGTCCTTTATCTGCATGGGACATCGTTATCTAATTCTTTGGGTCTCATTACTTGCTATGAAATGGAAGCAAACCACACTGAGAACACTGTGAATGGTCAACAGTGATTTAAAACTTGTTCTATCGGGGTGGCACTGAAAACATTTTAACCAATATAAAGCTGATCCTGTAAAATTGCCTGTTCTTCAGGCAGAATCCAAAAAATTGCTTATGGCATATCAAAAATGGACTTTTTTCTTGCAACTCTCGTAACACCAAATACTTTGAAATCTATCAGAGACATGTGGTGCAGCCTGCAACAGGGCCTATACGTTCCTCACTGAGCATGCCTGGGGAAAGCCCCCAACAGGCTGGGACAAGTCTGAAAGCAGCAGGGCCCTTTGCAGGCTCACTCTTCTCCTTCATGAGCAGTCCTGAGTAGTTACTACAACATTGTAAAAATTTATTGAACGTCTTGTCACGTTTAAAACATTGATTTTCATTATTTTGCAAGAGCACCTGCTGGGTAGAGTTCATTTTATGACTAGGACCTCAAAAGCGCGGCACCACGCATGCTTCTATTTCATTTCCAGCAGTCTTGCTCCATGACAGAAGAGGCTTCTGAGCTTCCCTACCCTCTTGGCATCTGCATGGTAGTGTACTTTTGAATGTCTGGTGAAAAGTACTGCAACTTCATCAGTTAATCATTTTGACTCTACGAGTATTGGATTTTCATGAAACGGCAGCAAGGCGTTACAATGCAGCATTAGAGAAAAATTAAATATGCCATATGCCAACATAGCCTTCACGATTTTTAATGCTGGTATGCCATGAAAAGATAAGCAACAACTTTTTATTTGGCGTCTTTCAGACTTTTTAATGAACATCACTTTTTAAAATTAGCATTCAGCTAGTGCTTATTTTACAAGTGCTCCTGCTAATATTCTGAACAATTTAACAATTAAAAAAAGGTTTAGCAAAATAGGCATAAGTAAAGCAATTTACAATGTTCACAGTAATCTGCATTGTGTCTTTCTCCAAAAGCCTGTCCACCTTTGTGACTTCACAATTACTTTGATAGGACAGTACCAACATGACACGATTATACTTCATGATTTGAATACTCCTTATCTATTTATCTATAAAGGTATGAAACATATCCCCAAAGCATATCATTCTGTGCAACCTAAGGAGAGAGAGAGAGAGGGTTAAGTAAATTCTACCAGTAAAATAAACCAATTGAGCACCTTAAATGAGACTAGAAGTTTGGGAGATAGCATAAACTTGGTCACAAGGGAAGACAACCAGGACATTAAACTTCTGCTTCTATTCTATCAAAAAGGCAACTGTATTCCCTGAAGCACACATTTGCTTTATATTTGGTACTCTACAAAAACAAAATCCAAACCCTCAATGTATCCCTATGTTTGAATAAGAAACTAAACTAGTAATGATAAGGACACCGTAACCTAATCAGAAGTAAAAATTAATGCACATATGTATTGGTCTTTAATCGGAATCACTCAGATTCCACTTGCCGACAAGACAGTTCTGCACCTCTCTTCTCTATAGTCCCTGCATCTCCATTCAAGCCTTCTCTGAAGAGTTGGGGCTCTAGCAAGGAGATGGAGTTGTGGAATATCTGACCCCTTTTCTTTTTGGCTGATAAAATCTTACTGACAGCAATGGGCAGCTAGATGGACTGATCCAAAGAGCCAATCTCTGCTGAATAGAGTTTTATTTCTGTCGTTTAAATTTGGGAAAAGCTGTCTATTTTGTAACCATGGTTCAGAGCCATCAGTATATAATATTATGCACCTGCCTATGTTAAAAGTATCTTTCAGCCATCTATTAGTAAGGCAATCTTTAAGGTTTGGACATGTGTTGCTTTGTGTCCCAGACCAGATAACACTCATGTTTCTGAGTTTAGCTATATAATTTATTAAATTTGTGTATTAAACTTCAATTCTGTTACCAAAGCAGAACAGAAGTTAAAAAAATGTTTCAGGTACTTTTGTTTATATAAGCTTCTTCAGAACGAAACTGATTAAATCTCCTTATTTTACAATAGTGGATTCTGATGGGCAAAACATGTAAGCGGTTTAGTCCCAACAAAGCCAGCCAGATTTAGACATCCTTAGTAAGGACAACAACAAACTACAGGAATTGGCTCTTAGATTAGAATAAAATAATAAAAGAACACCCGCCCAACTTTTCTGCCAAAAGGAGTGTTTGCTCAGAAGATTCTATTCTATTGTTGACAGAATAAAATTTGAGACCCACTGAATTGTTATAACCAACCCCCCCCCCCATTACATTATATATTTAAGGCCAACGCTCATGGATACTTTTAGAAGCTTGCTATTTTGTTTTTGTGGGTGGGCAAACAACTTAATGTTGCTTTGATTTGTAAAGGCTGAAATTTCATTTTTTTTCTATTGCAGGATTAGAACTCATAGCACTATTTTCATTCTTAGGAAAAGTTACACTCAAATAAATGAAGACTGATTATGAAGCTTGACGTTTTATCTAACAGTGGGTTCCAATATCGAGAAAGAAATGTTTAACTTTCTAGCTCAGTAAGATTGATACAGGATTAATAAAAATGCATTAAACCACATTTAATTTTTTAATAGTATCAGAGAATGATGCTTTTTTTGTCTCCTATCAAAATATCAGATTTTTTCCCCCCAGTTGCAGCTTGGCATTGCTCCTTTCTGCTTAACTGTTCAACAGAAAATCATATTTTAGTTAAACATACTCCTATTTTTCATCTGCTTCCCCAAAGTGCTTTTCTATCAAGAAATTCTCCAACCACATCAGGGTCACTCTTGAACATTTCGGCACCTTTAGCAGGAAAGCCATCCAAATAGGTTATCAATTAAATGGACCTAACTATACTCTGAACTGCTTGCATGTGAAAGATCTGGTAGTAAATTGAACATCTTCTCTCTGGAACTGAATGAAGAAATAAAATTTACAGGGAAGGAAACAGCTTTTGAAGTTAAGTCCATGCTATTTTTGGATACTGGGAAAGCTATGAGATTCAAAAACATTATTCTTTTCTGTACTTCACTGTGGAGAGTAAGAAGCTTATAAAAGGTTTCCACTCCCAAAGATGTTATTGGGGTCCACAAATTGTTTGATGGATTTCAGCATCCCAAAGCCAACGTCAGATACACATTCTTTCAGCCACTGTTTTCGTAACTTGCCCACTGGAAAAAAACAACAACAAAAAAGTGTCTTTAAAATTCACCATAATAGCAGGAACCAATTAATCTTATGGCCATGAATGAACAAACACTGGGTGATAAATGCTTTTATTCAAAAATGAGAAATGTTTTGCTTTATTTGATTTATTGAGCGCCCACCAGACTATCAAGCTCATTAAGTACAATATACTCCCAAAGGAAACCTGGATTCCAGACTGCCTTTTCTCTTTACAAAGTATGAAATTTAGATCAAGTTTAGGCAAAGATGATGTCTTGCATTAAAAATAATTAAACTGAAGCGGCATATATTTCAACAAGATCCTGAAACAGAAACCGCTATCTTACATGTGAGTAGTTTTTGTAACCTGTTTTAAGCAAACAGTGCACAGGCTATATGCAACTATACAAAGTTTTATTTTCAAAAACACTCAGGCTATCAAATAAGCAAGAAAGCACACTTCTCAAAAGCAGGATGACAGATTTGGGCTGCAGTTCTACCTATATCTACATTTAGGAGTAGCTTCCATTGAACACAGTCGAACCTACATCTAAGTAAGTACGACATATGCATCCAAGAACATTGCCAGCTGTCACCATCTTTACATAACTCTTTGCGGGGGGGGGTGTCGGGGGGGCTTCAAGCCAGTCTCCACTTCTGGTGGCTGCCTAGACAAGTCCCTACAGGTTTCTTGGCAACATTTTTGGAAGCGGCTTGCCCTTACTTTCTTCATAGAGCTGACTTCACCCAGCTGGCTTCATGCTCAAGGGAGGACTAGAACTCACAGTCTTCCAATTTCTAGCCTAGTGCCTTTAACTACCACACCAAGCTGACTCTCTTATGCAACTTAGAAAATTAAAAATATAAATACAAACGTCAACGACAGTTTATAGCACAGTCATAAAAGTACAGATCTTTTAAATATATGTAGTTAGCTCTATCATTAAACAACTATTATAAAAGCATTTAATTCTTTGCTGAATAAATTAAAGCAGGTGCTGAATACAGTGTGAGTATAAGCCAAAAGGTTGATGTATTTGTACGAGGGACTAAGTTGCCTCTTGTCTTTGCTGCATTCAGGCGCCTCGCTCACCCCAACCAAACCTAGGATGTCCCAGGCTTGGGGCAGCTGGTTAAATTGCCTCGGGGATAATGAATCATGTGGACACCAGCCGAGAAGAGCGTTTTTGTTTCTCTCCTCTGCCAAACACAAGCCTGTCACCAAGCTCACTGAAAAGACTGCAAGGCTGACCAAACACAGGAAGATACATATTGGTGATACTGAAATGCCAAGGATCGTAGCGCATTCTCAGCTCCAGCCACCTACGTACCAACCAGAGCTAAAGAGACAATAAATAGTCTACGCTGTTATACTCCGTCATCTGTAATATTGTTTAAGCAAATGTATCCTGTGGATATAGATGTAATTGTCCAAGAAAGACTGAAAACAACTGGTCCAACAAGCTGGAGTGCATTAAAGCCACAGCAGGATGTCCAACAGCCAGCAGGCCTGTCCTCTCCCCACCTCCCCAATAATGCGATTCCATGAGGGACTGAACCGATGTCTGAGCAGCCACCAAACAGCCGCTGCATATTTAATGAAGTTGCTCACCGAGTGCTGGAAAACAGAAGGTGCTTGGACTGCATCATTAGTTCTGTCAGTGTGATAATTTACACATCTATCTTGTCACACTTTCTATGCTCTATACTTTTACAATAATAAATCTAACATACATTTGATTAGCGAACCGGAAAGTAAGAAAGCTGTGTGGCGGACACCGGTGGTCTTTTATGAACGTATTTGATAAAGAAATTAACCCATTTGTAGCATAAAGTTGCCAACCTTGAACATCAGTATCTCTGTGTTAAATGCCTAACGTTGTTTTTGCAAGTATGACAAGTCAAGGTTTCATTTAAAAGGAGATAATTTTATTTTGCTTGGAAAATACAGAACCATTCCGTAGATAAAATATCAGATGCACCATCTGACTGCATGAATCCATAAGTTAGAGTATCATCCAGTAAAAGGTGCAGCCTGCTTTACCTGTTCTCCATGGTGTGTAATATAATGCTTGTTTTTAAATATCCAAATTATCTGTTACAGTCACTGATGTACATATGTAACAGGCATACATATGTAACAACTATAGATGGGCTCTTATTGTGGATCTTTAATCCAGTTCTGCTTTAATCTTGCGGAAACTGCTTTTATTTAGCCTAATTCATTGTAATTAAGACCTTTTTAGACCTAGTGAAAGGCCTAAGATGCATTATTTTATTGTGCAGTACTTTAATTTCTCAGCTACTGCAAACGCTTGCTTTTACCCATTCATCCAGCCAGCTTTTTAATAACTTTAGTGGATTTGCTTCAGTGACAAAGCTGCATAACAATTTACTCAAGACCTTGAAAATACAAGTGAATATTCATGAACGTTTCTTCAATAAACGCGTAAAAATATTGCTTAGCTGATAACTGCTAAATGAATCAATCAAACCATTTTTATTCAACAGAAACAGTGAAAGATTAAGCTATCTTGAATGTTGTTGGAGACAGTATTTAAGAACCTGGCAGAGTTTTGAAAGCCTTTTTATTACTTATTAATTTTCATTTCAAGTGATTATGTTATTAATCTAGGCTCAAGGATGTTACTGTATCTCCTCGAGATACTTATTATACCACATTTGCCATATGATAGTGGGCTGTTAATTTTAAATAATATGGACAGCACTAATATGTGTGTTAACAACTGCACTATTATATATATATACATATATATGCAAGCAAATGGCAACACTGTCCAGCCCATCGATACTGAGTAGGCTTATCAGTGCAAAATTTGGACTTCTCATAATTTCTTCTCTGCATTTCCAGTATTATTGACATTTGGAAAGTGACCATAATGGAAGGGAATTCAAGAGAAGTTAGAGAGGTCTTCTAATGTCCCAGCAAATTTTGTCGTCAAAATGCAATGCTCCCCAGTGGACTGGAAATGTTTCTTTTTTCTGGCTTCAAATTATCCTTAGCTAACATTAAATGATACATCTATCCTCAAAATAAATTATGAGAGGAAAGGTAACAAAGTTATTTGCAAAGGGCAGCTATTTCACGTGAGTCAAATTTCTCAAGATTTTATTCTTCACTTTTTTTCCAGGAAAGGGGCTGTTAACAGTGAACATTCGCTAGTATAAGCTGTCTAGTTCTTTCTATAAAAACAGTAAGTACTATGAAGATTAAGTTAAACATGCTTTATATTCCTTATAGCCTGAAGTCCCAGACTACATCTGTTTTGTTTGATACACAAAACCAGAGTTAAAATAGCTCCATTTATCACAACATGATTGTGGTAAGCAGACAAACCAGGCTGTCTGTTTCAGGATGGTGAAAGCAACTGTTATTAATCACAATTATAGGGCAAACACTGAAGAGGGATTGCATCAATATTCTCCCTTCCACATACAGGAACAAAAAGAAACACTAAGAATGTCATGGTAAGGCCTGAAGGTCAGTAAATAATAATAAACAAGGATATTACCAGTTTAATCCCAAATAATAAATTCCAGCTCAGAATAAGCATTAAAAGTCACTGTGGGAATTTAACACATGATATTTGATAGAACTACCACAGAAATGCCTTTTTGCAAAAGAGAAAAAAATGCAAAGCTTGCTTGTGTGCTCTGCGAGGGAGCCATGTACCAATACCAGACTCCAAGAAAATACAAAGAAGGCATAATTCCTTGGTCAAACAAAATTGCACATGTTTAGCTCCTGCAACTGTATTACATGCAACATCCTTTTGTTCAATTTTGTTAATTTCTCCAATCATATCACTGGCTTTAGAACAGACAAGAAACATAAAAAGAACATGAGTTTATAGCAAGTATTACTACAGCCATCACTAGCTGCTAAATTTCTGCTTAAATACCATATTCATTTAGCATAACTCAGGGATGGGCAACCTAGTACTCTGCAGATATGGTACCATGGTCTTTCAGCCAGTCAGGACTGAGAGGAATGAAAGCCCAAGCCATCTGTAGGATATTAAATTGCCTACTCTGCCCTGTTCTCCAGGTATATTGCAGACGTTTCCTTTGATTCTGCCTACTGGCCACTGTGTGCTAGGCCAAGGCCAATACAGGCATTCCCATGGATGCCGACTTCAATGTCACAGCCACAAATCATTGGTTCCAGTAGCTCACTTCGCACTTCCTTCTGCCCAGGAGACATTTCAGATTCGTGGGAAGGTTTCCAATAGCCAGTCCATAACAAATCCTGAGACACCATTCATCCAGAAACATTACCAAATCAATGCAGACTCAGAGCATGGTTTCAACGTACTCCTGACCTACATCCTTATAGAGGCATTTCATTCACCTTTAATTCTGGATGTATTATGTGTTTTATATATAGTTATAGTTTTAATGTTTTTTTGTAAGTCACCCAGAGTCCCCTATTGTGGGGGAGATGGGTGGGGGAGAAATCCAACAAATAAATTGCTCTTCTTTAGATAGGAACCTGTGCTTTCACATATATTTTATACCTGCACAAATGAGTGGAATACTCTAGAACTGAGCATTTAAGCTAGAACTGTGCAGGCCATGGCTCCTGCTTTTCTTGTTCAGTTCCCAAGACAATACAAAGGAGAATATTCAAAACGAAAAGGAAACAGCAACCACTGCCAGTGGCATGAGAAACAGAGTGTGCATTAAGAGGCTGACAATCTATCCTCTTTTGTCATCTTACAATCTTCAGATATGTTTACCCGGAAGAGGGATCTTAGTGCAGAGGAACTGCATGACCAAAGATGCACTGCCCTTTGCATGGATATCAAGCACAGCACAGATCCAGGAAAGAGACACCTCGGAGAGATGCAGCAGCAAAAGCTACCACCTGGTAGAATGTACCATGATGGGATTTGGAGCAAACAAAAATGATATAAAAAAACAAGATATGTGGATTGAAGACATCATTTTAAAATGCACTGAGAAAAACAAGGTGCATCTGGCCATTACAACAAAAACCTGCTTATCTTGAAAAGAGATTATTTTAATCCAGGTAGAAGACAAGGGGCTTGCATCCATTAAGGAAACAATGAAACACTTTCAGGAGCAACAACAGCTTTGAGGAGAAACCAGGTAAGTTAATCACTGATATACCTGGGCAGATGATCACTTTATTTCTATGCATTGGAAGATATGGGCTTAAAGCTCACCAGCCACTGGCAGCAATTAGAAATAGAGATGTTCAGATTAGCAGCTTATGGGAGCATGCGACAAGTGGCTTGAAAGATTCTCCCAGAATCACAGAAAAAGCTCCACAAAGGTATAGGCCAAGTGCATTGGGGGGACGTGGTGGGGTTCAGATTAAGGCGTTTTCTTAGATCAGTGACGCATAAGTGGGAGAATACTGAGGAATTTTCAACAGAGGAATAAAAAACTGCTGTCAGATATATAGCTATGGAAGAAATGGTGAGTCTTCCAGATTTTAGAGAAAATAGAAACCCATCTTATACATGAAAAATGAGTTAAAGCCACAGCAGACTGCTAAACCTGTAAATGAAATCCATTAAATATGGCATGAATTATTAGTACAGAATTGTGAGCCACATAGCATACTGTAAAAGAGATTCAAATATCAGCGTAGCCCACAGGATGGAGGAATCAGAACTGCAGTGATTGAAAACTGAAACTTTAATTAGGGTGAAAGTTGCTGGACTTCAAAGCAAGAGACTGGGCCAGATGATTAATCTGCTCCAAAACCACCTTCTTTCAAAACAACAGCACGGCTGAGGATCCCATCTGAACATTGGAAGGAAGAATCCTACTAATATTGTTTCAAGTCCAATATTAGTTCTATGAATACTGTTGTGGTCATTTCTAAGCAAAAAGAGTGCATGCTAATGCCAATAACAGGGCAAGAGTATATTTGACCCAAACAGTTGAAGGGACAGTAGAAATGGTCAGGCCAATGATTATGCTGGGTTGAAAACTATCAGTTGCTGTCAATTCTGCCTATACCATTGGGACTGTGAATAAGATGCTTGAATGGCTTATAACTACTCCTAAGATAAATGGAAAGACTTTGGTGTTATCTCTGGGCCACAGTCTTTCTTTCCATCTTGGACCCAATGATCTACACATAGGAATGATGATCTAAGGCACACTGTATCATGTCCAACATGGGTATTGAGAAAAGATAAACGATGGAGGTGAGCAAAGAAGTTCTTGGACTGACTGTACTGACTTTGCCAAAGCTGGAAATAGTGCTGTTCTAAAATGACAACTGCATCTTGCTTTAGTATTTGGAACTACATAGTCTATCCCTTCATTTTCTTTTTTGGTGTCTTGAGCTCTTTTTTCCTTAGTGCAAAATATTAGCTACCCCACCCAATTTTGTATTATCTGCAAATTCAATAAGCATTTCCTTCACCTCTTTTTCCAAACCATTAATGAAAGTATTGAAGATTAGAGGATCCATGATAGATTCGTGTGGCACCCACTTAATACTTCTCTCCAACTGATGAACGTTCTTTAAATATGGTTTTTGAGCCAGTTATGTAACCACTTAAATGTCATGCCATCCATATTTAACTAGCTTGCTAATCAGGTTGTCATAGAGTATTCTGTCAAGGTATTCACATTACAGCATTCACACTATTAAAGAAATACCTGATAAAAAATATGGTAAGATCAGTCTGGCAAGATTTAATCTAGACAAATTCATACTGACTTTTGTTAACTACTGCATTGTTTTAAGGTGTTAAAAAAGAGGTCTCTTTTATGATCTCTGCTACAATTTTCCCAGCTATTGATGGCAGACTGAGTGGTCACTAATATAAATCTTATGTTTTGATTGTTCTCCTCTAATCTTTTGGCACTTAACATTTCTTCAGGATTCCTTAAAGGTAATACATAAGCCAGACCATTAGCTAGATTGTTCACTATTCTAGAATGCAATGCAAGTAGCTCTAAAGATTTCAAGTCATTCAAAGTAGGGATATTTCTAGCAATTTCAATCTTTAATCTTGCCCCTTCTTAATTTCCTATCTTTTCATCATTTTGTGTTGGGCAAGACTGAAGCAAAATAGAAGTTGAAATGCTCTGTCTTTTCTTTGTTATCTGTTGGCATTTTGCCTTATTTTAGTGAGCAGATGTTACACCAATTTGCTTCTTTCTTTTCTTTTTCTACTGAATACATCTTAAGCCCATTTGTTATTCTTAGCATCCTTTGCTAACTCAGCTCCATTTGACCTTTCACTCTCCTGACAGAAGCTCTACAGTTCTGGGCTATCAGTCTGTACCTTTCCTTTTTGACCTGACCCCTTTTCCATTTTCTGCATGTCATTTTGTCTTCAGATTTTCACTAAACTTTTGTGTAGCCAAGCTGGCTTCTTTGCTGTCCTCCATTTTTCTTCTCACTGGGATTGTATTTTCTTCTGCTTTTAGGAACTCTTGAGTTCCTTTTCCCATTAAATTCTCCTGCCATAGGATTCTATTTATCATTGCTCTGAGTTTATAAAAAATCTGTTTTTCAGAGTTCAAGACTTTGATTAAGTTGGTATCAACACTTAGTGATCACATAAATTCTAAGTTTTAGTTCCCTTTGAAATCAAGAATTCCAGCATTATATGATCCATTTTCCCCCCAATGTTCCAGCTACTTTCACTTCCTCAACTAAATCTTGTTATGCCTTTTTCTACTCTCTAAATAAGAGTTGTCTACCAGACAAATTAGAGGTTTTCTGGAAAAACTATGCTTGGCAGAGTTTGTCTCTGATGATTCTGAATTTAAGATGATCCTACCGAAACAAAGATGAGAAATAAAAAAAAGTTATAAACATACATAAAATTCCTCTACAGTCCCAGCTTCCATTCTTTGTCAGCTAGGGTTGCTAACTTCCACTTAAACCAATCCTGGATTATTTCTCCCCCGAAAAATGTGCACATGGGACTCTCTTACATATCTGGAGGTGTCTATATGCATTTACCAGAAGCCACATTTCAAAAAAATGTTTAGGGTTAGGAGGAAAAAAATTCAAGTAACAACTTCTGGCTAAAATTTAATTGCTTGTAAAACAAGCTTCTGCATTTGTAAAATAAATGAATTATTCATCTGTATACATACATACAAATTACTTTTTTCCACACATACATAATCAGAGAAGAAAAAATTGGAAATCTGAGCTCAGCAAGAATAAAATCTATATATTACTATATAGTAAGCCTCACTGAATTCAGTAGCTTTAACTTTCAGGCCAGTATGCATAAACTCCTGCTATGCTGGGAATTCTTCTGTTTAGCCCAGCCAACTCCATAAAAGTTGAGGCTAAAACTGGGGAGCAATTCTTGGGGCACTGAGCTGTTTCTTTTTCTTTCTCCTCTTGTTCCTCTCTACATCCAGCAGTTGAGTGTGTGCAATGGAGAGCCTCCATAGCCCTGAACAGATATTAAAAGTCATTTTGACTCCCCCCACCTTTCCCCAGCTGGGCTGGCTAGTCTAATTTTCAAAGGCACTCAAGCTTTCAGCAGCAATATCTGCTCCCACTTGCTTTAATTATTAGCATCTCGTACTCCGTTTTCAATAATGACATCTATTATCAGCAAATATGACTACCCCCAATGAAAAATGAATCTTCCTATTGGGTAAATGTAATAAGCGCTTTGGAAAATATTCCCCATTATCGTAGTGCAAGATAGCCACCAAGAGTCTCTGGATTGTGGCTGGAGATAGGTAGGTACATAGGCCAAATGGTACTAAGTATGATTAATATTATCTACAAACAGGAATTCTTCAAAACAGGAATAGGAAGCGTTTTGTATGATTCACATTTTTAATCAAATAAGTCAGGCTAACTGGACTAATTTATAAAACAGCTCACAATTTTCTTTCAGCCTGTTCACTTTTCCCAATTTTACAATGTAGTTCTTGACTCAAAATATATAATTTTAGAGAAAGCAGTGAAAGAAAATATTTTCCATTATTTTAAAGACATGCAGAATCTGGACATAATGGACATATGGCTCAAAATATTCAAAACTGACATGGAACAGTTTATAGACTGATTTGTTGTCACTAATCATTTGACCAGAAATCATAGAAACAACATTTTATTAACATATCACAAATAAAAGCTTGTGTATATATCGTCCATTCTGTTAGTGGCTGACAAAAAAAATATATAAAGAAAAAAAAAATTAAAATTTAACCTAAAAATTAAAATCTCCTAGTTTAGTATTAAATTTATCTTAATCTTACCCCTACTAATCACAGCCTAACTGGTCTATAATTTGCAGGAGCATTTTCTCTTCTTTTTTATATATATGAATCAAAACTCCCTACTACAATGTGAGTAGCTAAAAGTAAGATCTGTAACAATACCTCCATGATGATGTGACAAACTTCCCCCATTAGCAAGGATTTCTTCTCTAGCTGCTGTCTAAAAGAAATAAAGTAGTTTAAATTATTCAGCTGTTGAAGCAGGCAAGACAGTATGTTTCACTCATTCACCAGCATTTGTGTAATATAAATGAAGGGGGAGGGGTCTGCATTATGGGACATAATGCAGGACAGTGTTTTATCTGCAGTTTACCTATTGAGAGAGGTATTTCCAAAATGTTTTTAAAAGCCCTTGATAAAAATGAAAACAATACAACTCCTTTCAAAGCATTTTCATTCTGAAGTTCTATGTAAATATAGTTTTACTTGCAATATGTGTCTAAACTGTAAATAAATAGGCAATTAAATAGCAAATGTTAGCACATACTTGTCATGACTCTTACTCCATCCAATTCTCAAACCTGCTGATAAGTGAAACTCTGTTACATTCCTGCAAATATCCTGTTTTGTGTGTAACCAAAATTCATGTACTGAATTGTGGGGGGTGGGGGTGGGGAGTAATAGAGACCAGGAAAAAAAGGGCCATGTGTTAGAACTTGAAAAAAACTAAGGAGGGTTCAACCTGGTAAGAACTTGGATGGGAGAACCCCCAGTCAATTCTAGGTTGATGAACCAGATGGTTGCCAACAGGTCATAAAAAGTATTGTCAACATCTCCTTAAATCAAATACATTTCTGCCTGGGATCTTCTGGCTCCTGTGTGAGCTCAGAAAAAGACACAATTTTTTAAGAAGGTGCCAAAAGGTATGCCATATTTGCTCTGAAACATCTTTTCATCCTTGGATCTGAAGTGCTGCATATCCCCATTGGGGGCCACTTCTGTATTGTTGAGAAGAAAACATGGATGTGTCCACATAATGGCCAAAGTTGAGGTCAACTCAAAAAAAAAACACTTCATAATTACTTACATAGCCAAAGAGAGATCTCGTTGTGATTCCCACAAAATATTTTTCATAAACTCTCAGTGTGCTTATTTGTTAGGGTTTTCCTTAATATGGTATGGAACACAGACACAAAGACTGTATTTGTTTTTCCCACACAAAACTGTTTTATTGTACAAACTTAAACTTCTATTCCTTACTTCTAAACTTAATGCTAATTCTATGCTTGTTTCTATTTTCCTACCTAACTTATTCTACCAACTTCCTATTACTATAAGTTAACTATTTCTATCTTATTTAATGTATAAATTTCTATCTCTGTCTATGTTCCTCTATGTTTTGTAGCACTATGTTTTCCTATTTTAAGTATTTCTTAGCTCTGTAAACATTTCCTTTTCCCCCAGGTCTTCAGCTCTTGGAGCCAATCTTAGTCCATTAGCATGTGAAAACCCTTTTCACACCTTTATTCGATGGTTTCACAAAACTCCACTCACACAAACATCGTTTTCAACAACTATCACACAGCCAGTTTCACCTTTAACTTTGGGTTTAGGCAACAGTTAAATATAAACTTTATCTAGACATTTAAGCTATTAAATATGTAGAATTACCTCTATTTCTTCATAAACCCGAACAGGGTCACTAATTCCTCTGTAGTTAAAGCCCAGATAGAAATAGACACATGCACCGGAATCATACATCTGTGTCACTCTGTTTTATTTGAAAAAAGGTATGTCAGATTTAAAATAACCTAGTATTCTTACACACAAAGTCCAGTTTAAAAAGAGAAGATACAGTGATAGAATAAAACAATCTTCTCTGAATGTACTTGACAAATCAAGTGACACAAACTTGATACTTCTGAAGCAGACATTCTGCTATTTTTCTTTTGCTCTCTTTTTTCTAACCTAGTAAAATTGTTCCAGATTTTACATTGGTTGTGTATTGGGAATGTCTACTTAGAATTTAAATATACTAAAGTTGTGCTGCTGGAAATACTGGAAACAAGTTTGTGTCACTTTAGTTGAATATAATGTGTGAACCAGAACAAGAGTTAAACTCAAATATTCCCTTTTCTCTTATTATAGGTCTGGGTTATTAAGTTTTATTTACAGCCAAAAGCCCCAAATACCAAAGAACAAATATAATCTGATATTTGGCATTAGATAAGACCTCGTTTTTATAGCCATAGTAAAAATTTTGGCTGTTGCCCCTGTAATTTTAGGATTTTTATTTGTGAACAAAATTTTAACATACTCAGAAATATCTCTTCCTGGTCGATTTTAAAACAGGCCAGATAATTTCTTACCAAAAATCCACAATAAAATGTGATCCACTGTTTCTAGATCAATACTATCATAGGGATAAAATCATTGAGAGATGGGGATCTTTCAAAATCTACCATATAGCATATTTGATGGCAACATATTTAATCTGGCTTTTGAAAAGACTATTTTGTATTTACTTAAATGTAAACTGTTAAGATATATAGGGAGCTAAAAACTGTATTTGTTATTTATTCCAAAAATCACAGGTGAACACAAAACTTTGGCTTTTTCCTGTACTGAATTATCCCATAATCTTTGTTTAACATGATGATGTCATACCCTTGGAAACAAATAATCAAGAACAATGCCAATCCGACTAAATTGTTGGGCCATTTGTTTAAGCCACACATCCACAAAATTATCATTTGGGATTTCATAAAGTAAACCTTCCTTGCTTTTAAAAACGTACATTGGCAACTAAAATTTAATAGTACTTAGCCAAGCCTTTGTTTTCAAGGGTATTATCCAGTTTCCAAGAGAACAGCATTTGGGACACAACTTGGAAGATTTAAAAGAGATCTTAAACATTTCATCTGCAGTTGGGCTATGTTAATATTGACAACTGTAATCCAAATTGGAGCTCCATATAAAATTTTGCATTAAAAACCTATATTGCTGCAGGAACAAGTATTCCCCTTTTTGAATAAAAACACTGAAGCAAGGCCATGGTTAAAGAAAATGCCCACATAACTAAAATTCTTGACTTGTGTTATCATATGTTCTTGAATTTTAGTTTTAGCTGTACTTATAAGTCTGGGTTGGAGCTAACTCAAACTAGTACCTTAGCTTCTGACCACAATTTGCATTGAATTCCACCTTCCACTCCACTCCCTCTTTCCTCCTCTGTAAAGAGTTCATGAGCTTTTACCACCATTATATGGGTAACAATGTTGCTGAAGCTGAACAAACTATGGTTTAAATTTCACTCTGATCAGCAGAGAAAAGCAAAGGTCAAACCGTATCTTACAAAGCTGACTTGTTTCAACTAGTGATGATTTAGATTAAGTTCACTTTACATTCTGGATGATAGAGTAAACTGTGGTGATTCTAAACAGGATAAATGCTTATTTCTTTATTTAGCTTTCTTTGTAGCAATTAGGAGATTCAGCTGATGCAAGAAGGCAAGTTAAGCCATTTTACAAAAACTGGTCACCAGATAAATAAATAAAGCTGTGGAGAATTAGGTTTTTGGTGCAAAATTATGGTGACATGATTTTAAGGGATTCTGGGGGCCACAAAAGTCACATTATAGGCCTACATATAATCTATAGGGTACCCACCCCACTTTAGAACTTAATTTATAAGATGCTTTACCGACAGGTAGCAAATGGTGGAAACTGAACACCTTTTTCTTTGCATTCTCTTGCTATTCTTTCCTTTACATTTTTGCACAGATCAACAGTCCTAAAGATAAAATAATGCAAAAGTTAAAAAAGCAAAAATGATTAACACATTTATCAGTAACATTTTGTAATATTTTGTAACCTATTTAAGAATTGATTTATTGCAACCTACGCTAAATCAAGGATTAATTCTGGATCAAGATGTGCCTGTGCCTACAATTCTGCTTGGTTCTTAAAAGCACAAAATGCCACAAAAGAATTATTAACCAATATTTAATAGAAACTGAGATTGTATTTAGACATTTCACCTTTGTTACAATTTTTCCTTGATTAAAGCTTCCTAAACCTAAGAGCTAGATGGACAGTTCTGCTTCTCGGGTTTTTTTCCTCCAAAAATGTCACTTTAATGTTTATTCAATAAATCAAAACAGGCATTGTCCCATTCTCCACAAAACCTACAACAGACAAATCACATTGGCTCTACAGATTCCTCTGAACGTGGTAAAGACAATCAGATGACTAAGCAAAGGTTACAAATTTGATTACATTAATTGTAAAGGCTAAATGTACATAATGGTTCTATACCTGGTACTTGAAAACCACCTATCAAAAAGGTCTGAATTAGGTATACATTGTTTTAGAGCAGTCTCCTATACATTAAAGCCTCATCTTACCAATTTATATTATCTTGGAAATCATGGAAAATAAGATTTTGTTTGGAAAATGACAATGTCATAACAACATTTACAAATGTGAAGATGAGCATTTCCAACTTAATAGTCTCTCAGAATTGCAAGACCAATTACAGGACTAAATTCAGATGGTTTTTAGGAGATGGTATCAATACAGATAGCCATTTAATTCATCAGCTAAAAGTTTGAGCTGTTGGGTACTATGTTTCATTTTTGCAATTTATTCTTAAATTAAATTCATACTAAACTTTGCTTATGCTGATTAGGGCATCATCAGAGAGATTACCGTTGTTCTCTTTTTCAAATAACAGGATCTTCCATTGGCTCAAAAACTGTCTGTGGAGAGAAGCTGTTCTTTGTTGGAGAATGGGGAAGTTAGGACTCAACTGAATAGCTTTGCTTACTTCATCAAGAATCTCCAATGTAATTTTTATTACTAAAATAAGTTTCGCATGAACTATCAAATAATGCAATTCTCCCTACTATTCCAGAAACAACCTATCTTTATATTTTACAAAACATTTACACCATTACAATCTCAAACCATCACTTTCTAGCAAATTTTCCAGAAAAAAGACCTAAAAATGAGGGTTTTTTTTTTACTGAATAGAAATTTTTTTGATTTTACCTATCCCAAGGAACAGATGTTTCAAATGATTCTCCTATTAAATAATAATCCATGCCAAAGTCCTATTCAAGAAACCAGAAAAGTCTTAGATTAGAATTCCATCTTAGACTCATATGTTTACTATGTATTATTATGCAATTGAAAATAGTTAAGGTAATATTGTGACTACAGATCTGCATTTATTATCTAATTAGATGATTAAGCTCAATCCGTTTACGAGTAGGGAAAAATGTATCTGAAACTTAATTCCAATTTCCTGTCCTATCAAATCTGTGTGTATCATGTATCATGGACTCAATGTATAACTTATAGGCAAAATTGTAAAACTATACAATTTTTGTAAAGCACAAAAACCAAAAAAGAAGCAAAGCAATTCAATTTCCATGAATATTATACCTCAAAGTTCAAGGTTTGGTTTTAGACTATAAATAAACAAACTTTGAACTTTGAGGTACAATATTCATGGAAGTTGAATTGAACACAAGAAAAAGACCAATCATACAATAGATATAGTAAAAGAATAAAAACTGCAAGAAAATCATGAGACAATTAACAGCAAACAATTAATAGCATGAGGGAGGAACCAGATGGCTTCTAAGAGCTATTGCTATTAATAGAAAATTTTCAACCTTCATAGAGGTTTCTGAAACGTGGTCACTCAAAAGAAGGGTAATGGTCCCTTGGTCACAATGGCAATTAAAGTTGTTAACAATTGGAAGTTTGATCACCATTGGGAGTACAACGGACATTTTAATAGCATATGCTCATATGTATCTCCAGGAGTTCTGAACCACTGGAATATGGGTGCATTTCTGAACAAAATCAGTCCATAGCTTTTTCTTGCTTTATCTCATGGCAACATAATACACAATGGAAAATTATACATCTATATATTGTTCAAAAAGTAGGATAAACTTACCCTAAGGTAAGCAATGATAAATGTCAGCATATAGCCTCTTTGTCCATTGTCTTCTCCAGCTGCAAGACCACTGCAATTTGAAAATTTATTTATTTATTTATTTATTTATTTAATAGACTTGTCCCCGCCCATCTCCCCACAATGGGGGACTCTGGGCGGCTTACATCAAATTAAAATCATAAATACATGATTAAAAGTTATAAAAGAACCACAAAATATTAAAATATTATACATTCTAGCTCTTCCTAAGATGTCAAAACTAGCTCTTCTGAGGATTTAATAAGAGTACTTTAATTGTTAGAATTTATATAGAATAAGTTCAATTCCAGATATAATAGTCAACAAAAGAACTGAACTTATTCTATGTTCATGTAGGATTTTCAAGTGACACAAAATCCATCATTACCATATGTTGATATGGGAATCTTGAAGTATTGCATTGTTTAGATTCTGCAATACGACACCAAAAAAGATTATGTAGGGTATTGAGAACATTTATTTTAAAAGATTGTCAGCACATCACAGTGGTGAACTTGGACCAGGGAAACCTGAGTTAAAGTCTGCACCAGACCACAAAAATGTTGGACCGGCCACTCTCTGTCAGCCCAGTCTACTCGTTTTTTGTGAGGATAACATGTGTGTCTACCCCACTCCCCCATATGCCACCTTAAACTATGGAGAGGAAAGGCAGGGTATGTATGCAATAAAGCAAACTTTTCTAGCCCTCAAAGGATGGTGTGGGATGTCCACATACAGACAAGCCCACTCTTGGGTATTGAAATACTGTAAGATTTGGGCAAATAAAATATTTATCTAGGTAGATTTATCTCGTGGATATTATGGTACTTGCAAGTGCCGTGCTCCTGACTGCTGCTGCATTCTCTCAATTTTCCACACTAAGTTTATGATTGTTAGTCAAATTCCTCAGAGTAGATTTTTTTTGTTTTTTGTTTTAAAAAAGGACACTACTTTGACTCAACTCCCTGGTGCTAATGAGCACTGTTCTATGGAAGAGTCACGGGAGCAGGTTGCTAGCAACTTACTTGCTTTCATGCGGCATGACCGACACGCCCCCCCCCCCCCCCAGCAAGAAAGACAGTTTAAATGAGCTTGGAAACAGCGCTGCCATGGAGCTATCTTCTTTTTGCCGTTACTGGCACTTCAAAGAAGCAGGAACCTGAAAGCCCACTGAGCTTGCAGCTTGACATAGTGATAGCCAGACATGAGTAACAGCTGCCTGGTGGGGAGTATAATATAGTCTTTTAATAGCTGGCCACACTTTCTTCCTTCTTCCTCTGGCATGGTGACAAAGAACAGAGTGTGCAAAGAACCATGTACAAGAGAAACACATACAAGGCTTCTGTACAAATGTTACAGAATCAGTATCTGCAAAAACTAGTAGAAGTTTTATCTTACTCCTCATTTTGTAGCTTTCAGGCCAAAAGCATAATGGAACAGAGATGTAGATAGGATATGGCCCAAGAATTTGGTAGGATAGCCCGTGTTTTCATTGCAAATTAATAATGAAATTATTAATATGCATATAATTTCTATACTTCAAAAGGCACCTTATTTCTCCTTTAAATCTGAATTTTCTGGTTTTTTGAAACAATCCTTTTATAGGAGAGCATTGAAAAACAGAATGTTGTTAGCAAAACCTGTAAAACAACTAAAGTTAACAAATGATGTGCTTAGCAGTAGGAATGATGTTAATTTTTTTTTTTTTCTTAAATGGAAAATAAAGTTGTTCTGATCTGGATAAATATCTTCACCATAGTTTCATTATCAGACCCATAATCAATCAAACCAGATGGACACAAATTACCCTACCATTACTCAGCTTATAAAAGCGAAATGTTTTCTGTTTCCTTGTAACAGCACAGAGCAATAGGTGACAGGAGGTGGGATATATATAATTAATCAAGGTCTGTTGATTAAAGACAGACAATTTCCTTTTTAAAACAGACTTGTTCATTACAGCTGTAAGTCAATAATGGACGTTATTATACCTTAATCTCTAAACATTATTCTCCTTCACTATATTGACTTATTTAGTATCAGAAGTTGCTTTTAAAAATTGGAAAAAAAGAAAACTACTATAAATAGACATGACTTCAGCTGAATGAGATAAACATTTACATTTTCTTGTAATAGTTAAGGCCTTGCCAAAATGCATGGCTAGGCAAACTAAAATTGCTATGAGTGTCTTTTTAACTGCACTTCCACATATTCAGTAATTATGCTTTTACCATTCATGTCTGGAATATTGTTCTCACTTTCCCAATTAGTTATCTATTATTGAAAAATGCATGACACCCAATGGTTTTCACAACGGCCATTTCTACTCAACTCTGCAAATGTTTTAGGATAATAAATGGTAAAGTATCAGTAATACAGCTTTAAAAATCATACCCAAATTTTGCAGCAATATCATAAACTTGCTTTTCGTGCTGGAGAACTTTCTCTCTGCTACCCTCAAAAACCAACGTAGCAACACATAATACATTGGGATCAAATCCTTTGAACTGTGGAAAGAAAGAACCTGCACTGTATTATCGTAACATGACAACAAGATTTCCAAATTGCTGGGACTACATTCATTTTCATATTACTTTTGGTAAGAAGAGCAATTCCTAAAGTGAATGAAAAGTAGGGATGTAAGAAGCATGACATGACTTTTTAAAAAAGAATGATGAAGTTGAGAGTGTAATTCACTTTCAGTTTTTGAAGTTTTTCAGCACAATTAAAGTATAATTTCAACTACCAAATACCAACAAATACCATATTCCTTCAAGTAAAATCCAGAAAGAACGTGATTTTAGTCTTTTAAAAAGGAAAAATGTGCAATCAGATACTTCACAGCATAGGGACAATTAAGAAAGAAAACCTTTCTGCCGTTTGCAGATCTTACTGGCCACAGCAGCAGGCCAAGAGGCCTGGCAGCTGGAGAAAATAGCACAGAGACAGCATATGCTGATGCTTCTTTTCTAGCAGTGTGGAAACGCAGAACAAGAGGGATCAATCACTGTCTCATGTTGTAACACACCTCCTTCCCCCACTTTGGGTTTCAGTGGTAAAGAGGATGCTAACCTCAGGTCCAAGTACTTGGAGGGGAGGGAGCTACTGTATGCTCATTATTGGATTTTCTCCAAGGGTAATAATGTGGTTTTACAGGTTACAAAATTGTTTCTAATGCAAAGAGTTATTTTTCCACACGTGAAAGGCTCGTTTATGTTGTCCCAAACCAAGATTTAATACTATATTTGAATGATACCAGCAATGGACTTCTATGATAAATTTCTGTCAATATAATGCTATACTGTAAACAGCTCCAGAACCAATTTAGGAAAAGACAGGGTAGAATGTTTCATTTTTTTTTTTTTTACTGATAAATGATGTGTTAGGTTTTTAAGATACTTTTCCCGATCCTATTTTAAGGTTTTGAGAGGTTATGTCAAAGAGTGGATTCAAGAGACGTTGAAATTTGTTGAAATTTGAAATATCACTATATTGCTGAAATGAGAAGATGGAGCAGTAAGTTTTTGTATGGTCTAGATTTAATAATATGTTAAAGAAATGAACTAGTATATTAATAGTGTATGACAGTATTATCACTGTCATGCTATTTTTATCTTTGTGAAATTTCACTAATAAAAACCTATAATATACTTCTGAACTCTTCTATGTATCACTCAGAATAATACCCCACTAGAAAAGATTCTGGAAAAAAAATCACTTTAAGAATTATTCCCAATTACGCTGAATCTAAAAAACCAAACCAAACCAAACCAAACCAAACCAAACCAAACCAAACCAAACCAAACCAAACCAAACCAAACCAAAGCTTAACAATAAAATATAATACGTTTGGGTTTGTAGAGGATATCATGAGGCAGGCACCAATTGCTACCGCTCAGTTCAGTGCTGAGTTCAATGGTCCCTTGCAACAGTTTCTGCCTCTGGAGCTCACACTTCGACCAGTCTCCAATGGTAGTTAATCCACAATGGCTCCCTCACTGTGCCATGTACTCCTTAAATGTCTGCTGCTTCCATCCAAACCCCACCCCAGAAAATAACATCCTAATTGTAAGAAACAAGACAAGTTCCAACCATATCACCTCAGTTATAATAGAATATTCAAAACACTTTGAGTAACCTAAAATAGAATGAAATACTCAACACATTTTTCATCCAAAATAACTGCATTTTGGATTGCAAAATACATATGCAAACCATTCGAAACTGTTCATTATCAAATTGTTATACACAACCATATTCAAACTACTTTCTGTGAAAGAAAATATACAAAACCATTTACAATTTGTATATATTTATTGCTAAGATTAAAATTAAATACCTTTGTGATGTAAAATTTTTTCAATCCATCCAATAGTGATGTAAAAATAGAAGCAACCTGTGGCTTAAGAGCATATCCTTGCCAGGAAAGAGAAAAAATTGTAAGACAACAGAAAGATTAATAGAATTCAGAGATGCATATTGGGAATTTATGCAATACATTAATTAGTTGGATGCATACAGATGTGCCTCAAACCGAGGAAATTTTCAGGCTCCTTTTTATGTAGGGTGAAACAAAGCTTTTTTGCATGAACTTCCACTTCTTGTACTGATCTAGGGTTTCACTGTATGTAAATTATATATCACACTGGTCTATATCCTGGATTTACATTCTCTGGTATAATTGTATGGTAACCTTATCAAGACTCAAGCACACAGAGAAGGTGGAACTTAATTCTCCCCCATACTCCCAGTGTTTTGAAAAAAATCACACATATCATTGAACATAAGGTACAGGGTTTTGGTGCAATCTGTGCTTGCTCACTTTAGACTGAATGGATATACTTTGGCTAAGTCCAGTTACTTCCTTAAGCTTTTAAAGGAACTGGCTTTTATAATTACTGCTGCTCCTACACTTAGGGACTTATCTTTTGGGATTTTTGTTTGTTTGTTGCCTTGACATTTTTCATGGCCAGGTGAGAAGTGAGGAGGGGAGCTTTTCTATCTTCCCATTTTTACTCTTTCCGTTTCACAACCACTATAGGCCTCGCCAATTCTTCAAGTACATCAAAATACAAAGGAGGGTTAGAATATTGCAAGTACCATACAATTACAACCCTATCAGTGGAATACTAACAGAGCTTTTTAAAAGTGGAGGATTTCCAGCAGCATGTACTGTATGTTTCTCATAGGACATCTGCTCTATGTCCTGGAACAGTACTTACTGTATTCTCCTTTCTAAAGCCTATAAGCTGATCTGACTAAAGTTGGGATTGCACATTTACTTCTTAACCTGATCAATCTAACTATCAAATCAATATTATAATCCTAATTTTATGGCATGTTTTAGCAATATTTGAATTTCATTAAACCACTTATTGGTTATTAACAGTTGAGAAAAACAGTAGAAGCTGGAACAAATGTAATGATGGCTACCTCTTTACTGTATTAAGTAACTGAGAACCACTTACAAATCATGTCCTATTTTCCTGACTGCAATGCTGGGTTACAACTTGCCAAGGTTAACATCAAAGGAAACTTACCCAAGTTCCAAAAAACTATTTAGGATGTGTCCTAGCACTTGGGCATATTGTGTGTAATTTCTGACATTTTTTTGAAAGCAAAAAAAAAGTTACTTATAAAAACAATCTGCTAGATATCACTGGCTATTCCAGCTACAGGAACACATGCCCAGTGTTATCTTTTGGGGATGAGCTTAGTAGTTCTTTGAATCTTGCCCACAACAATGAACTATGATGACTGACATCAGGTGGACAGGGAGTAGAAAGTTGTAGCATGAGAAATAAGTATAGGAAGACTAGACCATGAATTCCAGCATGTTGTTTCCAATTCACTACTAGACTTACAATTAAGGGAGGTCTGGTTACAGAGTACTTAGTATTTTACCAAAACAATTCCTAAATAAAGTTAGTAAAAACCTACCGAACTGAAACTGTGCATTGTCCATCAGGCGAATGGATGCAGGAGCACATCGCTACAAAAAACAAGATGGGATATGAATAAAGAATACTGATGAAAAACACAATTTAAATCAGGGGCATGTTACTGAGAAAAAACTGGCATGGAAACAAGTATTGCTGCCCAACCAACTGTTAAAACTGAACTTCTGCAAAGGAGTTTCATTATTCAGTAAAAAGATACTTAATTCTTCCACATAGAGAGCCAAGATTAATGTTTTTAAAATTTGAACCAAAAGATATTGTTAACATCCGGCCTTTTAATAAATTGCATATAATTCAGGTATGTCTGAGATTCACTACGATGAAAGATTTTTAATGATGTGTTGGACCACAGTTAACTACAAATATTTGAGGAGAGCATTTTCTAAAATATAATGCCACATCATAAATACGAGTTAATTTTAACAGGTCAAAAACCATTTCAGAAATGTGTTAGCAAAGAAAAAACATTGTTTATGTCTGAAGGATGAATTCAACCAACAGTTTCCCTCGGTCAAACAGCAAAATGTGTATCTCTGTAATTTGCTCTCCCCTCTTCAATTTCCCATGCACCCTTTAAAATCTACACTGGAGAATTAGAGGACTCTCTTGAGCAGGTTTTAGGGAGGAGGCCTGGAATAGCAGCAGCAGGGGGGTAAGAGAAAATATGCTTGTACAATGTTAAATTTCACCCAAAGAGGTTTAATGTAGAATCAGGCATTATAATTTTTTAAAAATATGTATCAGCCAAAAGATGACCAGAGCAAATAAAGACTAGAAGTCACGTAGAAGTCATGAAAAGATGAATAATGGAAGATTTGAGTGTTTAGAGAATGCAGAGCAGTTCAAGAGTAGAGAGGAGAAAGGATAAAACATATTATTTTCAAACATATATTGGGCTGGAACCAGAAAAACAAATAAAAGTATGCTTGTGCAATGGGGCTGTTCTATGTCCTGTACTCCGTCTTCCCAAAACATGTTCTTGAGGCTTGGGAGACAGAATAGCATAAGATCTGGTAATATGGGAAAATGATTAGAAACTGAGAGGGAGAGAAGGTATACACTTTTTTTAATTATTAGACATTTGAAAGGAGTATAAAAGAAAGAAAAGACAAGACAAGAAAAAAATGAGTAAAATATAAGTAAGTAAAGAAAGGATCTACAATGTCAGGGAGATTACAATATATCATTAATTATAGAATATATTATAATACTTTAAAAGACTAAGAATCGCTATTAGGTTTTAAACTAAGAATGCAGTTTGAAATTTGAAGCTGCTAATCCACCTTGCTCACTTGAATATTGCAAAACCTTGAATTTAAATCGTTGGTCTATTAGACCATATGTAATTCATTATTTGTTTATATTAGTCACTTAAAACCTTATTTTCTTAATAATAATACCTTAATACCTATATGTATTAGAATCATTTGAAAAAGAAAATTGAGTCTTGGTAGAACATTCATTTTAATGGGTGCAATTCTTCCTAGCCAAGACAGATTTAGTTTTTTCCATCTAGAAATATCTGCTATTATACTTTTGTAACATAACAGGTAATTATTTTTGAATAAATCCTTATTGTTTTTTTGTCAAATAGACTCTGAAATATTTGACCTTTTTTATAGTAGTGTTAAACCCCATTTCTTGATACAAGTATTACTTTTCTTCCTCTGCCAAGTTTCATTGTCAGCATTTGGGTTTTTTTTTAATTAATCCGGCAACCTTACAGAAAGCCATATTGCTATATATATTCCATTAACATTATTAAAGAGCCTTGTATTGAGTAATTGTAAATACAACATTTACATCATCAGCAAATAATTTCAATTTAGGTTCTTATACTGCTAATTTAATTCCTGGGATTTTATTTGCCAGACTCTGACTGCCAATGGTTCTAATGACAATAAAAAATAAAGGAGAGAGGGGACAACCTTATCTTATCTCCTTCAGTATATTGCACTGTTGCGATAAAGAACCATTTACTATTATTTTGGCTTTCTGGTCTTTATTAATACTCTGTATCCATGTAAGGAAATCTGAGCCATAACCCAGTTTTTTCAAGAATGTAAGCATGAAAGGCCATTCCAAATTGTCAGCTTTTTTTGAACCAAGGAAGATCATTTATCTTCAAAATTGCTTTGCCTTTATCCTTATGTTATGGATTTATGTCATGCATCCCACTTGTCTCTATTTCAAAGTTACGGTAACTATATTTTATAAAAGGCAATACTGATTTTAATTTAATAGCAGAAATCAGTGGAAGGCCTTTTCTACTTCTGAAAATTTGCCTGCCTATCCCTTTCCCTATTTTATCTTATTTTCTTAGATTTATCAATCATTATAAACCTATATATGTCAGAAATGAATTTAATTAAATACATTCAAAGATTTAATATACACAACTGTTCTTTTAAAAAAAAACTTGAGTTGTTCAGCTAAACACAAAAAGCACTAACTCCTGTGACAACACTAACAGAAAGCACTGCAGTTTTTACCCTTACACTCAAGTTCACTCAGTGTTGCATATTAAGTTTAATAATTTGAAAAAAAGTAAACCACAATAAAATAGCTGATGCCACTAAAATAATCTGTTGTTCCTAGAACAGGACATTTTATATTTTAAGTTGCATAACTCTACTCCAAACATAACATGCTAACAATAAAATTTTTGAACATTTTTGTACAATATGAAAATGTTCTGGATCCAGATTTAATCACACTTAAGACTAGATTGGCTTGATATAAATTGGACTTAAAATACTCAGGATTAATTCAAGACCTGATGATTTGAGTAGTCGCTCAGTGACTAAGTCTGCATCCACTTTCTCTTCCACTTTAGGATTGTTTTTCATGATAAAGCAGAATAGATGTTTTATAAATACAGTAAATGAAATGTTGAAATATTCAAACCATACTGAAGCAGGAAATAATCCTATATCCGCCGTTCATGGTATCAAAAGATCAGTTCTCAGAAATGGAGTATTTTAACATTTCATCTAGCCCTCTGTTGGAACTGATTAGATTGCTGGACTGCTGTTTTAGACATATTCCTCAGCCTCAGAGAGGCCAGTGGAGAAGAGCATCAGCATGCCACCTAGTGAAGGTTCTTGATACTGCAGCTTTTTAAAAGTGCAATTAAATACAATTTGAAGACAAGGTTACTTTACCTGCTTTGCTACTTCTCTTAAGCAGGCCACCCCTTTCTCAAAGTTTGGAAATACTACAGAGCCGTACTTTTGGTATTCAGGGACTGGTCGAATTTTTATTGTAACTTCTGTTATCACTCCAAGGATTCCTTTATAAAAAGAGGAAAATAATCATTTTGCTACTACAGCCGAAAGATATACAGAATTTTATGATTTAATAGCAATATCCAAAATCCTACTACTACATCTCTATTTAAGTCATTACAAAATGAAAACCACACAACAGTGTAGTTGGTTTCTTTAAATGTGTCCTATCTTCAAAACTCCAAAAGATAGCGTACAGGGAATGCAGTATTTCTCAAACTATGAGAATTAGCCTTCCAAATGTAATAATATTTATTCACTATAATACATTGTAAGACTAACACTTTTTAAACAGTAGAATTCAGTATTAAAGTTATTTAATCCTCTGAAATGTAACTAAAACTCAGCACGCGAAATAGATTTGTCAAAGGACTCAGCATGAAGTACTGCTCTAGCGCCCATTAAGCATGTAAATAATTTGCACTGTTTGGTATGAAGCAAAGCATCTAAATATGTTTTCTAGTACTATATTTTTACTGGAAAATATCAGTCATTTAAAAAGGAAGTGACTTCTGACTACAAAGAAGAGACAGCCAAATTTTGGAAAGGAACATCTGCAGGCCTATGCAAATGAGCTTATAAACATGTGTTGATGCCCAACTAACTACTGCCTGATGTTTCAAAATTCAGTCAACTTTAGAAACTACACTAATACAGTAGCTGATACATATACTGTGATTTGATTTTGGCTTAATCCAGTAGGTGAACTCTGCAATTTTGATTTGTAAACTGTACTTTATGGCTAAGTGTAAATCAGATCCCCACAGCTTGTTCAAACCATGATTGAATAAACTATGATTTAGCACAATGTCTGAAGCCTACTATTTGTTCAATTCACTTCCACTGAGAGTTATGAAAATCCAACTACATATAATTGATTGGCAAGCCATTAATTTGTGCTAATTATTCTTCAATATGATTATTTGGTTCAGGCATCAAACTTACCAAGGATTTGCTTCTGAAAGCCATTATATTAAGAATATTATACTTAAGGAAATGTACAGACAAACATCTCTAAACTATGACTAATATAATCCATAGTTAGGTAAAATATCCAGGATGAGTCATTGTCTGTACTAAATAAAATGTCAGTAAATATAACATAGTATAATTAAATACAGCATTTCTAAGATACATCCTTTTTTAGTGCATTTTGTTAAAATTATTATTTTCAAAATTATAACAATTATATACAGAATTCCAGTTGCTCTCTTACTTGGTAAGTTACAATTTCTTACACTGAATTCTGTCAGATCCAGTGAGGCCATTTTTACAAATTTCCCCTTTCCCCAGCATGCCTTTTTTCTTTTTTTTTTGGCTGATCTAGAAGATCATAAACCTCTGAAGTAACTTTTATGGGGTTGAAAAAATATTGTCAAAAATCATCTGTCCTTCCTCAAGCCTAGAACTACAGATCTAGCTTAATGACTGATAGTGATCTGTAACTAAATAATAATACATATTGCCAGAATCAATCCAATACAGGATGAAGGCCTCTTCACTAAAAGTTATGGAGTGTAATCTATCATGCTGATCCACTGCAGATTGGGCTTTGACTTCCCACTCTATGGCTGAGAGTGAGTGATTGGCCCAAAGACATCCAGCCAGCTTCCATGCTTAAGGGAGGACTAGAACCTGGGTTTCCCCACTCCGTCCAGCACCTTAATCTTCAGTGAGATCTTTAATTATCTTTAAGACCTTTGGGCTGTCAGATTCTGGAAGGGGAAAAATACTTACAGGATAGAGTCCCGGTGGAATCTCAGTCGTGTACTGAGTCTATGCAGGAAAACATCTAGCTCTGAAAATCAGTGTAAGTCATGAGTTTTTAATAGCTGTTTTTATTTGAGCAATAGGAACTGAATTAGTAGATTGCCCGTGCAGAGTACACATGTATCCTGGGATCTGAAGTGGGCTATGACAGTCACCATCACCATCCAGTGAGGCCAGGGTGTCTTTTTTCTAGAAGAATTTCCTTACAGATCTCAGGCTTTTCATCCTGAATTTGTGATGCCTGATGTGCCAATTCACCTGTTTCAGTGTCCAAGATTTCACACCACTCTTTGTTTTCTTGGCAATGATAAAGAATATAGAATATGAACCAGAGAACCATTTGCATTGTGGGATTTATGGTTTCCAGAATTAGCTGGTATCCAATCAGCTTGCATGATTTTTAAGACAGGATTATAAAATGGATCAGGGGGGCGGTGTTGAATTCTGTGGTGTGATCTTGTGATAATTCTTAGTATGGATGTATCTAATGTTAGGTGGATTCAAAACTGGGTAAATTTTGTTAGCCTCCCCTCCATAAAGGAGGTGATATTTATGTCTCCTTTTCTGCACATGGGGAAATATTATGAGATCTCTGCTTCCTCTGGGTGTTCTGTATTCTTCCTGGTCAAAGGTTTTGCTTCATGTTCCATAGTGACAAAAAAAAAATTAGTAGATTCAGTTGATGTTCTGCTGCCATTTCCTTTATATTTTCTGTCAGTGATTAGAACTTCCTTTTAATATCTGTCTTATTAAGACACTGTATATGCCCTTGTTTCCACTGAATGGATCTGATATAAAGACAAATATATGATAGGAAGAGAGGGCAGGTTAAAGCTCCTGTGGAGGCCAAACCTCTTACTTCTCCAATGTGTCCACAGTTAGCAAATTGCTTTCTGTGAGCTTGCTAGCCATGGAAATTGTAGTAGGCTATAAGACAAGGAAAACAAGGAAAAACAAAACAAAACAAAAATCTGGTAATTTGAATGGTCAGGGTCATGAGGTTGGCTAGCAGAGCTACCTTCCCTAGAGCAAGGTAGAGCCAGAATTGGAAAAGAAGCTATCTCCTTTCATAGGAAGTAGACTCAGGAAGAAATTCTAAGGGAAAGTGGGAGGGAAATACCAACTTTTAGATATACTGGCTCCATTGTAGGAAAAAAGGAAGATCCATCTAACTACAGACCTGTTAGTCTCACATTAATGTTTGGGAAAATTCTAGAAAGGATCACAAGGAGATCGCTCTGTAAGCACTTTGAAAACAATGCAGTATTTGCCACAAATCAGCATGAAGAACAAATAATCAGGCTAGTCTTATTTCAATTTTTGATTAAATAATTTCCTTAATAGGTTGTGGGAAAGTTGTAGACATAATACATCGTGGATTCAGCAAAGTATTTAACAATGGACCTCATGACATATTGATTAGAAAGCTATCTAAGTGGGCTAGGTGGGGTAACAGAGACTGTCTAGGGATGACAGGTGGAGATGTAGGAGGCTTCCAAATTATATTCAGAGAAACCACATCAATGGTGCCTCATCAAATTGGAAAAAAGTATCTAGAGGGATCAGATCTGGGTTCCCTTCAATATTTTTATTCATGATTTGGATAAAGAGATGGAGAGAATGCTAATCATGCTAAAGGAGTAACTACTACCATAGAAAATAGTAATAAAATTCAACATGATCTTGATAAGACAGAGAAACAGGCTGAAAGTAACAGAATGAAACTTAACAGAGTCAAGTCTAAAGTTATTCATTTAGGAAAGAAAATTCAAATGCCTAAGTATAGGATGGGGAATATCTGGCTTGGAAATGGTACTTGTGAAAAAGATCTTGCAACAGTACTTGTGAGTAGCCAACAATTGTGTGACATAACTGCAAAAAAGGCAAATTCATTGTATGCTACATCAGTAAATGTATAATTTCCAAATCACAGGAATACGTCATCTGCTTTATTTTGCTTTATCCAGACTCAACCTCAGTATTGTGCCTAATTCTGGGCAACATACTATAAGAAGGATTCAGAGAAATTGAAACAAATTCAGAGAAGGGCAATGAAGCTGATCTATTGATTAGAAACTAAGTCCTATGAACAGAGTTTGAAAGACCTGGGCATTTCTTTTCCAAGCCAATATTTCCCATCCTATACTTATGCATTCGATTTATCTCCTTAGTGAATAACTTTACCCTTGAGAAATGACGATTGGTGAGATGGAGGGGTGGGGCGGGGATGTTATATCACTCTTCAATACCTAAAAGGATATCATACAGAAGGAGGACCAAATCTGTTTTGTTCCAGTGTGCAGGACATGAACTAATGGAATTAAATTGTAGGAAGGATAATGCTGTTTTAAAGTTAGCAAACTTAACAATAAGAGGAGACTGATTATGGAACCAGTTACCGAAAGAGGTAGTAGACCTGACTTTATTAGATCTGTTCAAGTAGAAGTTAGGCAGCTCTCTGTCTAAAATTCTTTAATCTGGATTCCTATATCAGGTAGAAGGTTGGATGCAAGACTTAAATGGCCCTTCCAACACTATGATTAAATAACTAAATGGCTGCCACATGGGGAGGAGTTGCTCATCCAAAATGTGCTAGCCATGGTATGACAGTCAATAAAAAACCCACACCATTTGCTAGGAATAAAAATTGGTGAAGATGATCCTTGCCATATACCTCTAGCCTCTTCTCAAGATGTTCCCTACCAAATGAAGCACAGGAATGCAGCCATCCACCATTTAAATTGCTTTAGACTGCTGCTTGGGCTCATGTAATGCTTCAAATATAAAGACAGCATTGGAAGCTGGCACCTTGCAGCATGCCAGGATCCCATTTTTTTGTTATTATTTTTCACTATTGAGTGAAATAATTCCTCAAGGAAACATACTAGCTCCTTCCTAAATATCAGCTGTTAGGCTCACAAAACAGACCTATGCTATTTTGTGTGGAACTATATGAGTTAGATGCATACAGTGGCATATGCAGGCGGTAAGGGGGTGGGGGGAGCAGAATGACCAAAGCAACATTGCCCTGTTGTGACACAAGCCCTGTTCTCTTTTATATGTGCACACATACACAAAAAGAGCAGAGCTTGTAGTGTGACAGTGCAT
The DNA here is from genome assembly GCF_059951505.1 of Python bivittatus. Lineage (NCBI taxonomy): Eukaryota > Metazoa > Chordata > Lepidosauria > Squamata > Pythonidae > Python > Python bivittatus. The sequence continues at coordinate 19,451,086 of NW_028277040.1, forward strand.
TGCTGCATTCCACATTTTGATGAAAAACCTTGCAAATGCCCAGGGTTGCACAGTTGGTAAAATTCCTGTTCCTTAAGTCAGAAGTATTAGTTAAATATTGTGTTATAGAAATATGCTTGAAAAGCATCAAAGTCTTGCAAGTTTTTAAAAATTATACCTTCAGATCCCAAAATGAAATGATGAATGTCAGGTCCTGTTGACATGCGTGGTCCTTGACAGCTTTTTTGTATTACGCCTCTGGGTGTTACCATTTTTATATGAACCACCTGTATAAAATAGGGAGTCTGCTTAATACTACATATAGATGAGAGTGTATAAAATATGCATGCATATTAAATACCCAGGAAAAGCTAAACAACAGCCCATTTTGCCATCATAGATAAAAACACAACACAACATAGATAAAAACACAACAAAATAAAAAATTGACACAACAGAACATTGTAATACACTAAAGAATATGATCTAGTAAAAACTTTGTGGTGCCTCCTTAACTCTTTCTCTCCAAACCACCAAAACACAAAAAAAGCAGATGAGTATATACACTGTTTTCTTTTCATACGTGTTAAATAAATCCAACGCTTCTGTCAACCGTTACATCCTTCAAATTATTTTAATAACTTTTCCTGCACATCAGCCAATATTTGTCAGTGACAAAAAGATAAATATATAAAGGCAGAATAGATTACTTACTGATAGAAAGAATAAGAAGAATTATAGAAAATATTTACCAGATCTTCAATATTTCCATAAATATTTTTCTTCATGCCTGATGCTCGGGTAGCTACCCATCCTCCAAGAGTACTAAATTCTATTGAATCTGGTTCATGGCCTGTACAATAACCACTTTCGCCAAGCTAAAATAAAGAAAATCCCATTGTTTAACTGGTTTTTTAGCTGACATTAACTTCCACTGCAAAGTTCAGTTTTGTAAATGCTTTAAAAACTAGTTCACTTAGACCAATACAATCATATTCATGTGTGTCTTTGAGACTATTTCCAAAGAGCTGGTAGTATTCACCACTCCATAACTTGTTTACCAGATTTTTCCTTCTCCGAGGTGATCTAAAAAAGTTATTAAAATAGAGGAGGATTAGTAAGGGAGGTGATTAATTGATGCTTTCCTGCAGGACAGTGTTGAGTCCCTGCCTGCTTAAAGGAAACAGATAAACTATTATTAAACAAACTTTTTCTTTATCTGGAAGAGCAATGAAATGGCCTCAAATGTATGATTTCTGATTAATATCACTGAGTGAGTAGTAGCCTTGCAACTCCAGATATATTTGGAAGTTACCGATTACATTGAACCCTTTACAGCAAGCATTTGAAATACTTTCTGCAAGTATTTGTAACTGATACTGCTTTGGTCTCCCTTTTTTTGGATGATCTACATTGAGAACTGAATAGCAGGAGCACAGCCCTAATAATTATTATCTTGGACTTTTTGATAACTTTTGATCTAATTGATGATGGAATCCTTCTGGGCAGCTGGAAGTATTAGGCCTTGGAGGCAATGTTTCTTAGATATTCTGCTGTTTCCTATTGGATTATGTTCACACAATTCTGGGGGACTATACTTAAGCTGCTATCAACCTCTTCTTGCTCCCAATGCCCAAGCAATCAGTACATAGAAACGCTGCCTAAATTTGATAATGGCTGGATGATGGTGAACATGAAATTACATTGAAAAGGTGCTGTACTGTCAGTAAGAAGAAACAAAGCGCTGGGATGGGGGTTCAACCTGTTCTGGATGAGGTTGTACTCCACATGGATTAGTAAATGCTTAGTCTCGGAATGTTCCTTAACTCTATCTTCCTTTGGATATCCAGATGGTGATGGCAGTTAAGGAATGCAATGTTATGCTTTTCCTGAACCATATCTTATTCATATCTTGATTGCATCCTAGTTAGATCACTGGAATATGTTATTCTCAGGATTATCTTAGAACAGTATTTAAAAGCTCCGAAACAGAATAAAATGTTGCAGCTAGGCTGCTAAATAGTTACAATTCTAGGGGTATAATATGCCTACAAGTAGTCCTCATTTAGCGACTGTTCACAGTTATGAGAGTGATGAAAAAAATAACTTTGTGACCAGTCCTCGCATTTACATCCTCTCAGGTCTGTAAAGCAAAGGAAAGCTGAAGTAAGATCATAAGCACTGTCGTTTCGCTAAGTGACCACTTTGCTTAACAACCGAGTTGCCGGTCCCAACTGTGATAGCTAAAGAAGACTATCTGTATACTGAAAGACTTGCCTTGGTTGACCTTTTGTGTACATGGTGGGGGGGCACAATTTAAGACATTGATGGTCACCTTTAAAGCCCAAAATATCCTTGGATCTTACTGTTTAGGGACTGTCTACCTTGGTAGGAACATATCTGCACATCAAGATCAACAGGACATGTCATCTCAGAAATGCCCTTGCTTTCTGAGGTTCATTTATTAGGCATACAGGAAAGGCCTGCTGTTTGGTATCAGAATTCTAAACCAGGGGATCCACATAACTACCACTGCATAGTTCATGCCAATATTTTTTTAAAAACTTTAAACATTTAATATCCTCTGGAAAGAGTCTGTGTAAATGCACCACTAAATGTACCATGAATTCACAAATTAGGTCGTAAATTCCCAAAGTACGCATTATTTAAAAGAAATATCTGAAAATATCCTCCCAAGTTGCCCAGTTTGTGCTACCATCTGCACAATACGCTCCACCATTATTTAGATTTAAGACTTCATAACACAGTATTTTACTTTGATATATTTTAGTACTTTTACTTTAATTTTAGATTAAATAACATTAATTTGTTTTGTTTTATATATATACATAAATGTAAGATGGTTACTATTATATATTTTGATTGTATCTAGCCTTAGGGCTGTAATAAACATGTGCGTGTGTGCACGTGCGCATTATTTAAAACAGAATTCATTACTACTACAAAGGTGTTAAACATTTTATCTTATTAGGAGCCTTTTGTTCTTTTAATAAGCCTTCTGGTTAATACCCATATTTAATTACTTGACTACATAATTCTCCTCAAGATGATAGCTTATTCTGGGGCTAAATGGAAGAAGATAGAAAGATTCCAAAAAGATAGTTACATTGCTGATTCTGGTCAATGACAAAAAGTGGATTTTAAAAAATATATTTTGTTAAGATAGAGTGGTTGTTAGATAGAATGGTTGCCCTGTACTACATAAATCCAGTAGAGATAGCTATTTCCTGAACCAGGTTTAAGATTATGTTACTTGAATTAATTTCCACATGTATAATTTTAAGCATCCAGTTTTTTAAGAGGGTTCCCAGTCCAATAAAGCTTCCAGTAATGATTCCATGCTATTGTAAGAGGGACAGCAACGTAGGACTTTATTTAGAAAGGGTAGGACATATGATCCTGCAGTAGTGTCCAAATTTCAGTTTGTAATGGAGACATGGTTTATTGTATCTCCATTACAGTAATCCATTTCAAAAATTGGTTAGAATATAACAACTTTCAATGTTACCAGGTGTGTCTTCCTGGACTCATGGCAACTGATGGATGTACAGGTGGAGGCTGCAAAGGTTGGGGGCGGGGGGCACATGTCTTTGCCCAGGTTTGGGTCGTGCACCAGTTGCAGCTCTGGAGCAAGAGGACTTGACGATAGTAATTCATATCGTCATCTCTACTTAGGATAGACTATTGCAATGGACTCTACGTGGAGTTACCTTTGAAGACTTAGGACCACAGAATACAACTACCCGCAAGCAGATGACAGCCATTAAGGCACATGATACCTACATTGTAGGCACTGCACTGACTTCCAATATGTTTTCAGGTACAATTCAAAAGTGCTGGTTTTGATCTTTAAACATCTATTTGGCTTGGCCCCTAGGTACCTACAGAACCACATCCTTTAGGTAGTACTGACCCATCCAGTAAACTCATCCTGACTGAGGATATAGAGTATTCCGCAGTGCATAAGAGGTTAGCTCAGTGGGGAGACGGAGGTAGAGGACTGAGAACTAATGTTACTCCACTGGTGGGCACCTGTAGTTACAGGAAATGATATTGCTTTTATTTAACTAAAACAATAAATAAATAACATAACCTTTTTGTGTGTTGTGTTACTGTTATAAACTGCTATGAATTGGAAGATATGGTGGTACATATATTTAATAAATAATACCCCTACCAATAAAATGGCTAAGGGGACAATTTTAATTTTTTAAGAAAGACTGTGCAGAAAGGCTGCAAAACGCATATTAGTTATTTTTGTTGTCTGCTATGGAAATTTAACTGCTAGATTTTTTTTTTTTTAAATCCCTTTTGCCAGTTTTGAACATACATGTTATATCTGCTAGGATTAAAATAAACAGAAAAATTAATAACATAGCAGCTGCAATTAACCTGGATATAATATGCATAATTGTTCAAATACATTTATTTTATGAGCCAATATATGGCAGTATATTTGACAGCTATAAAAAGACCAGCATTCTCAAAGCAGTAAGTTGATGATACCTGTCTTTCCAAGTCTTGGCCAACAATGCCAGCATCAACGTGAGCAGTTAAATTTTTCTCATCTATCCAGTGAATCCTGTTCTATTACAAAGAAACAAAAGACTTGTGAAAAATACTGATATTTAATTATTTAACAAAGCACCGTTAAAGTCAGTAATTAGTGCAACAGTAGGCATTAGTTATGTGTAAAACCCACCACTGCAGGAATGGAATGTTCCATCTCAAAGGGGCGAGTTTTGCATAGCCATATGAAGTATAAATCAATAGAGACAAGAAGATGAATGCATTTTGTCTATTTGCATTGCTACAATTGCACATATGAGGATAGAGTACTATAGTCTGGCACAAAAACATGTGACAGATATTAGAGTCCATAAATCCTTTTAAGAATTAAGGAATTCATGAGATAATGCCGAAATCAAATTTCACCTTACTTCAATTAACCACAGGTGTCAAAATAATTCTAAAGTGACAATATACCAAAGACAAGGCCTTCAGAATAGTGAAAAAAGTTCTAGTAGCAAAAATTATTTTCTTTCTTATGTTCAATCTTGCTCAAGACAAGTTTTTAAAGAAGAAAATGGCATGCTTGTGCTAATTTTAAATACTTTTTTGTGTAAGTTTCTCCCTTAACCTATTTTGTACTCTGATATCCATCTACGAAAGTAATATTACAAATGCTGAACACTGAATTGGGGTCAGATCCAACCTGCTCTATAGCATGTAGGTTATTAAAGCTGTGTCTCTGCTAGTATTTAACTACCACACAATAATTACATGATAAAAGCATTTTTTCCTGTGTCCCTAACAACACTGCCTTCATCTTATCCACAGCCTGCTAGTGAAAGAGCCTTAAGTCAATAGCTAGATCGGTCTTAAAGTTATATTTTTCCACTTATTCAGACAGCCATCCCAAAACAGCTTCAAGGTATGCAAAATCTCCTAGGCTTTGTCACCCACAAGCTTGGAGGGAAGCCAGACAATTAGCAATGACTGCAAACAAATGCAACAGAGAAGGAGCGGGATCAACAATAGGGACTGCAAATTTCACGCTAATATTGTTTCCTTCCAACTCAAGGATGTGTGGGGAAAAAGTCCAATCCTACCAGCGTATTTTACAACAATTTACAAAGAAATTCCAACTCCATTGGTACAATCAGTTTTCTCCTCCTCCTCCCAATCTGTCTAGACTGCATCTGAATGTATTTGTGGCTGCAGGAGGGATGAGAAAATCCTGCTTGACAATGTAAATCCACTACTATGATGCTGGATTTCATCCAAAGAAACGTGACAAGCTAACTATCAGTAATGCATGAAATCACATATATGAGGGTTTTTTAAAACCATGTAAGCAAACAAAACAAAACAAAATCCTTGAAAGTTTATATTACAAGGTCTTGAAGGACCTTATAATATGAAATTATATGATCTTAGGAGACAGAATATATCACATTTATCTTCCCATCAAAAACTGCAAAATTAAATTTATTCAAAAGCAAATATTCTCTTCCATGATCTCAGACTATTTCTTGAGTCTATTTACCAGGTGAAAATTCTTTCCATCACTTCACACATCAGTGCTCATAAGTCAGCCTCAGCAACATCAAGGTCCTATGATCTGCAAGAGTTTGTTCCTAACAAAGCATAATATAGGAGATACAGCACTGTCTGCCATTTGCCACAATCACAGGTCTCTGGTCCATTTAACAAAGTTAACCCAAACTATGTACCTCAATATCAAGGGTCCTCAACATTTATTCCTCTACTATAGAATGGCTCTTTTGTACTGATGACCGTGTCAGCCTTTACAAAGTTTCTCAACTGTGCCTAATATACTTCTTCTCTAGAAGATGTTGGCCTGGTATTTAAAGCTATTGTTGCTGTTAAGAAAACCTTTGTATGATCTCAAACAACTCTGCTCTACTTTGTGGTTATACAAAGCATAACCACATTATACATAGCATCTCCCTGGTGTTAATTTATTTTATACTGATTTGCTACATTCTTGGTGTGGGAACAACCCTGATAGCTTTTTTGAAACTGAACTATTGCTGAATTGGTATTATCTCTGGCGCAAATAAACAGCAACAAAATTATGCTGGAAATGTAGAATTGGGTCTAAAACCATTTAATTGCTTATTCTTTCACTATTACTGCTGACAAAGTACAAATCTAAATTGTAGCCTCATTGTCACTGATTGCTATTAAAGAATGTGGATGGTTAGGGTCATATATCAGGTTCATTTGGTTTACCACAATCTGGATCTTACTTTATCACATCATAAGCTCTACAAAATCCAAGGCTGTATTTGATGGCATATAAAATGAGGTGATAAAGCTGTCTCCTAATTTTATATTTCATACCACTGTCAACTACCATTGATGTCTCAATTTACAGATCTGGTCTCACAAAAAATGTACTGCCATATTTTTAATGTGTTCTTTTAATCACAATTTTCAACTTCACATCCAAGATTTGCCAATCAGTTGATTCTCTTGTGTGTTCCTTATAAGCAAAGTACTTAACAGTTTCTTCACATGTAAGTAAAGGCTTTTTGCCACTTCAGAAACAACTGAAATTAACTGATGAAGCCTTCATTAAAGACCTTGAGAAGGGTTCCAGAGGGAGTTTTCTCTCATATCTATATTGGCTATACTTCCTGAATGGTTAGTGCCCCACTTTTGTCAAAACCCCTTGAATTACAGCTGAAAGTCCTGACTTTGCTCCCATCTGGGTGTGTTTCATTTCAACTTCAATGTGGTGGTGTACAGAGGCCAAATGCCAAAACAGTTATCCTTGTTTCAATATTTCTGGTCCTGACTGTAAATTCCAGAAAGATTAAAACATTCAAAGCAAAATGGGGACCCTTAAGCTAAGTGACATATTTTTATGACTTGACATTCTGTGAAATTCACTTGAAACTGTTTGTACACATACCATTTGTGAAGTGTCAAGTGAAACAATAGTTCTTTTTTCATCAGCAGGACACTCAAGTGCGCTGGTAACGCTTGTGCCTCCTACGGATATGAGAAACAGATCAATTTATATTTCATTTGTTTGCCTTAATGTTAGTTCCTTGGATTATAATTTATGACATCCACTGACAGAATAGAGAATGCTATGGATGGAATTAGGATATGTGTGAGGGGATAAAGTAGGGATGAGATTAAGTAGAACCCCCCCCCCAATATTTATGGGATTTACATAAAAGACACATTTAAGGTTGGGGGATTTCCGTAAGCAAAATATTATATGGCAAAAGGTATTTGCTATTAAAACTAAACAATTCCATTTGACATATCTAAGACATTATGCCTCAATTGTTCTTTAGAGCCTGTCTTAAAAACAATTATTTTCTAAAGGTGTTAAGAGCTTTATTACTTACCACCATAGGGTATTATACAAATATTATGCTTGCAGGCTATTTCCACAATTTTAACTACATCATCATGGCATTCTATAGAAATGAACAGAGTATTAAGAGTTTAAAATATTATATTTTAACATAAATTACTGAATAATCCAGCTAATTCCAAAACTTTTGAGAAGTCAGTGTTATATTAATTAAAATACTTGATTGTATTAAAAGAATAAAGTCATCAATATCTCTGACAGCTTTTGGACAAAAAAGAATCCTCAATGCAAAATAAGCATTAGGTATGGGAGAAAATGGGATGTTAGCCTCATTTAAAAAAAAACAGTTTTGATCCCAAACTATATACATTTTAAAATGTGTGTGTTGTTTAAAAATAAATTAATGAAATCAAAGTAGCTTGAATTAACTAATCTCAATACAGCAAAATTGATTGTTACAATTCAAATATCAAGTTGCAGATTCAACAGAACTCCCCCCCCCCCCAAAAAAAGGGAAAAACAAAAAAACCCAGTCAAGTCCAAAGGTCTTGAAAGATACTTGACACTTAATATCTAAAGAGGCAGAGCTTGATAAGTCTTCTGGGGAGGCTTCCAACAAAGTCTGAAATGCGAACTCCCTCCTGCTAGGACACAGGCCAAGTTTCAGGGAGGGACTACCCAGCAGACTTGAGGCTGAAGTGGTTCTAAGTTACTCAGGCCTGCACAGAATCCTTTTTTTAAAGGCAACTAGTATAGCTCTGATAATACATTCCAACTGACTATGGTCACTAACAATTTCATGGCAGCAGTTTGCACATTATCAAATGTGTTTAATGGTAGCTTTGCTTCATGCTATCCAGTGGTCAGCAACTTTTTTCAGGAACTGGAAACCCCCGATTGATTTCATGGTTACAATCTTTCCTTTAAAATTAGAGTTTACTTCATTAGCTTCAATGGGGCTTAGGTATTTTAGTTACGCCAGGGGCAATATTTATTTAATCATGCAGATTAAATTATACATAAAACGCTAAGAAAAACTAATTTCCTTGTAATTAAACAATCTATCATAGGAAGAGCTAGTAACTGGAGCTTGAATTAGTTTCATAATCATAGTATTTAGATGAGGTGATTGTCTATTCTCATATAATGTTAAAGAATCACAACTCTTGGCCTACACACCAAGAAATAAGTTCCTATAAGTTTTGCCCATTATTTCAGACACTGCAATGTCACTCAATAGCCAAGATAATCATATAATGGCAACATGCTTTTTGAAGAAAAGGCATAACATGTGCCACTCCCCTCATTATTATGTGGAATTTGCACACCCTGGCATCTGGACAGCTTTGTGCATCAACTGAAAATGTCACACTGAGAAGCTTGGTAAATAAAAGCAGCCCATCTTGAATTAATGTAATGCTGTCTAAAAAGTAAGGCATGTTTATGCATTTCAGAAAATATTATAACTCATTTGTTTAATAGGAATTAATTGTCTGAAAATAATGTTCTAAAGCTACCAATTTAAGACTTGCATTTGACCTTCAGAAAAATTTAAGTTTTGTACATATTGAAACAACATTTTATTATTTTATATATTTTTGTTCTTTGGTACCCTGTGCATTCTAAATTTTGCCTCTTCCCTTCACTTTGGAAGAAATGAAAACAAGTGTCAAGTGGAAATAGAGGCTGTGTTTTTACCACAGTCCTAACCAACGTGCAACATAAACAACTTTCTTGGCAGATCCCCAAACTGCATTTCTGGACTACATATCCAGTAGATATTTTGTATTCTGAGGCTTTTATAAATTTTTTCTCAATTCCAATTTTTCCAAAATTGAAAATATTACTACATAAGTTCAGTAGGAAATGCAACAGGGAAGTATTTTAAGATGTGAAAAATATTCTCAATAGCTTACCTGGCCATACCACTACATCAGGAACCCGCTTAAACATTCCTTCCCTGAGCAAAAAAATCTCATGTAGGCAATGACCTGAAGCGCAAAGTAAAAACAAGTCTTATAAATACATCAAATGTTGAAAGCAAACAATTAAGATGTTATTGTGTGCATGCTGATTTTGCTTACCATGGGCTCTAAATAATCTAGATTCTGCTTCCTGTGTATATGAAATTTTAGCATTTTGGAGGTCCTGGAGAAATTCTTCACTTGCAATGGAGGGAGGTACATCACTGATATTTAAGGATGCCTTCAAAATTAAAAAAAAGAAGAAGATAATTTCCAGTGTATCTGTTCAGAAAAAAATGAGCCACCTCAGAAGAGCATCATTTTCAAATCTGCTATAGGAAACGCCATTCCCACCCTTTTGCCACCAACCTCTCTTCTAGCAAATCAATTTCTTCCTCCTCATTTATCAGCTCATCACACTCACACAAAATCTTCTGGAGGAGTCTCTGGAGCAGACCTCAGGTAGATGTAGAGGAATAATGAACGACTGAAGTGTATGTTAAACAAGCAGAAATCTACATGTGATGCAGCCCTTGATATTTTTATACCACACTTCTATCCACAGACCACCAGAGACAGAAGAATGAACACTACAGTTTTTTAAAACTGACATCTTGAAATATTGCAACAATTTAAAATCAGCAATCTATCAATATATGAAAGCAGAAGTTATAAAGCTTGTAAAAATAAACAATTTGTGCTTAAGAAATTTTGGATGTATCAGACTATTTTCAATTACAGATCCTCATGACAAGATGGCATACTGGCAATAAGGCTGGGAAAAAATTTTATGTGAGACTTGCAAAGGTCAATGGACAAGATTAATGTAAAGCAGCTTTATGTTTTAACTAAACTGTATATAAAGAACTTAAAATAGGTTAACGATTAAAAAACAGCCAATGTATTCACTTACTTTAGGAGTAGTTTTATGTTCCAGACTTCCACCAAGATTTTTCTCTACCCAGTCTTTCAAAAGTGGGAATATCAGTCCGCCTATCCGGTACCTGAATCCAAAAGCATTTTCATCAGTTCCTTCTAGAGTGAAACTAGTGAAAACCTGATGCTAATTTCTTTATTTAGATATACACAAGCAGTGGGCATAAAATTTCTAGAAGTAGGAGGCTGAGAATCTGGGAGGATGGAGATCTTAAAATATCAGTCATAACAAACTGATTAGAAATTTAACATCTGAAACTTTAAGCATGAAGAAGTAACCTTGCAAAGAAGTATTGATATGATTTCTGTAACAAGAACTTCAACTCAGAAAACTTTCAGAATTCTATCATGGTCAAATATAGAGATAACAGCCACGTAATTTTTAAGTTTAGATAAAGTATTCCACTGCATGTTAAGCAAGGTATAAGATAAATCCTCATACTGATTACAGCTGATCAAAGCATGGAAACAGATTATGAATAGCTTTGGCAATGGAAGGGATCAGTAATGAAATTTAGTATTAGCATCAGTGATGCACACTAGGACAAAACCAGTTACAGGTAGTCCTTGTTTAGTGACCACAATTGGACCGACAATTCAGTTATTAAGAGAAATGGTCACTAAGTGAAATTGCAACTGTTCTTATGATCTTACTTCACCTTTCCTTTGCTTTACAGACCTGCAAAGGTCATAAATGCAAGGATTGGTTGCAAAGTTACTTTTCCATCACTGTCATAACTGTGAACGGTTGCTAAATGAGGCAGTCGCTAAACAAGGACTACCTGTATATGCAGAAAAGGTCCTTGGGCCTCCACACGCTTGCTATAACTGATAAGAGGTAATCTCAATGTTAGGAATGGGATTGAAATAAAATATTATCAAAATTAAAATACATTTAAAATACTGCAAAAAATCAAGCATACATGCTTATTGAAAACATAGCAGAGGGTTATGAAATTATCTATTACATTATTACTTTAGAAAACTGCAACTTATTAAATTAACTGGTTACAAGTTCACAAAAAAGGGAATGTTTATTTCCTGAAAACAAGAACATCTGAATCAGATTTTTTAAAGTACATGTCTTTGGAACAGCCAAATGTATAAATGATTTTTGCTATCTCTTTTCCAAAAGGAGATGACAAAGCCAACAAGTAGATAAGGGTTAAAATCTTAATTCAGAAACAATACAAAACTTATAAAAAATATGCACCCTGTAAAAAAGAAGAGAAATAGCTTTCTCTATCTCATACTAGATCCCTGGTTCACTCTATGGCAATAACAGCTGGAAAATTCAGGAGATATAAATGAAAAGTATTTCTTTATATAATGCATAATTGTGTTAGCACTTTTAGATTACTGATTATCACAGAATTTGATAAAGTTGGTTTAGATCATTTTAATGCAAGAGAATATATGTAGCTTAGGGCTGAACTGTGGACTCAGGGTTGAACTGTGGAAATATAAACAAGGAGCAAACCCCATACTCACTCACACTGATGATGTTACCTAGTTGGGTAATGAAATGTCTGCAAGCATACAATCAAGCTCAAAATTATCTGTGGAATCTGATAATCTCTAAAACAGGTTTAGATTATTGTGCGGAAGGAAATGGCATATGCCCCAATCTAGCCCAACAGTAAATAAACTCTAAATGTAATTACTTCCTAACAAAAAGAAAGGCTACTCCAGATATGCCACAGCAAATCAACCACATCTGTCTGTGACTATGTATGTGGCAGGTTGCAGCTGAAATGTTTGATAAAAGCAGAATATAATAGAATTGCTATTGCTTATTCACACTGGAAAAGAGGGGAGTTGTTTGTGCCACAGAGAATACAACATGGATGCATAATAAGATCAAATCTCTTGGCTTTCAATACAGTACCCATTTATTAATATATGCCATAATTCAGTGCAGTTATTTTTCCAAAAAGAAAAGAAATCATAAATCTTACTGTCTCTATGGTTGTTACCTTTTTCCAGTGAATTCTCCTTGCCCCTTCTTATTGAAAATGAATTTTGAGTCATTGTATCCCCATCCATTCCATTTTAAAATTTCTTGCCTTAAAGGGAAATGAGGATAAAAAGAATATGCTGTTAGTTCAATATTTCCAATTTGTTCTGTAAATTAAACAGCACTAAGACATCCTTTTCTCCAATCTTCATTTTGCACTCTGGCAGGAATGGAAGTTGTTACTCAACACTCCTGAAGACACATCAATGGGGAAGGCATATAATAGGTTTTCCATCCTATGAAAATATACAATCTTCATTCTGCTATGACAATTTAATGCCAACAGATACTCATCTGATAAAGTAGACTGTTGGTCTGAGAAACATACGCCATAATAAATTTGTTGATGTCTTCAAGTGCCCTCAAATTTTGCATTGTCTTAGCTATAGCAGTCTAAAAGGCATATTCTCCAGTAATCTATTAATAGCAACAACTACTACCTTTATGCCTATGCCCCAGTCATTTTGCTCCACTGAGGCAGTGTTCCTGTTCTGAAAGGTCTTTTTAGAGCCCACTGCATTGATCAAAATTGTTTGGCCAGGGCCCCATGAACAGAATGAATAGAATACAGAACTAACAGAGTATATAACTATACAGTTAATGTATACAACTCCAAGGCTAAAACCTTTTCAATATAGATTAAGATACTTTCAACCATTTATAGAAAGCTGATCATTTCAAGTAGCTGAGGGTGAGAGCCAGAATTTGACCTTATTTAACTAGAGGGTCATTCTGGTTCTGTTACTTTTTTTTTTTTTTTTAATTCTGTTACTTAGGAATAGCAATGGGGGAGTCAGATACAGTATAGATAAAGGAATCAAACCTGTAGTACCAACCCCATTTCAGCACTGTACATTAATAAAGTGTTCCCTACAATATCTCTGATTCTAACCATAACCATTGGTTAAGCTGTCTCCTTTAGATTTCTCTTCTCATCCTTTTTTCTTGTATTTTAGACTGCAAGCCTCCAAGCAGGAAATAGTGTTTATTTTTATGTAAGACACTATGAGAGGTTATTCACTAAGGAGTGGAATAAAAATGGCATCAGCTATATTGCCAAGAGCTCATTTTCCTGCACATTCACCAGTGATTTATGTACTATCAATTGATAGCAGGACGCATTATTTTCATTGACAATGGGGCACCCACATAGAAAACAAATGGACAAACAGTAACTCAACTCAAATGTTAAGTAGGTACATGGAGAAAACAATTTCATTTTCCTTAATATTGTCCATAGAGTCATCATATAGCCAAAAATAAGACTACTGATACCAAAATTTCATTGTAGAAACCTTTTGAGTTTTACACAGTGATTTTTTAAAATAAGAATCTAAGAATTAAATTAAAAACATTAAATTTAAATAGGACTGTAAAGTATTTAAAGTATTATATTAAAAGGAACTCTTTAGCCCCAGAATAACATATATTCTAATAATAACTTCTAATTATAGTCCATAAATAGCATATGGAAATAGGAGATACAGTCCTGATCAGTCCTATTCTGCAGGTAATATAGCAGAGCAAATATAGCATCAAGCCCTTAACTCTCTCTCTCTCTCTAAAAGTACAAAAGACCCCCCAAAAAAGGGGGGGTGAAGGATGAAATATACCCAAGCAAGAAGAATCAGAATAAATGTGACAACTGAAAAGACTCAAAATGAAAAAGTAAAAAGAGACATCCATATAATGCTGAGAAAATCTGAGTGCCCTTCATCATTTGAAGAAGTACCAGAAACTCCATCTCGAAATACTATAATAAAATTCCTGTTGCTTAAACATTTCAGTTTGAAGACCACTGAAGTGGTACCCTAACTTTTCTGTTTTAGCTTTTTCAGCAAGTACGGATTCCCCCGCTCTGCTTCCTTTGGACTTTATTCTAAATTAAGAAATACAGTAATACCTCGATTCATGAACGCTTTTGTTCACAAACAATTCGGTTCGTGAACAGCAGCATTTGCACATTTTTGCTTCCGTTTGCGAACTCCGCATCAGGTGACAACACACGACCTGCGGCCCTCTTCCCTGCTCTGACACGTGGTCGTGGCTTCCTCTAGGTGAGATCGCGGTCGCAGACAGACACTTGCTGTGAAGCTTTTTGGTGTCGCCTCAAGCAAGGTTACTGTTCTCTCTCTTTATACTGTATTGTACTGTACTTTGTTTCATATTTTTGTGGTTAAAAAAAATACATATGGTTCAGAATGGATTAACCTTATTAAGAACCTTATGGGAAAATTTGATTCGGTTGGCGACCAAAATCGGTTGGTGACGTTCGTAGGGGTCAGAATGGATTAACCTTATTTACATTGAACCTTATAGGGAAATTTGATTCGGTTCGAGACCAATTCGGTTTGCGACCAGAATCGTGGAACGAATTAAGTTCGTGAACCGAGGCACCACTGTAATTTGGGAAGTAAAATAGCAGGAAAATGTTTACTTCTTTTCCTGACTATAAACCAAGAGGAACACAAATAGAAGGAAAATGCTTGTTATACCAGTCATCCATATTATAAGTATTGACTTCACTGAAATTGTCAATTTGACTTTTAAAATGTGTTACATTTACAGTTAACAATGCAGAAATGAATGTGCATATTGCTGAAATATTCAGTGTGTTTATTAATGCAATTAAAAGTCTAAATAATGTTACAGCATACCTTGAAAAAAAAATCCTCCAAACATTAATGATTAAACTGGAGCTGGTTCATTTCATAATGATTTCACAAGTATGTGTCTTCTTTAATATTAATAAAAAGTATAAACCATTATTCAATTTGGTAACAATTTTTAAAAATCATAATTGCTTTATAATATGTGCAAAGATCAATCTCTTTAAGTCAGCTCCCTGCTTTTATTTCTCAAGATCAGACAACATTGACTAGGTGCTGCCACCTGGTGTGATATAAGGCATGCGTCTATTTTCTACAAAATAAAGTTACAAAGCTCTGCTAGATAACAGCATCTTGCCAACTTTGGCTGATCTTGAAAATCAAAGTAGGGTTACCGCTTAGATGGGAAACTATCAGGAAAGCTCAGGACTCAGACTAGATAGCAAAGTAAGGGGGAGGGAGGGAAATGCCCCAGAAGACTACAACGGCAAACTATTTTCACACTGTTGCCAAGAAAACAACATGGATGTGTCTATGAAATCATTAAAGTCAAGCTCAAGTTGAAGGAGACTTTATTAATTCAGAATGCACATGTGGAACAAAGGTTTGAAATTTACGTTGAATTATAATTTAAAAGAAATTTTTTATAAAATGATGTACTGCTGTTATTTAACTCCTGATTAGTTATCAAAAATGTATACTGGTATAACAAATGTTTGTTGGAAATGTTCACAGGGTAAAGGAACCTTTTATCATCTTTGGTGGACTTGTGAAAAGGCTAAAAAAATTTGGGACCAGATATGTATTGCTATTCAAAAGATTCTTAAAATGAACATTCAAAAAAAACAAAAACAAAATAGAATTGTTCCTACTGGGCTTGATGGAGAAAGGACTGGAAAAACAACATGGAACTTTGCTTCTATACATGACCACAGCTGCAAGACTTTTATACACGCAAAGACGGAAAGACTCACGAATACCTACAGTGGAAGAATGGATTATCAAACTAATGGACTTGGCTCAAATGGTGAAGTTAACAGCTTTAATAAGAGACAATACCATTTCTAAATTTGTCTCCTCATGGCAACCCTTCCTAGATTACGTGCTTGGGTTGGGAAAAAATGAAGCTTTGATTGTGGGATTTAATTATTAGATGGTTTGTGTTGATAGAAATAATGTGAATTTGGATTAATTAGTGGTAAGAGATTAACTTTTTAAAAATTTGTACTCATATCTGTACTGGAGATAGTCGGAAGTCACTTTCTGTTTCATCTTTCTACTTAATCTCACTATTTTAGTTTTTGTCTTTTTCTTTTAGTTCTATCTTCTTTCCTTTCTATACTTTCTGATTTATATTTTAACTGTACTTTTTATATATCTTAATAAAAGTTTTAATAAAAAAATTAATCAAGAATGCACTTTTTTAATTAAAAGTTTCATTAAATAGAATGTTCCTGTCAGTGGTTTATACACTAAAACTGAATCTTCTTGTGGAGTGACTTCAGTTACATCCATCTTGGTATGATGCACAACTGGAATTTATTCACAAAGTTTTTCAAAGTGCATATATATATATATATTTACTGCATATATATGAAAAAGGGTGTTTATTAGGGATATGCTAGGTAGCCATGATTCTGTCCAAAGGTGACTAGATTTAGTGTGAATTAGCGATACGAAGGAAACAAAATTTCCAAGCTGTCAGAAGACATGACAAAAACTCCTTAATCTCACAATATTGATGTTACCTGACTCTGTGTCATCAAATTCCCTCATCCAGTGGTTTTATATGGATGTTAAATACTGTAGGGCATCAACCCTCTTCGTATATGGACAAACTCAACCAGTTTCAACTGGGAAAATATTAGCATCTTAGACCAAGCCAAATCCAAATATGCTAGAGAATTCCTGCAAGCTTGGCATTCAGACCAATCAACCATCAATAGATACATAGAGATAAGACACATTTATGCATCATTCAAAAGAGACAATAAAAAGCTTATGGAGGAAACAAAAAGACTACAAAACATCCCTCCAGCAGCTCACATTCAGATAAGCAGGGATCAGCACCAGACAAACAATCAGGCAGAAAACAATAATTTAATCAAGAAACCACCAAGGAGGAAACTACACCCCTACCAAAACTGGCAGGGCAAGCTACTGCATATAAACAGGCAGCAAACCTCATACTCACACTGATATTATCTAGTTGGGTAATGAAACATCTACAAGCAAACAAGCAAACTCAGAGAGCACCAAGAACTCCACAATTCAATCCTGAGCCACAGATATTCTCTTCTATCGGAAGATTAATATACCTAGGAAGTACATTGGCACTGTTAATGATGTGATCATCATCATCAACATCATTAATTTTAATATACGTTTGTAAGCTATTTGAATTCGTTTCATCAAAGCAGAATAACAACACTTGTAATAATTAAGTAAATAATGAAGAAGCATCAAAACCCTGTGCAATGTAGAGTCCTTCAGGGTTGATGCTCTCATCATTCCTACAGTATTTAACATCCACATGAAACCACTGGATGAGGGAATTTGATGACACAGAGTCAGGTAACATCAATATGCTGATAATGCTCAGTGGTACATCTCAACCCCAGGCCAACCAACTGATGCTGTCAAGGTTCTGTTGCAACACTTGGAGTCTGTTAGGAACAGGCTGAACTCTAGCAAAACTATGGGTACCCTAGCAAGGCTATGGGCACATGAACCATAAGTTTCTGGGGATCTTCCAATTCTAGTTCTGGATGGGGTAGCACTTCTCCAGACAAAAGTGGTGTGCAATTTGCAGGTCCTTTGGACTCACAGCTCCTGCTTGAAGAGTAAGTGGCAGCTGCCCCAATTCACCTTATGTGCCAATTGCACCTATTCCTGGATTGACAGGCCCTTCGCATCGTCACTCATGCTTTTGTCACCTCATAGCTGGATTACTGCAATGAACGTTACATGGGGCTATCCTTGAACATCATTTGGAAGCCACAACTGGACCCAGAATGCAGCACTGTGAGTTATGGACAAATCTCAATATGGCCATGTGACAATGCTACTTCACAAACTGTACTGGTTACCAGTGAGCTTCTGGTTGAAACTAAAGGTACTGATGGTAATCTATAGAGCCCTTCATGGCATAGGACCTGTTTAATTTTGGGACTGCCTCTCCCCAACTGTTTCTGCCTGTCCTATAAAAACTGATATTGTCAACATCCCCAGAATTCCATCAATTAAATAATGTCACTTTGTGGGACCCAGGAGGCATCCCTTTTCTGTTGCTGTGTCTGCCTAAACAAATTCTACAGAGTGAGAAGAGTGAGATACAGCATTGCAACACTCCATAAACACTCTGATTTGTAGGAGCATAAAACCTACTTGCTGGCTACTCATATCAATATTAGAAAATTGTTTACTGTATTTAATATCCTTTCAATTTTGTCTATAGGTGAAAGGAAAACTGCAACAATGTTTGAAACTCTGCAAAATCAGAAACAGCGGAAAGACAAATGAATCTCTGAAACAGTTCAAAGGCAACTAATCAGACTTTAAGCCTTTTTCTAAGCAATTGTGTATGACAATCATCCCCAAATAACACGACATTCCATCCATTAAGAAGGGATGGGGCAACTGACAGCTAGGGAGAAAGGGAGAAAGGGAGAAGTAGCAACAGTAGCAACTATCACCCAATATAGTGCCACTACAACATAGAAAAGGCAGTATGCAGTCATCTCTGGTTCATTAGGGCATTAAGGGGGGGGGCAACAGAAACCACAGCTAATTAATCTGTTATCCATTAGACAGAATACCATCTGCCATGATAGAAGCTGTAGTCCAAAAATCCAGAAGGCACAATTTGGAATTTTCAAAATTTTTCAAGCCATGGTTCCTATTCAATCAATCAATCAATCAATCCTGAAGCCTCTGATTAAGAGTCATCTTAAGAATTAAGATTGTCAGGTAACAAGCCCTGTGGTTTCACCTCTACCTCAGACAAATTGCTATGGAGCAGCATTGAGGCAAGATCATTTTTTCCCCTTGGTCCTTTGTGAAGAGGTTTTTTTCCTCCTTAGTCCCATGGAACCCATACAAGTCTTTGCAGAATCTAGGATTCTGTGGGACCCAGTCTGAAAACCCCTGATCTAAGGCATGAATGGGAGACCCTCTGGACCATAGCTTAATATAACTCTTATTCTATTACCAGCAGTAAAATTCTCTAATAGAAGATAACAGGGAAAATATTTCCAGAGAAATATGGTAAGAAACATAACTGGAGAAAGAGGTATATTAAGCAAGACGTTAAGGAAGCAGTTTTATATTTCTTCTGGCAATTTCAAATGTTTAAAGCAGAACTGATAATACTTCCATACATCACAGCATAACAGCAATAGACACAATCCCTCATTTCCCAAAGACCTACTAGAACAAAAGATTTTGCTCCCATAAAAAAACCCTGAAACTCTGACCTTTTTATTGGTTGACAAACCTGGCTTGGCTCTCAGAACTTTGGATTGGATTTTCACTTCTCTTTCTGCAAGTTCCTTTCGAAAGTGAAACTACTCAGGCAAGCTTTCTTTCCAAGAGAACTCTATTTTGATTTACAAGTAGTCCTCACTTACCAACTGCCTCATTCAGCACCCATTCAAAGTTATGGTGGTGTTGAAAAAGTAACTTTACAACCAATGCCCACATTTATGACTTTGAGCGTCCCTTAGTTACATGATCGCCATTACAGTCAGTACACATTGTTCTGTGCTTTATCTTTGGTTTTTCTCCCCCCCACCCCGCTTGCACAGCAGAGAGATTGGAGAAGAAGGGATTACCAGAGAGTAAGGCACACAATGGGGAATACACACTGAAAGCTATGCAGTGGTGCTGGCAGCCCCAAGCACGCTACACAAACAGCCTGGTGCATGCCCCACTGTGTGCCCACTTACTATCTTAGTAATCCCTTCCTTTGCAATATCTCCACTCTGCAAGGTGGGGGGGGGGGGGAAGAAACAAACAGGTCAGGCACAGGAGATTGCCTACAGAAATTGCTTTTTTTTCCTCTCACCCTTCTCTCAGAGTGGAGGGATTGGAGAGGTTATGACAGCAATTGGGACTGGGATTGCTATCGCTAAGAGATGCAGTCGTAAAGCATGACATCGCGTGACTGCATCACTTAGCCACGAGGGCCAGGGGGTGATGCAGGCAGGGGGTGCTACAGAGTATGAGTCCCTGGGACTTCATGCTCCATAGCAGACTCCTTGGGAGAAAAAGCAATGGGAGTGATTTACTGGGGCAACTTGTGACCTTTCCTACCAACTTCCGCATTGAAGTTGCTTGTGGGAAGCCAGCAGGGAAGGTCGCAAATGGCAATCACTTGACCACGGGGATGCTGCAATGACCAGAACTTCGACGACTGGTCGTAAGTCCATTTTTTCAGCACCACCTAATTTTGAATAGTCACTGAACAATGGGTGTAAGCTGAGAACTATTTGTATGTTTCTGGGTTTGATTCAAGTGCTGACAATGACTTATAAAGCTCTCATGGCATAGGACTGGGTTATTTGAGGGACCGCCTCTCCTTGCTTACATCTACCCGTTCCATTAAGTATGGCAGCAGAGGCATGCTTTGGGTCCCATCTGCTAGAGAATGTCATCTGGCAGAGCCCAGGAAGAGAGCCTTTTCTGTCATGGCACCTGTCCTTTGGAACATCATCCTCCCAGAGATCAATTTGGCCCTGGCCTTGATCCTACTGGCCTTTTGTAAGTCTTAAAGATGTGCTGTGCCACCAAGCTTGGAGATCTGGATGTGTAGTTGAGCCTGTTACATAGTGGTTGTGTTGAATGGTTTCATACCTTGGCTGTGGATTCTGTTATATTGTTTTTTATATGGCGTTATATGCTTCCCAGAGTCATACATTTGAGACAGGTAGCTATATAAATTGAAATAATAAAA
This sequence comes from Python bivittatus, assembly GCF_059951505.1. Lineage (NCBI taxonomy): Eukaryota > Metazoa > Chordata > Lepidosauria > Squamata > Pythonidae > Python > Python bivittatus. The sequence continues at coordinate 19,472,426 of NW_028277040.1, forward strand.
TAAATAAATAATTTGAACAGGAGGTAGCAGCTCAGATCACAACATCCTTTGCCTAATCACATTGTATGCATTAGCTAAGATCTTTTGTGGATCAGGAGGCTTTGCCCGCAATCACAAAGGTCTTTGTCACCTCTTGGCTAGATTACTGTAACACACTTTAAATGGGGCTGCCCTTGAAGACCCATCCAGATGCTTCAGCTGGTGCTACATGCAGCAATTGATTGCACGATCGATTATCAGTGCACTGAGGTTTGTCCATGTAACAGTGCTACTATAAGAGTTGCACTGGCTACCAGTTATCTTCCAGGTGCAATTCACAGTGCTCATCTTTAAAGCCCTAAATGGCTCAGGGACTAGATCTCTCTGACTGCTTTCTCAGAGCTGAATCTGCCTGTCCAGTAAGAACTAGGGGAGAAGGCTTTCTGAGAGGCCCACCACTGAGGGAATGCCATCTTCAAGGACACTGGGTTCAAGTCTCAGTGATATATTCCTCTTTTGGAACAATTTACTCACTGAATATCTAAACTGCTTTTTCCTTATGTTTTCAGAGAACTGTAAAAGCATGGCTTATCAGAAAGGCATTTAAGGATAAGTAAGATCACACTATGCGAAACACTGGCTCATTAGGCTGATTGGTTTTAGTTGTATTGATTTTTGTTTTTAATCTTCTGATATTAACAATGTAAGCTGCTCAGAGTCTTTGGCAATGCAGCAGCATAAAAGCTATAGTAATATATAAGAAATAAAAATACCCAGTAAGTGTAGCTTTGGTTCATGATTCATTTGGACATTCTTCCTATATTTTACCCACCTTAATTTATTTCCCTTACTCTTTTTAGGATTAAGAACCACTTTAGTGCAGTGGTTAAAGGCGATGTGCTAGAAACCAGGAGACCATGAGTTCTAGGCCTGCTTTAGGCACAAAACCAGCTAGGTGACTTTGGGTCAGTAGCTCTCAGTTCTAGGAAAATGACAATGGCAAACCACTTCTGAAAACATAGCCAAGAAAACTGCATGGACTTGTCCAGGCAGTTGTCAGGAATCAAGGCTATTCAAAGGCACGTACATGCGCATACACAGACACAAAAGGATTGGAAGGATATCTCTAGCACGTTAGGTGTTTATGCCATGTATCCTCACAACATCATAGGGTTTCTACTACAATTTTGTAGCCGAGTCAATTAAATTTCCATTCAAAAGGAAACATTACAAGAACAGTTCAGCAATAGTAACTCCTGAATCAGAAGTGGCAATGTCCCTTTGGCATGAATATCTGCCTTACCCTGCCTCCCCTGAATGCAGAAATCAATATGCTGCCAGTTCACTACTAAATAAGAAGCTGAAGTGCCAAGGTACCTTATCACTATTTCACCACTCAAACTGAGCCAAGAGGCAACTTTTTTTTTCTCACCACAAAAACAAATTTGGTAAGGCAAGGAGAGAGACTGCCTACTATCTGTATTTTTGCAATCTTCTACTGGCCAGCTAGAGGGAATGCTAGTTGTCTTCTGGAAAGGTCTGTGCATGATGGGGACAACAATAGTGAGGATACTAGAGAGATCTTGAGAAAATTTTAAGAGTTTAGGGTATGAAATCAGTAGAGTGTGCAGTAGTGATATCTTCTGTCATCTTTAAAGCCCTTTGTATATCATGGTACTACAGAAATAATATATAACAAAATAAATTATTTTACTGAATCCAAAGGTTTTCAAGTTGTTTATATAACTGCTTTGCAACTCTTCTAACACAACATGAATTTAAAAAATTGAAAACAGTATTTTAAAGTACATTTTACACTATAATATACATAAGGACAGCTTACTTGACAAGTATTATAGAATATGCATTTCTTGTTGGTAGAGTGTAGTTAAGTTACCTATTTCAAAATTAATCTGGGATTCTTTTTCCACTGACTTTTAAAAAATTATATCAAGAAACTCAGCAAGTGGCAGTACCGTCCTGGACACAGGAGCTAAGCAGGGTCAGCCCTGTTTAATACTTGGATGGAAGATCTCCATGGAATCTTAGAGCTGTAACTAGATTATGAAGACAAAATAACATCCCTAATGAAGTTAATGCCAAATCATCTCCATGTTGGTGCCAAAAACACTACACAGACATGTCCATGAAAGCACCCAGAGTTTTGCTTCACTCAAAGAATATTTTATATCAGGTAAGCACATTAGTAAGCTCTTGAATATATATTGAGAATGGATCATAAATAATCTATATTGGGCATGCAGTCATTTAAGATGTGCAATTTTTTGGTACATCTTTGCAAGACCTTCCCTTATTGTTCTATTGTAACACACTGAACTCCAAAGGCCCACAGCTCATTATTTTTTCTAATATGCCCTGCCCAGAACAACAGCCATTTAAATAATATGTAAATTCATTTCAAAAAGACATCTTTGTTTCCTCCCCCCCTTTCAAGAATCCTTACTATTTTAGCAAGCTGTACTGTATGTCATTCTGGCTAAATATAACAAGAGAATGAGTTAGAGATTCATCTCTTCAAATGTTAGCAAAAGGCAACAAGAGGAAAAGCCAAAGGTCTATTTGACTGCTGCTAGGGAGGGCACTGACACCATTTCCCTTTGTTTTCTTGATTAAATGTTGTTCCCTACTCCAAGCCATTATCTGTTTCATGAGATATATATAGAGGTAAAGAAAGTTGTTCATGGACCCAACACCGTATTTCAATTCTTATCTATCTAGCTGTTTACCAAAACAGCCAAATAGAAATCCAATGTTTTGGTCCTTCAATATTCTGTGCTGCAAATTAATCCACATTAAATTAAAACATTAGACTGAGCTCCTAACTTAAATGTAAGATATAAATCTAACAATAAAGCACTGGGACTCAATCATACTGCACATTATAAATCTGCTAAATTATGCTCATTATATACATGTAATCATATACAGATTACAAACATTTATAGCCCACCTTTCAGAACAATTCTTCAAGATTTGCTTACAATTGATTATTCATAAAATCTCAATAAATTTTAAAAAGAAAATAAAAAATATTAAATCTTTTGTGTACGGCAGGTAATCTTAGTAGTTTTAAATAACTGATACATTGAAATGTATTACAGACAGAGGTCAGTTGAAGAAACAAAAGCAAATGCTTATTAAATCTCTAGAATTTTACATCTACAATTGTACACATCTAGCACTTTAACCTTTATTGCTGGCCCATGGGAAAGAAAATGCAACATCCATAATACAGCATATCTTTAAAAAGATTATTCAAAATAGCATACAAATTGTCCGGAACTCATCATGAAAAAAGTTACAGCTGAAGAGCATGATGAAAACTAGAGCTGTAACCTATTTTAGAAGTATCAACCAAGTAACTTCCATTGTACTTCTAACAAAATGTTTCAAGAAGTACAAGTCATATACCTGTGTAGGGAGTTCATGCCTGAGCGGGAGAGGGGAATGTAGGAGTTCTCTATCTCAAGTGCTACAGCCCATATCATCCTCCAATGTCTCAAATTCGCATTAGTTTACACCATTCAAATTAATATCATGCCATGGTGAATGAGAACTGTAGTGACATGCAAACTTAGAGCCACATATTCATAGTCGAATTAAGTATCGGAGCTAGAAAACTTTATTCCTGAACTCAGTGATAACACTTTCAAAAGCTAATGTAAATTACCAACACCCTCAATTTATAAACTCCTCCACAAACACCAACAAGAGGTTTGGCCACTAGAATCCACCGGGACTTAATAAAATTCGCCCGCCTTGCAGCCCCGGAAAGAAGGGATTTTTAAAAATGTCTCCTTTGAATGCCCCAGCGTACTTCAAGAGAACCGTCACCGCGCACAGGGCTACCACCTGCCTGAACTTCAGGCACAGATTACGCGTGCGGAATTGACCGGCGGCACATTTCAAGCGGCAGGCAGGGCCGGGAGCGAGAAAGAGGGAGACGTGCCCTCCTCTCTCCAGTACCCGTCTACTGAAGGCGGTGTCGGGACACGGGAGCGGGCGGCCAGGCCTCTCGGGGAGCCCATAGCCACCAACGAGAATCCGCAACCGCCGCCCTCGACTAGGCTTCCCTCGCTTACCGTCTCTTGGGGAAGGTGCCTGACTGAGATCCTTCCGGCGTCGCGACGGTTCGCCCTCGGCACTGGCTGGCTGACAGGTAAGTCTCCGAAGCGCTGCGCAGGTGACCCGAAAGGATTCGCAACCTCCGGTGAGCAGCAGTCTGGAAACCGTCGCTTCCCCCACCTCCCGGCGCCGCTGCCGCCGCCATTTCACTTCCGTGTTGCGCCGTCAGGCGCCGCTGGAGTAAAAAGGTGCGCACGGCGCCCAATGGCAGTTATAGATTGTTCCGTCGTGCACCGCGCCTGCGTCTCTCCCTCGCTCCTCTGTCCATTTATAAGCATGGACAAAAGGGAGAGGAATGCTCCGCCCCTAGTGGCGGAGCGGGAGGGGCTGACGCCTTCTTGTCGATGGCTCCGCCCGTCTCATTTTTTATGAGTTTGTGAGGTCTGGGACTCTCAAGGGCTCGTGGTGGTCCTTAGAACTTCCCTTCGCCAGCGTAGTTGATTTTGCTTTAGAGCTCTCAATAACGTCGGACTTAAACGTCCACAGGCCACATCAGCTGGAGCTGAGGGAGTTGATGTTCAGCAGATGAGAAGAGCAGCAGGGTACAGATGCCTGTTTTGCAACAATGGTATTCTGTGTTTAATTCACTCAATTGTTCAGATGTACACAGTACACAGAATTGTCTTCTTAATCCACTTTAAGGGTTTTCACCACACACAGCCACCAATTAATTAACCAATTATAGCCTAATGTTAGGGGTTTCTGCAAATCCTGCTGGAGTGATGATAAGATACTTCGACAGTCTTTTAACATACAAAAATTGGATGACGTCTTGAACCAATTTCCATGGAAGGAATTTATTGGATTTGCTCCATACATTGTTTCCAAGAGCCCCAAAAGGTTTGATGCTAATGTAGGAATTCACCCAAGTCGCTTAATTCAATTTTATGGTCCTTTTTTCTCTGGTGGGCTGGGGAAGCCTCCCTTATTGCAAACCCTTTGTTGCTGGTCTGAAAATGGACTTTGCTCAGAAACTGGCCGAAATGTTATAAACATGGTACACTTTTGAAGTTTAATCCCTCATAAAGATAAATGTTTCCTGACCAGGCAAGCAAAATGACACTGAGAGAATTTATTACCATCGGTTTCCTCATGCATTTTTCATTCAAAATCCATTGAGAAGCATTCTTTTGCAGTTTTGTCTATGTTAGTTTGGCCTTATAAATCACTGTATTATTAATATATTATTCAGTGCAAAAATATGGCCAATCTGTATACTAACAAATCAATACAGGAATACATATTTGTAATTCCCAAAGTGATCTGGATTGGATATGCCTCGGGTCTGATCTTCCACAGGTTTCTTGTTTTTTCTAGGTCTCCTTATGAACTTCCTTGCTTCCAAGATAAAAGCAAACACTTCTCTCTCTCTCTCTCTCGCTTGTTTTATTAAGCAAACAAAATATCAAGACAAAACTAAAAAAAATTACAAATAAATAAATAGATAAATAGAAATTTGGAGTATACATACATGTAAATATTTGAATATGTCACCTTATGGAGAAATACAACACTTCAAATATCCATGTTTAATAGTGACATTTTATAGCCAAACATTAATATGGCTAATAAAAGGTGGTCAATTTTCACTAAATTTATTCTTCATTGTGAGAGTTTTTAAGTTTTTTGTTCTGTGTTAATTTTTAAACCAGAACATCTGCCTACATTTTAAAATATAACTGGTCCAGTAAAATTTGTATTTTAGTTTTTCAGTGTTTTTGGATCACAAATCTCATAGCTAACAATAGCAACTGAAGAAATGTGTGAAGCTGCATTAGTTTACAGGCCTTGGGAAATATAAACAATAAACTAATAATAGCCTTGTACATTTTTTTTATTAAAGGATCAGTCTAGCAAAATGTCTGGGAAAGTTGCAAAATTTTATCTTATGGCAGCCACTATTAGAACACTCTGAGTCTGAGCTATGCAGACTAGAACAGATGCTGATTTATGAAGTATATTTGTTTTTTCTGATCTATGACCATAAAGCAAATTCATACATGCATACATACAATGGGCTTCATTGTGAAAGATTGTCAGGATTGACCTTCCCAATTTCTTCAAAAAACTTTAACCAAAGAGATTGAGTAATTGGGTGATGCCAAAGCACTTCTCTTTCGAGTGATGTTTAAGTGTTACCCAAGAGAGCACTGTTTTAGCAAGAACACCCACACATTTTTCATAGTTTTGAAAAAAAACCTCTCTGATCATTAAACCAAGGACAAATTAAAATACAGTACTTGAGAATGCAGTCCTTCCATTTTGGAACTGGGATGCATTTTAAACGTTTGAGAAAATTTCATGCGCATAGCCTCAAATAGTTGCCATAGTAAGGTGTGCCCATTTACAAAGAAAGTGTTAGATATTCATGACCAATCATAAAATGCTTAGTTCTCCAAAGACTAAACCAAAAGCCTGAGTACCAGACAGTGATGAGGCCCACCTGTTTTCTGGTTTGTCTACTATATCACCCATTTCACAGAAAGTAGGACTTTAATTTTTTTTCTCTGAAGTAAATTAATTTCAAGAAATATTTCCCAATTTAATAAGATCATCTTTACATCGCACATAGGAATCATATATCCCACACTGCATGCACAAAACAAACAAAACCTATCTCTCTAAGTATCCTCACTACTCTCTGGGTAGCAGTGTTTTCATCATCCATCATTGAGAAAGCAGTCTGAAACCAACTTGGCTTGAAGCACAGCAGACGCTCATAATGTGATCCAATTCATGTCTTATCCTCTGTAGTATGACAGGTTGTGGAGTAAAAAAATTCCCTTACCTGCATTCTGCAAATTAAATAAAATGATTTCCTAGAACCCAATCCCCATTAATGAATTTTAGTAAATGGATTTGTGTGCATGTGTCTGATGGATTGCAAAACAAAAAAAACCCCAAGTGTTTCTTTGAAAAGCTATGTAAAGAAGGCAGATAATATGAAAATATGAACAAAAACACTGATATAGATAGCTAGATAAACTCCAGAAATAATATGCTACTGAACCTCTGTTGGGCTGGGGAAGAGTTGTGGAGTGATAGCGATGGCTAGTTTGAACTCAAGAGCCTTTTAGGAACCTGGGGCTATGCCAAGGTTCAAACTGGAAGCTTTTGTCAATTTTTTTATACAGGTAGTCCTTGCTTAACAACCACAATAGGGACTGGAAAATTGGTTGTTAAGTGAGGTGGTCATTAAGCAAGTCATCATGTGACCAGACCTGATTTTACAACTATTTTTACGACAGTCATTAAGCAAATCACTGCAGTCATTAAATGAATTATATGGTTGTTAAGCAAATCCAGCTTTCCCAATGGACTTTTTTTCCAGGATTTGCTTAATGACCATAGTGATTCACTTAATGACCACAGTGATTTGCTTAATGACCATTGTAAAAAAGGTTGCAAATCACGATCACATGACCACAGGAATGGTGTGACAGTTTACAACAGTTGTAAGTGCAAGTACAGGTCATTAATCACTTTTCCTGAACTTCAAACCATCATTGAATGAACGGTTGCTAAGCAAGGACTACCTGTACTAAGAAGAGACAGAATACAAACAACAGCATCTGGGCATGGCTTGGTAGCATATCTTATCTGGGACATGATCATAACTTTAGACAGTGGAATCTCTGCCAAAGATATTTTATGGAAGACAGAGGCTTCTAGGAGACAGCACCTGGAGAGAGTCAGATGATATTTTGGGGGCCCAGGTAAGTGACCTTTTGCTAAGAATGTGTTATGAGAATATTGGTTTTAGTATGCAGGTATTGTTCTCCCTCCCCCCCTTAGCAGATGTTAGACTGGGGAACTGGTGTTGTCCTCTTTATCTTAATTGCTACAAGTAAGTATACAGATGAAAGGCAAGCAAGAGTGATAAACAATAGAATGATGCAATCCACAAGCTTGCAAAATAAGTTTTGCACACATGTCAAGGAATTTGCAAAAAAAGCTTGCTCAAGTCACCTAAAAATTGCCTCAGCTGGCTAAATAACCCTTTCTACATAGGTATTTCTTGTATCTGTAAAGGGAACACCACTATCTCCTCACAATCTTCCATGGTGTCCATGCAGTTATCAAAGGAAATAATTGAATTCATTGTGTCCTGAAAACCATATCCCCCTTGATGCATTTTATTCAACCAATTTGTATGCCCTCTTCTCATTGGACTCTAACCAGTTTAATTATATTTTACTACATTAATCTGCACAGATTATATGTCTAACAAAGCCAAATCTGTAAAGTTATATATTTATACAGCTTCCTTGATCTACTTTAGTTCAGAGCGTGGATTTCCAACATTCTGACACTTCCCTTGCTGCCCACTAGGCTTCTTGACTTAGGTGATTTTGTTAGTTTTTTTGTACATTTTTTTAATTAAAAAAGGGAGGTTAGCATGCTGTAAAGCAAATAGCCAATCTCAAACATCAACTCTGGTTCCAGTATTGTTTCTGGGTCCCATATACACCCTAGAAACATTCCTTGAAAATAAACCTCATAAGAATGTTTGCCCATCTACAGAGAAAAATGAGAGGTAAGGTGAATAATAGAGTTCATCCTGGAGTTGACAGCTGGAAGCAATCTCATCAGTCAGCCTTATGATAAATAAGTGTTTTTTTGATCAGCTGCTGGCTCCATGACAGCCATTTTGTGGGAATGCCCATAATATTCCATAGGTGAAAAAAAAGTGGGAATCTTCTATTTTATAGATATTCTTCTACCACATCCTTTTTATACATACAACAGTGGTTTTTTTAAACTCTTCCTTAAAAGAATCTTGGACTCGTATTCTCAGAAATATTAGTGAGGCATACAATTATCAGTAATAGTTATTTGATCTGAAAAGCCATCTAGCCATCCCTGTCAATATTCCTGGCAAGGTGTAGTTAGAGAGAAAATTCCACTGTGTAGCTCTGATCGGTAACAATCTGCAACAGATCGTAAGAGTGGAGCTTGGATTCTATGCTAGGATATGGTGTTCTTTGCAGTATAACTGGATTCCGTGGCAATTCTTTGGTTTGTTTCTAAAAATATTCTTTTTTACATTGTTTATATACACCTCAAGATAAACATGACAGTGTATGGTGTAAGGTTAGTTGGTTAAGCTAGAATGGTGAAAGACTTAATTCAAATATCCACTTAGTTTGAAGCTTACTTGGTAACTCCACTGAACTAAGTGTGAATTACATCTGAATGCACAGAACCAGGATTTCACTCTTAAATGGCCAATAGAAACTGTTCTAGTATGGATGATTGGTATCCCAAAAGGAAAGCAATACAACTGCTTTATACCAGTCTTTCTTGTCCTGATGCCCTACAAATATATTGGACTACAAGCGCATCTTATGTGCCTGGGGATAATTTGTGTGAAATGTCATCAGCATATTTGGAGAATATCAGGTTGGACAAAGCTGCTCACACATCTAAATATAAAGTATGTTACAACAGTCTGAATAAGACATTGCTGTTGTAATTGTGACAATGGTCCAACCTAAGGGTGTAGTCAGTTCATTTGCTGAAGCTGGTAATAAGCAGTTTATCCACATCAAACAGCAAGGCAAGCTTAAATAAATGTGTCCATCATATCTGATTTTTTGGGAGGAGTATAATCCCATCACAATTAGGCAAGAAAGCTGTCCCACATATCTTTACTGACCAACCATAAATTCAGTTCAGTTAGCTGGCTTTTCTACCAACAGTAACAGTTTCCAGATATTTCTCTATATAGGATACTGCTCCCAAATTTGGTGTGGAGTTAGTGTGTCACGAGCATCCTCCAAAATTTCAGATGTTCTCTCCCAAGGTTTCATAATAGATAGATAGCAGACAAAATATGATGGGTAATTAAGAAATCCCTAAAATAAGTCCAGTGGGTTGTAACCCCCACAAAATGATACCTTCAAGAACAAATCTTTCCAGCTTACCCAGAAGAATTAATGTTCTGAAAATCTCAGAGAGAGATCAAGAAGCACAAATCACGTCATACACTGTATCTACTGTCAAACTTCAAACAGAGAATATTCATTAAACTTGCTGATTTAAATACCCTGCATATAGCCGTGAAAAACCTATCTGTTTTCATACTTTGCTCAGCTTGCTGAAAGGTACAGCTTGTTTCATAAATCCAGTTGAAAATTATGATGACTTGCTGTAATGAGGTATGTAGCACTTTGTATTTCTGCTTTTAGATGACTATCTTAACAAATGAAAATCTGCACACCTGCGTTATTAAACAGTATGTCTCTCCCTTTTAATTCAGCTTCTAAATCTCACTGGAGAACTCTTCAAATGCAAAATAAGGTTGCTACAGTGGAAAAAGATGTATATATAAATATTTGCCCTCAACCTACTTCTTTTGCTACTTACACTCTCTTGCGTTTAATCTACATTCACTCAACATCCATTTATTCCTGTTCTTATTTCTTGTTTCACCACACATGCTTCTTCAATTCTCAGTTCAACTTAATGTTATATTTCTCCCAGCACACCTAACTCTTTCATATAACGGAGTGGGCAGCCATTTTTGCTTTTTTAGACAAAAACTCGTTCTGATTGCAACAGCCCATATACCACCCATTGTGTTCTACCAGCATTTTCATGACTTAAAATGTCTCCATCTGCTTTCCCATCTTTAGTAAACACTACCATAATATAAAGTATGCTCTATTTTTTTCCATTTATGTATAACTTACAATAATTATCTCTATTTTCCCTTGGTCTTTCATATGTTAATTTTCAGATCCATACTCCTTATTTAAAATCTGAAGTATCTGCTGTTCATTGTAAATAATGGTTTCTAGGCCACCAAATCAGCATAATTTGCATATAAAAATATGTGCACATTCATGTCCCTTATACACCTCTGATATCATTACAGGTTTTCAGGCAATGTCCTCCCCTGTACATTCTGTTTTTGGCCATCAAAGAAGCTATTCAGAATTGGTGCCACCATCTGGAAGAAACACCTTATATCACAGGAGTGAGAGTGGACCACAAAACCCTAGAACATCTACAGACTTCTCATAAACTTACTCAAAGATGGGCAGATTTCCCCCCCCCCCCCCCATGTTGACTATCAGTCTCATATTCACAACCAGGCCAATGCTTTGTCATATGAGCTAGAATATTTCTTGCCTTACAATGTTCCTCAGCCTCAGTTCTGAGACCAGAAAACTGTGGAACCCCTCCTCTGATACCTTCCCTCTTGGAACCATTCTCAGGAGGAGAAAGCCCCTATGTGCAGGTCAGGATGGATGACCCTCAGAGAATCATTCTACCTCCTTCTGCCTCCTTTTCTTGAAAGCAGAGAGAATTATACCAGAATGGCTGGCTATATGTTCTTCCTTTCTTGAAGGGGGAGGTTTTGCAATACCGTCATAACAGTATTTAAGAATTACATTTCTTTATGTCATATTGGCTATTGTGCCCAGCCTCAAACTGGGAAGTACAATGGTCTGTTGCAGTCACTTCCCACCTGCACAAGAACTTTGGGATACAATTTCCTTGGACTTTATAATGGACCTACCGTGTATTAAGGGTCTTGATGCTATTTTGGTGGTAGCTGATCTTTTTTCTAAGGTGGCTCATTTAATTCCTCATCATGTCTCCCCTCTGCCCCTGAGACATTTTGTCTGTTCATTTAATAAATTTTCCGTTGTTTCCTCCTTATACAATAACACGCTCCTTGCCCTGGTGCAACTTAGTTCTACCATCTCCTTTTATCTTGAGGGGGAGGAATTCAGACAGAGTGCGTTCCTGGTGCAAGAGTGGCAGGCTTGAGTATATGGTTCATTGAGAGGGCTCTATGGATATTGAATGCTGGCGGGAGGAAATGGAGGATATATACATATACACATACCCCTCCTCCTTTGCTGTTTTCATTTGCCATACTCTCAGAAACCCAGTCTGCCTGATTAGTTGCACAATACAGATTCTGCAGGTGGAGGAATGAAAGATGGCATCATCACCAAGGAGAGGCACTCCGTTATCTCTTCACCCCTGCAGTAGACAAGATGGCACCACCTGAATGGGAGAGGTAGTTCTGAACTTGTATAGGTCTTATTAGCTCCAGCAAAAAAAATGAATGGCAATGGGGATAGGGGAGTGTCAGAAGAGACTCCAGTATCCATGGAGATGGACTGAGGGGTTGAAATAGCCCCTCATCCTGCTGCTTTGAGACAAGGAGAAGAAGGTATTATTTCTGGTCTTTCCCAACATATAGAAAGTGAGGAGTAGAGAATGGAGACATGGGTTGCTATGAGAGAAGAGCTGTGTCACAGGTTCTCAATGCAGTGAAAATCAATTATGCCAACAATCAATAATTGTTCAGCTTCAAAATCATAAAGTTCAGGTCAGAGAGTCTTTTGAAATGTAGGAAAGCAGGAAGCAGCAACAACAAGTTTAACTGCTATGGTTATAAGAATGTATAATATCCTCACAGTGATAGAAGACAATAAATGGTTTAATATAGCTTCTGCCAAGTTTGCCTCTAACAGCCTAGTTAAAACATGCAAAATTGGAGGACATAATTTTATAGCTAAATTTTGATCTCAATAACCTACAAGTAAGCCTTTCAGTTGCTTTGCATATATTTATTACATATTTATATATGTAATAGGGCTGTGTAATGCTTCGGATTTAATTCCAAGAAAGTGCCTTGGAACATGTGGGGGTGTGTACATAGCATTTATCTCCAACTCTTAAGTCATCTGAAGTTTTCCAGGGATCATGTTCCAAAGAACCCTTTAGGAATCAAGTTTAAGAGTTACAAAGACCTAACAGGCAATCTTATTAGATTATCCGGACAACTTGTCTGAGTAATATGTGATTTTTACCAAATCACCTAGGTAGAACAGGCTGGTATAGTTTGCAACAACACATGATGTTTCAACCTTTGCAGGTTCTAATTGAGATTTTGCAACGTAACACACATGCAGATAGATTAAAATTTTACATGGCCTTTATGAGAGTTCTCTCTTATGTATTCTAGAAGCATGGATGCAAGACTGGTGACTTTTGATGGTTGCTAGAAAAAGATTAGATGGGATAGACTTTGCTTTTATAATTATAACTTGTGCATAAATGGTGACAAATTTAATAAGCAGGTATACAGTATGTCCTATTTTGAGCTGAAAAGTAATAAAAGATTCTGTTACAATACCCTATAGCAATGAAGTAGCATTCCTGGAATCCCTGAGATACCTGTTTCTTGACCTGGCTTACCTAAAAACACTGACATTAGTCTTGAAAGCCTGTCCAAGTTTTCTCTGTCCCATTTCATACTGAACAAAATCAAGGTGTCATATGTGCTTCGATCTCTGGACTGTGTAATCTTCTCTGCAATTCCCTCCTTAACAGTTATTTCATACCTTCCCCAAGATCATCTCTAAATTCCTCTACAATTTCTCAGCAACCCAGGGAGCTGCTTGGGATTGGTGACTGGGCAGAAGCCATGCTAGAGAAATCTTATCTAGTGCTTGGGCCACCTCCATGCTCCAGAGATATGAGATGCAACTGTCAGCCAAATTGTTCGGACACCCTCCAAGTGCTGTATGGAAATTCTCTGGTGTTATTAGCTGCCAGGGGCAAAGCCATATAAAGCAGGGCTCCCCCAGCTCTTCAGCTCATTGAGCCCTTCATGAAGTTTCAGATTGTTCATTGACTCCCAAACATTTATTATATGAAAATAATTTAAGAAACACTACTTTAACTAATAGTACTATGAATAGCAACAACAACAACAACAACAACTGCCTATCCCAGGTCCTTGGGAAGGACTCGATAGGTGGATAAAAATGCCAAATCCAGTCTGAACATCTGGCTGACTGTGCGACCAACCATAATAACAGTAATGGATAGTCCCATCAACCCTTGTGGGTTGATATTGACTACTTTGGGAAACCCTGATCTAAAGATGGGGAAAGATGCAGAGATACTATGATTCTGTAGAGAAATGTGGAAATAACTTTGATGTTGGCATGTTGGAGCCATTGAGGGAGGAGAAATGACAATCCTAAGAAAAGGGAGAGCATGAGAAAGACATTCTAAATAATCCTGCCTTGATTCTCTTTGGTATAAGAAAAGTCAAAGGAAATGTTAGCAGGCTTTCAAGATTCTGTTGTTATACTTTACCACAATAAGTTAACATTTCTGTAAACCTTGTGGTGTCTATTCCCTGACTGGCTTATCCTGAAGGGCTGATTTGCTGTTTGACAAGGAAGTCATGATCATGGCATAAGACAGGTGTTGATGTCCTTCATTTTGAGATCATGTCTCATCTGTTCTGGAGTGAAGACTAGGTCAAGCTTTTACAGTAAGTGTCTATGTCACATTTTTGCATAGTTTTGGAAAACAGACAAAATCTCTTAACCTTGAGTCCAGTTTATTACCTGTCTCTGACCTGCTGTTTCTGATCAGATACTGGTCAAATATTTTCCTTGAGCCCACCAGCTGCTCTATTTTGACAAATTGTTATCTAGGACTGCCAGCTGCTAACAAGTGCTACCAGACTCTTTCCAAACTAAAACCCCCAGAGCTAAAATCTAATCTTGGAGCTAATTAATCTACAACTAGAACCTAGGTGCCATCTTAAAAAACAAAAAAATGAGTATGGGAAAAAAATAAGAAAGAAGAATGAATGTGTTTTCCAATTATTAAAGCTTTTTTGACTGATCTGAAGACTAGAACTGTTGGTAAAATCCAGTAACCTGGGTACCCTCAAAAGTATAATAATGTAGGCAAATTCACTCATTAAAATTATTATTTAATCCTCTAGGGCAGTGTTTCTCAAAGTGTGGTCTGAGGACCCCTGGGGGTCCCCCAAGACCCTCTCAAAAGTCTGCAAAATCAAAATTATTTGCCAACCTATGTTGAAAAATAATACAATATTAAAATCCAATCAAACAATTGTGAGAAGTGGTAGCAGCACTGAATGCATCAATTTTAATTTTTAATATGGTAAACATTGATAAATATAACTTGTACAAACAAAAGCTCTTTTGGCATCCTCCATAATTTTTAAAAGTGGGAAGGGGTCCTAAGAGAAAAAAAGTTTAAGAAACACTGTTCTAGGGCTAAGTTAAATTGGATTCTTATTCATTGGCATGATTGTAACTAGATTTTTAAGATTTTCTTTTAACTTCTTTCAAAGCTTTCTCAGTTGATGGTCCTCATACATCTTACACAGCTCAGCTATGCATAGTGTGAAATGAATTAACAAAAAAGAAATATGCTGTGCATCTATGAAACTAAGAAAAAGGGGAAGCATGTTATAGATCTAAAGTAAAATGGACTGCTTTATGGACTGGAGTTGATAAATGCATCAGGAAAGTAAAGGTGTAGGTTTAATTACAAATGAAAGGACTTAAATATCAGGCAGTATGAACTGGTATCAGCTGGGTTGCTCTAGGTGTGCATGCAAATAAAAGTTAATAGGTTGGTGATAGTTGCATTTACCACCTCAGTGAATAGTGATAATGAAAGAACCAGGGATAATTTTGGGGGGGGGGGGAATGCAATTTTCTGAATGTATGTGATCAAGGAAAAAATTATTTGGTTAGGTAATATGAATGGATGGGAGGAAATGAGATGAAGAGTACGTGACTGGTCATCTGGAAACTCAAGAATGAATGAGAATTGTATTTGCTTAGAAAAGGTCCATTTGTTTTGAATATGTGGTTTACACAGAAGTTTATTAACACATAGAACTGAAAAAGGAATTAATGAAGAAGCACGATCAACTTAATGGCTTATGATGAAATTCTGACAGAATTATTGAACAACAGAAGGGTGATGAGAATTTCTGAATGCAAGACTGACAAGTTATTGGCCAATGTCAAGAACTGACATGGACATGAATGGACATGAAAGAAAAGGAAAGAAGAGAAAGAAACCAGAGTAAAAGTAGAAAAACTGCAGGAAGAGAAAGTATGTATCTGTATAACATTATTCCAAAATAGATTAATCTCCCAACAAAATAAAAGGAAAATAGACTTACGGAAAGAGGATAGGGAAGCAGCTTAGAATTGGTGAAAGGAGTCACATGTCACAATACAATTCAGAATGCTACAGAAGTGTGTGGAGTTAAATAAAGGGAAATATGAAAAAGGAAGAAGCTAAACAGGCTATGGGTGAAAAACAAACGCAGCTAAGAGACTGATTATTGCAAAAAATGAAGAGAGAAAAGTATTGTATAATGTATTTTACAGAGAGAAAAAATAGTTGCAAAGAATATAATCAAAGACAGCAAGCAATTGTTAAGATTAGAAGAGGAAGAGAAAAAGCAGTGTGATTTCAAAGTAAATTAAAAACTGTTTTGGAAGTGAGTTAAGAGGGCTAAACAAGGAGCCTCTAACAGAGTGAATGGAATCAAGAATAAAAGTGATGAAACTGAAGTGAGGGATTTTAGAGATTTGTATGGGAATTATGGTGATATGTGGAATTGAAACAAATGTTAGTATCCAAGAAAAAAAAATGATAAAAAGAAGTAATAAATATGAGAATATTAAAATGGCAAGATTGCTGATGCAGACAACATAACTGGATAAATGTTAAAATATGGATATGGTTTGTTTATGTGCCTGTTGTTTAAAATAAAATACCTTATACAAATTTTCTCTATGGAGTTCAGAGTGAATTTAATGTTCTTCCATTGAAATTTCATTGCTGTATCTCTATTGCTGCGTTCAAATTTTGCATCCATTTAATCATACAATCTTTGTCCTGGGTCTGAGTCATACTTCACCAGCAGTCTTATTTATAAAGACCCAGCAATTGTTCCAAATTATATGTTTCAGAATCAGTCAAGTTCCTCAGTATTTCCCCTTGCCTATGCAATTCTTTTAATACTATAACATGTATTTGAAGATACTGAAACCAATCAGGTATATTGAACTATTGTGGGAGTTCCAACATATTTTATCTTTTCTTATTAAAAATTACATGTCTAAATGAATTATTAGCTCTCCATTGAACAAATTTCTTAGAATAAAAATGAATGTTTAATAACAATATGAGGAGAGAGAGATCTGGACTCATTCTTCTCTATTTATCCCAGATATCCAGTACATTATTGATTATTAAATGATATCTTATACAATATTTGCTTTTGCTTATGTCAATCCAGAGATATTTATGCAAGCCATCTTGAAGTCCTGCTCTTCCATAGAAGTAACCAAGCCATAAAGTGATACAATGCACTTTGAGATCCATGTGAAGCAACTGGAATGGTAATACTGTTGAAAGTTCAAAACCACTAATCCACCTCACTCTTTTGCGTCCTGTAGAATCTTACATTTAATCTTTGGTCTTTTATTAGACTATATATGTTCATCACTTTTTTATGTCAATCACTAATACCTTGTTATCAATATATACTGAATCATTTGAAAAAGAAAATTAAATCTTGGTAAAATATTCATTTTGATGGCTGCAATTTTACCCAGGCAAGATAAATTTAGTTTTTTTTCATCTGCAGATATCTGCCATTATACCTTTCCAACTTAGTAAGCAGTTATTTTTTAAATAAATCCCTATTATTTTTTGTCATATAGATTTCTAGCTATTTTAATCTTGTTTACAGTCGTGTTAAACCCTGATACTAAATATAAGTATTTCCTTTTTTCCTGTGTCAATTTCCATATCAACATTTGAGGTTTTTCTTTATTAATCTGATAACTTGACATAAGACCATATTGTTGCATACATTCCATTAACAATACTAAGGAATCTTCCAGTTGAGTAATTATACAGTAAGTACAACATCATCCATGTATGATTTTAGTTGCTTTCTTGGGTTGCTAATTTAATTCCTGAAACCTTATTTTCTTGATGTTATTTAATTGCTGATCATTAAAATATCAATAAAAGAAGAAGGGGGGGAAAGGGGGCAACTTGTTGTGATACTAAGCCATTTACTGTTACCATGGATTTTTGTTCTTTATAAATACTCTATATCCAAGTAAAAGAAATGGAGCCATAACTAATCTTTTTCAAAACAGCAAGCATGAAAGGCCATTCTAAATTGTCAAAAGCCTTTTCTACTTTAAGAAAAACGATGGTCATTTTTTTGGTTTCTTTTTAATTTATCTTGTCAATAACGTCCAGAATATGTCTAATATTGTTGCTTATATACCACTTGGGAACAAACTCAATCTGGTCAAGATTTATCATTTTGATTAAAAAGCCATTTATTGTGTTTACAAGCATTGCCACAGAGTTTATAATCTACATTCAGTAAAGAAATAGGTGTATGTGACTCTGGGCACATAAAATATTATCCTTCTTTATAAATCAAAGAAACAAAAACTGCTTTCCATGATTAGGGAGGTTCTTCACCATCCTGAATTGATTTCATTACTTGAATTAAACGTTTAACCAAAATTTCTTGGCATGTCTTATAATATGTTGCAGAAATACCATCAGCTTCTAGAACCTTATTCGATTTCATTTTTTAAATTGCTTCTTTAATCTATCTTCAGTGATATTGTAGGTTGATTAAGGACTTGTTTTTCTTGATCTATATTTTTTTAATGTAATATTGAAGTATTCTTCAATCTTTTCTGGATCACTTGTCTGTTTACTATTTAATTTGGAATAATAACTCACACATCATTGTATCATCTTTTTTGTTATAAAATGATCTTTGGTCCATCCCAAATAGAAGTTATCCTGTTCCTTATGCACTTGGTAAGCCAGCAATTGATCTGACATTTATTTATTTATCATCTTTATATGCTGCCCATCAGACAGAAACGTGTCATGGCTCAGGCTCAGGCCTCAGATTCTGAATCTGAATCTGACCCTGAGGAAAGTGTTCCAGATGAATGTCAGCCTCAGGAGAGACAAGGCCAGCAATCACATGAGGCTAATCAAGCACAGGCACCACCTGAGCAGCTGGAGAAATCAGATGAAGATGACATAAGGCCTCCCAGCCCCCACGCCCAAGAAGTAGAGAAGAGAGCACAGCAGCGAAGGTTTATTAGGCTCCTCACCAAGCAAGTGAGTAAATCTTCTGATTAGTGACAGCTGGCTGCAGCCTTATTTAAGAGGCAGTCCGGACCCATGCTCCCTTTGCTGGAAACAATGTCTGATCTGTGGCTCTTGTGCGATGCTCGTGTGTGGATTTTACTCTTGAACCTCTGACCTCTGGACTGGCTGACAACCTTGACTCACCTCTCTGAAACTTGGATGACTTTGGACGATTCTTCTGCACGTTCCTGTTAAAAAGCAACTCATTTCAGGCAAGTATCTGGGACTCTGTTTTGGTTTGTTTGCTTGACTGTTGTTATCTCTTAACCTTGAGTAAACTGAGAGATACCATAGCAACTGTGTGTGAATCAGTATTTGAAACCAGAAGCAGGACAAAATGTGACTCTGGGTGGCATACAATAAAATCATAAAGAACAGTAATTACAAAGCATCTACAATTAAAACATTAATATTATTATTTTTATGAAAAAACAAAAGGGCTAAGGAGAGCATTAGCCACCATGCAATGTAGCCATCTCATTAAACCTCATTTCTGTGAGACCCCCCCAAGCCTGTTGACATAACCAGGTTTTGAGGGACTTCTAGAAGGACATCCAGGATGGGGCCAGTCTCACCTTCGGAGGTATAATGTTCCACAGGGTGGGTCCCATGGCAGAAAAGGCCCATCTTCTCGGTCCCACCAGACATAGTTCCTTAGCAGACAGGACCCAGAGCATACCTCTTATGCCAGACCTGATGGTACGGACAGAAGTAATTGGGAAGAGGCGGTCCCTCAAATAACCCAGCCCCATGCCTTGAAAGGCTTTAAAAGTCAAAACCAGCACCTTGAATTGGTCCCAGAAGTGCATTGGCAACCAATGCAGCTTGCAGAACAGAGGTGTAACATGTGCCATTCTAGGGGCACACATGACTGCTCGCACCATTGCATTTTGCACCAGCTGAAGCTTCCAGATATTCTTCAAGGACAGCCCCATGTAGAGCGCATTACATTAGTCTACCCAGGAGGTGACCAAGACAGGACATACTATTTCCTTTTTCAAAATATCTCAGCTGACAACATTCAGCTTTCTATAGGTCTCCTTTATTTCCAATAAATCTAATTGATTCTGTATTGCTTTTATCTTTAGTTCTAAATCTGACGTTGGAGTAAGTTTATGCCTGTTTCTAATTGTTTCAAATAATTCAGAAATATATTGTTGCTGGCTGAGATGGCCATAGTTCAGATTCCTAAGAAGGATTAGATGACAGAAGACAGATTCACATTGTTTTCAGGAAGGTAAACCAGAAAATAACTACATCATTTACATTGCTATATCTTCAAGGAAATAAATTGGCAGAGCATGTGGTCAAATACTGGGGAGATCAGCAAAGGTTACATATTACCACAGACCGTCTATGACATTAAGCACTTAGTGGGGATGTAGACACCTAGCTAAGGCAAAAGTAGGAAATAATTAGCTAACCAAGGTCAAAGTGGGGAGTTTGCGGCTCATGTAAAGCAAAGAAACAGATCATCACTTTGGGAAGCAAATAGGAAGAAACTAGCTTATCCAAGAAAGTTGTTGGGTGCTAATTAAAAGTACAGTTCAGACCCAGGTCATATATCTCTCTGTTTTTGCCTGGCTTTCTTTCTATGTAATGTCAGAAAAATAAACTTACCATAAATGCTTTACTGGTTTTCCATACTGTAGATATAGAAATAGCAGGAGTTAAGCTGATTTAGAAGAAGCTCTTTATCTCCTAATAGTTGAATTTAATATCTTCTTAAAATAATAGTAGTTCATTAAATCTTCACCTCTCAGATCTGGGAGTTCCTCTGTTTAGTCTTATAATCATTTAATTATGATCCACATAGGGAGGAACTGCCACCTCCAAATCTGTTAAACTGGCTAACAATGAATTAGAAATCCAATTAGAAATTCTAATCCAAATTAGAAATCCAGCAATGAATTAGAAATGCCTATCCTTCAATGAGTGTTAAAAACTGCAGGGGAAAATATACTTTCTCTCTCTGTCTCTCCACATTTACAAGATGTTTTTGTCTCCACAAGTACAAGAAATATAACAATGGTATATAACTGTGTGGTTTTGATTTTTTCCATATGTAGAGAAGAATTATTTCATATAGAGAAGAAAACCAATTCATGTCTCCAAGAATTAAGGTATTACCTTCTGCAATCTCAAGAGGTATTTGAAAACATTTCATAAAACTTAATTTTGTTATTATTCGGAGCATAAATTGTTACATTTTTGAAGAAACCAAACTGAGAAATCTGGAGTATCAACATTCATGCATTAAAAAGGTTGCATACAATTTAAAACCTTTTGCCATAGTTAGAATACACATAGATAATATACATAAACCAGTACAAAGGGTTACACAAATAGTTGTGGGAGTTATCTTAGCATACATCATTCACTGCATTTTGTCACATCATCTTAGTAATTCATGCTTATACAATCATTTCATATTGCTTAAGCTTAAATATATACTTAATAAAATACAGAGTTCAGCTGAAGAGTAGGCTCTGTATTTGTTCACACTACCTATTAAACTACTCTTGGTGCTTAACTCAAAAGGCACACCTGTTCTCTCTGGTTTTTGAACAATTGGCGCATTTATAATTTCTGGTTTGTGCAAGTCAATCAAGGTTCAAGTTCTGGTAATTGCTAAGCGGAGTTGTTGGCTTGGGTGACATACTTAGTCCTAGAAAAGCCACAGATGACATGGGGAAACAATATGGGGGCATTTGTGTGAACCACTCAGAATGGTTTTGTGTGTTTTATGAGCATGCTCATGTCCTCTGGACCTATTTTTAGCCAAAGAAAATAGATGTACAGTGCATCTTTCTTCCCATTAAGCACCCATAGCAAATGTATGCATTCCATACAATGTGGTGGGATTTTTCCCTCAAAGATCAGCATCATTGTGGTTTGTTTCCATTCTTTAGGACAAATTAAACTGGCTAGATTCTGATTCTCAAGTTCTGAAGTACTGTGTAGGAGAATTTTTAGGAGTTCTTTTGGACTGGAGACCATCACACCATTCCACTGAAGCGCAGATTGGTTTATTATGATACTGGAAGTGAAAGACAAACCTAAATTGGGCGGGGATGCAACCCCTCTATATAGACTTATGCAAATTACAATATACACTTAATCAGTATAGCAAATTATTTGATTGGACTATGTCATGTCTGTCTTAATGAGGCCAGGGTGTTGAAGTAATGGGTTGAATACAATGGCCTTTTGATTTAAACAAAGGGGTCTAAGACTGCCTGTTGAAATGTTACTCTTCCTTTGGTATTATCAAATGCCCTTATATCCCAGCACTTTTACTATCTGAATGTTGTTTTGTGTCTAAATGTTTTATGGCTGACTTAACAGTTTTCCAGGGAGAGGAAGTGCACATAGGGAGGGGATAAATTATTTTCCTATTTAACACCATATTTTTTTTCTTCTTCATTGCCCTGTTTTGGAGAAGGACACACTAGCTAGCTTCTGATTCTCAAACTCTGCAGTACTGCATCCCTAAAATGAAAAATGAATTTGTGCAACCATCCCCATGGAGAAAACTAAATCACCAACTGGCAGGACACTGTCTGCCAATCACTGCACTGTAATTTCAGAGTTAGACAATTGGACTGCATTCTTAAAGACGTCATGAGCAACCATTGGATAGTGTCTGTAACATCTTTTTTTTTAAAAAAATGAGAACTTCTGTTATTTCTAATTATGTAGCACTCAGGTACCAGCATAAACCACGCACACACACGCTCCAAGAAATGTGAAGTTGGAATGCAGGAAACCATACATCCTTACCATGGAAAGAAAAGATGTTATCTTTTCAGTCACCACTTTCTTAAATTGACTTCATTTCCAGCTGATCTCAGCACTGGAGTTGAGTAGTTGAAAAGCTAATTGTTTCATTTAGCCTTTTGTTCTTCTATCTACCTTGTTTTTTCCATCATAGCAATCTGGACCCATTTAAATCAGGGTAAATTGAAGTTCAACTTAGTCCTCTTTCTTTCTTTTTAATAATAATTTTATTAAATATTACAATTAAAAAGATAAAAACTAATACAAACTAAAAAATAAAAAATAGTGTAGAAAAGAGAAAAAAATAGAAAGAAAAATAGAAAAGAAAAAATAAGAATATAGTAAAGAAAAAAAAAGAAATATATAAAGAAATTACTTCCCCTTTCATCACAAGTATAAACAATTTTAGTAACTCATCACCTTCTCTTAAAATACAACAAATGATCTCTTCTTCCCATATCCCATCTCTTATCTATAAACAAATCCTTAAAGTCTTGTCGTTTCAGTCCATATCAGCAAAAGTCCATTAAGGGTTACCAGAGATAACAGCATATCTATTTTAACCTTTATCAAATAAACCAACTTTATATTCCTTTCTTTTACTTTTAAGAATCTTAATCTTTAATCCCTTCAAATAATGTCCTAGAACTTGATCCTTTTTCTTTGTCCCTTCTCACAAAATCCTTCAAAATTTTAGCGTTTCTTTTGTAAATCCAACACAGGAAAGTTATCCAGGTCACTCTTTTGATGTTCCTTGTTCCTCTTCCATAGCATTTTTTAAACACAGTCTATCTATAGCAGACACTCTTAAAGTTAACTTCTGGGTCCATTGTTCACAAATATCCTTCAATATATCCAATGTTAAAGTATTTTGCTCCATTCTATTTTAGTAAGTCAAATGTAAGTGTTCTTCTCCTTTGATTGTAATCTTTAGTACTTTCTGGTTCCCTCTAGTGTCCAACTTCCAAAGTCCCATCCTATCATGTTTTTTTTTGTTAAGAATTCAAAACAACAACATTTTCCCACAGGAAGGATTCTTATAATTAATTTCAAAATCTTTTTTCAAATCCATCTGGACCCTTAGTCCATTTTTAATTTTCCAAAATCAACTCTCTAATCACCCCTTTTCTGTTTATTCCAAAAAGAGAATTTTTTAAAGTCCTTAAACTTGTATTTAAAACTTCTTTCTCTAAAGATTGAAGGAAACTCACCCGGTGCTATAAAACCTGTGGTTCCAAAGGTTCCTAATAGCTGAAAAGCAGTTAAAAAACAATTTCCAAAAGTGATTAAAAAATGAGGCTCAGCGAATCTTATGTCCATATAGGCTGCATTATGCCTGTGAGCTTGATTGAAATCCCCCAAATCCCAGCTGCTTGACTCATGAGCCAATGATCATGAGTCTTTTTTCCAGAGAGATTTTGATGGTCAAAATTCACCATCTGGCCATCAATCTCCGCTGCAATGCTGCCCTTACTTGTTCAGGGATGTCTAGTTCGCCATGAATCCTCAACAGAAGACCTTATTGTCTACCTTGTTTTTCCCATCATAGCATTCTGGACCCATTTAATCAGGGAAAATTGAAGTTCAACTTAGTCTTCTTACTCTTTGCCCCCTGTCCTGGTTGCATCACAAACTCACCTGGAGCTAGTACAGTTTATAGTTAACATCTCCAAAGAAACGCAAGCAACGTTTCAGGAAATAAATCTGTAATTAACTTTGGGGAGACTTTACTTTTTACATGTTCAAACTGAATGTGTTTTTTCTCAGCTAAGATAGATGGACAGGCAAGGAGAGGTTGAAGAAGGCTTCTGCTTCCCTCATGGAAAAAAATATGTTAAAGGATGCTTAAGTCCTGAAGACAGAAGATTCCAGCTATTCAATGAGAAAAGACATCACTTTGGGACAACAGGCAGTGTGTTATGTGTAAAACCAGGTCCTCTGTCTCCTCCCCTTCCAAAATAATGTTGTAATGGGCTAACTGGAAGCTGTTCTTGAAAATGTCATAAGCAACTATTGCATGGTGTCTGTGACTTTTTAAAAAAATAGAAACTTTGCTAATTTCTAACTGGTTTCCAACATAGCATGCATATTTTTATTTATAAATAAAATAAGTACAATGCGAAGCTGGAATGCAGGAAAGTAAAGCATCAGTCTCTATGATCATCTTGTTTCCAAAACTGCCTTGGTGCCCAAATGAGCTCCATGAACTTTCTTAGAAGATAAAAGCACTGAGTGTCAACCTATCCAGAAGAAGGATAATGGTAAGGCAGGGGAAGAGGAGCATATATCTTAGGAGGGGCAGGAAGGTGAAATGGTAGGATTGCCAGATCACAGCTACAAAATTCAGATGATCATGAGATGGGACCAAAGAGTGAGACTTTACTGTGGCTCTTTGCTGTCATTCAGTGATAGCCAGATGTTTTCAGTCTAGATCTGGCTATCTGGGGACACAGGGAGCATTCTGGTAAATTTTACTTTGTACCTAGTTATGTCCCATGGTACAGCAAGGCACCCATAATATACAGGTAGTTCTTGCTTAACAGCCACAATAGGGTCCAGAAAATTGGTCATTAAGAGGGGCAGTCATTAAGTGAATCACCATTTGACCAGACCTGATTTCATGGCCATTTTTACTACAGACATTAAGCAAAATCAGCTTCCCCAATGGATGTTTTTTGCCAGAATTTGCTTAATGACCATGTGATTCACTTAAGGATCATCGTAAAAAGGTTGCAAATTGTGATCATGTGACTGTGGGGGTGTGTGATGGTTTGCGACAGTTGTAAGTGCAAGTACAGGTCATGAAGCACTTTTTCCAAGGCCATCGTTAAATGAATGGTCATTAAGTGAGGATTATCTGTATTCTCTACATTCTAAATGAGCTTACCAGCCCCAAATTAGGATGCCTGATTTAAAGTAACACCAATATAAAAGTATCCCTCTTCTTCTCGATTTGGGCTTCTAAGATGGAAAACAAACATGGCTTTGGGAGTGGCAGCTGTCAGTAAGGATCCTGAACTGAACTTTCATCTGCTCAGAGAAATTCTAATCTGGGTTCTCCTACTTATTTGCACCTGGCATGGGATTTGTGGAACAACCAAAATCACCTGTTGATCCAGTGCAGTTGAGCAGTAAATTACTAGCTCGCTGACTGCTAGTGGCTTCTGTGGAATTTCAGTGACAACATTGGCAATGTGGCAGGAGTATTGCAATGCAAGCCTCACCCCTTTTGTATGTGCCTTAATGTCACATGCACATTCAGAAGAGCTGGGGCTTGCATTGCAGTGCTCCATCTGCCAACTTACTGGATTTTGACTCCCTCTGCCTACTCAGTGTGCTGTAACCTCTCTTTAGCTTGCACATGTACTTCTGTATAAAAAAAGTTAAAATGATTTTAATATTCATTTAAATACTGTCATCTTCATTGTGTTATTTCATTACTTTATTACGCTGCTAGATGGGCTGTTCATTTATTTATTTATTTATTTATTTATTTATTTATTTATTTATCAAATTTATATGGCTGCTCATCTCATCCAAAGGGACTAGTTGGTTACTAGTTTATTTTGATTTGCCTCTTGACAATAGAGAACAGCTTTCCCAGTGTTTGAGGGCCTGATTGAAATTCTTTCAATTACGTAGATCACAGTTCACAAATCACTCAGTGCAGTTCTCCTTGGGTGCCACTACATTGTACAATGAGTAAAGTGTGCATTTCCTGAACTGCCACTTTATTCTGAAGAGATGTATCATGGGAACATTTACCACAGAAATGGAGGTCATGTGGGTTGGAAGTGTGACTTCAGCAGCACTGACTCTTCAGCATCCTGGACCTACTGACCACAAGGGAGCAGTGGGCAGAGTTAAGGACTTATTCTGCCCCCCTCCTTAGTCACTCTTGTTGTTCTTTGTGAGACTGTGGTCTTGAGTTCTCTCTTTCTGCTTTCCTTATGGAACAGGTGCTTTCCAAATATAAATTCTGAACATCCCTATAATGTATTTCTTGTAACTAGATCTCCCTTCCATTATAGCTCTACAACTTGCTTCACTAATCATTGCTAAGATCAGATTCTTGCTTTCAGGATCACTCTCTCACAAAACACTTCCACCTCCAATAACGTGGGAAAATATTAAGACAAGGCTAAAGCTGCCGTTAAGACAAGGACTAAAGCCACATACCAAAGATTGGGGGGAGAGGCAATTTGATAGGAAAAATCAGTGACAATGGCCCAGTGAATAATTTAGGAGTACCCACTTTCTGGGAATGATCCTGCAAAGAAGGAGGGATAGTATCTCAATAGCTAAATGGAAGAGTCTCATCTACAGTATATACTACTAAAACTCTTGTGTCTGTAACCTTCAGCTAGATGAAATGGTGCATCACAGGGCAACAATTTTTGAACCAAGGTATCTCAAATGGGCTAATATACAGAATGCATCCAAAATCTGGGATCCATGACTCCCATGGGATTGAAATTTGGGAAATTTGTGGCCGCTTCAGCACTGCTGTGCCACCATGGTCAGCCCAACGTAGACATTGAGGGTAGAGATTGAGGGAAGGATGAGGGAGCACTCAGATGCCTGCTGGAAAGGGGGTGCTGGCAGTCAACAGGTGGGCCCTCTTCCTTCCTTGAAGTAGGGACTTCAAGAGTGAGGAGTGGGGGTGCAGTTTTCCTTGTGGTCCATGGCTCCCTTTGTTCCACCTCCCCCCAGCAAACTGGCAGGCAATTCTACGGATCAGTCGAGGAGAAGGAGGAGGCTTCACTGAGCTCTCCTGAGGATCATGAGTGGAGGGCAAATGGCACAAACCTATATTATATGTGGAGAGGGAGGGAGGGAGGAATGAGGGAGAAAGGAAGGAAGGAAAAGGAAGGAAGAGAGGGAGAGGGAGAGGGGAGGGTGGGAAGGAAGGAGATGGAGGGAGGGAGGGAGGGAGATTTCTGCCAGCTTCCCACTAGTAAAATCAATGGGGAAGTTGGCAGCATGTCATGTCGCTCACACTCCCACTGCTTTTTTGCCCTTAGTCATCCTGTTTCTCTGTTTAGATAAGGAAATATGTCACTGGATGTCTAGTTTTTAATTAAAAAGCCAAAAAGAATTCCAGGTTGTGGGGCAACTATACTTTTCTTAGTTTCTAACATTGATTTTGAAGTTGATAAAGTAGGAAGACAGAATTGGGTGAAGGTAGGAAACAAAATACAGTTTGTTCTCTCATATAAATTACTCAAGGGCTGTTGTTTAAGTCAAGGAGCCATGTGTCCCCCTTTAGATCCAGAGGTTGTCAGTGTAGTGTCTGCAAGGCCTATGTTGCCTCTGATAACCCCAGATGGTTTCTATGGGATCCTAATGGCCCAAATCTTAAGCAATTGCTGCTCTCATGACAATTCAGTGTTCACATCTGGTATCTCGAACAATTTTAGTCAAGAACACTAAAGTCATTTGAGATTCATGAATCTTGCAAGATGTTGGCCTTCCAAAAAAATAAAAATTCATTGGCAAAAAATACATGACTGTGCCTAAGAAAATGCTAACACCTTTTATTTTTTAAATTATTTTATTACATATTATACAAACAACTAGAACAATGAAAATATGCAATATAATAAACACACGCACATATAGAGAGAGAAATCAGCTATGCATATTGTAACAGACATAAAACAGTGACCCAGTTATTAAACAAATTAAACCTTGCCTATTCAATTGATCAATCCTTCCGCTGTGTCAATAAGGAGCTAACCTGATCTAATCACTGTTCTTGAATGAAGCTGAGAAGGGTGGGGACAGGGACTATTGCTCTTGTGAGCCACTAGATGGCACTATTTAGTAGAACTCCACAAATGGGGACTCTGGAAACAGGATTCTCAGATCTTGCTATAGAGAGGTAGGCAATCTTCTCATTTGTAGCCCTTGTGTTTTTGGAAACACATCTCAGGAGACTTCACCAACACTGTTGTATGCACTGCAGTAGCTGCATTCGTGCAGGGCTACCTGATTTGGGCTGTAAATATCTGGATGACCTCTAGATAGCAGCACAAATATAGAAAATCTTAAAATCTTAGTTGCCATCTAGTGGCCATCCAGATATTTGCAGCCCAATTCATAGCCACTTCATGATGGAGTACAGTGGTACCTCGGGATACGAACGCCTCTACTAACGAACATTTCGGGTTATGACCAGCTTCGGCAGGAAAATTTTACCTCGAGTTATGAACTTGCCTCTACTTACGAACCGGATCCGCGGCCATTTTCCCTGCTGTCACGCAGTCGCGGCTTCCTGTGGGCGAGGTCGCGGTAGCAAGGAGATGTTCGGTGAGGCTCGTGGTGTGTTTTGCGGTGTTTTGTGAAGGTTTTTGGTGTGCGTGTTAGCATGGCTCCAAAGAAAATGCAGAGCAGGCTTGGCGGGAGTCAGGCTCTGAAGAGGAAATTGCCTTGGGTTGCGACCAAATTCGGGCGGAGGGCGGAACGGATTAACCGGATTTACATTGAACCCTATGGGAAACTTTACCTCGACTTGAGACCAACTCGAGTTGCAACCAGAGTCATGGAACGGATTAAGTTCGTATCCCGAGGTACCACTGTATTTTCCTGTGCACTTCCTGTTTCTTTCAGACAATGCCAGCTGCATTTTAAACAGAACCCCTTCAGAGGGACATTCAAACATCAAACAGAAACATTTGTTTTATGGCCTCAGTTCTTCAACAGATATTTTCACTATGTAATTGAGGTAGGCTATTTTGTTTCTTGTATTCAACTGGCTCCTGCTTTGATTGGAGCTCCATAGGCCTTTTTTTAATCCTGAAAACCAGCTGCCGTTGGCTTTGGCTGAGCACAACAGCAGCCTGAGCTGCTTATCCCACTGAGTTGCAGCTGCTTTTGTACCCAAAAGATAAAAGAGATGAGGAGC
This sequence comes from Python bivittatus, assembly GCF_059951505.1. Taxonomy (NCBI): domain Eukaryota; kingdom Metazoa; phylum Chordata; class Lepidosauria; order Squamata; family Pythonidae; genus Python; species Python bivittatus. The sequence goes on from NW_028277040.1 coordinate 19,502,268, forward strand.
AACTAAGAAGATGAAAGTTGGGGGGGGGGGTAAGCAGAAATGGTGAAAAAAAACCTTTTTAGCTGGGACTCCAACCAGCCAGAATGTGAAAGAAACTGGTTTATGTCTGGAAATGAACATTAGATAAGCTTGCCTCAATACAGGCGCATTTTTCATTTTCAATAATCCATGAAACTGATTAAAAACTGATATTCAAATTCAGTTTTGTTATACCTGAGGCCAGCATGCTTAGAAACAAATAAGCAAACAAAACATCAATATACAATATATATAACAATCTATATAGATTTATAGTATCTATAAAAGTATCTATAATCAAAGCATCTACAAATCTATGTAAAAATTAAAATACATAATTAAAATAATTATACTAGTAATGTTACTATGCTAGAGGTCCTCCCCCCCCCCCAAAAAAACAGGATTTGAAGCATGGGCATCCATTCCTAACTATGATGATGCCAAAATGGCAAAATATATATTGTGACATCACAATGCAAGCTCTGCCCGCTTTGCATGTACATAATGCAGAGTTTGCATAGTGATCTTTCCTCAGTGCCCCATAGCCTACAGATGCCTATGGTAATATTGGTAGGGATAATACTTTAACATCAGAAACTGAAGCTGCTTATGCAATATTTTCTGTTTTCAATGTCAACTTTTTCCTGCCTGTTTCTCCTAAACAGGAAAAACAAAGAAATGCTACATTCCTTACGGTTCAACAACTTGTAAAACAGGTATTACATATATCTCATTTTTAAATCTCTCTTTCTCTCTCCAGATGTAGTTGAACTACAATTTTTATCATCACTGACCATGGGCTATGCTGCCAGGGGGACCGGTATAAGCTAGATTCAAACTTTGAATGAAGGGCCATTGATTCTCTGTCACTGAATTAATGCATCAGGGAACACAATGCTCTGAAAATTATTTCCAACATGCATTCAAGGTAGAGAATGCTTCACAGAGCAGTCTGCTTTTTAAGTAGGACCACAATTATAATTGCAAAAACAGAAAAGGAAATACTGTAACACAAAGAACATACAATCATCATTAATGTAAGAAACAGTGGTCTCCCCAAAATCTTACTATGGCCCAAGGTCTGAAGGAGTCTTCAGGGTCTTTCTAAACAAAAGAATCAAGCACAGAATGTTGCAGAGGGTGTTTCATGTCCTGGCCCCATTGTGCAGGAATCTCAGTAGAGCTTCTTTGATGACCAGATTGGATGAACAGAATGTTTGGTAAGATAATCCCTATATATCCCAGTACCACACTGAAAGTTGTTAAACATGGTTGGATCAGTTAATGCCAAATAAAGTTCTTGCTACCACTTACCAGGCTTTTGTATCCAATACTACACTGACAGTTGCACAGGATCTCCTCCAGCAGAAGAGATACTACAAACAACTGCTGGCACGCAAGAAAAAGGAAGGCATGAAAAACAGCTGGACACGACTCATTCAAGCAGTCAAAACCAATGACTCAGCCTCTTTCTGGCATATCACATCAAGCTCCCAACAAAGCAATGGCCCATCCATGGTGGACTGTCACATCCCCCCCAGGGACCTGGCAGGCATACTTTCAGGAACTCTACATGGATACCTCTGTTGGAAGTGGAAGCTCTAGCCAAACTAGAAAATCTGGCAAGCTGGGCACCAGTGACTGTGACAGAGATCATAGTCCAATCCTCCAGAGGCCATTAAAAAGAACTTGGGCTTCTGGGCCCCCACTCTGGTCTCATTCTTCACCCACATTGACACCTATGGCCAAGTCCCCAAGAATTGGGGGCTTGCGATCATTGTCCCTATATATAAAAAAGGGAAAAAGGATGATCCTGCTAATTATAGACCAATCAGCCTCCTCAACACAATCAGCGAACTCTATGCAAGCCCCAGGACTGGAAATTCCAGGACTGGCTAGAACAAGAAAACATACTTGCAGAGGAGCAAGCTGGCTTTAGAGAAGGCCAATCCACCATTGATCAGTGCCTAGTACTCCAACATCTCATTGAAAAATATTCCTCCTGCAACACAACCTCCCTTTATTCCACTTTCATAGATTTCAAAGCAGCTTTTGATTCCATATCCAAACTATGGAAAAAACTGGAGGCCTCCTCTATTGACCGACGTTTACTTCATCTAATATGTATGCTTCATGAAGGGACCTCACTCAAAGAAAGATGTAACCCCCAGGGCCATTTCACCAATGCTATTGGAACTGAGAAAGGTGTCAAGCAAGGCTACATACTGGCCCCACTCCCATTCAATTTCTGTATCAACTCCATGGTGGGCCATCTCCTCAGCACAAACTTTCATTCCCCAAAACTTGCTGGAAGACACATTTCTGTTCTACTCTGCGCAGGTGATGCAGCAATTCTTTCAAGAACACCTATTGGCCTTAAAAGAGCACTAACACAGTACTGCAAGGAAGATCAGTTAGAACTCAATTATTAGAAAACTAAAATCATGGCATTTGCCAAAAGGCCCAAGAGCCACTCCTGGAGCATAGATGGCCACGAGATAGAGCAGGTCTCCTGTTTCAAATACCTGGGGGTAGTCCTTCATTCCACTGGCAGCAGGAAAGCCCATGGGGACTACATTGCTGAAAATGCGTAGAGGAGCTCATCTGCCATCCTTAAATTCCTCAAGACAAGAGGTGGCCACTATATTACTGCAGCACTCAAATTATTTGAAGCCAAGCACAACTTCTTTATGGTGCCCAGCTGGGCCCCTTCTCCAATTTTGCACCTTTAGAACTTGTACAATCCAAATTTCTAAGATTGGCCCTTCAAGTCCCAAAACGTGTCTCTAATGCCACCCTGAGACTAGAGACAGGTTTCATGAAAGTGGAAGCTAGAGTGTGGGTGACCATACTCAACTATTGGCTCAGACTCTTTTTTCCTCTTGGCCTTGACTCATTAACTGTTAGGGATGAATTTCAGTCCACATGGAAAACAGGCAGTAGCAACTAAAATCTCATCCTTGGGCTTCTTTCCAGGTCTTCTACTCAGCATGGGATATGACCAGGCCAAAGCACTCATCAAACAGCATGTAGCAGACACAAAGCACCAATTGGATCTAGCTAGGTCCCCAATCTTTATTGCCAGTGAGTCCAAAAGTGCTCTACCTCCTCTATGGCATACTTAACTAAACTCAAAGTACCTGAACGCCGGTGGGACTTTACTCTGGCACGATGGCATGCCCTCCCCTCAGCTGTCCTTGAAGGTCGATACAGAAAAATCCTTCACCCAAAGGGACAATGCCCTGTGACTCTGGACACATGGAAACAACAGAGCATGTGCTTCTCCAGTGCCTGTATCACAGAGACATTTGTACTAGACTCATCTCACCATTACTATAATTACCCAATAATGTTGCCAGATTCTGCGCAGCAGCGATTAAAATTTGTCAGATGGTGACCTGTGCCATAAATTAATCTAAATAAGCATTTAGTTCGTCATACTAGAGTGCTTTGTAATTTAACAGATATTGTCTACCACATACTAACCTTTCTGCCCCCCTACACCCATCTAATGCTCCTATCCCTCTTTTTAGATTCTTTTAAGACTCTTGTTTTTTATATATACTTTCTGTTTTAATAGGTATATTTTTTATATCTTCTAGCTTTTCATAATTTTTCCTTTAGAACCCTTTTAGATTGATGTATATGGTATTTGTCATCATAAAGACTATCAAAAATGTACAAAGGGGTTTCAAACATATGTTGCAAATGTGAACAAAAGGGACTTTTTATCACCTTTGGTGGACATGTAATAAAGCTAAAAAATTTTGGACCCAAATTCATATATTAATTCAGAAGATTTTGAAGGTTAACATACAGTCAAAACCAAGGACTTTCATTTTGGGACTGATGGATTAACAATTGGAAAAAGCTCATGGACCCTTGTTTTTATATATGATAACTGCAGCTAGACTTTTATATGCTCAGAGGTGGAAAGACTCAACATTACCTACAATGGAAGAATGGATAGTGAAGATGGAGTTAGCTGAGATAGCAAAATTGACGGCCTTGCTTAGAGAAAAAAAAACATTGAGTAACTTTAATGCCAATTGGAAGCCCCTTTTGGACTTTTTTGCAGGAGACAGGAAAAAATGAAATTATGAAATATGGATTTGATGATTAGTTAAATTAATAGGTTATACAAAATAGATATGTTAAGTTGTAGTTTTAGAGTAAGAAATTATGATACGATTTATCTATATCTACTGTATAAGAGGTCAGAAGTTATTCTTTTTGTAATTTTTTTTCTTCCCTTTTCTTTATTTTGCATCACTTTTGTATACTTTCTCTAATTCTCTTGGTCTCTACTTTTCTCCCCAATTATTAGTTTTTGTTTTCTTTTACCTTTATGCTTTTTATAACTTAATAAAGTTCTCATAAAAAAAGATTCCTTTTAGATATATACTGTTTTATATCTTTTAGCTTTTTATTATTTTTCTGATGTATTTTCTATGCTTTTTAAATTGACTATAGCCCTCCCTCCTTATGCTGGTCTTTGACCATAATAAAGATTTGCTTGATGGCTGGATCAAGAGATGGTCTCTTCAGGAGAGGATGAACTTCCCTCAAAGAAAAGAAGTACTAACCACCTCAATCTAGCCACCCATGTCCCATCCTGGCACCCAAAGGAGCCAGCAAGACATGCATGAAGCCTACATGTGATAGAGCTCATACTAGAGACCCCCCAATATACAATAGGCCCTGACCCTGATGGCCTTTAGAAAGGGAGTTAAGACCTGGCTCTTTCCCCAGACATTTGGCTCTAGTTGAGGGGAATTCCCTATTGGCCGTTTTAATCAATTTTGTTAGTTCACCATTTTACACATTTGGGTTATTTTAATGATGTATGGATTTGTCTTTATTTTCTTCTCTGTTGTTTACTTCGTTGTATGCCACCTAGAGTCACATTGTTTGAGTTGCGTGGCCATATAAATGCTTGTAATGAAAGTGTAATAAACCCTTTTTTCTTCCTCAGGTTCCATAAGCTCAAAAGTATCATAACACAAGATGCTGCCCCACTTATCTCACTTGGAAATGCAGAACTGGCATCCAAGCAGAGGAAATACAAACTATTTTACCTACAAGAAACCCCCCAAATGATCTGGATGGCTGCGGGCACTTTGCCTCATCCAACCTTACCCCCAAAGGTCTAAGTCACTCAAAACAGAGCCTCCTGCCACCCAACGAAGGTGTGGAGAAGCTTTGAAGCTTTGCCATTCTTATTGCCAGAGTAGTCTCAAATCCAAGTTTGTACCAGTGCTCCAGTTGTGTTCACTTCTGGTTTTATACAACAGTTGCTCTAGGCATCTTTTCAGTTGCTTCATCTCCTTGCAAAGTGGAGCTGCTTGAGATGGGCAGTTGGAGAAAAGCCACGTAGGGCAATCTTGTCCAACACTACAGTTGCCTCCATATACTAGAGATTACCAAGGATGAGACAGAATTGCCCTACAAATTGTCAAGAGAATCCCAAGAAACCCTCTGGAACTCTCCAAACCCACCAGGCACATGGGGCAGACTATTCTAATAGGTCCTCTGTCTTTGCAGAAATCCAGGGAGGCTCTTTCTCTATTCTTCTACAATCTCCAACATCTCCATACTTACAATGTCTACTCTACTTCTGTCCACAAAGGAGTCATGACTTCTGCTACAACCCAGTTCCTTGTCACTATGACTCCTTTATGTTGTGTCCCTGACTATAGAGATTAGTGTAAGTCCAGAGTCATTTGTAAAGCTGGTAGTGGGAACAGCTACTCCCTGTATCACTCTATTCCAGTGTTTCTCAACCTTGGCAGCTTGAAGATGGGCGGACTTCAACTCCCAGAATTCCCCAGCCAGCATCCTGGCTGGGGAATTCTGGGAGTTGAAGTCCACTCTTCAAGTTGCCAAGGTTGAGAAACACTGCTCTATTCACTCAAATCGGGGGGGGGGGGGGAGAAGGAATCCCAACATTAGAATTGTTGGAGGATCCTGGGTAATGACATCCTTGGGCAAATATGATGGCAATTGCTACTTTGATTTATACATTGTAGTTTGATACAATTGTGCTGGTTAATGACCGCAATAAAGTTATTTATTTATTTATACAATATCTACCTGACTGAGCCACTGATATGCTAATATATAACTACATATGTAGGCAACATGATAGATCATAGGATTATATTGGGCCCTATTTGTCAAAGATTTCTGTGAAACACTTATTGTTTTAAAAACAAGATATTCTGGGGAATACTGGAACATTCAATTTTCTTCTGGACCATAGCAATTTGGCTGCTCCACTAGTGATCTGGTAGTTTTCTACCCATTTATCCCTGGAAAAGCTGGATCAGCAGAGTCTGGGAAAAAAATGGAATATTCTGATATTTCTGGAGTGTCCCATCCCTGGAACAGTGAGTACCCTAGTAATAGTAAGGCACTTATGCTAAGTACTAAGGGCAACTATGTTAACAGGAAACTACTTGCTCACAAGCCATTGTATAAAAGTCTACACCTGGATCTGCACCAGATCTACAGTAGCCTTAAATCAAAATGCCTAAGTTGATAAGAAAAGATAGTGAACATAAATAATAGTATCTGATTAGATAAATGAAGAATTACTATAAGGATCCTATGGAGTCAAACATAATTGCACACTTAAGGAGCATTGCCAATGACATAAAAGATAATGTACAGTCTTAGAGAAAAGTTTGGCTCCTGAACCTGGTTTCCTGGAAGTCTGGCTTCCCTCCCAGGTAGCAGGGAATTTGTCTGCGCCTTTCCTGTTTGTCCAGTCTTCTAATGAACCCAGTATTCATTTTCAAAATATCCAAGAGCATAACTTGAGGAGAAACAGGTCCACAAGTTTACATCAAGGGGCCTGAAATCAAGGTATTGTCACACAGTTTGAGGAGGCTGCTGTCCTGAACAGGTAACTTCAGGCTTTTCTTTGCCTAACGTCCTACACATGGAATTCCCAAAGTGCGAGATTCCAAGATACTATTTTTCAGTTTTCATCTAAAAGGGAGAGTTGCCATTCTAACCAGGATATAACTGCTTATTAAAATAAGTTTGATAAGCTGAAGAGGGTCATTTGCTTCCCACAGGCCACCTGATCCAGCTTTTTAGACAAGCAGCTGTTTCTTTTCTTGCCTCTGAGAATGGAGCTATGGAGCAACGGGCCATAGGCCATTCACTTCTTCCAGCTAAACTGATAATGCAACTTGTCAAATATCTTAAATGAAAAAACCAAACTTGTTTCTTAGGAATTAGTAATATAGGAGAATAAGAGCCTCGTGGCTCTCCAGATATTGCCGAACTAGGCTTCTGAGTATCTGTCAGTATGGGTCACACTGCCTGGGACTGGTGGGAATTGTAGCTCAGTAACATCAGGAGGGCCATAGATTCTCCATCCCTGTTAAGTAATATGATATTCTTGATCTTTTAAGAAATGTTAGTAGGCTTACATGATCCACACACAAAGGCAGGCAATGGAAGTGTCCAGTGTTTTTTCTAAACTGCTTTAACAAAAAAGTGTTGCTCCACATCTCCTCTTTTTGAGCCTCTGGGCTAATTCAAACCCCATTAACAAGCTGATAATCCCTCTTGAGAGGATCTTGATTTTGTTTTGGCAGGTGACTGTTTGCTGTGGTCAATATGTACATAGCTAACTTGCAATTCAATCCACATTTATTGTGCTGCTACTCCACCAACTTCTGGCAATGATATTGTTGACAATCCGCTGAAGTGGATTGTTATGTGATATTTCACCATGCGCAGAACTCTCTGGGTTCACTCAGTCTAAATTTTCAGGACATTTAGTCAAAAAGGCAAGCTAAACAAGAAGGCATGCAGTTATGCTCTCTCTCCCTCTACAGGTAAACAAAATTGGCTTTAGAAAGCCTGTAATAAGGGTGTGTGTGTGGAAAAGCAGTGCATACTTGCATGTGTTCTCATCCCCAATTTCCCCCACTATCAATTCCTGTTGTCAAACTAATTTCTCCTGGTTCCCATGGATTCCAATAAGGCGTTTCCTCTCACATAAAGCCACGTTACCCCCTAAACATGTGGATGATTGAAGACACATCACCAACATGTTATATAGCCAAAGCTTTGATATGATGCTAACTCCATGGCCTAAAATGCCACAGTAGATTGGCTTTTAAGTTTCTACTCTGTTCTCCTTTACCCCACTGGAATCTATTTCATTTGTGAAGTGTGCTAAGTATTATTTCACTCCAAGGTGTTTATTGGTTTAGGTAGTATTGTCTTATAATGTATAACTTATTGTAATATACACTACAGGAGGGTTCCTCAACCTCAGCGACTTTAAGATGGTGGACTTCAACTCCCAGAATTCCCCAGCCAGCTATACTGGCTGGGGAATTCTGGGAGTTGAAGTCCATCCATCCTAAAGTTGCTGAGGTTGAGGAACCTTGTGCTACAGGGTATACCAAAAGTCAGGCCCCATAGGTCAATAGATGATCTAAAGGAAATCATCACATTAGAATTTGTGATTATTGGAGAAAGTGTTCCTGTGCTTAGGAATGTTCAAAGGTCACGTGTCAAATGAGTAAGGAAGTGTTTAGAAGAAAATGGCAACCAACTCAAACATTTGATGTATGTAATAAATTGTCTGGGGGGCCTGACTTTTAGTACACCCTCTACTGTACACTATTTTACAAATGTTTGTATACTATAGCTGGCAGGCAGTCTGGAGGCCTCAAAATGGTTTGAAATTACATTAAACAATCCCACGAATGTTCTCCAGTTTTTCCCTAATGCAAGTGATTCATCTATGATACACATCACTGCCATGGCAATAAAGATCTCAAAGCTTGTTAGCATTCTGCAATATTCTTCAAATTTTCTGTTTCTACAAGTTGTGATAAGGTTTTCTGGAAATCAGGAAATTGTTTTAGCTTTTTATAACACCGTATCCCTACTTTCCATTGAGGAGGGCAGGGTACATTACCCCCATCCCTCCCTCTTTCGGTCACTGTCAGATTGGATTCTCACAACTATGTGATATAGTCTTGAGAGCTAAGAACCGGGCTGGAATTAATCTCTGAGCCTAAGCACTGATTTCAGTTTTGAACTACAATCTCCAGAGACCTAGGCCAGCATTGTGAATCGCTATATTATGCTGGCTCTTCTTCCAGTGAGAGGGACTATGACTGGGCTCTCATATCTTCTAAGCTATAACTTGGCTTGTCTGGTTCCGGTTTAGTGTGTTGAGGAAGCCATCACTGTGATTTGCAAAGCCTGGTCATGGCTTAATGCGGGATGTGAAGAGAGCTGATAGATTTATTTGACATCCCATGGAGGCAGGTTACCCCTCCCTTTTTTTGTGCCTTCAAGTAAGTCAGTGTTGACTCTTGGCGCCTGCCTGGACAAGTCCCTGCTGTTTCTCGGCAAGGATTTTTCAGAAGTGGTTTGCTCTTGTTTCCTTCCTAGGGCTGAGAGAGAGTGACTGGCCTGAGGTCACCCAGCTGGCCTTGTGCCTAAGGGGGGACTAGAACTCACTGTCTCCTGGTTTCTAGCCTGGTGCTTTCACCACCACACCAAACTGGCTCTCATCTAGCTCTTTGCAATGAATGAGCCATATGATGGAAGGGCTCGTGTCGAGCAGCATTACTTCAGTTCAGTTCTGAAACTCATCATTTCAAAAGTTTTTTTAAAATGTCCCTTCCAGCTTTAAGGAATGCGGGGGTGCAGTTTATGCACTGGGATGAGAGATGAGCACCTGCTTGAGAAGCGGAACCAGCATCCACTGGCTGTTTCAGAGGCTCAAGCGCCACATCCAGGAGCCTTCCAAAGCCAAGTCCTCTCAGCTGTTCAGCAGCAGCAGCTCCCACAGCTCCTGGGCAGGCCTTTCCTTCTTGGCAGCTCACTCGCACCTTGGCAGCGCTGCCTCCTTCCGGCCTCCGTTCCCTTCAGTGCAAGCAGCCAAGCTACTGTTGGGTCGGAGGAGAACTCGTTTCTACTCACGAATCGGCCTTCTTCACCCCCGTGGTCACCGGGCCAGTGAGCAATGGAGCCCGGGCAGGAAAGCAAGGCATGTGGGCAAGCAGCAGCTGCCCCCTCCACTGGGTCTGGAAGTCTGACAGGGACAAGAGCCAGCCAAGGGGTTAGTTGCCCCTCTGCCCGTGTGGGAGGGGAACCTGGGAAAGCAGCTGCCGCGGACTCGCCCCCCGCGCCCTCTGGACGGTCCCGCCAGTCCGATCCCACCCAGCGCGCCTTCCCCGAGAGCAAGAAAAGCGGAGGGTGCCCGTGTCGCCGGGCGAGACGGCCGGGCCCCGCTGTTTCTTGACACTTCGATTAGCTTTGCCCTGCAAGGAGCAGCTCCCGCCGTCTCCTCGGGGTGGCGAGGCTGGCCGCAAGGTGACGGGCTCCGGCTGCTCCCCAAACACCGCCAGCGGGCGAAGGCAGGGGCAGCCGACGCTCCGGGTGGCCTCCTCCGCGGCCGGCTGGCACTGAGAGGACGGCGGCCGCAGGGCATCACCGGAAGGGCCCGGCCCGGCCCCGGCGAGGCCCCCCGCTCCTTCGAGCCGGCCCCGAGGCTGGCGATCCCCGCTCCGCAGAGGAGGAGGGGCTGCTCCTCGGCCGCCTTCCTCCTCCCGAGGCCAGCCAGTGGCTCGGGAGGAGGCGGGGCGGGGCAGCCGGCGGTTTCCCGGCAGCCTGGGACGTAGGACGAGCAGAGGGGCCGAGAAAGCGGCTGGCTGGGCGCGGAGAAGTTCAGTGGGCGGCGGCCGCCGATCCGGAGCCTTCCTCGCAAGCTCGTTCGTCTCGGAACGGGGAGCGCGGCTGCCGAGGAGCGAAGCTTAACTCGCCGCGCTGCTGCTGCCGCTGCTGCTGCCGTGGCCGGCGCCCGTCCCCATGGAGGTCGAGATGCCGCAGGTGAGACCCGGCGCCCCGCGGGCAGGGACTCCGCAGCGGCCGAGGAGAGGGGCCGTATGGAGGCAGAGGCTGCCCCAGGCCCTTCCCAACAGAGCGCTCCAAGGCGGGGGGGGCGATCCTGGCCCTCCAGCGAGTTTAGCTCCGAGTTGGACCCAGAAGGCGAGTCAAGCAGAGGAGGCGCCGCCCACTTCTCCCCCCGGGGGCTACTAACGCTGGGCGCTCTGGCTTCAGCCTAGCCCCGCCCTCCTATCGTGACGCAACGATCACGTTCTAGCATGCTGACTCATCGACGTCTCTGCCGGTCTTGGCGCGGTGGGGGAGGGGTTGAAAGAGTGGGCAAGTCGAGCGATGGTGGTTGCTTGGAGTGGGCGCGCCCGTGGGCGAAGAATGGGGCCCCGACGGAAAGTTGTCTTAGTATGTTTGTTCCTCCTCCAGTGGTAAATTTCTAGCGATACGTGCGATTGGAGTTTTCAGCTGTACCGTATAGCGTTTTTCCTCCAAAGAACCGCAGAGATAGGTCGGCTGTGGTTGCAGCAAAGCCGAGTTCGTTGCATAGAGTTTGCACAACTGGAATTCCGTGGCTTCAGGTGTGGTGGCCGCCCATTTGCGGCTGTTATGGTGACTTTAGGCACACTCGTGGAAGGCTGGGCTACCGACGGTACTGCTCTCCTGAATCGCTGCCCCTGCGCCTTAGAGCCCGACTGCTCTGAGGGGAGGTACAACGGAGCAGGTCTTAGTATTCCCCTTCTGTGTTACATAATGAACGCGCTGAATGCTCCTGATAGGCAGCTGTGGCAAGATGCTGGTCTGAAGGAACTTTGGCCCTGCGTTCTTCGTTCGAGCCCTGTTTTTGTTTTTCCATTTTAACTCTGGGACTTTCTGGCAAAAGGTGGTGGAATTAGGGCTTGGGTTAAGCAGCCTTAGACAATTTGTAACTTGAAAGTCCTTGAAGGCGCAGAAAGGGGAAGAGAAAAAGAGGTTTGTAGTGGCCCAGTTTGTGATGACTGTTTGATCTTGGATTGTGTACGTGCATGATTAAAGGAAGTTTTTCATATGTGTGTATATGCTTGTGGTGTATTAAATTATTATAAATTACTTATTATTTATAAAATAAATTAGAATAAAAATATAACTGGAGAGAGAGAATGTCGGCTGGCGGGGCCCAGGAGGAGAGCCTTCTCTGCCGTGGCCCCCACCCTCTGGAATAATCTCCCCCCAGAAGTGTGTCTGGCCCCTTCCCTCCCGGCTTTCTGGAAAGGATTAAAGACCTGGCTCTGCCAGCTTGTGTGGGGCAAGAGGAGTTTTAACCAACCCTGGGGGTGGCTGGTGCCCTGATGACATTCCCCGAGCCTTATAATTTTTAGTTACCATCAATTATCTTGGAAGATATTTAATATTTATTTAGGATAAATTGTTAAATTTTTATATTGTATTTTTAATTAATATTGATCTTTTCTGTAAACTGCCCAGAATTGTTTTTTAACAAGATGGGCAGTGACAAATTTATATACATACATACATACATACGTGTGTGTGTGTGTGTGTGTGTGTGTGTGTGTATATATATATATATATATATATATAAATAAATAAATAAATATAAATAATTAGGAGCATCCAGAGCACGATATGCACAAAATTACCATGAAGCAGGAAAAACAGTCATTTTTGTAAATACTACATGTGAATTTATTTGGAGATTATGACATGGGTCAGGAACCAGATATTTGCTGTCAGATATGCACTCCTTTTTAAAGGCTAGAAATGGATTTAGAGCTTTATTTTCCCATGTCAGAAACTTATTTGAATGTAGATGTGCTGCTTTGCCTTGTGTATACAAACATCCAAAACATTTATTTCAAATACTGTACCTTCTAGTGACATGGTTAGTTTTAACATAACAAAAAGTATACCCTACTTTTTTTTCAGTAAATTAAATTTTAACTTATTATAATCCTTTATGTGTTTACTCAGACATAAATCCTATTAAGTTATGTAACTTGTTTCCTCAGGGGAGCCTTAATGCTGTTGCAAAAATATGGAGAAGTACATGTTTTGGGCATCTAAAGTATGTATTCAAGCTATTTCTGATAAACTAAAGTAAACATCAATATAGATGAGTCTTAAAAAGAAGCAAACAAGCAAAGTTCAATTAAAATACTGTAAAAACTTTATTTTAAAAAATAACTATTCACAGACTGGGTCCAGACGTGTACTTCTACAGAGGGTTGTCTTCTGTTCATGGATACCCATGACAGTCTCTCCATCAGAGGAAGTTCAGGAGTTTGTTGTTGCTGCCAAATTCCTTATGTTACCACTGGAGGCTGATCTAGCTGTCTGGAGTACTTTTTCAGGATTATAGAAAGTTGCAAGGCAGATGAGGAACTGGCAAAAGTCAGCTGCCGCCTTCTTTCTGTGGGAGTTCTAGTTGCACAAAATCTGAAGTCAACAGTAGAAATGCTGCAATATCTACTAAATCTTGTAGAAGAAAATGGTATTACTCTCTCATCAAAGTGATAAAAGTGTTGCCAACTTGCCTGCCTGAAGAAGGTATCCCATAAATACAGTGCCCCAATGAAAATTAACTTTTCCTAAATCACGGATCTAACCGCTGTACCCAGAAAAGGGCCTCAGTGTGTTTTATGCCAATTGTCAAGCATCAAACATGCAAATAAGTGGGACCCATCATTAAAAGTTTCCTCATAAGTGTTGGGAAATTCTGCCTTCAATTGAGATTCTGTTTCTTATGAATACATGTTCAAAGAATGTTAATTACATGTCTGTCCTCAGTTTCCATATTCTTAAATTGCATGCAGTGTGGGACATGTCTGCTAGACCTGTGCTTAAAAAAGACCTCTACAGTATTGACTGTAAAACTGATAAGGAACTGAGAATGTATCCTTTTTTTCCATAATCAGGCAAACTGCAAATTGGCATATGGTGCTCTGGAAAGAACCATAGGATTTTTTTGTAGCATTCTTATCTCTCTAGATTGAATTCTTTTTTTTAAAAGGTAGGATGGTGTTTCCTATCTCCTGTATTCTCAAGAATGGGAACAAACAGTGCCATGGTAAGATTACTGTAGTCTGCTTGAATACAAGGCTTATGTACTTTTATGGCCTGGAAGAAAGATGCATTGGTCTATCACTGATTTACACTTTAAAGAGTAGCATGGGAAATACAGATCATAATAAAATTCCCTTGGTGCTTTCTTGACAACTCCCCTACCATCCCATTGTGCTTCTGGTCTCTCGGGATTTGGCCTTCTGGGCCTTTAATTTTACGGGATTCTTAATTATCTACTTCCCTCTAAGTACAAAGGTTGCCATTCTTAATTGCTATATGGGAAGTCAAGTGTGGTGATAAATAAGGAAGGAGACATAGTCTACAATTTCACAAGACATCTACAGTTATAGCTTTGGTATTTCACAAGGACAGAAAATGTATATTTTTATGCACAGTGAAAGATAACACTAACCACTGGGTGAAAGAGTAACCATCAGGTATCTGGAAGAATATGGTCTTGGGTAAGAATGGTTATACTTTGTAGTATTGGATTGAATAGGAAAAGGCCTGTAGCAAAAGTGATCAGCTTTTCTAAGGCACATCAAGGCTTTAGTTTTCAGTGAAACTTAGGATGTCAGTAGTTGCTCCTACCTGCCTCTGATGGAACATGATTCATGGCTAGCACACACCAGTGCCATTTACAGGTTGCCCCTTTTTCTAGCAGCCCTTACGCAGACTTTAGCTCTGCTAGAGCTGTTTGCCCTGCTAGAGTTTGCCCTGCTAGAAATAGAACCTACAGGGGAATCCCAGCTTTGTTTGCTGGATGAGGAAACTGGAAAAACAGAAAATCATTTCTGTATTGCTACCAAAAAAACCCCTGTTTGGATGTGTCCATGAAGTCATCAGGAGTCAAGCTCAACTTAAGAGAGACTTAACCTTTGTGGGAAGTAAAACACCTTTTTAAGCTTGTATTTGTCACGACTGCTCGAGGTAGACAACTTGCCTGATTAATTTGTGATGAGGCCCTCTGACCACACCTTGCAGTTTTGAGAGTCATTGTTTTACCCATGCTGAGATTATTTGTTATGGCATTCAGAAAGAAAGAAAAGGTGAGGCTTTTCTTTCTGGGGCAATTTTATAGAAAAGAAGATTCTGACAGATGAAGTTGATCCTCTAGGGCAGTGTTTCTCAGCCTTGCCAACTTGAAGATGTGTGGACTTCAACTCCCAGAATTCCCCAGCCTGGCTGGGGAATTCTGGGAGTTGAAGTCCACACATCTTCAAGTTGGCAAGGCTGAGAAACACTGCTCTAGGGGCAAGACAAGTTGCTAAAACACACATACACATATACACTCATTTCTGGACTCTTATGAAAGTTATTAGCCAGTTTGCTGTAGTAGTGAGGACACCAGGCTAGGGTTAGGGCTGCTGATGCTGTCACCATTAAAGGTTGTTCCCTGTTTCTGACAAGAAAGGTTTTTGTGTGATCATAAAGTTTTCATTACTTTGATTGAGGAGGCACTGTTTTGCCTGGTCCAGGAGAGCCAGTTTGGTGTACTGGTTTAAGGCTAGAAACTGGGAGACCATGAATTCTATTCCCACCTTAGGCACAAAGCCAGCTGGGTGATCTTGGGCCATTCACTGGCTCTCAAGCCCTGGAAAGCAGGCAGAGCAAACCACTTCTGAGATCTTGCCAAGAAAACTGCAAGGCCTTGTCCAGGCAGTCGCCAGGAGTCAAGATTAACTCAAAGGCATAAAACAAAAAAGTTATTAAAACCCTGTTCTTTGCACATGGTTTTCTTTAGACTCATCATGCCCAGTTT
The DNA here is from genome assembly GCF_059951505.1 of Python bivittatus. Taxonomy (NCBI): domain Eukaryota; kingdom Metazoa; phylum Chordata; class Lepidosauria; order Squamata; family Pythonidae; genus Python; species Python bivittatus. The sequence goes on from NW_028277040.1 coordinate 19,517,989, forward strand.
GGATAGGTTGGTGTAGATGCCATGTGCAGAGAGATAATAAAGCTGTGACTTAAGACTAAAAAACTACTTGATTGCTTCACAGTGTTACATTGGTCTGGTAGGTAAATAAAATTGAGGACAATGCGGTAATTGACATAAATTGTAGAATCCCATATAGGGAAAAAAAACAGCATGAATATTGGCCCTGAAAATGGGACTATGCAGAATATTACTACTGTGATTTTAAACAATAGTGGCTATGTTCACACATTCTGCTGCACTGAAAAAGGTTTGTTTGATTTTGGCTGAACATGAACCCATATTGCATTGAGAATGTTAGTATTTATTAGATACATTATACCAAGTTGTATCAACCATGTATTAATCATGTTTGTTGAATAGTGGGAGTTGCACATTGTGTTAAGCTATACATCTTTGTTTATGAACCTTGGTGGGTAAGTTCAAACAATAGACTAATTACATTGGCAAACAGCCAAATTATTGTGGGGTTAGGGCCAACATAACATCCAAACTGGAGCAAGGGTAAAATTGTGGCTAAGGCAGAGCACTACAATTTGAAACCATGCTTTTCCATTGATTTACTCATGGAAGTATAGTCCACAGTGTTATCCAAACATGGGTCTGTATGTTTATATATGGTTAATCCCTTCTTCAGCTTTCTGATAGAGGCTGGAAGTTTGAAGGAATGCATAATGTTCTCCCAACCTGTGGTGTCTTTTACTCCTGCTTTTTCCACCTTCTGTGAACAGATCTGGAGAATTGATGAGGTGTCAGAAGATTGGAGAAGAGTAAACACAATCCCAGTATCAAAAAGGGGAAGAGTGAGAATCCAGAAACTACAAATTTAATAACTTTATTGAGCAACGTGCTAGAACAGATTGTCAAGCAGCATGTCTATGACCACTTAGGGGGAAAAATGCCACCATTACTGTCAGACTAATCTCTTCTTATGATGGAGTGACTAATTTGGTAGATGAAGGGAATGCTATGGATGTAGCAGAACTTGATCATAGTAAAATATGTGACAGGTTTTCCCCTGATACCTTTGTGGGCAAAATGGATAAATGTGAACTAAACAAGATTTTGATCTGGCAAATTTGCATCTGGTTGGATAGCTGCATCAAAGAGACTTTATAAATAGTCTTATATCATCCAGGAGGGAAAGAATTGAGATGTGGGTTGACATGTTTAGAAATGACCTAGAAGATGGATTGGAAATGTAGCTTATCAGATGGGCTTATGACACTAAGCTAGATATTGGCTAATACTTTAGAGGACAAACTAGGTATTGGCTAATATCTTAGAGGACAAAATCATAATTTGAAATTACCTCAGTAGATTTGAACATTGGGCTAAAAGCCAATGGAAGATGTTAGCTGCATGAAGGGTAAGGCTTTGCATCTGAATAAGAAAAACTGAATGCATAGCTATAGGGTTTGGGAGTCCTGGCTTGGCGGTTGTGCGTGAGAAGGATCTTACAGAATTTGAGCAAGCAGTGGGATACAGCTGCTAAAAGGGCCAGTTCAAAATTGAGCTTCAGTAATAGAAGCATTGTGCCCAGATTGCAGAATGTAATTGCTGCAATATACTTTGTGGTGTTAGAACACACTTAAAATACTGTGCCCAGTTCAGGGCATTGCACTTTGAAAGGAAGAGACTGGTGGGTTCAGAGGAGAGCTATCAGAATGGTAAGTGGCTTGGAAACCAACTCTGTAAGAAACAGCTAAAGGAGCCCGCAAAAGAGAAGACAAGAGGGAAATACAATTGCAGTCTACAATGAACAAAAAAGCTCTTGGATGCGGGGTGTGTGTGTGAATTTGATCTCTGTTGAAACTAAGAGCAGAAAGCAGATTAACAGGTTGAATTTAGAGGAAAGAAGAATCAAGCTGAATATTAGGAAGGATTTCCTAAAAATAAGACCTGTAAGCAGTAGAACAAGAGAGCTTTCCCCCTAGCTGGAGGTTTTCAAAGGAGATTAGGATATCTACCTCTCTGAGATAATGTACAGGTAGTCCTCACTTACAGACTGCTTGTTCAGCAACCGTTTGAAGTTACGATGGCACTGAAAAAGTAGAGTTATGACTGGTCCTTGAACTTGTGGCTGTGGCGGTGTCCCTGCAGTCATGTGATTGTGATTTGGGGCACTCGGGAACCAGCAAGCATTTACAATGGTCGCAGCATTCCACAACCACATGATTGCCATTTGCGAGCTTCACAGCCGGCTTCTGACAAACAAAGTCAATAGGGAAGCTGGCAGGAAGTCACAAGTCAGTTATGTGACGTCGTGCTTAACGACTGTGGGTGATTCGCTTAACAACTGCAGCCTGAACTTATGTCTTAGTCAGTCACTTTACGACCACGTCACTTAGTGATGGAATTGCTAGTCCCAATTGTGGTCGGTAAGCAAGGACTACTTGTAGTAGGTTCTTCCACTGAGCAGTGGCTTGACTAGATGACCTATAAATTCCTTCCAACTCATACATTCCTTGATTCTGTGGGTATGATTTAATGAATGGCACAGAAGTTTTTATAATAGCACGATTCTGGATTTTAAAAGTGACAGTTGTTAGTCATGACTTCCCTCAAATGGCCCTTTTTTGTTTTGTAGCGTGCAAACTTCGTGTTCTGAATATTAGAACAATGTTGAGAGTTGGGCAATCATTTCTTTTTCCCCAAGGCAGCTTTGTTTTTGGAATTAGTCTTTCCAAATAGAGCTCTAGAAGAGAGTTATGTTGGTTACCAAGACTAAGAGATTGCAGTTGTAACCTACAAATATTTTGAACTGACTTTTGCATTGAAAACATTGTTTTGCCTGATACAGCAACTTGTGCTATCAGAAAAAAAAAGAATAGAGGAAATGGAAATATTTTTCCTGTTTTTTTCCTTCAGAAACAGCTTTTTTTTAACGAGCTTGTATGTAACTAAAATCTTTTTTCATATAAAAATATATAACACAAAATATTATTATTCAGTTATCAGTCACGTCTAAGTCCCATTTAGATTTTGTGGGAAAACATTTGCTTTTATTTAGCAAAAGATGACTGGATGAAATTTAGGAAACATATAATTACTGTTGGAGGGCAGAAACTGACTGTAGTTGGCATGCAACAGTTCTCAAAATATCGAGAGCACCCCTGGTCTTGCTCTTGTGGTTGGCTCTCTTATCCATAGACAAAATGCAGAGGGAAGAGGAAGGGAAAACATACAAGAGAAAAAAGGAGAGGGAGGGGAAGGAAGGAAGGAAGAAAGGGAGGAGAGAGAGAGACAGAGAAAGAGTGAATATGTCATGTTTTCTGTTTATTCAAATGTCAAATTATTGGAGAAAATTGCTCTCTTTTTCATTAGGAAGGTTTCAACCCTGCCATTGCAACTTTCTTCTACTGTACAGGTAGTCCTCGTTTAGTGACTGCCTCATACAGCAATTGTTCGCAGTTACGATGGTGACAAAAAAGTAACTTTGTGACCAATCCTTGCATTTCAACCTTGGCAAGTCTGTAAAGTAAAGGAAAAGTAAAGTAAGATTGTAAGCACAGTTGCGGTTTCACTTGGTGACCACTTTGTTTAACGACTGAATTGTTGGTTCCAATTGTGGTTGCTTAACAAGGACCACCTGTATAATGGAGTGAAGATATTACTTAAATGGGTAACAAAACATCTGTAAGAAAACAACCAAGCTCAGAGAACCCCGAGGACTCCATGGTTCAACCCTGAGCTACAGATATTTTCTTCTATTGGTACCTGTACAATGCTGATGAATGCAGGTAATGCCCCATTCTGTTGCAAAGGGAATTTACAGAATGGTATGTATTCAGTGTGGTCTATTTTTTCTGCTTTCCAGTGGGTGAGCCTGTACAGTTCTCGGCATTTTGTATTTATCTGCAGGGAAACCAATGTGGGCTGGCTTTAAACTGGTTTTGAGGGTTTGGGGAATGAAAATGAAGACAATATGGGAGAGACCTCCGCTAAAGAAATACTGAATTTCACACCCACACAAACAAGAGCCCCAGAATAAACCCTTGTAAGTAAATCCATTGTGAGGATTGGGTGATTTGGAATGAGCCAGCAGCAGTATGAGGGGCTTCTTAATGCCTTTCCGTCCCACAGCTCCCCAGCCCAATTTGCTAGATACAGGTTTGCAAGCATGCTTGGAAGAAGCAGCAGGAGAGGAGAGGGTGAAGAAATTTTCCCTTGACCATTTCCTGTTGTGTAACCTTCCCCCTCTCCACCATTTGCACATTGGACTATGGCTTGCTTGTTCAACTCTGCTCCCTTGCTTGGGTTCACAGAACACACTAATCCATAAACTCCAAAGGTGGGTTCAAGCAACATGTTAAGCTACGCCAAAAACTATGGCTTGGCAGCATGTGTGAACCCAGCTACTTTAATATCTACCCAGAAGGAAGAAGAGGGTTTCCACTCAAGTAATTACCCACAAAGACAGGGAAGATGGTGTTGAAAGTTAGGGAGTGGTCAGGAAGTCCAGTCATGGAAACAAGTGTTTGGAAAGAGAGCAGAGACACCCCTACTGTCAGAGGGGAATGAGGTCGAATGTGCTGCCCCTTCCATCTTTTGTCAGTCTCTACCTGGAGGGCTGGGCGCCTGCCAGAGAGAGCTGCTGTACCCACGGAGGCTCTTCATGGGAGAGAAGGACACTAGAAAATGAGGATGCTCAGTCAGTCATTAAAAACACTTGCCCTCTAGATATGGATGGGAGTGAGAGGAGAGTTAGACTTGGCACACTGCCGAACAGGACTAGAAGGTCTAAGCGTACTTAGGTGGAAGGAAGAGCCCCAGTGGGACTTTCCTACACAATCAGCTTGTTTGGGATTACACTTGTGGAACCCAGATTTCTCTCTTTTGGTGTTTATTGGGGGAGGGGGTGGGAATACAGTTTGTGCAGAATCAATTACTTTTACAAATAGGACACCTAATTTGACAGGCAATTAATTTAAATCAATAGACATTAATTAAGACTCTTTTTTTTGACCAGGTCTTGCCCTTGTTTTGCAATTGCATGTAGACATATGCAGAGGTACACAAACATGCAGAGTTGTCACATACACACATTTGTTGGGAGGGGGGAAAATCTGTGGGACTGGTTTCTTGAAGAGCAGCATTGCTGAATGGAAACAGTAGAGAAGCTGGGTAGTGGACAGATTTTCTATGTGCCTTTATAGCTCTTTTTTTTCCTGTTTCGAGAGAGATTGTCTTAAATTCAGGATTGGTTTCCTGTTGTGTCAATATTTGCTTTAAAATGGTCCTGAAGGTGTATGTGGGCCCTTACTGTTGCACTGGTCTAAGCAGAAATCAGTTGCCACAGTTAATCATTAATCTGTATAGGTTGCATTGGAATAGCAGGCCAAATGAAAAGTAGATGTAGATTAACATCCTAGTTAAACTTTGTTTTGGCCCCAGCTGCCACATTCCATTCCAAAGCATTCTAATTTTGGGGGGGAGGGGGGAGAGACTGATTTTTTAAAAAACTTTAGAACACTTTGAAACTTGAAATGACTTCACACATGTGCACAAACACTCACACACACACATATAGTGACCAGAATGTACCTGATTGGGGAAAAGATGGGGACATCCACAGAAAAGGTTTCATATAAATGTTAGAAGCATTAAAATCAAACAAGATTCACTGTTTCTGGAAATATTGCCTGTATGGTATATGCAGTTGACCAATTTAATAAGAAAGAATAATAAGACAAAAGTTGTTTGTGCATCCCACCTTATTGGAAACAGTTTGTTGAAAAAAAAAGTCTACTACAGATTAATGGATTTTTAAAAAAAATTCTAGTTGAAGGATGACAACATTTTTGCCATATCTCTTCTGCCCTTTGGAGCGGAGATGTTGACTTGCCCCACTTGGAATGGTCCCCCCTGTTAATTTTAATAAGAACAAGACCGCTCAAGCTCACTTTCTCATGTTCCTCTAGTTCTGCTTTGTTAGTTGTAACAGGGTTTTTCCCAGTTTGAGACAGTCTGACATTGGCAGGTTACCCAATACCTGTGGGTGATGGCTGTTAATCCATATGAGAAGCCAGTGTTGAGCAGACTCAGTGTGGGTAATAGCCTTTTCCAAGAATGACTGTGGGTTGCGCAATCTAGCACTCCTTCCCTGAGGCCCTTCTTGTTAGCTGAAAATCATGAGAGCTGACGGGAAGTGTTTTGTGGAACTAGTCACTGCATGTGGTTATAGAGAGATAAGAGCTGTAAGGAGATATAGATCATAGCTTTTTTTGTCCAACTGTTGCCTCTGGCCATACTAGTTCTGCAGGTTTTTGAGGAGCTGAACAAGGACATGGAAAGTTAGATATAAACATGGGGAAAGGGCTAGAAAAACAGTAGGCTTGGATCCTCTACTGATAATACTCTTGGTGGCACTTTTGCTTCTGACGTTGGTAGATTCAGTTGATTTGTTTTCATATCTAATATTTTGTGTAAATTAGAAATAATTAAGGATGGTATAAATATTTCAACCAGCAATGGTATTATTATACCTTTGACTTACCAATAATTCTAGTTATTAATTTAACTGCCAGTGAGCTGCTGGTTTTACCAGTGTTGGATGTATTGTTAGTATTTTCCTTTAGTATTTAGGGATAATCTAATTTTGCCAGTCTAAGAATTTGAAGTTTTGGGACAGGCTTTAAAAGAAAAGATTCTGGAGTTACTGCTTATCTGTATTATGGTCTGACAGAAATAAAGGATTGTGTTGAGTTCTGAAGAAGTTATGTAAACAAGGTAGCGTGAGATAAACAAAATGATGCTAGATAGAAACGGAGAAGTTCCCAAACAGAATATTTGAACAAAAGTGTTTATATGTAGTAATGCATAGAAGCTGAAATGATTTAAAGTTTGCTTGTTTCAAATAAGCCATGGTATTAATCACAGTTAACATTCAGACTATTTAGAGTTTCTGAACACTTTGCGGTTGTAAAAGTGAGCAAGAGAAGAGTTCTGAGGTTTATTTGCATCATGCTGATTTAAGTTTAAATGCAGCCACAAGTTCATAAGGGACAAGCTAAACATACCATGGTTTAGCATTATATCCAAATGCATCAAATACAATTACTTAGTATAAATAATATATAATTACTACTACTATTTTTGAAGTTTTCAAAAGGATCACTATGACTGTAAGTAGTGCAGATTTTGTTCTTTCAGTCATTTCTAACTCTTCATGATTTAGGATTATTTTGCCAGGATGGTGTGTCAGGAAATGTTGTAAGTTCTTACAAACTTATGCTTGTATTGTCAGTGATAGTATCTAGCCACCTTGTCTCATTTTTCTGAAGTCTTCCATTTTTTAACGTGTCAGATGGTCTTCTTCAGAGACTCTTGCCATTGCATTAACTCTCCAAAATATTTAAGTTTTAGCTTCATTGTTAGTGCTTCCAGTGAGCAATTTACTTGTAGTTTTTCTTGTATTAAATAAATAGTTTTTTTATGGTCCATGATATTCTGCAATTTGTTCCAGCACCACAATTCAAAGGCATCAATTTTTCTTCATTTAGCCCTTCTGCTTGTCCAGCTATCACAGCCATGTGTTACAAGTGGGAAATGCATGGTCTTGTCAGTGTGATGTTTCTGCACATTAATATTTTGTCTAGATATGTCATAGTCTTTTTCCCATGTAGTGTGTGTGTGTGTGTGTGTGTGTGTGTGTGTGTATATATATATATATATATATATATATATATATATATAATTTATTGCCTGATTACAATCATCATTCCTATGAACTTTTGAGGCTCGGAAGATAGTTTGTTACTACTTCTCTGCCTGTTTATATTGGGTTGGTGTTGCTTGTAAATATAATCTTAGTTTCTAAATCTTGAATGCAGACCAAGATTTATACTCTCTTCATTCACTTTCACTTTCACAAAGAACTACTTTAAGTCTTCCTCCTTAAGCCATCAAAGTGGTGAATGATGTCAGTAGAGTGTATTTCAGAGTTATATCACTCTTGCAGGTAGGTAAAAATGCTTCCTTGTTCTGGTTTTGGTTGTTATTCATAGAAGCAACAACAAAGAATGAGATGAAGTAAATAATGATATATACCTAGAATATAACCACAAAAAGTATGACGTAACTACAAAAACTATGGAGCCCATTATGTTTGTATCTATGCATTTGTTGATATTGCTTTCCATTGACATGCTCAAAATTATCAGTGCAGATGAAAATAATGAATGACAGTTCAGTGCTTCACAGAAGCATAGTGAAGGAATATAATATAATACAATATAACTTCATAGATCGGCAATGCTCTACCTTGACTGTTTTCACTTAGAAATCTTTCAATTCAGTAACAGCAGTGAATTAATGAGAGATGAATTTTGCCCTTTCTTCTGTTGCCGATAACTGATTGTCTTCAGAAGCATCAGTAATGATAAAGACAACAAAATGCAAATAGGTTAAAATTTTGACCTGATTATTTACAGAGTCCATCATAAAAGACATGAAACATGTTTGTTTTCAGGTTTGGCTCCTAAGTTCTGGAAAAATTATTGCACTTCTGACAGCCTGTAGCAGTCTAGTAGCCTTTTTGCATCAAAAAGTGTTTTGCTGAAGAGATTACAGTACATCTGCTAAGTGATTAATGGATCATTTGCTAAAGAAGCTTTTGAATCTGAATCTGGATGGCTAAATAGTGTTAGTACAAGAAACTGTGTACCCATTCTTCATCACACAGTGGTAATTGTGTGAGCAGAATAATGAGACTGTGCTGTTGCAATCACACCACCTGATCCTACTGTCCCTCTTATGTGTTGGGAGAGATGATCCATAGTGGGGAGCCTGCTCAATAAAGACTAGCTCTCCCTGCATGATTAGGGTTCTGAATCATGTGGGAAACTCACACGCATATATTGGTCTTCCATCTCCAGCTGTTCTCCCTCCATTGCTTTTGGACAGGGGCTGTAAAAACCAGTTTTCAGTTTCCATTGCTTATCTTTCTGCCAAGAGGTTTCCCCTCCCAATTTTAACTATAGTAGCTCTGAAGAGCCACACCATATCTCTGAAAGGAGAATGTGCTTCATTAATGTTTTTTCAACCACACATCTTTGAGTTTGATCCTGGCCTCTGGATCTCCAGATGTTGTTGAACTACAAATCTAAGTAAGTCCTGGAAGTACAGCCAGTAGTGAACGATACTGGGGTTTATGCTTCAAGTATGGCATCAAATATGTTAGATTCATGAAATCTTTCAAATTATGTCCCATCTTGTTCTGGTTGTTTGCTTTTATGATTGGAATGATGCCATTCATTTGGTATAATAATAATTCTTACGTAAAGGGGTCCAGATGTTCAGCTTTATGACAGCTGTTTTATTGTACTCACCACAAGAACAATTAAGTTCTAAGATACAATTCTGTGGTTTATACTTTCTTTTTGTTTTATAATACTTTTAGCCAACTTTTAACTAAACGAATTCCAAAGTTGGGTATTCATTACTTTTGAGGTACTGTATTCTGTCAAATGGTGCTGATAGGCAACTTTTTGTAGAGAATATTTGGATGTAAATAGATTTGGATGAAATCTGTTAAGAATTCTGAGTTAAAAGCTGTTGAAGGCATTTGATAGTGGGGGTCAAGCAAGGAGATTAATAAAATAAAGCCTCAAGATGTGTTTTAGTATGCTGTGAAATTGTGAACAGCTTAAACTATCCATTTCTAACCCTTGTAATTTTGAACTGTAATTCATACTCAGTACACAGCTGCGTGGGAAGGGTTATAGATAGCTGATTTCGTTCTCTAGTTAGAACATTTCCTGAACTTAGATTTTATTGAATTAATAATTTGTTAACATGAAGGTCTTAATAATGCTGACAGTACTAAATATAATCAGGGCTCCCAGCATCACCACTGTATCTATCTTTCCTCCCTAAGATCGTATTAAAACACTCTGGTTTCTTCTCTTATGCCTTTATGTGCATGTACTTAGATGAACAATAAAGCAGCCTTTGGGTAAATTTTTTTCTAGTGGAGATATATGAGATATGTAATAGTTTGTGTATGGCCATCCCCCCAAATTACAACCTGGACGAACATTTAAAAAGAAAAGAATGAAAGCAGTGGAAAAGAATTTTGTTGTAAATACATTTGCATATTCAAGCAAGATGGCTGTGATCCCTTACTTTTAGTAATCTGGGAGGATAACCACTAGTAGCAGCTTCCTTGAGGATAGTTGTTTTCATCCAAGGATGTTCTCAGAGTGATCCATGGGCAGTGTGCTATGAAAGATAAATGTTCATATGTATGGACTGGATGCTATAGATATTTCAGCTTGATGGATGAAAAAAACAGAGAAGAGAAGGTCTTACTGTTTTAGGGATTTTGTGTGTGTACAAGAAAGGGACTTTCCACATGTTTTAAATCATATGAACACAGGTGTATTTTGCTTCTGTTGGACAAACAAATGGAATGTGAAGTATGCACTGGTCAAAATGTGTCTTTCAAGGACACATGGGCTGTTTCTGGAGTTCCATCACAACTCTTTGAAGTTTCTCACAACTTCTAAGCCAGCTGGGGGACTTTGTGCCAGTCCCTCTCTCTCAGCCCAACTCACCTCACAGGGTGGTTGTTGTGGGGAAAATAGAAGGAGGAAGGAGTATTAGGTATGTTCGCTGTCTTGAGTTATTTATATAAAAATAAGGCAGGATTAAAAAAACCCTCAGCTCTAAGGTACATTTTAATAACACAGTGTAGCAATATGATGCTTTGGCTATTCTAGCCAAACAATTTATTTTGTGTTCTCCTGGCCTGTGCTTTTATAGATCCAGCACTAAATTACCAGGATAAAAATGTGATGGATGTCACAAGACTTTGACTCTCATTCTCAGTTCTCATACATAATAATACCACTTCTCTTGGCAGAAAAATAACAAAATAAGTCTCACCAGACATTTTTCTTAGTGTGAATTAGATTCCTAAACGTATATGAACATGACAAAATAGTAACTTGAATGATCTGTTTGGCAAAAGATGGCCTCTCCCCATTATCATGTGCAAATTGACTTTTTAAATATGGACACAGCAAAGTAAAGTTCACAAATAGATAATTTAATTGGAAGTGTCCTTTATTGCTTGAGAAACTAGGAGTGAGAACTTTTTCTTCATGGCTTGAATCCTCTGAATAGTAGTAGTAATAATAATAATACAACAGCTACAACAATAGTCCTGAAAGCTATAATTTTTAGACTTGAAGTTGTCTCAATTGTTTCTATAAAATTAAATATTGTTTCCCAGCAGCTGTAATGATAAAAAGAAAGGTTGGATTACACTGGGAGCATTGGAATCGATTGATTAGAAAAGCAGATCGTGTACAGTTCAAGAGTGGGAGAAATTTGGCGAAAAGGACACAATCCTAGAATATGTGTATTCAGAAGGAATTCCTGTTATGTAGGTGTGTATGGGATTGCAGTGTTTGAAATCCAATTTCCTGAAGTCTTTTGCCTGGGCCATTTTAAGATGCCTTGGCTACATGCCCCATGTTTGTATTAGTTTCAGGCAACAATGGGAAAAGAAATCTCTGAAAAAACTTGAGAAAAGAAGCTCCCAGTCTAAAGAAAAAAAAATAGCATATACAGTGGAACCTTGGGTTACGAACACTTCTGTTAACGAACTTTTCGGGTTACGACCAGCTCCGGCCGCAAAATTTTGCTTCGGTTTGCGAACTCCGCCTCGGAGTACGAACAGGATACACGGCCATTTTCCCTCCTGTGACACGGTCCGCGGCCATTTTTCCGCCCCTGACACGTGGTCCGCGGCCATTTTCCGCCCCTGACACGTGGTCGTAGGGAGGGGGACTCTCCCTCCAAGCAATAGCCGCCTCCCTGTCCTCCACGCCAGAACGGATTAACGGTAATTACATTGAACCTTATGGGGAAATTTCCTTCGGGTTGTGACCAATTCGGGCTGCGACCAGAGTCACGGAATGAATTAAGTTCGTAAACCGAGGTTCCACTGTACATAGCTTTCAGACTTGACTTCCTCCTTAGTATTGAGGTAATAACCTACTCTGCTTTTCAGCTTATTTCAAATACACAACCCAGAAAAAGTAATCAGCTCAAACTTAGACTCATAAAGCTCCCTTTAGAATTGGAAGAAGTAGGCCTGCCTTATTTTTATTTTTGTTCTAAAATTGAAGTAATTTCTCAAGCTGGTTGGTGTTTTCAAAGTCACAGTTCAGAGGATTTTTCTCTTTTAACAGTAAGCATGTGAGTTAGGAAGTTAGTGGCCACACTGAAAAATGTGTCTTTTCTCCCTGTTCCCAAATTTCGTTACATATTTTTCTGTACAGCTTATCTACCCTGTAATTAATTTATTTTAAAGCCTGTTGCAAATATGTGCGCCACAGGAAATATATGTTATGTAGCTAATACACAATTCTAAATATGGGGTTGTTTATCTAATGCAACTTTGTTTGCTAAACAGCAATAAGAGTTAATAGTTAGACTTTACAAAACACCCACAAGAGTTTCACATAAAATAAGTAATTGCCTACCCCAATGCTAAATGTTAACACACAAACCTAAAAGACAAAATTTTCCATTGGGGTCCAGATGACAACTTAATATGGGTTGTTTAGCAGTTACATTTATCTTACTAAAATTGCCTTGTATAAATCCAAACTAAGCTATCAATGTGGCTTGGAACAGACTTGGAGAAAGCATATAAGTAATTGACTTAAAAACAACAAATGCCAGTCAGTATTTAATTTCTAAAAAGAGAGCTGTTTACAGCTGAGCCTATTGGGGAACCCTTCCCCTCACTAATGGAAAGGCAGAAGACAAGTAGCGATTATTCTGTGCTGGAGCAAAGACATTTTATGTCCGTCAAGAAGAATTTTCTTTGAGCTGAATCCTGGCTAGCTGTGAGCAGAGATTATTCACACTGAAAGAAGGAGGAGGCATGTGTATCTCCTATGATTCTTTTTTCTTGCAGTCTGCTTTGCCATTAAAACTGCTGTGGAAGATTAGACAATCTTCTGAAAAAGGGAAAGGGAGAGCATAAAAAAAAAGTCTCTCTGCTTTTTCCAGCATTGTAGGAAACTTCTACTAGATCCAAATCTCTTTATAAATTGAAGGAGTGTTTTGGTTTGCAGTAGAACAAGTCTAGACTTGACACTTGTTGATTCAAGACTTAGCCCTGAAATTAAGGACAGGTTGTAGACCTTGATACCAAGATAAATAAAGCACTGATGTCAAAGAAAATGGCTTCATTTTCCCTCCCCCCCCCCTTCCTCCTCCTCCACAAATTAGAGAGCCAGTGCAGAATTCTGGTTAAAATTAGACTATAGTTTGGGAGAGGCTAAAATTCAGGTTCAACCAGTTTTTCCTCCAACTTTCCTTACAAGGTGGTTGTTAATATGTAAACTGAGGTATTATGTATATTTGTTTATTTGTTTTGGAGAAGAGTGAAAAGAAAAAAAGAAAAGAAAAGGTAATATCCATGAATTCAGCACTACTGACACTTGGGTTGTAAGGCTGATTTGAGACTCTGGATCCAATTCACAATACTTAATCGTATAGTTGTTTAACTGAAACATAAGGAGTTCTTGTCAGTATTAATGCAATATGGTTGTACTGGTCAGATGGTTGGAATATCTACACAGGGGCTGCACCTGAGTTACAGAAAAATATATTTGTTTAGGGCACCCTTAGCTAAACCACTATGATTCATAGATTTTGAATCCTTTTTTAGGCCTTTTCCTTGGGCATTCCCCTTTCTTAGATTTGCCCAAGCAGCTATGTGACCTGATGTAATATGAGAACTTGAAAAACTAAAAACAAAAGACTTATTGAGGAACAAATCACATGATAACCCATTGAACTATTTTAAGGATGTAATAAGCTGTTATCTGAAAAACATGTCATGTGGCATGGTGTATGTACCATTATTATCAACACATTGATGCTTATTTTAACAATAGCAGCATGCATCTAATGCATTTAGATTTTTTTAACCATTTAATGAACTTATATTTGCAGAAAATAATTTATTTAAAATGACACCTTAATTATTTTTGAAAGGGGAAACAACTTTATTGGAGTGATTGGTATACTGACCCAAGGTGCCAACACTAGCTGGTATTGTCCTTACCATTATCAGAGAATGCTGCTTGTGGCATGGGTGTGACTAAGCTTGGTAACCTAGTCTGCCCCTACCCTATCTTATAAAAGCATTTTGTGAAATCCTCAAGTGCCCAAGCCATGATGGACAAAGAAAGTAAATATCCATGGATCTGTTTTGTGACCATGACATAATTAGGATGTAACACGCAGGAGAAGTAAATGGTAAAGGGCATGAATTAACAAGTTAAATGAAAGAAAGAAAAATAAATTACTTTGCCTGAAACGAAGGGAAAGGAGAATGCTGTCATAGATTGAAGGTGATTTGATCTTCTGGAATTGATGAATGCATGTAGGGACATGAAAGTATAGTATGAATAGGTATTATCTAGGTTGGGATGTATGACAGTAGGAATGCATAGATTGTTGTTACTTGCATCTTGTGCTCCAGTAATGGTGATAATGGAAAAAGCAGAGATGAGTTTGAGAAAAATATGCAGCATTATGATTGAACATGACCCCAGAAAATAAATTATTTTGTTAGGTGAACATTAATGGATGAGTGAGAATGAAATGAGAGATAAAGGAAAAAGTGATTGGGCAATTTGGTGACCCAAGAATGAATGAGAATTATGAGGCTATGTCAAGTGATCAGTATCTGCTTAGAAAATGTCTCTCTTTTTTTTTGAATATATGGTTTAAGCAGAAGTCTGGTCATATGTAGACATAGCAAAGAGCTTATTATATTAAAAGCATGATTGATTTCATTTCTTATGATGAAACGTGGAAATTTGCGATGGATATAAGGAAGTATGGGAGAAATATAATTGCAAAAAAACATAGAGAAAGCAAGAAATGGTTAAGATTAAAAGATGTTGAGAAACTACAGGGCAATTACAGTGGAAATAAAAAAAAAAAGGTTTTGGAAGTGGGTCAAGTAAATGAAACAAAGAGTCACCAGAATGAATGGAATTAAAAATAAAAATGATGAAAATGATTTGGGAATGAATAATTTAGAAATTTGTATGGGATTTTGTATGGGAATTATATTGATATATGAAGAGTAGAATTGATACAAATGCCATAAATGTCCAAGAAAGAAATTAATGAAAGTCATAAATGTTGTAAAAATGCTGAAAAATGGTATGAGATATAGATAATATATCTGGAGAAATTAAAATATGGATGTGGTTTCCTTAAGGAATGGCTGTGCAACTTGGTTTAATTTGTGTGTGAAGATTACATTTATGTCTGATGATTGGAAAAATGCAATTATTCTCCTGTTCCAAGGGAAAGGTAGCAAGACTATAGGAACAGGAGAATTAGATTGTTTGCCTTAAAGGTGTTTGTCAGTATTCTGATGAAAAGGTATCCCTTTTGATCCATGACCAAAATTTGGAATCTGCAGAGTGGCTGTATGCTGGACAGAGAATGTGCAGACCAGATTTTTGCCCTTCAGTAGGTCACTGAGAACTGTGTAAATGTGAGAAAGAACGTTTATTCTATGTCCTTTGATTTACAGAAAGGATATGATGAAGTGAGTAGGTTTGTACAGTATTATGGAATGTTTTGCATGAATATAAAGTTGACGTTTCCTTGGTGTGATATATGTGATGGAAGCAAGGTTATGTGGGAATTCATGAGTCACCAAATGGTCTATTTTTACTATATTCTCTTTCCTGCCCATCCATTCATGACACCTAACAAAATAATTTTTTCCCCTGGATTGCATTCATTCAGATTTTTTTTAAAAAAATATTAATTTAGTTTTCTGGCTATAATATACTAAAAGAAGGAAAGGAAAGAAAAAAAGAACTACATAAAATATAATATATAAACCAAAAAGAAAAAGAAAACTCAAATGTATGTAACAGCACTTTGTCATATGGAAGTGAAAGTTGGTATGTCAGGAGAAACAAGTCTGTTGAATGCAGTTTGAGTGGGTGCTTAAATGTGTACTATAAAACAAGAGTAGGTAGAATCAAGAATGTCAGATGTTGAATGAATGTGGATTGAATATCAACAGTTAGTAAGCAGTGCAAATGAAGGATCTTGAGGTGATTTGGTTGTATAGAGAGAATGAATGAAGGTCAAATTGCAAAACTAATATATGAAGGAAAAATGAATTAGATCAAGAGGGAGGGGGAAGACTGAGGAAGTTGTGGTTGTATGGATTTGACAAGGTGAGCAGTTTAAAGAAGAAAAGGCAACATATAAAGCAGAATATGGACACGGGGAAAACAAGAATGGTTTGCAAGAATGGACAGGTATGGAAAGGTATAGTGAAGTGGTATAACCTAGATGTGGCTTTTTTTTTCTTCGTTAATTCATGCCTCACAGCAAAGAAATTAATAATGCTGTTTACCCTGAAGGGGAATAGTGTGTTGGGTATGTATGTCGATTATGTGTACAATTTAAAGCCATACTACTTCTGGCTCTTTGATTTTTTAATTCTCATTTCTGTCAGTGGAATTAAAAACTGAAGGGCAGAGGGAACCTGAAATGGTCTAGGATGTTGAGGATCCTACATTCAACAGGGGAATCAGATTTGGAGAAGGAGCAGCAAACCTTGAGTTAGAAATAGCCCCTAAAATCAAGGCCTTGCAGTGTTCGTCAGAGCGTGTTGCAGACGTTCAGAGATGTAGGGTGAGCAACTGGTAAACTATTGGGCTGTCATGAAACCCTGTCATATTGCGGTATCTTCAGTTTGATTGTACTCTCTGACAGGCCCAAACCGTTATGGTGGGCAGTATAACAATAATTTCAGCTTCTCTTTTTGCGTATTATAATATTATCTAGCATTTTTGTTGAAGAAATGTCAGTTGTACTTTAATCAAAAATATATGCCTGTAGATGAAAGACTGCAAGGATCTGCCGCTTTGTTTCCAGCAAAGCCCATGTGGATGCCCCTGGAAAGTTGATCATCAAACCGGAAAAAATTTTTTTCTTTGAATATGGAATTCTGTTTATTTATGAATGTTTGAGCACTATCAGTCAAGGGAACCCTAAGTGTTGTACAAAAGCAATTACTTCAGCTAATGCAATATAACAATGACATACAGAAACAGAAATACAGTATATAATTATGGTAAAAGCTATAATTAAGTTCTGGCTTCCAAAATGCCAGAAGAGTAGAGGCTATTCTTGCCTTGGGGAGCAAGCTGTTCCACTGTAGGGGAGCCCCCCCCCGAGAATTCCATTTTGCTATCATGATATGTATAGAAATATCCTTCATTTAATTTGTCTGAGATTTCTATCTCATTGAATTGCATTAACTGATCATGCATTTTGCAAACAAGTACTTTCTTTTGTGTTTAGAAGCAGTCAGTTGGGTGACTGAACTTTAGTGTTCTGCAAAACCACTTTATTTTATTGACATCTCTGTCCCAGATTATTTGAGGAATATCTGAAAAAAGATATCAACATCCACTGGTGGTCATAAACATTTACTAAATGCAACTCTCATCATTCACTTACAAATATTGGCAAAATGGGAAATGGTATGCTTGTTTCAGGCATTTACAGAATTCATCTGTGATTATCATCAATCCCATAAATTATATATAAATTCTATATAAAAACAAATTAAATTTTTTAAGTTAGATATTTTATTACTGGAGCATGGCATACGCAGCTTTGATTAAGTTTTGAGATCCAAAAATGCAGTCATTAAAGATTTGATCGTTTGATCGTTCTTATTTTCAAGAACATAGATTATGATGTCTATATAACATTTAATTTCCTTTGAGAAATGGAAATGGCCTTTGGGATTGTATGAGTAAGAAATTTGGGGGGTTCACTTTTATTGGTAGAAAATTATTTCTCTATGGAAATGGATAGATTCCCAAGATTGTGCTTGATAGAACAGACTAAACTTCAATTATAATCCTCCTGGAAAGTATAAGTTACAAATTACATTAGGAGCTGTGGGCTTCCCGCTTCTTGTTCAACAGTACCTGGATAACAAGTTAAGAAAATTGTTGGTAAATATTCAATTACCAAATGCCCAAGTATCTTAGGAAGATGTTTACTCAGGTGAGATTTTAACAGCTAGATACAAGATTGAGGATATACCAAATACGTTATTTGATTACCAGTTATATAGCATAGAAAGAGATCATTATCTTGAACCATATATAAGATAAACAGTTTACAGGGACCCATATCTTAGAACAACATATTGTATGTGTGGTCAGAATACAAATATTACATATAAAATGACCTCCTTGTTGAATAAAACAGTGCAATTAGAGCTGCATGTGTACATCTGATTGGAGTAAATTGTAAGGGATGATAAGAACGTAGGAGTTGAGTTTTTGTTTTTAGTTATTTTGCTATGGATGGTTTTATTCAAAGGTTTTATATTATGATATGGCCTTATGGCTGATCAATAAAGTATTGTTGCCACTGAGCAGAATAATTTTCCCCCTGAATTTTCCTCCAGGTTCATTTTTACAAGATAACTAAGCTTGCAATATCTGGTGTCTTTTATTCTCATAACCTTGTGAATGCCTTAACCTATAAGAAAGTATTCAGCGTCCTTAGCTGGGCAATTCTATGGGCCTAGCCCAACACTAGGTTCACTTTCACTCGGCAGGACTGAGTCAATTAATCACGCAGTTGAGGGAAGTGGAATCTAAAAACACTTTATTCTTGTGCAGAAGCAAAGAGGTACACTTGCAACTCAAGTCCAGACCGAGCAGCCCTGATTGAATCAAACACCATCCATTTATTCAGTTCAGCTAACAAAGAAGTTCACTACAATTGGTTAACAAGCTGCATATCATTACACATGCGTATTAGTTATGCATCCAATAATAAGCATTTATTTAATTAAGTTTTACCTCATTGTAATATTAGTTCTCCTCATTTGGGTGGAGATTTTACTATTATAATTAAGCAGGCATGCCAAAAGTTCATCTTTTGCCAAGGACCCCCTCCTCCTGTCTTTCATTATCTGGTTGCATCTCGTTCAGATGTCTGGTCCTTCAGATGGATAGCCCTTATCTAGCAGTTTCCTGTGAGAACTGTTGGTACCAGGGGAATCGGTTTCCTCAAAGGCCATCCTCTGTGTTAAAGGTGAACTTCTGTTACTTGAAGGCTAAATTACTTGAAGGCTAATTTCCAACTTTTTACTACTTAGAGGCCATTACTCAAAAACCCATTTTTGCTTTTTGGTCCTCAATTCCTTTATCAGGACAAAATAGTAGTGAAGAAACTGGAGTTAGCTAACATGCTTAATCAAGCTAGCTTCTAAGCAACGAATAATTTAAAAAACAAAATGAAAGAATACCTGCCATCTGTTCATGAAACGAGTAGTGAATATTAGTAGACGTGATACAACTCTTACCATCTTTTAGCAGTGAACAATACCAAGAATTTATTACTTAGCTGTGTTTTGGCAATCTTGAAAAATCACTGACAGTTAGACAAAAATGGCATGATTACTAGCATTTGTATTTTATTAAAAGTTTCTGGAGCATTATATATAATAAAATTATGTAATTCTGTGTTGAACAACTTATTAATGCTTACTGGTGCATGTCTTTGAACTATTTATTGGAATCTGTTGATTTATGACATGGACAATTCAATCATATTCACATTTACTAATAAGTAGTGAAAACATTTAAGACTACAGGCATGCAGTCAAATCCAGTGTATGTTTATTCACAAATAATTGGCAGGATTATTTTCATGTAAGTGTGTATATACTTCTTACGTTAACTTCAAATAGTGCTCAGAATTGCAGTGCAAGTAATTTTTGCTTTTAACCACTAACTTCTAATTGTCACACTTCCATGTTTTGTAATCAAATACCTACTGAATTTTATATTATGGGATATAACATTGAAGTTAACATCAATTCATAAACCTTGGGCTTTGATTCTGTTTGCAACTGTTTAGGTATGACAGCCACTCTTTTAAAACAGGACATTTAAATTGCAGACAGCCCTGATGTTCTTTATTTTTTTTCTCTCATACATATAGGATGTGACTCTAATTGACATTCTCTGGAGACAAGACATAGATCTTGGAGCAGGGCGTGAAGTTTTTGATTTTAGCCAAAGAAAGAAGGAATATGAACTTGAGAGGCAGAAGAAGCTTGAAAGTGAGAGACAAGAACAGCTTCAGAAAGAGCAAGAAAAGGCCTTTCTTGCCCAGTTGCAGCTGGATGAGGAAACAGGGGAATTTGTTCCTATCCAGCCAGCTCAAGCCATTGAATCTGGAAATTCCGCCATATCCAACAGTTATTCACAGGTATAGCTGTAAATGCACAACCCCTTTTGTTCTTATTGATTCCAACACTGTATTCCCTTTCCCTTGTTTCTTTCAAAAGGGTGATGGTAGTTGCTGTTGGTGTGTTCACTGAATCTGCATTTAACACAAATGTAACCTTCTGTCTTTCCTAAACAGAGTGTACACATTTCCAAACAAGATGCAGATGATCTGTTTGATGACTGCATGCAGATTTTAGCAGAAACGTTTCCATTTGTGGACGAGAGTGAGGTAGATATTCACTCCTTTGCCAATCTTTATGTACTTAACAGCGTCTCTTTGTTATTTTCTGCATTCCTCTTAATATTATGAAGATTCTATGATAAACCTCTTTTCATGCTAATGTTTAAGGTTCCAAGCACAGCTATCAAAGATCTGTTTCATATATTCTAGATTTCCCCAGCTGAATTTCAACAAGTGGCACCTTTGGAAATGGCTACCAACCAGGTCTTTGTTGATTCTAACCATATGCAGCCACTTGACTCATCTGTACTTCAGTCTACGATTCCAGAGTTGTTAGATACAAAAGTTGAGAACACACAAGATATAGAACAAGTGTGGGAAGAACTCCTGTCTATTCCAGAACTGCAGGTAATAGTTGCTACCAGTGTTTGACTATGTATTTTGGACAGACATTTACTTAAAAGGAAAAATCAGTGTTTGACATTTTTGTTCTTTTGATCAGTTCTCCCCCACATCACTCTGTATAGGATAATTCATTGGAAGAAAAAAAGTTAGAAATGTCACCAGGTAACAATTTGACAGTGTTATAATAGCTGTGAGATACTTAACTTGCAACCAAGATTTAGTGTGAATGAAATAGCACTGATTTTCTAGGGAGAATTTGTACTATAAATTGTAATTACATTTTCAAGAGACTAGAATCAAGCCCAAACTGGCATTATAATCCTATAGCTAGTCTGCTTGAAAGGTAGTCCCACTGGTGTTGAATGGACTTTCTCATAAACTTAAGAACTGACGACTTTAATTGTTAAACATTATTCTTTTGGTTATACCATATAGAGCACATTGATACATTGGCAGAAATCTTGCCATTTAATGCTCTTTTGATAACTCGGGAGAGGTTCTTAAAAAAAAAAATCTTCCCCATATCAATTTGACCCATGATTGCAAGGAAGAGTAAGTCTGCTGCTTTTTAAAAAAAATAAACAGAATCCCCAACTTTATACTCCCGAAATCCAGTTACTTGCAAACTCATCAGAAACATTAAACACTTCTTAAAAGTCTAAAATTCTTCATATATCATGGATATTTTTTGAAAAAAAATGATACTGTGTAAATCTAGAGTAGCAGTAGTCACAGGAGCTGGAATTTACAAGCAAAAAGGCAAAATATTTTACCCTGAGTGCAGGGAAAACAGAAATGTCTCAAACAGAAGTTCTTCCCTTGGGAAAGAAACCTGGTAGGTCTACATTTATACTGAAAGGTCGTATCACTTGTTGAAGCCCATCCAGTCCCACAAAGGGGAGGCAGATGGTTCTGTTCCAATTATGAGGAATAGCATACACATTTATAAACTCTCACATTTATGTAAATTTGTTGAATTGGGCTACTGGTTTAATAAGTTATGAATGACTGAAGGGTTGACAGTTGTAGTTTCAAGGTTCTGATGCATTTCAGCCCCTTCATCCCAATATTCACATCTCCTTTGTGAAATGGTCAGTGGGGAAAGGGGCCTGCTAATTACTTGCATCTTTTTTCTCCCTTTATTTCTCTTGCATGATGTTTGTCTCACCAGGTTTTCTAGTCTCATAGTATATAAAAAGGTGGTAGTAAAAACGAAAGTGTCCACGTGTGTGGCACAAGGCTGCCCATCAATACTGCCTCCGTAGTTCCAGAGAGGCATCAGCTGCATAGAATGTAAACTGCCAAATTGTAAAACACGGGGAATTCATCTTCCTCAGAGGTCCTCCCCAAACTGTCATTTTCGTGGAACAGAAGGATAGAATTGTTAAATCTATGGAAAGTAATCATACTATTACTCTGAATTACATTTAAATTGAATTAAGCTAAAGCTTAGTTGCTGTCCTGCATGCAAGCATGCCACTAAAAATTTCAGTGTGGGTCTCAGACCAACCCCCCCCCCCCCAACTATGCCTCTAGAATGAAATGTAAAACATGCATCACGTTATCAGGTAAATTTTATTGCTGAACATTTTTTGGAAACTTTCTTTCTACAGTGTCTTAATATACAAAATGACAGCCTGGCTGATGTAACACCAAACTCATTTGCAGTAAATGCCACTTCAGAGGCTGCTGATAACTTTACCCTCTACAATTCATTATCTGCCATGGAGAAAGAAGTTAACTGCAGCCAAGAATTCCTGAAGCCACTGGAGGATCCCTATTCTAGCATGGTGCTGCCAGAAGATCCTAGCCAACATAGCACTGATTTCTGTGAGGATTTCTATTCCCTTATTGACGGAAAGATGAACAGCAGAGTGGCTACCCCACCATCTCATTTTGTGGATCAGGCACTTGCTGGCTTTTTAAGTGAACCTATTGATCTTTCAGATTTTGCTCAGTGCAAAGCTTTTAACCAGGACCTTGCAGGAAATGCCCCGGAGTGTAATGATTCCGACTCTGGTATTTCACTGAATGCAAGTCCCAGTACAACATCTCCAGCTCATTCTGTTGAGTCGTCTTCGGTCTATAGGGATACAAGCTTTGGATGCAGTGATTCAGAAATGGAGGAGATTGATAGTGCCCCTGGAAGCGTGTCACAGAGCAACACAAAGATGCATTCATTTCAGCTGCAGGCTCCTGTCTCTCCATCTCTAGAGCAAGGCACCCCAAAGCCTGACATACCACTTACTAGTACACCCCAAAGAGAATTGCCTGCCAATCCTGGCCATGTCGAAGCTCCATTTATGAAGGACAAGTCCTTTAGCCAACCAGAAGCTCATCTCACTAGAGATGAGCTGAGAGCAAAAGCTCTGCAGATCCCTTTTCCTGTTGAAAACATCATCAACCTGCCTGTGGATGACTTCAATGAAATGATGTCCAAGCAGCAGTTCAGCGAGGCCCAGCTCACTCTGATTCGTGACATTCGAAGGCGAGGCAAGAACAAAGTAGCTGCTCAAAACTGCCGTAAAAGGAAACTGGAAAATATTACTGAGTTGGAGCACGACTTGGATTACCTGAAGGATGAGAAAGAGAAGCTCCTGAAAGAGAAGGCGGAGAATGACAAAAGCTTGCAGCTGCTGAAAAAGCAGCTGAGCACCTTGTACCTTGAAGTCTTCAGCATGCTCCGGGATGAAGATGGCAAGCCATATTCCCCTAATGATTACTCACTGCAGCAAACCAGAGATGGGAGCATTTTTCTTGTTCCTAAGAGCAAGAAGCTAGAGACTAAATTCTGAAGATAAGGGAGATGAAGAATATTTCTATGAATATTTTTACATTGGTATTTTCTATTGATAAGCATTATGTAACCCAACATTGTCCTTTTTCAAGTGACTACACATTTCCCTAGAGCCAAATGTATGAACACACTAAATCATTAATGTAAAACAAATGTATGCACAATGGGTAATACTTCTGTAATACGCTAGTTCTTCCTCTTATGTAACAGCAACGGAAGTAGTTTTTGTGCTTGTGTAAATATTTCAAGATGTCTTATTTATATACAATTTCTATAGTTTGTTTTACTCAAATATGTATCTAGCGTGATTTAAAACTGCTAATCCTACATATTTACAAGATTAATTTTATGTTTTAAGGTACATCATTTTATAAATATAAATGATTTTTTTAGTTTCCAAATGTATTTTTGTTTTATTATAGCAGCTTGAATGTCATGCAAATTGATCTGCATAAGACAGTAACAAGGGCACAATCCAACCAAAGACAAGCACTGTGAAGGACAGCTTAGAGTAGGTACATTAAGCACGTTCAATGTTTTTTCATTAAAATTAATGGGGGCTTAGGAACCTGATCATTGGAAGATGATAGAGAGATGATTGACGGATAGATTTTTGGACTTTTAAAATGGCAAGTTTTTTTTTTTCTTTTAGATAGTTTAGTAGAATGCAATGTTACGATTTTGCTTCAGCCAAAGCTGTGTAACTATGTGACTGAATGTGGTTGAATGGGGGAGTGAGTTGCTGGATGTAGAACATAGTTTTTGTTGGATCTAAGCTTTCATTACCCCCCCTCCCTTTTTCTAGCTCTTGTATTTCCATATATTTGACTGAAATGTATTAAAGTCTCTGGCTTCAGAGTGAATGGTTGAACAAGCCATTGGCCTTATTGATGAGTGGGGGATCTTTGGCATCCTGAATAACCTCTTGGTCATATTCATAATTTGGCAGCTTGGATATACTAGACAAAAATAATAGCACAATTGGAGAAGTTCAATATCCATGCAGAGTTTGATTTTATATGACTTATGGGATTCAGTTTTACATGGTGTAATTGTATTTTAAACATTTTTGCAGTCTAAACTTTAAGGGTGCAGTCATTCTGATATTTCAGAAGAAAACTAAGAAAAACAAGGTACCAGGAGATAAGAGTTTTCAATGATGATCAGTTGCCTCTTGAGAGCTACACTGGACAATACCACAGCTTGACGTATAACATTTATCCCCCGAAGGATCTACAGAAAAGCAATATCTTAAAAGATTATGTGCCATCAAGCCTGTGTCGATTCAGTTGACCACATAGATTTCCTCCATGACAATCTGCCCCTAACCTGGTCTTTCAGGTCTTCTAATGGTGCCCCCATGGCCATTGTGTCCTTCCTCTTGCTGCTGGTTGTCCTCTTCCTTTTTCCTTCCAAGCATTTTAATGGCCCTCCTAAATATTAATACATGTAATCCTTGACATACAACTATTTGTTTGACTGTTCAGTTACAATGGTGCTGAAGGTGACTAGTCCTCACATGATCATTGCAGTCCCTGTGGTCATATGATCAAAATTCAGGTGCTTGGCACCAGGCATGTATTTACAATGGTTGCAGTGTCTTGGGGTCACATGATCGCCATTTATGACCTTCCCAGAGGGCTTCCAACAGGCAAAGTCAATGGGGGAAGCCAGATTTGCTTAACAACAGTGTGATTCGCTTGATGACCATGGCAAAAATGTTTGTAAAATCTGGTGCAACTCGTTTAACAGCCACATTGCTTGGCAACAGAAGTTCTGGTCCCAATTGTAGCCATAAGTCAAGGACTACCTGTAGGAAGGCATTCTATGGGGGGCAGACTCTTCCAAAGGATGGGAGTCAATGAAGCAATTTATTTCTAGGCCTCTCCCCCTCATACATCCTGTAGTGTGGGACTTGTAACATACCCTTTCAGCTGTTCTGCACTAAGCAGGTACTGTAGATACTCAGGACCCAACATAGGGTTTAGAGGGAATAATCGGCATCTGGGACTGCAGCCAAAACAACTCTATTTCAGAACTCCCTCCTATTTAGAAGTGCATCAGGTTAAAAAAAAACTCAAATCCCCTTGCCAGAAAGACTTACTGGTGATTCATATATTTTACCCCACTTGTATTTTCTGTAAAGGAATTCAGGCCAGTGTAAAGGAGTTATGAACAGGTAATACTGATTGGTAATCTAACAGGTTTTGTGCCTGAAGGATTTGAACCTGGATTTCATCAGTACTAATCAATGCTGGAGAGCCTATGTTACTCTGATTTTACCATTGAAAGTGGAATCAAGATGAAAGTTGTTCTCTAGCAACATTTAATGCGGTTGCTAATCTAAGCTCTTAGGTCACTTCTACATTGAACGATAACAGAACCAAGTGCTTTAGGAGATCTGCAGAGCTGAAGGCCCCCCTCTTTATATAGTACCTTCTATTCAGTCCAATCATGGGCATTCCTATTTCTCCACTACTCTTGCCTTTCGTTGGCATTCCTTTTGAGTAAAATTAGCATTTTGTTACTTGCACGATCAACTTATTGAACAAGATGCCACTCTTTTATGTGGTAGAAGAAATAATTACCTTATTTGGAAGTGCACTACAATGGTTATAATCCTCATGGGGTTTTAATTGTACTTTTAAGAATGTGTGATGTGGTCCAGGGTCTTCAGCTTTTTGTATCTCATACTAATTCTTAAAGATTTAGGGAAGAAAAAACATAACTGGGTAAGATATTCTGAGTTTTGCTTCCCCGTCTAAAAGCGTCTGATTGCTGTTTTATATAGTGAAATGGCACAAATGCACCATTGTAGTTACTCATTTTGTACTTCAGAATTAAAAAGGAACACAGTGCACATGGCAAAATTGTAACGTGATATAAATCTAAACAGCTACCTCGTGTTCTTCATTCTCAGATCCTTCACAGGACACTGGCATAATAGACCCAAATTACTCAGCAATGTCAGTTGTTTATAGTCTTTTACTAAGCCAGAAATTATTTGCGAGAGAGTGCTTGTTCATGTAAGCATGCCTGAAGTTTTGTCCTAGCATCTGATGTGCCCTGAAGCTCTGAGACATCTTCCCTAGGCTAGAGTCAATCATTTGTATAGAACCTGTGGTTTCGTGTGGAGCTAAATGAGCAGTGTGAATCCAATATCCTTTTAAGTGGCTTCAAACTCTTCAACTTTGTATAACAATTCAGAAGAAATCATATGCAAGTCAGTTGCCTAATGCAGAAATGATGGTTCAATACCTAGAATTAGGAGATTCACCAACTATCATGATTAACTATGTTTTATTGTAAGCATTTGATTATTACATGCTTCAATTTTTGCTCTCATAGCTATCAGTTGTATACATGTTCCACTGAAGAATCAAAAATTTCAATTTATGGAAACAGACGATTGTTTCTTCAGGATTAGTCATCCTGCAGAGCAGAAGATAAAAGTAAACAATTTAGCACATCAGGAATGGTAACCTACAGAATATCCTAATTTGCTAACAAGTTATTGAGGACCGTTGGATGCTAATGCTGGCACTGTTCTTGCACCATAATTCATCTAAGCCCATCGCCAAACACAGTTGGTTAATCTGCCTTGTTTGGGAAAACATTTAGCTGAGTGCACACAAGATTCAGCTACTCTTTTCCTAGTAAGAGTATCAGAACACCTCCAAATGTGAGGTACAAAGAAAGAAACACATGCACTCACCCCATGTCCATCTTGCTGGGGATTGCTGAGATTAGTGTACCCATTTTAGCCTCAACTCTGTTTTATAAGACAAAAAGGGAGCATAGATGCTCTTTGCCACTCAGTCCTAGGATTAATAACAAGACACAATCTAGAAATATTCTCTCATATTCAGTTTCAATTAGCCACAGTTCCTATTTGCTCTAACTTAACAATGTGTACATTCGAGACAACTGTAGATAGGTATAGGAATTGTAAACTGCTCACAAGTTCCTAACTTGTTAGATTGTGATGCTGACAAAGGCAAGGTGGCCAGTAAATGCAGACAATCTGGAACCACAGTCCTACTCTTTCACATGTAGAACTAGCATACAGAGTAAGGCAAATGAGTTCTAAATATTAGATTACAAAATTAAGGCTTACAGAATGAGTTTTTAAAATTTATAAAAGAAACCAGAGACTCATTTTAAGGGTTTGTTACCTGGAAGTTATTTAGAGGGCACATCATGTGTTCCAGGTGAGAATGTTACTGATTTTCTTGCCTGCAATCTGGCAATTAAAAACATTACCAATAGGAAACCAGCAATGCTAACTTTAGATTGGCTACTTATGTAATTGAAAAATCACTTTTCAGATGAGAACAGGGCAACGTTATTTTGCACCCTGGTCTATACTTATTTTTAGGCCTGCAATGGGAGTGGGGAGTGAAGACATTACACAACTAGTCAGATCAGGGTTTTCAGGTTGTTGTGTGTTTGTGTGTGTGTGGGGAGTATGTTCAGCAATCTGTTATGCCTCATACACCTTTCTCACCAGTCACTGGGAAATTATCCCACCAAATACAGTGGTTCCTGCCAAGTTTTGGTAATAGCATTAAGAGGCTGTATGCCAGGGGCATGCAAACAGCAAAACCAACCTACCACTGTTCTGAGAGTTCCCCAAATTAAAACAAAATACTGTACTTTGTTCCATTGTTTTACATATTCTGCTACAGTAACGAGAACTTTTTGTTCTAGGTAAGCAGGGCAATAAAGTTTATTTCAAGGAGTACCCACCTTTTCCTCTGATGTGTTGTTTCATCAGGGGAGAAAAAACCTTCTCAAAATATTGGAAATGTTTTGTTTCAAGCTCAGAGCAGTTTCCCATTTTATTCATACCATTACTACATGCGGTTTGCAAATTGCCTATCCATAATCAATGCATAATACTGTCCAGAAGGTGATGACTGGTGAACTCTACTAGAGACCACTACAACTTTTTGAGCCATTCACAAGTCATGAACTTAGCTGAAAACAAGGAATTTAAAAAACCCTACTTCTCATTTATTGGAGGACAATTGTCACCATCCATTTTTTC
Source organism: Python bivittatus (assembly GCF_059951505.1). Taxonomy (NCBI): domain Eukaryota; kingdom Metazoa; phylum Chordata; class Lepidosauria; order Squamata; family Pythonidae; genus Python; species Python bivittatus. The sequence goes on from NW_028277040.1 coordinate 19,546,785, forward strand.
CCCAAATACTCACATGGCAACGGCCGAAAGTGAGCACAATGCCAAGTCAAGCCTCACCCCAGTGAGGCCTCATTGTTAAGCAAGCCACCCATCTCTTTCACAGTTGTATGAATTACTATGAATGGTAGAATTCTAGATCTAAATGCCAAATAGCTAATTTCAACATTGCTCATTCACATTGATTTGAATACAGTAATAAATATCAATATACTTCACATTTATCCAGTTTGTTCTCATCTCCAAAACTCAGTTTTCAGAGCTCAGAATACAAAGAAACATCAGTGTTTTACACTCTTACCAAGCAAGATTTTTCCAATAAGATATCCACCTCTGGTCACAGAGGTTTCTTCAACAATCTGCAAGTCAAACAGATCTTTCTTACCATGTTCAAAGAACAATTATTTTTTAATTCATGAAAAGTGTTAGAGACAAACCTTACCTAGTCTTACTCCCCTTTCAGGTCTGAATGCTAGACCTATGACTGGGTCAACTCAAGTAGCTATGACTTGGGGAGATTCCAACTGGTGAAGAACTCTTCCTAGACTTTCTTCGTTATTTCATCACTGACAGGCAGATTTAACTATTTTGGGGAAGCTGCTCACTATCAGCATAGTATATTATGCCTTCTCTTGTCTGGAAGTTGAAGCTGTCGCTGCCTTGTCCTCCTTTAATTTTGCTGACTTGGGTGCTGAAGTCCTGTCTGAATCTTGTTTGATCCACATTTCGGCTAAGACATCTTTAATGCTGGTTATTCACTGTCCTCTGCTTTTACTTGTCCGGGTTCACAGATAACTAGGTCTGTCACTGATTACCTTAGAGGTTTCACATGTTCACAACAGATTAACACACTAATAATTGTTTTCCCTATATACCATCAAGAAAGCTCCCCCCCCCCGTTCAAAAACAGACTCAATATCTTAATCAATCCCTCCAGTTCTGCTCCTGAATTCAGTAACAGGCTTAGAAGGGATAAGTTATATCTGATCTACCTTTACAAGAAGAAATAGACATGTGCTGCTTACTAATGTAAATGAGAACACTGCAGTAACAGGTGGATACCCTTTCAACAAGCTTTGATTATTGGAGTACAGACACTTTCCTGGAGATAAAAAGGATATACCGAGAAACAGACACCTCATTCCCACCTTTACACATACTCATGACACTGTAGATCTTTAGGAGACTGATGCTTTTGAGCCGGGTTCACGTATACCTTATGATTTTAAAGTAAATTTTAACCATGGTATTCTATACCCAGTGATGACTGCATGACTAATTCTGAGCAATATGTTCAACAATCAATTCCTACACTGGAATTAAGTTTACCTTATACTCATTGGCCTACAGAAGTAACAGGTGAAAAATGACTGAGTTTCTTCTACTCACTGTGCCCTACTCTTCTGGATGTGTACTGACAGAAAGCACTGCTCTGGCAATAGTTCAAAAAGAAGTCTAATCAGATTGAGAAGGATAGCAAATTATTAGGGAGCATGGCTGTAAATAAATTTAGGTAAGTGAAGGAGTAAACAACTCATTCATGTTTGTGACTTTAATAATTTTTATCATATCATTCTGATGCACAGTACTTATTTAATTGTAGCCATAGGACCCTCATTAGCAACAATACGTTCCATCAAGTTAGCTCCTATTGCTTTCACTTTACCTTTAAGACCTATTATCAGGGCATTAGAAAGTGTGTGAAACATCTTGATGCGTTCATGCTCAGAAGATTTATACTTAATCCAACGAACTCAGAGGGACTGTGTCTGTGCAGCAAATTAGCATCAGATAGAAAGGGGCATACAGAATTATACACAGTAGAACTCAGGCACCTTTACAGATGAACCCATATTTTTAGGATAGATATATACACATATGAAACTGTAGAACTGTAAGCTAAGTAACAGACCCAGGCTATTAGATTCAAAGTTTTAATTCAATTATATGTGTGCACTTAATCTGTTTGCAATTTGAGGGAAATTGAATCTCAACAGTTATAAAAGGCAGAAACCTGTTCTGCCAATGTTTCGTGTAGCTCCTTTATAAATCAGCAAAGTGGGAGGCAAACTGAATAAACTTTAAAAGATCTCTTCAATGCTTATTTACTTAGGTTTAAACTAAAAGCAAATGCTACAACTTATGATATGCACAACCCAGAAGTATCTGGAATTCTCATTTGAAAGTAAAGCTTTTATCATTCACAAGCATTGGTTTAAATGACCCAGTCCTAGTTATACAGCTAAACAAGCTTTAATGCAAACATCTCTCCTCTCCCTATGCATGTGCAACTCATGTCATTTGGTTACATATGCAGAAAAACTAAGGTACTTAAACGGTTCAGCATTTCTATAGTTTTAAATTAATACAGATTATAATGCACTGATTTTTTTTCCTAGCAAGAATATACCCTAAAACTACATTTCTTTATTTAAAGAAGTTTCAGTAAGAAAAAACTGAACTACACAAGTATTGAAAAAATTAAAAGTTCCTTAATTATTTTTAATTCCTGGTACCACTACCACAAATTTACAGGGCAATATACCTGATTTTATGAAGAAAAGACAAAGCTACAACAACAAATTAAAAAAAGTCAGGAATGTACATCTAAACACTACATTGCATTAAATCAATAGCTGCACTCTTTGCAAACTGTGGCTATATCAGTCCTTAAGAAGGGTTTCCTGTTTAAGCTGCAGTAACTTTTCTGACTATGGTTCATCGCTCCTTCTGTGGCAGATTTTACAGTTCCTCTAATTCATTTGGGACGACTGTCTCAAAGTAACCTGCAGCTTTCCTGACAACTCCTCGCTCTCTCCTGCTAAGAACTGTAGCCTGTTGAATACAGGATAAAAAAAAAAAGATTACTCTCAAAGAAATATTGTAAGCTTAATTAAAAACACTTATTTGTAGCATACATACCTATCCTGCTACAGTTTTTAGAATCTTCTTCCACCATAGCCACCACTTCCTCCTCCCGATCCATAGCCACCTACAAATGGAGTATAACTGTTTATATTCCAGTTTTTGCTACAAGATGCTAGCAAGCTGCATATATTTTAATGTTGCATTTACCACCATAGGGACTGCCTGAACTTCTGCCACTGAAACTGCCACTTCCTTTCATGGGTCCATAACTTGAGGCCTGTTGTCCACTGTAGTTGCCAAAATCGTTGTAGCTCCCACTGCCACCATAGTTGCCTAAAACAGAAACTTAATTTTACATTCATCAAGTCTGTTATGTAATTTGAAGTAAGCTTCAAAAGTACATTTCATTAGATTAAATAAACAAAGCACTACTGCATATAATTTAGTATGCAACATAAGCATTTTGTGGACTTACTGAAGACACTTAATGGAATTCCAATGTAGAATCATATGCAGTTTTTAGTTGCAAAGAATGGAACTCACAGAATCACCATTTGCTTTCTTTTCCCCAGTGGCAAGAGGCAAAAAAACACTTGCTTCCTGCTAGTAACTTTGGTAAGATAACCTGTACGAAACATGCCTTAGGAATACTGGGAGGAAGAAAAGCCACGGTTCTCCTTCTGCTTCACTTTAAGTGTACCAAAACATGCTGTTTTCTCAAGGGGTGGGGGGGAAGCAATCTGTAAGCAAGTCCCTCTCCATAAACCAGCTGGAAGACAGCTGGCTTTCTGATGGCCTGATACAGAGGCTCCCAAATTTTCTCAGTTCACAGTACCCTTAGTGTCTCATAATTTTTTCACTATGCCCTGTAGTTCCCAAACTGTGCCCCACAGCAAACTCATAGGGGCACTGTGGGATATTTTAAGCGTTTGAGGGAAACACAGATATTCTCAATACTTTTCTAACTAATTACCTCATCGTCAATTCTGTTAGAATTCTAAAGCATCTAGAAGGTATGTATCTATGCATCTCTCAGTTAGCATACTGCATTTACCTGAAAGGAAGACTAGTTTCACCCCCAACAATTTAACTATGAAATGGGGAATTTTTCTCTTGGATTCACTGAATTTATGACAATGGAAGCTAATATTCTTTGCTGGGAAAGGTTTTCTTTAAATTTAGAGTCATCTTTCTTTTGGGTAAAGGAAGTTCAAACTAGTTCCAAGTTTTTAGTCCTCATACTGATATGTTTGATAATCTTATTTGTCCTTCATTTTTTAAATTAACAGGCCCAGTTTGCTTTTTCCAGAAGTATATGAAGATCAGAACATATACCCTTGAAACTGTGGTCCAGTAATCAACCCAAATATTATATACATAAATAGTGCTGAAGAAAGTTTCACAAAGAATGTGACATTTATCTAGTGTTAGTCCTACAAAGTTGACCAGATTAAGAAACCAATGCCATGTAGGTCAGTACTACTTTTATTGTAAAGCTACAGTAAGAGAATCTTGCAAGTCAGAATGTGCTTTCCCCCCCCTCACTTTATCATCATGTGAACTAGGGAGGGGCTTGTGTGAGACGTTTTCTCAAATTAGTTTTCTGGCCAGGACTCAAGCCCTACTTATCTGACTGCTGTCTTGGCAGTGGCTCTTCCTCCTGTCCTTCAAGGCCATTCCCTATTCCTTCTACATCTACTTTTTTAAAAATTGCAGAATACTGCAGACACATTAATAGAACAGACTACATATAAAACAGATACAAGTTAGATAAAAATCAATGCTATAACCCTAGCAACTAGTACTGTAGCTCTTGAAAATTAAGCTTCCAATCTAACATAGATGATAGCATGCACTGATACAGGTCCCTGAGTCCTTCAGAAATTTTTCAAGTCTGATTTCACAACATTAGAAGTGTGTTTTGAGGCTAAGTTTACATTGCGCAACATTCTTCTTAATTAAACCTACAGGATGTTTTGAAATGTTAGGTAAAATAATTAATGTTTTATTTAACAGAAATTTTACTGAATTTTTAAATAAACAAGATAGATGTTGTATAATGCAATTCAGACTACTCACCTCCAAAGCTTCCTCCTTCATTATAACCATCATAGCCTCCACCTCCTCCGCCATATCCACCACCTGGATTTCCATAGCTTGGACTACCACCATAACCACCTCGGCTACCATATCCAGGGCTACCACCATAGTTTCCACCTTCAATTAAAAGTAACGTAGTATTTGATATTAATAAAAAGGTAGCTGCACTTTAGAAAATTACCACAGAGGTATGTTATGTAATGGTTTCTATTCAAAATCCTATAAATTCCCAATAAAATCAACCATCTCAACTTTCTGCAATGCCTCATTCTTCCAGATGTTTTGGCTTGTAACACAAATCATTCCTGATTATTAACCATATTGCCTTTGGCTGACCGGATTTTTTTTTTTTGAACATCTGGAGGCACCTAATTTGAAGAATACAAGCAGTATTCCATAGGAAGACATTATGTCATATTTTAGTACTTGCTTTGAAAGCAATGGGATTCTGCTCCACTGAAATTAATGGCATAAGCTAATAATGACTGACCTAAAGCATCTAGTTAAGCTATTTAGTATACAGATTTTCCACATGCCTCAGCTTAACATTTCCTATGTCAAAATATTCCACAAGTCGCCAAAAACTGTGTTCTACTATGATACTTTTGTTTTCTTTAGTGATACAACTAACTTAAAAAATGCAAAAAGTACAAAACTTGTAGGTCATAAATACATGCACAGATTCCAAAGGGCATGGAGCCAAAAATCTCATCCTGTTTTGCACTGGGAGCAGGAGGTGAGTGGGATGAGGAATTATAGAGAAAAAATGCTGCCCCTTAAAAATCCATTCCCAATCCGGTCCTTCTCCTGCCCACTTTTGAACTGAAATCTTTTGACACCAGTGCAACCAGGTGTGGCTCTCAAGCTACTGCAAGTTATACTTCTCCAATATAATGCAAGTGGTATTTGTACTACCATGCTTACCATCACCAAAGCCATTATATCCATCGCCACTCCCAAAGCTTCCTCTACTGCTGCCACCACCTCCACTACCGTAGCCTCCTAAATTAGAACAAATATATTATGTTATGAACAAAAAATAGCGTAAGACAGTATCTTGGAAGGACACTGCGAAGAACTAACATGTACCTCTACCACCAAAACTTCCACCTCTGTTGTAACTTCCACCACTGCCTCCAAAGTTCCCACGGCCCATGAAGTTGCTTGAACTACTCCCACGACCTTAAACAACAAAAACAACACAGTGAATGTCTTGATAGTGTTTGATAGATAGCATCACTGCTACATTTTGGACTCTTATGGACTAAGACTCACTTCTTTGTGCAGTTGCAGTCTGCATTTCTTGCTTGGAGAGAGCTTTCTTCACTTCACAGTTATGCCCATTTATAGTGTGGTATTTCTGAACTAAAATAAATTTTGAAAATGTACATTCTGTTCAGTAATGATTTATGCAAAATATTGTAAAATATACCAATTCCAAACAAACAAGAACATAAAATAAAGAACCTACACTGACTCTCCCACCCACACATAGTGCAAAGCGTGATGAAGCCTCTTCATTTCCAAGGGCATCAACAAGCAAACTTTTGCAAAGTAATTTATTCAGACTCTTCTCTCTAACTTTAAACTGAGTTAAAATTGTTTTGATCTCTATTCTGGCTTGGTCTGCCTTTCAACCTTGGGCTGAAAAAAGCAGAACTCTGGTTTCCAATCAGCTTGCCACCTCCTTTTCTCTTCCTAGAATGGATGGACCCAGAGAATTTTTAAGGAAAATAAAAGACCTGCTTAGAGTCAAATGATTGAAGCAGCAAGCAAGCAAAAGCAGGACAATGAGGGATCAGAGGCTGGCTGCTTTCCAGCCAACCCAACTTAAATGAATGTGGGTTGGATACAGGTGAAATTCTGCCTGTACAAGTAGGGAGTCATTAGACTAGAAAGCTTTGTTGCAACAGAGCTACGAGTTCTTGACTTTAGGGAATGTGTGGATTGTCAACCAATTTTTCCTCCAGCTTCTCCATCTTGAGTTCCCCTCAAAAACATGACCCATGTTGTTCACCAATGCTCAAAATCTGCAGAAGCCCACAAATGCAATTCACCAACCTTCCCTCACAATTATCCCCAAAATAATACTATAGCTTTCGGAAAATTATAGTGAAGGGGCTATGATCCTTCTGGCCCATCAATAAATTGAAACTGCAACTAGTGCTTTGACCTAAAGTGACAGAATCCAACCTGCCTTTGTGTGATTACTAATCACCATTTGAGCTGGGATCTCTCAAATCCATTCTTCTGCTTATGTGTTTGCTTTGGAATGAGGGTTCTTTGAAATCCTGACATTCAGCTAGTTATTAGTGAGGCTGTTCAATTTGCTTTGGGAAATTCACCCAACTACTAAGGTGGCTACTGGGGTCTTTGTGTAGTGATAGGAGCAAACAAGCAGACTGGATGAGAAATGCTGGCTATCAAACTACCTGCCAGGCAGGCACTCAAAGCACAGTAGAAAGATTCAGGAAAGCTCTGGGTAATGGGAATGAAGGAGAACAGGACTGGAGTCAAGCATGTGCTTGTGCACAAGCAACTATCAGATATTGGAAATTGCAGGAATTGAAGTAAATACAAGAGAGGAAAGTCAAGACCCCAGAGGTGGTTAAAAATTGAATTTGGGGCTACAAAGTATAATCTTCTAAAACACTGAACTTATGTCTTATATCATTCCTATGATAAAAGTTTTTTTTCACCAAAAAAATGATATGAATCAATATTTATCAAACTGAAGCTATCACAAAGAGAAAATATTACATACCAACAATTTTGTCTACTGTATCATGATCATCAAATGTCACAAAGGCAAAACCTCTCTTCTTTCCACTCTGCCTGTCTTCCATTACTTCTATGGTTTCAATTTTGCCATATTTTTCAAAATAATCTCTTAAATTATATTCTTCTGTGTCTTCTTTAATCCCACCAACAAATATTTTCTTCACTGTTAAATGAGCACCAGGTTTCACAGAATCCTACGGAATTTTAAGTTATGTTTAGTATTTCAGTCTTTTTAAATTAGTTCAACATTTGAAAAACACATTTAGATTTAGAAGTAAATAAGCATTTGTATAATCAAGATGTAACACTGTTAACAATTACTTACTTCTCTAGAAACGGCTCTCTTTGGCTCTACCACACGGCCATCAACTTTATGTGGTCGAGCTGCCATTGCAGCATCTACTTCTTCCACACAAGAGTAGGTCACAAAACCAAAGCCCCGAGAGCGTTTTGTCTGTGGGTCTCTCATCACCTTCAAGACATATATTAAACATAGAATGCTGATTTAAACATTACTTTTTTGTGTGCCTGCTCTAATCCTATTGACTAGAGTGGGAGCTTCTTCCAAATGCAGAGACATACAAATGTTTTAATTTCTCACCACACAATCTGTGAGCGTGCCCCATTTTTCGAAGTGCTCTCTTAGGCTATCATCTGTAGTTTCAAAGCTCAAGCCACCAATAAACAGCTTTCTCAATTGTTCTGGTTCTTTAGGATCATGGCCCTGAAAAAAGGAAAGTTTCAGTATCTGCACTAAATTCATGCTGCTGCTCAGAAATACACTTGTTTTTCACACAATTAAATAACACACTGCTTCTATAGATATATGTTTCAGTATGATACAAACATATGTTAACAGGAGTGTGATTTGGACTAGCTTGTTTCTGGCCCTAAGAGCAAATCAATTCATAAAAAAAAACCTCAAATCAATTCCTTTTCCCCATTCATCCCACAGTTTTTCTAAGCCGACCTATCCCTGAAGGACTCTTATAAATCCATTATTTCATCTTAATTAAACTTAACTACAATAATACAAACCACGGTAACTAGATAAGTATTTTTGCAACCGCTGCTAATATACATTTTTCTTAAAAGACTCATCGTTCACTGAGATATTTTCCTTAGTAAAGTACTTAATAGCAACTAATCTGTAATATTCTATTCATATTAATACAAAGCGTGTCCTACTGTGTTTAATAAGGCTTACTTTCAAGCATGTATGCACACATCTGAGGCTGCAATTCAATCCATATCTATTCTAAGGTTATATCCGATTGAAATTATGTGGCTTACTTATGAAAACTGAGGCTCATTAAAAAAAAAAAGGAATCACAAGTACAGTAAAACTGCCAATATCTTTATGTTTATAGAAATTTATGTTTCCATGCAAAGGGCTACTAATGTCATAATTTCATCACATTCTGTCCCAAAAAAAGTTAGACACCTTTTGTTGGAGGGAGGGGGAGAGATATGGTTAAGAGGCCACAGTTTGAAAATTTTATTCTGATTTTTTAAATGAAATTTAGCATGATTCCAGTTTCTTTGCAAATTTCATACTATTTTGCTGAAAATACTCTTAACAAAGTTAAAAGATATTTGGGTTCTGCTCATGCTGGACCAGGGGTCTCAAACTTGTGTCCTGCAGTTTTTTTCTGTAAGGCTCATGATGGTCATGCATCGGGTGCTGTTTCAGCTTTTATACCCATCCCCGCTGTATGCATTTGTCCCAGATTTTCAAGTCCCAGGCACCCTTTCCCCCTGCTGCAGAGCTGGCTTCTCCTACATAGCACTGGCTTCCACAGTGCCAGCTTCACTTCTCCCCCATAACACCAGCTAACATGGTGCCATTGCAGAGAAGCCAGTGCTGCACAAACTGTGTAGTGGGGGGAAACAAAGCCTGCATTGTGCAAGCCATGCTGGGGCGGAAGTGGTAGCTGCCTGGAGGCCTTGCAAAGGAGGTAATGGTGGGAAAAGGGTACCAGCCGCTGCCTTCACTTCTCCTGCACAGCACCAGCTTGTGCACTTTCTGCTTCTGAGCCATCCTCCTCAGTCAGGTGGTTTATCTGCCCGCTGATGACATGGAGAACCTAAGCTGGAACTGCCAGACATGCTGCTGCGACAGAAAGTGAGATCAAAGGGAAACATGGGAAAAATATTTCCAAAAAATATATATAACTGTTATATGATTTTGATCTTCCAATCCATGCACAGAGTGAAATGATTGTGCTCCATACGCTTTGTTCTGTCTTAAATCCAGAGTGAAAGAAGCCTACTTTGAAATGCCCTGGACTGGGGGTGGGGGGGAACAGTACTTAGATGTTCTGTGTCAGTTTAGATGGATGGCAGCCAGCCAGCCAGCCAGCCATAGAGGGAATTTTTTTTACCAAGATTATATTTCCCAGGCTGGGCTTTCTTTTAGATTGAAACTGCATATCACTTTATTTGGGGGCAACCAGCCAGTGCCAAGCTGCCCAAAAGGGTTGGGGTTACACTTTTCTTTAAATATGAGGTTGAGTGTTTAAAGAATCTATCTCTTCCCTCCCAGATATCACTAGAAGGCAGCAAAGAGTCAGAAGTTATTCTCTCTCCTTGTTGCTGTTCAGTAGTTCCCTTGTCTAGCTTCTCAACTTGAAAATCTTGTTTGTTATGCCCAGAACTTCTGGATTTGCTCCAAATTCTAGACTAATGGAATTCAGAGCAGGTAAACAGTTATGGACCCTGCTCTAACTGAAAGCTGTCTGGCCAGGTCTAGTATGGAGCAATAGAATTTGAGGAGAATGTGTGCACAGAGTAAAATACATTTTCTTTCCAAACACATTACTAGTTATAAACTGATAAATCCAGGAAATGGAGTGATAAAAAAAATCTCCATTTTTCATATTAATATTGTTACTTCCCTGTTTAATGTTTCTTCATTTGAAATGATTCACCAAGAGGAACATAATTTTTGGTATCATTACATTTAATTAGCATTCATTAGAAATTATACATTTCTTTGAATTAATCAACAGTTTCTCAGAAGAAACAGACTGCCAAAATTTTTCTGCCTCAGAAACAACAGGTTTTAGAAGACTAGAATCATTACCTTAAATTCCAAGATCGCAAAACAAGGAGAAAGTTATTTAACTGACAGTTATATTTTTTCAGCAAATCAAATACAATATGTCTAATTAATGATGATAAAGGCATTCAGGATAGGAAAAAAATACCTGCATTTGAGTTGTGAAACAATTTGAATTTTATAGCAACAGCTGACCTCAAGGGACTTTTGATTAGTATCTGAATAATGGAAACTAAACATCAAATTGTGACTGGCCTTAATAATCTAGCTGAAATTTTTATTCTGATCTGGTATTTTCAAATGGAAATTGAAATGAATGGCCATACTGACTAACTGGCCAAACAGCTAGCCCAAACTTCCCTTTTGGATAGTGGCATTTATAATGAGTGGAACACTGCTTGAATATTTTAACCTTTTCCTGACTAAAGAACAAGAACGTATCACCTGCTCTAAAGCCACCAACAAAAACTCTCCATAACTCTTAATTCTAAAGCCTCTCCTTAACAAACTGATAGACTCCACTGAATAAAGTAAATCTGGACTTCTGTTAGAAATTTTTCAAGAACCACCACCTGTATCATTATACATATGCATCATATAATTCCAGCTAATTCTCCCTAATCGCTTCACATACATTATTTATGCAGGCTATACAATCCACCTGTCAACAGCAAGCTCTTGCAGTCCCTTATAACTATGTTTTTATTGCAGATAATCAGAAATCATAATGGGAATGAGAATAAGGAGGACCCTTCAGGTATAGAAGTTTAGAGTTCTATTACTTAAATAAATAGATATAACACATAAGATATTACTTCCAGTGATTTGAAGGTCATTTGTTTAAACAGTGTTAATAATTACAATTCTATAATTAGCGTTTCAAAAGATGGCCATCGTTCTCAAAAACAGCTTAATTGCTAACCATCTCTAAATACATGTATTACATAATACAGAAGATTCAGATATTTATTCAAGTGAAGCTGATCAATTCATAGCTGCATTTGACCTAGTTTTGAATGATGCAATAAACAACTCTGTGTCTGGATTGTTAAGTTTTATACTGTATAGAAGAGCTCATGGGATACATTGTTCTTTAGAGAATAGTGAATTCTTATCTTCAATGTTCTAGTTTTTGTGGAACAATATTGATGCCACAGCATCAATAGCTACCACCTCAATGAAAAGTGGATCTTGGTCAACTGAAAATGCTCATCCAAGCAGATAGAACTGTCACTGAATTGCCTGTTTCTGGATTTTAATAATTTAACTACAATTTTAGATTTATTTAGATATTAGTTTTCAAGTTATTCCCCTCAGAGTAATATGAATTTATAGAATTATGCATATAACAGTAAACTTACTATAAACATCCATACTGGGTACAGGAAATGGAAAGAATAATATATTCTCAAAAGCCAAGCAGAACAGAGTAGTGCAATGTGAAGTCTGAGCCACACAAAGATTAATCAAAGCAGCAGCAAGCAAAAATTCTCTCTAGTTAACCCAAGTAAAAAAGCTAAAATCATAAAGTATTCCACCTGTGAAGATCTTCTTCCCCTTCTCTTGTAATCTTCAGCCTCTCTCTCCTCTTTACACGCCATTTTGGGAGTGTGTTCTGACTCAGTTGCTCCTTTTAACCTAGGTAACAAGTAGTATGAGTTCCTGTGAGTTTCCTCCTTACTCTCATACAAAATAAAGGGGCTCTAAGTTTCCGTGGACAAACATATAGGAGCCACTTTAAGTAATGTTACTGTATGAGAGAATAAGTAAAAAAAAAAAAAAAGGTGGACTTCTATAATCAACTCATGTGATGCATTTCTTTTTAAATAAAAGCACAGCGTATAAATTGAAAAAAAAAGCACGTTCATCATTATATGCTATAAGGATAGCAAAGTGAACTGCTAGCCAATTAAACTCTATTCAAAACTATGCAATAAGAAAGCATAGACAAATGTTGTTTCTACCCTTGGCTCTAGATACTGCATTAATCCATTTATTTGCACTGATAAATATGGGCTAAAGAAGCAAATCCCAGTAGGGGAAAGAGAATCAAGACCATCTCTGATTTGCTCAGTTTATAAACATCATATTCCCTGGATATTCCTCTTGACTGTGCTATTCTAGATCTTCAGATCTGGGAGGGGATACTGATATTTTAAGGCTTTTGTGATAGAAATGCCTTGAAAGCTACTGTCCTGAGCATTTGGAAAAGAGGCTTCTGTGTTTTCCTTCAGAATGTCTTAAATCAAGCATGTGCATGTAAGTACTCAAGGCCTTAAAATTAAACCCACAATGGCCTCTCTACCTCATCCAAAAAAGAAAAAAGAAAAAGCAATGCTTCTTTCAAGTGAAACATATGCTCAGGCCTGGATCATTCTTGACCCATTAACAGTGAGTAGAAACCAGTTATAAAAAACAGTGAGATTCCATGTAATTGCCTAGATAAGGCACTTCCTCATTCCTACTCAAGTCATTTTCAAATGCTCCCAGAATTAGATGTGACTGTTCTCATATAAATTAATTAAAAAATGCACTATTTTAATATAGCTGTAACTGGTCACTAGCATTTCACTATGGCCAAAATTATTAAGATAGTAGTTAACAAATTATTAAACATGTTTCATGTTTGAAAACAGCATTTCCACTACACCAGGTTATTAGGCACTGCCTTGAGAGGGCTGAATCTAATTGTTGGGTAAGAACATCTCAAGAAAGCCGTCACTATGTGAAGTGAGGGAGACATGGTCAAGGTGGCAATCCCTCTTTGGTGCAGTCCCCATTCTTTGGAACTCCTTGCCTCCAGAAGTTTAAGCATCCTTCTTGGTATTTCATAGAGCTGTCCTACCCTATTCCATCATTCTTTTAACCAGGCTTGAATACTTCTTGGGGCCACTGGAGAAATTTCTATTTATTGAATATCTTTTTAAAAATTGTTGTATTGAGATGGGTTATAAAAATTGTAGAATAAATACACACATTATCCCAAGATTACAGATTTGAGGGAGCTGAATCTGAAATGGATGATAAAACTGTACTCAGCTAGAGTAGTTTTACAGAGAATTGCTTATAAAAGTCTTGAAGTAATTGAGTTACAAGTAGAATTGAGGCTGGTATAGATTATCACATCCTTCTTGCTCTATCTCTAATTCTCTAAAAATCTCTAATTCAAAGCATCCTTAGGTTTCAACATACTTTTGTATACTTTCTCAGATCTCTTTCCTTGCTAAGACTCTGATATGCATACAAAAGTGTTACGGACTTTTCTTGAAAAAAAAAAAAGATTAAAACAAGACAGAACTTGAACAGTCTTTGCATCCATTTTGCCTTTACCTTGATACCTGCCCTCTTGAAAATGGGTGGATGGGGCATGAGATTTAAAAAACTGTGGGCTTTTCTATTATTATCTATAGGAAACTCTCCCTTCCACAAGGCAAGAAAAAGAAAAGTCAAACAAAAAAATCAAGAAAGGCCCTCTCTGGTTTTTCTTTCAAAACTGTAGGTGACAGAGAAGTCCCAGCTGCTGACACAGGTTCCTAATTTATAATTTGGAAAAGCAAAGATAGAGAATGCAAGCCTGGAAACAACGCACAATAGCAAGCCCCAGCGGAGTCCCACACAGCTGATTTCAGCAAGAAATAGGCAGCTAGAACCTTAGGATCATTAAAAACTAATATTTAATGTTAGAAGTATAATACTAAGGTAATTTTATGACTTTGAATTTCTGTTGAACAGGACTGCTCACTAGCTGAATAATCCTTTGATTATTAAAACATAATTTCTATCTTTTATACCCAAAACTAGGAATTCTTTATCAGAATGAAATGTTTTAGGTTCAACCATGTATACTTTAACCTTAATCTCTACTTAGAACTAAGTTGAGTGGCCCTTATTACCAGATAAGCCGGAGATATACAATCATAGCTGTTTGTTCTGCAACTTAGATGTGTACAGGTTAACAATTTTCAGAAACACTGAATATAGTTTGGCAATTTATTCATGTAGCAGAGGGGGAAAACTACCTTTTGTCATTGTGTCTATGATATGAGGATAAATTAAATAATTAAGAATTAAATGGTCTGGAAAGTTAATCTATTCCACACTGCAACCTTATCTCTCTCTCTCTCTCTCTCTCTCTCTCTCTCTCACACACACACACACACACACACACACAGAGGCTTAGTGACTTTTATGTCACACCAGGATTCAAAAAGAGCAGCATTTAATACACTAATGTTGTGGTACTTACAAGTGTGGACAGTACTCAGAGATATAACAGGATCAGGCTGTACGAACATCACTTTTATGTAATTATAATTAGAGAACAGAGCTTAGTATTTATATGTTATGTCTAGGGTTCAGATACTAGTCATTTATGATTCTAAAGACTGGCAATGTGCATTAAAGATGAGATAGATGATATGGTGGTTACCTGAACCAGCAAAATTCATACTTAATAGCTTCAAGATGGAAAAAATGTTATGATTACAAAGATTAAATGATTCAGCACCACTTTTAAGAAAGATCAAAAAGTCAAATGGCTTTCATATCAAAATCAAAAGCACTCAAACCCTATCAGAGGACTGCTTAAATAGAAAATTAACCGTAGGACTTATGCTATTATTTTTGCGGTTAGTTGACAGTTTTATAAGATAAAACAATCAACAATTCATATTTAGGGATCCTACTGAACTCAATGGGATTTACTCATAGATTGCACCCCGAAAACATAAAACATAAGTGCAAAAGGGAGCGTTTTCCTAAGGGCTTAACCAAGCTCTGCACAATTACGAGTTGGCGGCAGGATCTAAGCGTGCGTGTCCCTACGGCACGTTGTAGCCTCCGCCAGCCCTCTCACGTATCTACCCCTCCGAGCAAACTGGGCCCGGGTGGCTGGGATTTAGCGAACGGGCCACGCTAACTGACGACTCCACCCGCTCTACTGCGGCTGCTCTCGCTTCAGTTCAGCCTCCCTCCCCCGCGCGGGGTCACAATGGCGCCCGAAGCAGCAGCCTTTCCCGCTCCAAGCCTTCCTCCTCCCCCCTCGTTGCGCCATTTCGGAGACGTCGTGGCTAAGCCGGGTAGAGCAAAACCCGAGCCCGCTCGCCAGGCAGGACCCGGCCGGCCTCCCTGCTCGTTGGCTCGTCTGCCATGCCTAGCCACCTCCGGGTTCCGCCGCTGCAAAGCCCGTCGCCCGCCGCTGTTCCCGCACGACGCCGACCATCGTTACCTCCATTTTGTGACTGGATTTTGCCTCCTTCAGCCTCAATATGGAGTCGAGAGGAAGAGGGTGGGAGGAGCAGGTCAGAGGAAACTAGGGCACGTGAGAGGAAGGCGGGCTCAACGGCAAGGAAACGGGGGAGGAGAAGGAGGGACTTTCTTTTTCAAATGTGTACAGTACTTTAATATGAGCTACAGTACTGTATTTCATCAAGTTGCGGTTACATGCCGGGGGGGGGGGTGAGATGGTTACATCACTAACGACCTGAAAAGGAGGAGGGGATTGCCACGAACGAGCGGCGTTAGAACGGTGGAACCTGGGAGGAAAATTCCACACACGCGCTTGGTCCGCGCGGCCGTTCGTCACCTCGTTGGCGCCTCCTTAAACCATCGAGGCGAAGTGGGTAGAAAGAATGGGCCGTGCCCGAGCCGCCAGCGCGGGATCGGCTGCTCAGAGAAAGAGTGTGCGCGCGCAGAAGTTCCCCCCGCTCAACTCGTGTTCGGTCCCAGGACGAGGAAGTTGAGTTCAAGCAGGCCCAAACCATGCAGCCGCGGTTTTCCTCTTTCCAGCTGATCTGTGCACCGTTTGGGAAGCCGTGCTTTCTAGGTTGTGGAGGGACGCGGGAGAGCGTGGATCTGCATTATGTAGCCTGTCCCGAGCTGGCGCGTGCTTTCTCCGTATATTGGACTACAGCTCACGTGATTACCGCCCCCGAGGGCTCTCGGAGCAGCAGTCCAATGCATCCGAGCAGCACCAAGTTGAGGAAGGGCGGCATGAAGGGAAGGAATAAGTGATTGGAAACCCGGCTGCTTTGTCCAAGCGCCGCTATTGCCGGTTGCTCACCTGCCTTCCTTTCTGGGCTGTGCTTTCGCCGCCTAGAAAGAAGGCGGCAGGCGAAGTGGCGAAAGAACGACACCATCCTCTTCTTTCCTAGGCAGCCGCTCCTTCCATTTTGCTCGCTCACGAACTCCATCTTGGCTCCACCACAGGGAGCCGAGTTGCATTTTGCTTGCTGGGTGAAAGGAGGCGGCAGGTCGCTTCGATGGCGCGTGTTTTTTTTTTCCGCCCCCTCGGGACACTTCCAGAAGAAGCTGTTAGCGTGCCAATCGCGCGGCCTCGCTGACCGAATTTGAAAGAGATGTTCAGACCAAGTCGATTTGGTAGATGCCATCCTCCCATGTCCCCCCCCGGCTTCTCCCACCATCTTTCCACACAAGAGTCCCTCAAGAGGAAATAAAAGAGTCTCGCTCTCCCTCTTAACTAGTTTCTAGATGGGAAGGGGGAGTAATTTGTGGAGTCCTTATGGTTTTCTGAGCTTGGTTGTTTCTTGCAAACATTTCATTACCCGGCTAGGTAACATCTTCAGTGCTAGAATGGGATGGGGATTGCTGTCTGTTTATACTGTGGCATGCATATAAACAGAGAGCAAACCCCATCTCATTGTAGCACTGAAGATGTTGCCTAGCTGGGTAATGAAACGTCTGCAAGAAAAGAACCAAGCTTAGAGAACCCCAAGGACTCCACAGTTCAACCCTGAGCTACACATATTCGGCTCTATTGGAATAATTTGTGGCCCTCCAGATGTTGCTGAACTTTAACTGCCAAGAGCTCCATGCAAGTGAGGCCAGCAGTGAAGGTTGCTGGAAATTGTAATTCAGCATCTGGAAGGAGACAGATTGTGCATTTCTAATTTGGAATCCCTCTTACATACACACCTGATATTTAAAACTTTTTCTTTTTTTCCCCTCTGTAAAATCCCTCTGTAATGAAAGCTAGGAATCTGGGTTCTGTACTAGAGATTTCATCTCTATCCCTCTCTCAGTGTTCCTGTTACCCGCTATAAACAACCTGCCCTTGCTTTTACCTTCATCGTGCCACCGGCAGGGACTGATGCCGCAAACTAAGCAAAGCCACAATCTCTGTGTGAGGCCAATAGATTAGGGTCATGCTTCTGAGGTCTCCTACCTTTTAAATTTCCAACCCTCTTCCTTTTGTGATTTTGCTGCCTCCATGAAATCTATAGATGAATCCATGGATTTTCAAAACAAAGTAGTCATGTAGCTGTTAGAGCTGTTAAATGAAATAGAGTTTACATAAAATGATAATGCAGGAGGGGACAACTTGGTATTTTTCATTTGTTTGTGTTGTCAGTTCCCATCACCTAAGCAAGGATAGCTCAGTTTTGTGTGAGCTTAAACTGGGATTTGGGGCCAAGGCACTTTTATTCTTAACTTAGCCCCCCCCCCCCAGTCTGAAAAATTTGGCTGCTCCTTTTCAGTGACATACGTCCAGAGGAAGCTTGTGGGAAACACAGAGGTCAGTGTCCCCTTGCATGCTGGGCCAACTTCCTGTACAAAGCATGAAAAAGATGCAGCTGGATGGTTGGGATGGTGATTAAGGGCCACAGAGGTTTTTTTCCCCAGCATGCAACTTTTCTGGACCAAGATAAGACGCTACTCTTACATTTATTTAGAAAATAAGCAACAGCAATTCCACCTCACCCCTGGCCACTGTGGTTTATGCTTTCTTTTAAGCTAATTCACAGTGGCTATGTTCATACAATATGCTAAAACCCATAGTTCACTGAATTAATTTAATTGCCTCGACTAGGAGAATAGAGTATGCTGAGGCACAAATTAGCCAACTGCACTTTTGCTAGTGTGGTGCAACTCTAAACAAAAGCTTGTTAAGCCATGATTGAAGTGACCTTAACCTAACACATTGTCAAGTCAATGATACTGAAATTAATGAGGCTGAAGTTAAACAGGAGATTGTCTTAACTTTCTACCCATGGATTTTAAGGATATAGAAAGGGGTTATGAAGTGAATTTTAGTACCAATGATCAGGATATTGTTGTCTGGGAAGAAGCCACAATAATGCCTGTTCAAATGTGCCAAACAAAGTTTCTTGGGTCTTCCCCCCTCCCCCCAATTTTGTTGCTGAATGTTGGGTATATTAAATAGTGTTTAAAAGATCCCTTTTAAGCTGAACTTGTTTTTCTTTATCTGAGTTTTGCTTTACCCAGTTAATGATTAACTTCAGACTCTAGGAAGCTCCTCAGCAACTCATTCAGGTGGAACTTGAGAAGGTTACCAATAGGAGATGGAACAAGGCAGGTCGTTTGTACACAACAACTTGCCCCATTAAATAGTATATTGGTTTCAGAGTTGGATTAATAATAATCAGCCAGTCTCCATACAGCTAGATATAATTTTAATTGTAGTTTATTCATTTAATCAGCTTCAGCATTAAAACCTACTGTAAGTATAAAAAGAAGGAAAGTAAACTTAGGAAGAACCCAAAGAATGGAAGTGATTTCTTTTAACCTCCCTTCTTTGGGCCATTCACCTTTAAGAGATGATATAAATAAATATTCAGCTGTATGAATACAAAATGAATCCATGAAGAATCACCATTGTTGTATGTCCAGGAAGGAAGCTTATTTTGGCTTTGCTTTGGGCAAGTTCCTGTCTCCTGAATACCAAGGTACTTCCTGTAAAAATGCAGCCTGAGGCATAGCTCATAAAACTTCCCATGCAATTAAATGAGCAGTTTCTGCTGGAAATAAAATGGGTATGTTGCTTGGAATTTGAATTAAACCAAGCATAAACAGTCAGCCCCAGCAGTTAGCAACAGCCGTTCTCAATGCAGCAAATAAATAAAAGCCAGTCAGGAAATAAAGTTATTTTTTAAATTAAAAAGTAGTTTTTAAAAAAAAATGTTTTAAGCTACAGTCTAGTCCAATGAATGGATCTGTGAACCATGACAAAGAGCTGAGCTCAATTCCTATATTATAAACATGTCTTATGCACAGATTTATCCAGACCAGTGCTCTCTCTATTGCGGGGGTAAGGCAACATGATGCCCGCAGATGTCAGCATATCCCCATACAACTCTCTTGAGGCTCACCAGGTTTCCTCTCCCACTTGACTAAAAACAATCTTAAAATTAACAAGAGGTAGAGAGCTAGTGTGCAGTAGAGCAAAGCACCATTCTTTAGGAATGCCTTTGAACCCCGCTAATGATAGAAATGCTGGAAAGCATCCTATGGAACTAATTTGTCTTCTAGTAAATAAGAGTTGGGGATTGGCCCTGCCCAGCACAGTAGCCATTTTATGAACAGGTCTTCTGTGGCAGCCATTTTGTGAATGTACCTACTACCTGCTCACAAAATACAAATCTTTTGCCAGCTTGGGAAATTTGCCCATCCTTGCTCTTCTCCAAATGTTAGGGCTAACTCATGGCCTGCAAAAATCCAGATGACCATTGAGTAGCATTAGAAAATTATCTGTTTTCTTTATCCTTTTGCTGTAATCCAGTGGTTACCCAGATTTTTGTAGCCAAGATCTGGTAGTCTTAGAAATGATGAATACACTTTAAGGTCTCAGTTACAGCTCTTTCCCAGCATATTTTGTAACTGAAGATGTTAGGGACTAAATCTGAGACATTTTGCATGGGAAGTACATACTATCTGAAACTGAACTATAATCCTTCCTCACACAGGTACTGTGTAAACAGTCCTTGCCTGAAGAGCAAAGAATGCTAAAATAAGTCCAACATCATTCAACCAGATTACACCCCAGTTTCAGGGCTTTTCTTAGTGATTTTTATAAATCCAGCTGTTCTTTGCCACCTGTTACACCTCAGCATGTTATTGCAACCCAACCAAATGCAGTAAATTCAGCATGCCACCATTAAGCAAAGCATGTGTGAACTGGAACTGGATCTATTGCTGAGTGTTTTAAAGGTGAACATACGGGGGGCAGGGGGAGGGCAGCAACAGTGACCTAGCTCACAAGTTGTGCTAAATCAGGGTTTGATTAATACATGGCTATTGAATAAGTCACATGTAGCTGTCTTCTGAAAGCCATAAACTACACTGATAGTTCATACAAGATATGTTATCAAATAAACAAGCTATATGATAAATCCAACTTGTCTTGAGGGATAACTATCCCCTCAGCACTAGACTGTAAGAGGGCCGGTGTCCATTAGCAAAGCACAATTTATACAAGAGGAGAGCTTTTCACTTCCAGGCAAAATGAAATGCTCACTGCCTGTGTGTTAGGCCTGTTCAGAGATCCAGATTTGAAGGGCACAATGGGTTTCTAAGCACATGTAGGCATATTCATAGCATTTGTTGGGAACACCTTAATTTTTTTCTCGAAATGGCCTACCAGCATCTGAAGACTAACACACCCACTGAAGATATAGCACAGTTGCTTTAAGGAGTTGCTATAGTGGAGAAAATAAATCTAGCAAACAAAATGGAGGCTGCACCCTTTTTCCTCCTTCTTTTGGACATGACCAGGTCACACCCAGCTCCTCACTTTGCCTAATCCTATCAGACCTAAATTGACCCTCCCTGCCCCAGACAAAGCCCCCCTACAAGCCCATCTCCACCAAAGGATAGAAGCCTCCTCACCAGCTCACAGCACAGACCAAGGGTGGCCCTTACAAGGGAACTGCAACCTAGAAAAGCCCCAGCTGCCCCTCCTCCCTCAGCCAAGGGCCTCCACATGCTGCCTCCCTCGTGGTGGACCTTCCCAGCTCTGCTGCCCTCCGGAAAGGGCCGCTTTGCTCACCGAGCTACAGGGACAAGGACTTGCCTCGCTTCCCCAACCCGGCCACCCAGTCAGATCCCTAGGACTTCCTGCCCTGTAGCCTAAATCTTTGCTTTCCCATGGTTCGTGGAACCTCTGTCTTGTAAAGCAGGCATCCAACATTGCAATGAGCATGGTTCCTTCTCCTCAGTGTTGTGCTCTGTACTTCTGAATTTTCCATATCAGTTGCCACCCAAGGCTACCTGAGTGGCCATATTTTATCCTTTGAATTTGGATATCTGCGTGGTTCTAGCATGAATCTGTAATACCAAGCAAAGCTAAATAATATATCGTATTTAGCTTTATCTTGTTCTGATGCATCATACTCTTTCTTTGTTCTCTCCCCTTTCCATTTAATTTTGACTGGTGAGCCTGCATCCAGAGACCATTGGACCTTTTTCTATCTACTGCTTTCCTTTCACAGTCAAAAAGAGAATATACACGCCCAGATTGCTTGACCCTGGATTTTGCCTTGATGGTCTCTGATGCCTGCAAAATGCTGTGGGCTTTCAGCCCTAATTAGGAATCCCTAAATGAGATAGCTACTTGAATGGCATTTTTAAAGCGATGGTGCCGGCTAGTGGCAAAGGGATGATATTGATTGCTTCCATCACAGGGCTGATATTTCTGTAAGGATGCATAATATAATTTTATCTGCATCAACATTATGTTTTATTTGTCAGTTATGCCATCATTGTATCAAGAGAGTGGAGTGGTGGCAACGGGGAAATAGCAAAGTAAAATCTGGCAGCTGTTTCCCGCCCCCACAATAGGATTTAATTAGATATTATTTATATGAAATTGCCATGCTATTATCAATGGAAAGATTGGCGCGTGTCAGACCTTTTATCAGCCAGCTCTCTTCATTTCAGTGTTTACAACTGTAGACCTTGCTTGCTGTTTATCTGCATACTGTAAGCACTTCATTAGATATACTGCAGGGTTTTTTTTGAAAAAAATGCAGTAAGTTTTAACACAGTGCTTTTTTTCCTTTAAAACGTCACGGAGAGTATAGCTGTCTCATTTCTTTAACTGATTCACTTGTGAACATAAGGAGGGCTATAAAATGGCTAATAAAATTGAGATGTCTGCAGTGGCTTAAGAAAAAAAAAAAAAGGATGGTATGTTGAATAAAAATAAGGATCCTATGTTTCAGAAGAAAATATTGGCGCTTTTCTTTCCCACCTGTTGTTTATTTATTCAGTCTTGAGCAAAATCTGAAAAAAAACCCTGTAAATTACACAGCAGGTATTTTGTACACGCAAAGAACAAAGAGCCATTGATGGGTCATCTTTTCAAGTTTAATTAAGCAGTAACTGATCTTTGAACTGCAGTGGAGAACTTAGAATACTAATAAATAAAGCTAGGGGCTAAAGGCATTATATTTGTTAAATAGTAAGAGCTGTTTATAACTCTATTACCAACAGGTGGGAATCAATTATTATTACTAATACTTTGCAAATAATTTATAGCCCGAAGTATTAGGAAAGCAGTAAAGCCAAACTTTTCTTTAAATGTCACATGTACCTATGAAGGTCAGCCACTGTGAATAAAGACACCCCAGACAGAAGCACTTCCAATAACATTTTGTGAAGGCAGATGAGGGATGGTGACAGTCATCAGCAGTTAAGCAGAGCTGGTGTGGTCCAAGGAGGAGAATGCAGGAATATGAAAACATGGATATGAGGCATTATTCAAATGAAAAACCTATCTGTGCACGTTATGGGACAGCTGGAAATGATTGGTTGATTTATATCAAAGGTGCCTCAGGGTCACAAGTGGTCCCTCAAGTTTTGGGAAGAGTCTTCTAGAACCACTATAAAAGTTACTACCAAATTATAATTTATAATGTGACAAAAGAAGAAAATTTATAAATACATGGAAAGTAACGATAGTAACTGCATTGAATTAATTTGGTTAAATTTTAATTACATTTACATGCAAATTACATTAATTTTTCACCCCCCTTTTTTGCTTCTATCTGAACCCACTTTTTGGAGCTTGATCCCTGGCATGCCACTCAACGGGCACAGCCAGATGGCCACCTTAAAGTGCTCTCCACAATCCTTGAGCCAGTAGGAAAAGTACTGTATACTGGCATAACATTTGCAGCCTTGTTTGCTGAGTCCGATTCTGCCACAGTCAGAATGATGCTGTCCTTACTGTTTTCATGTGGGACATGCAAATGGAAGATTCCCCCAGCTTTGTCCTCCTCCCCCAGCATCACTCACTGGTGGGAATACAACAGTCGATCACTCAACCTAACTCAGGATGGGGAGGGACTGCGAGAGTGTAGACAGAGGTTTGGAATGGCATGTTTAGACAACCATCAGTCTACCTAACAGGTGCCAGGTGTGGAGATGCTCTCCACCTGTGACCCATCCCTCAGCCTATTTCTGAACACAAGTGCAACATTCTTCTGGCAATGCTCAACCTGTATCCAGAAATAGCCCAACTGATAGGACATAGGTGTGGAGGATGAGCACAAGGGGATCAATAACAATCAAGCTCCATCCTTGACCTGTTCTGCCTAGGAATGACAGTGATCCTGTTCTTGTGGCCAGGGCATCCAGAAATAGTCTACAGATGGCCATGGACCTGGATTTTTTTTTTTTTTAATGCCTTCGAGTCAATCTTGACTCCTGGCAACTGCCTGGGCTGATCCCTGCAGTTTTCTTGGCAAGTTTTTTTTCGGAAGTGGTTTGCTCTTACCTGCTTCTTAGGGCTGAGTGAGAGGGACTGGCCTAAGGTCACCCAGCTGGCTTGGCGCCCAAGGCAGGACTAGAACTCATGGTCTCCTGTTTCTAGCCTTAAACCAGTACACCAAACTGGCTCTCCTGGACCAGGCAAAATAGTGCCCCCTTAGTCAGAGTAATGAAAGCAGTAAAAAGTATGATCACACAAAGACTTTTCTTGCCAGAAACAGGGAGCAACCTTTAATGGTGACAGCATCAGCAACAGGTAGCAAGACCCAGCTCTCTTTCCTGGTTTATATCAGCTTTTTTGTGCAGCACACAATTAGCACGCTCTCAAGAGTGGTTAGAAATCACACTGCCAATGAAGCAGACAATATTGCATTCACAGCACAAAAGTGTGGCAAGAGAAGAAGAAAATCAGTACTTTAAAATGGAACAGCTAACGACGACTTTAAGCTGCTTCAGTATGGGCTGGGGAGAAGAAGGAGGCAGCTTCATGAAGACCTAGCATTAAAAAAGGGTTAATGAGGCACATTCACACCACATTTAGGGGATGTGAGATTTAGTCTGAAGGTCATATGGCCCTCCATTCCCCAAAATCACATAATCCAGGTTTATATGATGGCACACTTGACACAGATATTTATATGGAAGTAAACACTTCACAGTGAAAAAAAAAATCCAGGCTTTTATTTTTCCTAACGCTATGTTTGTACTGCTTATCATTTTAAAATGATAATATACAAATAAAAAAAAAAACATTCTTAAGGTGGCAGGCTTGAGATGAGGTAGCAAATCCACATTTGATTTTTAATGGGATTGCCCTGTGAGTACCTCCAGATCTTACAGCCTCTATGTTTGCAACAATCTTTTGCTGACAGAATTGTACCCATTTCACAGAAGAATAAGTGTACATCTCAGCAAGGTCTCCCTTCCGGTCTTCTATCCTTTTCACCTGGTTCTATAAGCCTTTTCAGTGAGTGTAGCTGAAATCTGTGGCCATCTTCTGATGCTTCTGTGATTCAGTGAATAGCCCAGTGATACTCTTTATATATTTAAGTAATTTATATGGTTGCCCATCTCACAGCAGTAACTCTGGGCAGTGTACAAAGATTAAAAACCCGACAGCTAAAAACAATAACCCATGATGCCTGAGGTAAATGATACATCCAAATCATAAAATCACATCAACAGCCAGGTCTTCAGGGCCTTCTGAAAGGCTAACAGGGTTGGGGCCATCTGGATCTCCCAGGGGATGCTGTTCCCATAGTACCTTCAGTCAAAGCAGGAGAAACATTTTTAAGAAAGCCAACGGATGATTTGTGCACTCCAGCGGGGTTCCTCAACCTTGGCGACTTTAAGGCGGGTGGACTTCAACTCCCAGAATTCCCCAGCCAGCCTTGCTGGCTGGGGAATTCTGGGAGTTGAAGTCCACCCGCCTTAAAGTCGCCAAGGTTGAGGAACCCTGCACTACAGAATATTGCCACATCCAATGGCAAAATAGACAGAAATCTCTGTGCTTTCTTCTCTTTGCAAAAGCTTGCCTGTTGATCTTTTCATCACAAGACTGGATGCAGGATGGTGGGGCTGATTAGCTGACAGGACTCCTAGTGAGGATCATCAAAGAGGCCTGGGACTTCACTTGGCTAAATGTGAAGACTGACTCCTGTTCAGCATCATTACATTTTCTCCAGAGTTAGATCTTTAACTAGCTGCCTGGCACCCAGCGCATATTTTTAAAGGCAGACCTAACATAACTGTGCTTCCTGCAACTGGCAGACACATAAAAATTAAATGGGGTGATTATGGCATCTTTAGAGGTATTCTGAATAAATCTTGCCGTTTAGTTTAATGCTCTTTTAAAAGGTGTTTTTTGGATAGCATTTCAGCTTTTTTCCCTTTTTTAAAAAAGGATTTTGCTATAGTACATGTTTCAGCAGTGGCAAATTCACCTTCACCCTTTCGTAGCCTTAGTGATGGAACTGTGAGGCTAAAATTGTAGAATGGGAGTTTGTCTCTTAACTTTTTCAAAAACTCCAGAAGAGGGAGCTCACAGGTTATCCTATAGCTGCAAGCTTGGGTCAAATGGTCACAGTCTTTAAGTTTGTTTATGTAAAGGTTTAGGGTGGGGTTGGAGGTACTGCAATTATTCAAGTACTGGGCCTTTTCTATTTTTTAGATTTGGCATCTTTTAGTTTTTGTTTTAAAAACCCTATTGTTTTTTATCCCAACATTTTATTGCACTGATTTTTTTTAAGTATTGCTATTCTTTTATACTCACTGTATGGCATTTATGGGCTTGGATATATATATTTTTAAGGCTTCTGTTGAGGGTCAGCAGAGTATAATGGTAGTTAAGGGGCTGGACTAGGAGCAGGGACACCCAGATTCTAGTCCTGAGCTGGGCATGGAAGTCAGATGGGTGATGTTGGGCCAGTCACTCCCTCCCAGCCTTAATCATCCTCCAGCTCTGCAACAAGCTGGCTGAAAAATAAAACCCCTCATTACATCATGCATGGATTGCTTCACTGTGTGAACTAGAAAAAGCTCACTGCAAAAAAGTGGATCCTGCAACGGAGGAGGAGGAGGAGGAGGAAGAATTAAGGTGACTGTTCCAAATTAAATCAACTTCCAGGAAGATTCCTGTGACTTCCCCAAAACTGAAACATGACAGGGCAGCCTCATAAAACAATGAGCAAAGCATCAAAGCTCCCAAACGTAAGAAGAAACAGTGATGTGGGCTCGAAAGCAACTAAGTCAAGCTAAAATCCGATTCAAACCAGCAACTGCAGCAAGATAAAAGGCAACAGATAAATAGCAGGAGCACAAAACCCAGGGCAATGGCATCTGCTAAGATGACCCAAGTTGGCCCCAGATCAACATTTCTGTGAAGATAATCTGTAGCCCCAGTGCCAGAAACTGGCCTCTGATTACTGCATGGTGATACAACAAAACCTTCTTTTAACAGTTAAGAGGAGGAAGTACGTGTTATTCTTTCTTCGTCTGTTAAACATGGCACCTGTGTAATGATATGATTACACAAAGTGACCTAAATAGCCAGGATATCATAAAATTAAGATTATATTAATTTAGTTGTCTCATCTAGACTTGTCTGTTTTGGGGAGGGGGGGTGGAGGAGGTGTCCAGATGGAAATTTGGTCTGTTGCATCCAAAGTCTGCAAATCAGAAGATCCATAAAATTGAGGTTTTACTGTAATCATCCCTGAGGGGGGGATTCTTTGTGGATCTTTCACCATGTTTAGAACTCTGCTGACTCGCGGCATCAGGCAGGTGTTTGAGGGTGGGGAGAGTTCTATTTTTTACTAATGTTTGGTACTTGCTTTGAAATATGTGTTCCACTTGTTCCAGGAACAGGCAACTTTTGGAGATGGGAGCACATTTGGAATGATGAAAGCATGTGATGGGCATGCTCACAACTTGGCTGCAAGGGGAGACTGGCTAATTCACACAATGGCTGCCAGGTGAATATATCACAAAACAAAATGTGAACTAGCTCCCTCAAGATGCAACATCATCTCCTCGCAGACCTAATGAACCCCATTTAGGGGCCCTACAATAGAAGACATCCATGATCCTATTTAATCTGCCCCCAAGCTTCACCCCAATACCCTGGTTAGGTTTTATGAATGATGAGAACTTCTGGGCAGCGCTGTCATCTCCACAAAAATCTCCATGGATGAATAAGGGCTGTTTTATAGGATGTAAAGTCTTTTCCATCAGCAGTGTAGAATTTCTACCTGTCTGGATATGTTCTCTAATCTTTCTCTCCCTCTCCCTCCCTCCCTCCCTCCCTCTCTCTCTCTCTATATATATATATATATTGCCAAATAATCTTTTTTGGGGTGGGGTGGAAAAAACTTCCTAACATTATCAGTCAACCTTATGATTGCCCTAGACACTCTGCAGAGGAGAAGACAATTCTGTAATTCATATTTGCTCAGGTTACAGACCTTATTTATTTGAATTAGCCTTATTCCTGAAAGTTGAATATAATGATTCAAGTGTTATTCTGAATTTTAGATTGTATTGTGTTTGTTTGGGTCATGGCTCTAAACTTGAAATGTGTATCAGCGGTGGTTTTCTGCATTATTGCACTCTATCCTTGGTTAAACCAGGCTGTTGATTATCATTAAAGTGTTATTTATTTCACATTTATTAAACCCTGTTTTTACATTCGTGTTACAGGTTAATTTATACTTTTATTTCATGCTCTGTTTGGCTTTACTGATTAATATGCCCCATGGCATTCAATAAAGCCAGACTGTGGTAAAAATAAGAGTGGTATTAATTTCTAACATTACTATAAATTTACCTTAATAAAACTAGCTCAATAACACTGCAATGGTATTACAATGGATGCTTCAGAATTATTAACCAAGACACAACTGAGGGAATGGCAGAACTGAGGAAGAGCTGTTACTTGGTGGATTAAAAATATAACCTAGATTATATCTCATACTGGATTTTACATTGCCCTTGAACTTTAAAGAAAATAATATTATCTTTATTAATTTTAAAAGTGCTATTTTTGAATGCTTCTGTTATTTCTCTTGCTGTTAAACCCGAATATTAAAACAGATTTTGGATTAGAACAAAAGCTATGTATTCTCTCTAAAAATAACATGATCTTTTCTAATAAAACTTGTAAATGTAGAGATAGAAATGAAATAACTGATATTGTTGTTTTGTTTTAAAGCAATCATATAAGTAACATTAATTACATTTACTAAGCTTCTGATTTATATACAGGACCAAGCAAGGAATTTGCTTAGTAGAAAAACAAATGTTTTCTAATTAATATTTTAAGCCTGCATTACTAGGTAAACATCTATCTATCTATCTATCTATCTATCTATCTATCTATCTATCTATCTATCTATCTATCTATCTATCTTTTCATTAAATATAAACTTACAATTTTATCTTGTATATTTCATGATTGTTTTTTAAATATAATTAAACTTTCTTCAAGACCTATTGGAGAAAAGGGATAAAGAGAAAAAAAATGCAGCTGTTCTTTTAAATCCAGTCTTTAATTTCTTATGTTTGCTGAAATGTTTGTTGGTGACTTTTCAGTGAAGGTAAGGCTAAAAAAATGTATAGGTTCTCATAGGATCTAGTATTTCAGGGATTCATATATTACATTTATGGCGCATCCTGAATTCCTGCAATGAGGCAGGGATATCACTCTTGGGTTCCTTATATTTGTGAATCATGCACTGGAATATTTTGAATTGAACTACGGGTGGAGACTAGGAAAAGGAGGCTGATCAACAGTAGCACGTTACAGTATGTACAATTAAGAAACTGTATGCTAAACAACTAGCAGTCCAATTCACCGCCTAATTAAGCTCGGTTTTAAACCATTTTAAGTCTCATTGACTTTAATAAAGCCATACCAGATAATATTCTGCTAAAGCAGGTTGGGGACCCAACATTATTTACTCCCAGGTGTAAAACAGCAGGAACAAAGAAGATACGGATTTTGTATAATCTGAATTTTATCAGAATTATAAATGTCTTACTTGATAGTTCTGAGATTTAAAAGCTTTTTCCAATCTTGATGTACTCAGTTTTGCTTTTGGACTTTTAGTCTTGGATGTCAGATCCAGAATTTGCAGCACTAAAATGTAGTCATATAGAGTATTGTAATATGCTTTATGTGAACAAATTGGGAACCTTTTTCCTATGTTGTATCACTCCTTCTCATACAGTTAGGCCATTTATGATACAGCCCTTAAGCCATCATAGAGTAACATTCCAAAGGAATGTAGTCCACATTTTCTTTATATTTTCTTTATATGGTGCTTTTTTTTTAACCCTTTAAGGTAACCTGGGAATTCATCTGAATGATCTCTCAGTTTTCTCTCATCTTGTGAATTGGTGGTTGTGAAATAAGGCTGTTAGAAGGAGTCAGTGGTCAGCTACTTCTAATTTTGGCTGGGGAACTCTGGGAGTTGGTCCAGACATCTTAAAGTTCCCAAGGTTGAGAAACACTGCTCTAGATGAATGTAAGGCATTCCCCCCTCCTAAATATGCTAACTGAGTTTGGGCAAGAACAAAGATAGCAGTTCTGAGGAATTCCCCTGAATGGAAGACAACTCATCATCCTTTTGTCTCACTGGACCAGGGAAGAGGGATGAGTCAACGATCTCAGTGAACAGTAGTAGGAAGCCATCTGCTCTGGAAGGAAGAGGAGGTAGGACAGCATATGACTCTGAATTTCTTTAGAGATCTGTAGGGAATCTCTGATATGTTAATGTGGTCATCCCTTCCAAAGCCTCATCTTGGGTTCAACATGGAATTTGTTTCCTCTCCCCTTGTGTAACCTGGAGCACACTGCTATGCCACCACCATTTTCACTCTTCAAGTCCTGGGACTCTGAAGACAACACATGGTCAAATTTGCTCAAAACATTGTCACAATTAAAATGTGGCACTAGGACTAGGGATATCCAGGTTCAAGGCCATCCTAAGCCATTGAAACCCACTCAGTGACTTTGGGCCTGTCAGCCTCACTCCCCTCACAAGGTGGTTAATGTGGGGATAAAATGAAAGGAGATTTCCATGTAAGTTGAGTTCCTGAATAAAAGAAATATAAATCTAACAGCTATAATAAAGCAAGCCAATGAATGCTCTATCC
This sequence comes from Python bivittatus, assembly GCF_059951505.1. Classification (NCBI taxonomy): domain Eukaryota; kingdom Metazoa; phylum Chordata; class Lepidosauria; order Squamata; family Pythonidae; genus Python; species Python bivittatus. Next base: position 19,577,773 of record NW_028277040.1, read on the forward strand.
AACTGACCAACGGACAGCCAAAACAAAGCATCTAGCCACTGTATTGCCACCTCCATATTCTTAATTCATGCTACATTTGTTTGTTTGTGATTTGTGGAAATTCCTAAGACTGGGGGGCAGAGGGCTGAAAAACTACCAAGGAGCCATTTTTCTGCTCAGTTTAAAAGTGGGAAAAATTGTAGTGGTAAAGCTACAGCAGTCAAACCCCTAAAGGGAGATTGAAGAATCTGGGACACAAGGTGAGGAAAGTCTTCCTGTCAATGGAAGAGTGATATTGAGCTCCAGCTTTTTGGAATCTGGCTTTCCATTTTTCTAATGGAAAGCCAGATTCATCATGGTTGGGGTTCAGATAAATTGGTTCAGGTGCTGGACAAAGAAAGCAGCAAGGGATTGCACTGGTTCAGGAGCACCACACAGGCCACACATGGAAGTACCTTGAGTTAATATTTTGTTGACACATCAACCATGATTTCTTTTTAATCACTGTCAGTTTTGACCATATCAGAGTGCAGTTGTGTTAGAACAATATACTGAATCACAGTTTGGCCTAGCATGTTGTGTCCATCCCATTCTTTAATTTATGACTCATTACGTCATGTGAACATGCAAAATTTGCTTGAATAAAATATATTTTATTAATCATGGGTAAGCATGTTGCATGCCTACAGCCATATATGTTAGGCATTTCTTCCTTCTTATGTGCGCATTATCTTCATTTCCTTACACTGAATTTATCATTGTGTTGCAATGACAATTTGCCTATTATGGAAACATATTATGGAAAGATTCCTCTGGAGCTCTTCACAGTCTGGTTTGGTTTTCATCAGTCCGAATAATTTGGTGTCACTCAGCCCTTGCATTGTTTCTTGCTCAACCTTAACTTGTGATAAAAAGGTGAAGACTTCCTTGGCTCGAGCTTGGGTGTCTTCAGCTAGTTGGTTTTATTTCAGGAGAAGAGATCATTTGAGCAACAATATTTTCTGGAGACCCCAGGATCTGAAAAGTACAAACGTACAGCCAAGAGTCTTGCCCCAACTGCTTAAACTACATGTGGAACAGTAAACAGCCAAAGATGCCTACAAATTGCAATAATAAAATACAGTATTTTATGGATGCGATAACATTAAAAGATTGAAAACTGTTTAAGAGCCTTCATGGTTCATAAGCAGGGATGTTGTGCTGATATTATTTCCATGTTGGCATCTTTTATGTGGCTTCCTCTAGTGTGAGTACTAAAAGATGTTCTACAGGGGCAGTTTATTTATGAGTCCCGTGGCACAATTACCTAATGGCTTCTGGATCCTTATTTAAGTTGATTTGGGGACTTATGCCCAGGGATGATTAGATATTTTATTTTTTCTTTCTGTTTCCTCCCTCTGAACACAAGCCCAGAAGCCGTTCGTGATGTGGAACATTGGAAAGAAGTGGTATGTATTTTGCGGCCACAAGGTGGCGCCATTAGCTGTAGCTTTGGGTTTCCTTATCGACCATTCTCCTTTGCTCTCACTTCGCCTTTGCTGAGGACTGAAAAATAGGCCAAAGATCTTTCTTTCGACCCTTGGAAGCTGAAGAAACAAGCTCGATAGATCAATGCAGTTGATGGGTAATACTCGCCCTTAAGACCTGTTAAAAATCTGCAATAAATTTGGTGTGACTCAATACCCTGACTGTAAGCAATACGACCGCAGGGAAGGGAAGACCATTAGCGGGAGCGTACACCAGGGGTTGCTCTCTGTGCCTTACAGAATGGCTCATCTCAGTTCTGCATTTTATTATGTGCTTGCTGCTGCCGAGATTTAAATCTCCCATCTTTACTGTACAAGGAAAATAGCAAAGCAAAACTAAACACCTTAACTTATGACTTTCAAATCAGATTCAAGCCCCATTAACTCAGAGGGTCTTACATTCCATGTAGATGTGCGTGGGACTGTGTTGTGAGTGTGTTTTAGGTCCCAGCTGAAAGGTGAGCAAATGCGTAGAAGCAGCTCGCCTTCTAAGCAACTGGGGCATAGACCTCTAGGTACTAGGAATCTGGTTTCCCACCTAAGCAGGCAAAGCAACACGTTCCACCTTTAAGGCTAGGTTCACGTTAAACCATCATGTGGTCAGTTGGCTGGCTGATTGGCTTGGCTTAGCCAGTTGTACGAATCCAGGCACTATGGTTTATAAGCCATAGTTTATGGCTTAGTCTGTTGTGCAAACCTATCCAATTGTGACTTGTTTATGAAAAGGCACTCAAACCGTGGCTAGCGCAATGTGTGTCCTTCCCCAGCTGCCTGAAACGGATGGAGGATTTGCACCTGGTGGGCCAAGAAGAAAGGTGTTAGTTGGTTCATTCTTTCCCTGACTAGATATGGATGATGATGGAGCTGAAAATTTGAAGCACTTGATCCATCCAGTGACCTGATAAATCATGACACATACTGCGTATCTGGACAGTGGTGCTTTAGTAAAGAGGTGCCTTTGGTTAGTTAGAAATCATTTGGGGTTGATTTCCCAGCAAGTCACTTGAGATGGGCCATCGTTTCCAATACCATAAAACACCCGTTGCTTCTGTGTTGCTAATGGTGACTAGGAATGGTTGTACCCCATTCTCCAAATCAGCTGCAGGATTTTTTCCTCTACCAATTCATGAATTGGATTATAAGAAACTCTAATGAATGCTCCCTTTATAAATATCAACAATAAAAGATTTTCAATTGTAGAGAAAAAAAAATTCTGATAAGAAAAAATGTCAGTCTGAACGACAACAATGTTGTAACCCTACAGATTTAGAGAAATGGATATTTCTTTATTAGGCCAAATAAAGACCCGAGGGTTGTTGGAAGCCTTTCAGTCTTCCAGACTGCTTTATCAGACTGGAAGTGCTTCAATGGCCACACCAGACCTTTGAACATAAGTTGGGGACCATTTTCCAGAAGTGGGTGGGTTCAGGATTAAAAGTTAATTTGATTTCATTTAATTTTAACATTTACTCAGTACAATGGATCCGGTTACTTCTGTTATATGTAACTATTTCAGTCTTCTGTCACTTTTTTTTTTTTTAATCCGCACTCAATCGTTACCGATTCTACAGTGACTGCCTGGATGAGTCCTTGCAGTTTTCAAGGCAAGGTGTTTCGGAAGTGGTTTGCCAGTGCCTTCTTCCTAGAGCAGAGCCCAGCTGACGAGTGCAGGAGGTGGGGTTTCTGTTGCTTCGTGCCTTTTTCGGGCGAGCGCAGCTTCCACACTACTGGCAACTGCTCCCGACTCCTTTTGCAAGGTGCCGCCAGCATTTTTTCCTCTCACCGGAGTGAGAGTACCCATTTATCTACTCACGTAAGTTTTTGATCTGCTGGGTTGACAGGAGCTGGGGGAGGAAGCAGGAGCTCACTCTGCTGCGCGAAGGCTGGGCTTGAACCGCTGAAATGTCGACCATTTCTGGCCTGCAACTTTCAGCGTCATTAAGCTGCTGCACCACCGCATCCCCCTCTGTCACATTACCCATTTCTATTCAGTGGTGACGTTTGGAGGGACTCTAGGTTGTGGCCTTCGAGGCTTTGTGGTGATGGTGTGGTTGCCTATAACCCTTGGCAACAGTTTTTGCATGGTAAACAAAACAAAAAAGAGGGGAATTGCTGATGTTCAAATTCTGAATCTGCATTTAGTTATGGTCCCCAGATGGAATGTAGGAGAAAGCTGCAAATATTCAAATTAAGCCCTGTAAAGTGCCAGGGTTATTCAATATATACCTGGTGCTTTTCCAGGTCTACTGTGATAAAGAAAGACACAAATCAATGTCAGCTGATCCTGTATTGATGGAAATATAAAATCTGGCTGTTACTGAGATCTGTCTCCCTCCTTAGGTGAAACACATCAAGAAGAAATAAAGCACTTTTTAAATTAAGGAAGTAGGAGAGTCTTTGATGGGTAACAAGATAAAATGAAACATTTTGAATGTGGCTGTTATACTTCCAACCGTTTGTATGATGCAGGGCAGCAGTAGAGGTAGTGGCTTTGTGATAATTGGTAAATCAACTACGAAACCATGTTTTTAAACAGTATTTTATTGCATTAGCAAACCATGGTTTATTTAATGACTCTGTTGGAATGGTTAGAGCTAAGGCCTATTAAAACCTATTAATGCTTAGCACAGTGTTATCAGCCCAATCATCATGATGCATTCTACAGCATCGGTTTAAGACAGGAAACCAATGAGTTTGAATCCTTGCTCAGCCACCAAGCTTGCTGGGTATCTTGGGGCCATGAGGGTCTCTTTGGAGGAATGGCATGAAAAAAATAATAATCACAGATATCATCCAAAGTCATACCAGAGAAGTATTCCGATATTTTATTTAATTTTAGGATCATAGCAGTTTGAAGCTGGGTTCTTGGACAATTACGCCATCTGATGAGCTTTGATTCATGGGAAAGACCTCTAGAAGGCCTTTGCTGGTTGCCAAAACCATTTGCTACAGTTCACTGCAAGTTTTAAGTCCTGCTTTGATTGCAGTGCAGGCACACAGCTTACTAATTGCAAAGGGATAGCCTTTTAATTAAAAATCAATGAGCCTGATTTTATTGTGCCTTCCTTAGACTGATGCAGGAAAGCCACACACTTTTCTGTGGATTCACTTAAGGTTCTGGGTGAGAGAAATAACTGGCTTCTATTACTTGGGCATCGTAGCTCTTCTACCAGGTGATGGTGCGAAAGAGGGCTAAGCAGGCTCAGGGCTGCCATACGAGGAGTCTTGTCCCACTTTTTGGCAATTTCTGGTCATTGGCTGCTTTCCTTTCCAGCTTCTGCTTAAAGCCACAAGACTGTGTGCAGGAGGGAATCAAAAGTTGTGCTACTTATCCTGTGATGACTTAGGAGGAAATGACAGCAGCTGTCACATGGAGCCATCTTGCAGGGGATTGTTCCTAGTTTATCTGGTCCAGATCCCTTCTTATGGGCTTTGAAAAAGTAACCTAAAATTCCCAGGTAAGGATTGGCTTGTGCACCACCTCTGTCCACAAGGAAGAACTGTAAAATGACCACCTTTCTTATAACAATCAGTGGTAGGGGATCAGATGATATGCACTTCTTCATATAGCTTATAAAACAGCCTTCTAGATAAACATCGTAAACCTTAAAAAAGAGTAAAATGCTGTAGAATAGGTAAAACCATAGGGTGATAGCTGATCATAAAGTCAGTTCAGACCCAATTTGGCACCAATAGCAGAAAAATGATTTGTCTCAGAAAAGTAGGGCTTGTCAGCCAAAACCAAATTTTGACTATGAAAAGTGAGCCTTCCTGCTGCAGCGTCTCTACAGATCTTCGTACGACTAAGAAAGCTTTAAGGGAATCTGGATTTGGTTCATTCTGGAAGGATTATGTCTCAGCCCTACACAGATTAAAGTAGTCCTGGGTTAACAAAGGTAATTGGGACCAGAATTTCCATTGCTAAGCAATGCAGTTGTAAAGTGGGATGTCATGTGACCACATCGCTTAGCTATGGCAATCCCAGCAGCTGCCCGTTGCCATCATTAAGTGATGACTGCAGATCATTAAGCGAGTCCCAAGTGGCTTGCAAGGAGGCCAGCAGGCAGGTGCTGCTCCTGGCAGGGGAGGGTATATGGGTTGCCTGCGAGACGCGGTGCAAGCGTGGTAGGGCTGGGGGTGGCTACTGCTGGGCAGGGGAGGGCCTGAGCGACTTACCAGAGCAATTTGCAACCTTCTCTGCCAGCTTCCCCATTGACTTTGCCTGTGGGAAGCTCGCGGGGAAGGTTACAAGTGGCAATCACGTGACTGTGGGACGCTGTAACCATTGTAAGTGTGAGCCAGTTGCCAAGTGCCCAAATTGCAATCACATGATAGCGAGGGTGATGAGACAGCTGGATCTTCAAGAACTGGTTGTAAGTACCACTCGTTCAGCGCTGTTGTAACTTTGAATAGTTGCTGAATGAGTGGTCATTAAATGAGGGCTACCTGTATAGATTACAATAATCCTATCCTAGACCTGATTAAGGCTTGTGTCACTAGGGCATGAAATAGTTGTGTATTGGCTGAACCGGGGCCACAGTTCAGCTCCTGTGTCTGGATTGCACAGACCAGGTAAGATTTGAGAGCCTTTCTGGCCCATTTCCTGATTTTTATCCAACGTTAAATGGATATGTTAGTGATATGGTAATGGCATCTTCTCCTTATTGGGTGTACGTTGATTTCTTTTTTTTTAATAATAATTTTATTAAAAATAACATTATACAAATACAAATTATAAAAGATAAAAATATTAAAATATTTATTGTATTAGAACAAATATAATTAAAATATTTGTTGTATTAGAACAAATACAAATTATAAAAGATAAAAATATTAAAAAATATAAAAATAAAAAATAAAAAGTGCAGAAAAAGAAGAAAAAAGAAAAGAAAGAAAAGAAGGTAACCTCCCCCTTCATCCCAGCAAATATAGATAACTTTAACAACTTATCACCATCTCTTAAAATACAACAAACCATCTCTTCATCCCATATCCCACCCCATTCTCTATAAACAAATCTTTAAAACCTCATCACTCCATACTAATCAGCAAAAATCCATCAAGGGTTATCAGAAATAACAACATATCTATTACAAACTAAATCTAATAAATCCACTTAAAATCCTTCCTTTTACACTTATATCTCATCTTCTATTTTTAAAGAAAGCCCCCAAACCTCATCTTTCAAACCTAGCCAGTAAAAATCCAATAAATATTACCAGAAATAGCATTATTTTAACAGTATTTTAATCTTAAACTTAAATGCAACAAATGAACCCTCTTTCTCATATCTCATCTCTTATAAATACACAAAACATTTAAAACATTGGTCCTAGTCATTTAATGAAATTCATCCATTAAAAATTGCCAGAGATAGCAACCCATCTATTTTAACCTTTGTCAAATAGAGAACTTTATATTCTTTCCCCTTTCTCCCAACAATCTTTAGTCCCTTTAGATAATATCCTAACATCTGCTTTCTTTTCATGTTCTCTTTGTCTCTTCTCACAAAATCGCTTGACAACTTTAACAAGCCCCTTTTGTAAATCCAGTATAAAAAGGTTATCCACATTGCTCTTCTGGTTTAGTATTTGTATGTCTTTTTCAGCCAGTTTCGTTCATTTATTCAGTATTCCATCTTTTTGTATAACCAATATTTCATCTTTTTCCATCTCCTTCTTATAGCCTGTCATTTTAAAATCCACATTTAAATCAAGTTCAGTCTTTTCTGATGAAACTTGTTCCTTTTCCGTGATACCATCTAGTTTATCTATAATAGCAGATAACTTTAAAATTAATTTCTGAGCCCAATATTCATAAATCTCTCTCAATGGATCCATTGATACAATTTACATGGTACCTCTAGTTATGAATTTAATCCGTTCCGTGACTGGTTGCAACTCGAGTTGGTCGCAACTCGAGGTAAATTTTCCCATAAGGTTCAATGTAAATACAGTTAATCCGTTCCACCCTCCGAATTTGGTCGCACCACGAGGCAAATTTCCCCATAAGGTTCAATGTAAATACGGCTAATCCGCCCTTCGAATTTGGTCGCACCATGAGGCAAATTTCCCCCATAAGGTTCAATGTAAATACATACGGTTAAACAGTTCTGAAACATATGCATTTTATTTTTAAACCACAAAAACATGAAAATAGTCGAGATGGTCGACTTCGCCATCTTGGACTCCAAGGCCAGATCAGTCACACGAATACCATGATCGTGCTTTTCTATAATGCCCTTCTTAAGTTCGATCGTTACTTTTTTCTTCAAAGCCTTATTCTTGCCAAGCCTGCTCTGCATTTTCTTTGGAGCCATGCTGACAAGCACACCAAACACCTTCCAAACGCCACAAAACACACCACAAGCCTCACCGAACGTCTCCTTGCTACCGCCATCTCGCCCACAGGAAGCCACAACCGTGTGGCAGCAGGGCAAATGGCTGCGGATCCGGTTTGTAACTTGAGGCGGAGTTCGCAAGTCGAGGTAAATTTTTGGGGCCGGAGCTGGTCGTATCTCGAAAAATTCATAAGGAGGGGCGTTCGTAATTCGAGGTACCACTGTATTTCCTTCTGGTGCCCTCTAGTGTCCACCCGTCAAAGTCATCTTACCATTAATTTTCCCCCCCCTAATATATAAACATAGACAGTTTTCCATGGGAAGGATTCTTTTAGTTAATGTTTAGTTAATAAAGCCTTAATTCAAGTACATCTGGACCCTTAATCCATTTAAAACTTTCTAAAATTAACACTCTAATCACTCTTTTGCTGTATATTCCAATTTTTTTTTTTTTTTTTTGCAAATCCTTAAACTCGTAGGTAAAACTTCCTTCTTAAGGGATTGAAGAAAACTCAACCAGTGAATCCAATAAAACTTGCCATTCCAAAGGTTCTCAATCTTTAAAAAGCGGTAAAAAAAAATTAAATCCAAAGGGATTAAGAGATGAGGCTTTGTCAAACCTTGAGTTTGGATAGGCTACATTGACGGCTATGAGCTTGATGGAATCCTACAACTTCCAGCTGTTCACAAGCTGACTGCAAAAACAGAGTCCAAAGTACATATGGGCAATCTCAAGATCTCTCCTTTCTCTGGAGAGATTTTGGTGGTCCAGAGCCAGTATCCAGCTGCCGTTTTCAGCCATAATGTCATCCCTCTCTGCCAGGGATGCCAGTTTGCCATGTCCTCACTGGAAGTTATCTGGCTGTATGTTGATTTCATAGGAGCCAGGCATGATATCTTTCTCTACAAGGAACTCAAACCACCTCCATCTGGGATTGAGATGAAGCTTCCAAAATGAACAGTGTGATTTTCTGCCTGATGTGGATATTATCTGACTTGTAATTAATCAGTGTTTATCATCATGGGCAGGAAATACTAGAGACTGTGATCATCATAACTGTTTAGATATATAAAATGATTTGTATTCCCCTTGTGGTGCCACTGTTTTCCTGTTTCTGTCTCAGGAACCATCTGTGAGGAAGCTCCCACATCTTCCTGCTGCCTCACACATTCATAATGATATGAAATAATTTATTAGTATGTGTAGATGAAATATTAAGGGCTTTTGCTGTATCTTTTCTATTGATCAAACAAAAGACACTGGAGCCAGGAGTAAATTTTTCTGTTGCTCGCTTTAGTGCAACTTCTAGGAGAACTGACTCCAGCAAGTCAGCAAGAATTACAACATATTCAGGCGGCCCATGCTAATTGAGTATCAATACTAGATCACAGACACATTTAATCAACCAGCAACAGTAATAATCCAATACACCACAGCTTTAATGTAGAACTAATAGATAAATGGAAAAGGATTCTCACCTCTTTTTTATAGGTCAAAGGGTACAATCCAACACACCATGAAGCCTCCTTTATCTTGTTGATTTCAGTTTGCAAATACTGTGTAGAATTGTGGGCCAAAAATGTTGCTCCTTTTACAACTCAGAGATGGAATATGTAGATCATATCCACTTCTGAAATAAAGAATGCACTGATGGAGTAAATCCTTCAATTGATTCTCATAGCACAGTTGATCTGAAGAATGTTAAAGTGCTAATCCTGATTTGCTTATTGTTTGGAAAATAGTTAATCAAAGTTATCTATTGACTCATATCTTCCTTCTTCAGCTACTGTGGAATATAATTCAGGCAACAAAATGATTTGACTTCAGTATGCTTGTTACATCAGTTATTCTGCTGTTTCTTCTAGAAGAACAACTCTTTTTAGGTTCTTTAAAATATGAGTAATTTTCACCCCTACAAATGCCACTGTTTCTAGATCCTCCTGCCAACCTCTATCATGAAGTGGCTTTCGAAAAGGGTTTAATGTCCATTAAACATAGCCATACTTATACAGAGATATGTAGAGGATTGCGCTACACGGGACTTTTACAATGTAGGTATACCTGAGAGTGTATTTGAATTCTGGGCAGTTGTATCTGAGTAATCGTGTATATAACTGGGCACCACAAAGTATGCTTAAATCATTTGCGCTTTTGGCATGATGGTTTTGGTTAATACAGGAGAGAGTTCAGAAGAAATATGAACATGACTAGGTTTTACATCTGCATTAAAAAGAATTCAGAATAAAGTTGATCTAAGACTCATTACCAATCATAGGGATAAGAGTGTGTGCAGCTGAACCTGGAATATCCCTTGGTGGAATGACATCAACTGTCCAAAATGCCCCCTAAACTCTCTCAGTTCCCATTTTATATCCTATACATATGTTCCTTTCTGATCAGAAATGGGCTTTTCTCTCCCCAGACATGACATCTGGTCAAAATGTGTCCTGATTTAGCTTTAGATCTCTACTCCCTTTTATCTTGCTTGAACTGGGCAGAATCCCATAGGAATTAGAATGTTAACTTTTCTTTTTCCTTGAGAGTGTGAACTTCAGATTGTGGGATGACAAGCCTGCAGTTATATTCCTTTCAGATGAAGCTGATAATGAAATAAAATACACGTGGAAAGTGGCAATGAGATATGGGAATTCAGACAACATTAGCGTCATCTCACCTAGTCTCCCTGGGCAGAAAGGATAATTCAGAGATCTTGTTCAGGAACTGCAGAAGGCAGACAGCATCTGATTCCTTAACTATCTCTTCAAAAGTCTTCTATATGTTGTACTCAAGAGACAGTGGATGACAGCTTCTATAATTCCCAGCCATCTTGGCTGTCTAATGCTGTAATCCAATACATCTGAAGGGTATCAGTTTGGAGAAGGCTGACCTAGAGAATATGAATGATAAATCTGCCAGTGAATAAAAACAGTAGTGGTAAGCTAATAAAAGCTACGGCATTCTGCACTAGACATAGTAATCTTTCTCATTCCCTTTTATCTCCCAATTCTTTCAAATTTACCCATTAATCCAGATGTCAGAATAGTCCAATACACTTCATGGGTAAGGAAAGTGGTGTGATCATTACAATAAACATTGTTTGTACTTCCCCAACTCTGTAAATTTATAGGACTAGCATACATAATAGGCTCCATATAGAAAGTTAGCCTACACAAATATTTTTGTATTTGTAAAAGACATTGCTCAGACCTGATCTTGCTGTTTTGAAGATAGCAGAGAGAGCATCCCATATTATATTACTTGTATTATTTTTTGCTTATCAAATTAGTCCCTTTCTGGCCCTCAGGGCCCTAAGGTAACTTACATTTCATGTAATTTAAAATAATAGCATACCCCCTCCCCAAATTAAAAACAGATGAAAATACTATCTTTGAAATAAAGAGCAGATTAAGTATAGACAAGTAATTCAACACCTGTACATAAGAAAAGATTCAACCACCTGATGAAAATAAAGAGTTCTTCCACACATAGTTCAAATATCTTTTTTGGGTGGGGGGAGTGAAATGAGCCCTCCATTGATCAAATAAAGTAGTCATGGTGTGCGTGTGAGCGCAGTTGCATTCAATTCCAAGCTTTCTTCCTTCTGTGACTGGGGATGGGAATAGTTTCAGGCACTTCTGAATCAGGAATTTAGCTCTGCCTTACCTGAAAAGGGCACTCTGAGTTCCCTTATCTGAGCTCCCAGCTATTAATCCACTATAATGCCATGATGGGTTAATCCTGTATTGCCAATTGTCAAGGCAGTGATCAGGTGCCCAGGCAATTGGTTCTTTTAGTTCTTTTAGATCCCGAGGCAATGAACACACCAGTAGGTAAGGAGATTTTAAGCTTTATTGTCAACTCTAGCAAACATTTAAACAGAAATATAAGGATTAGCAGATAGAATTAAACAGAAATACATAAGCATAGTATAAAAGCATAACATAGCAAGCAAGGTGATAATACTCTTCCCCTACTGTCGGGAGCTACCATAAGGCAACAGCAGAGAGACCCCCAGATGGCTTAGGTAACACAGCATCTAGTCCCAAGGCCTGTGTCCACGCTCCAGACTCCAGGGTCAATGCCAGGGCTTTTTATCAAAGTCCGGCACTGCAATCCCATGACTCTGTTTTGGAGTCAAGGGCTGTGAGAGTGACCTTGGCCAGATGTTATACCTGCTCATCATGTGAATCAAGAGCCTGGGAACTGTATAGATAAGCTCGTGCTTAACCTAAACAATCCTGAGGGCTTCTCTCCCCTCCCCACTTCTAAGTAAAAGTGAAAAACAAGCCAACTAAACATTATTATGACTTAGAGTGAACTTTCTTAACATGTGCAGGAGAAATCAGACTACGTCACCTAAACTCCTTGAAGTAACAATGGTCTTCCACATTGCCACTACAAATACAAGAACCCAAATTCAGCTATCCTGGCTTGCCACTATTTTTAAGAGAACTAATCATTTCCAGCATGGAAACATCTTTCTCTTTGCTTTTGTTTGTGCAGATTAAATGTATTTATTCATTGGTACGTGTTTGGACATGAACCTGATGGGATCAGGCGTGGCAATCAGTTGCTGGTTGAAAACCAAACATTGATTGTCTGGCTATTCTGTTGCAGGCTAAGAAGGGCAAGCACTATTTGCTAGCGCTTTCCTATTCACAATCATACAAACATGCCTATCCTCATAGTATCTCACTGTCTGCAAAGACAGGACAATCCCATATTTATCTGAATTGAGATTAAAATATTCCAGATAACTGGATTGAAACAGAACTCTTGTGAGATCTGGGGGAACGACATACATTGTATCCATTTGTATCCATCCGCCAGTGGAAAAAGTCCCCTCTGGTGGGATGGATTCCTACATGTCCTCCAGATCTGCTCTAGAGGCTCCCTCAGTCCTTCAGAAGGGAGAAAAAGAAGATGGAGTCCCACTGCATGACCGGAAGTTCTCATGTCATACCCTCAGGTGGTCCTATGCTGTATTGAAGGGCCAGCTCAATGGGAAGAACAAGATGCACGCCATCAACATGTATGCCCTTCCAGTCATCAGATACCCTGCCAGTATAGCAAGCTGGCCAAAGGAGCACACAGAGGCTGCCGATGTGAAGACAATGTATGGAGGTTTCCACCCCAAGTCCACACCCAGAAGCTGTACACTAGCCGGAAAGAGGGCGAACAGAGTCTGGTGAGTGTCAAAACCACTGTCCTGAATGAAACCCAGAGCATCCAGGGGTACATCAGTAAGATGGCACCCAAAGTTGAGGTGCTGAGAGAATGCCTGAGGCAACAGCAGACGGTTCAAGCAGAGGAAGTACCATGACAAGACCCTGCATGGGATGTGCCATTGGCAGATAGCTGAGGTGGCTGACATTGGGAAATCCTATCAGTGGCTGGAAAGGGCCGGACTAAAAGACAGCACTGAGGCACTGATCATAGCAGCACCAGAACAGGCACTAAGCACCAGATCCATAGACGCAGGGGTCTACCACCCTAGACAGGACCCAAGGTGCAGATTCTGCAGAGAAGCCTCAGAGACAGTCCAGCACATAGTGGCAGGGTGTAAGATGCAGGCAGGAACAGCATTCACTGAACGGCACAACCAAGTAGCTGGCATTGGGTACAGGAGCATCTGCACAGCGTATGGGCTAGACCCCCCCAAGTCCAGATGGGAGATTCCACAGAAGGTCATGGAGAATAACAGGGCTAAGATCCTGAGGGACTTCCAGATCCAGGCAGACAGGCAGGTACTGGCCAATCAACCAGACATCGTGGTAGTAGACAAAGACCAGAAGACAGCGGTAGTGATAGATGTAGCAGTGCCAAGTGACAGCAATATCAAGAAGAAGGAGTATGAGAAGAGGAAAAGTACCAGGGCCTGGAGGCGGAACTAGAGAGGATGTGGAAAGTAAAGGCCAAAGTGGTCCCAGTGGTGGTAGGGTTAGGTGGCTCCAACAGGTCCCAGGAACAACATCCGAGCTCTCTGCCCAGAAGAGTGCAGTGATAGGAACAGTTCAGATACTGCAGAGAACCCTCAAACTCCCAAGCCTGGACCAGTCCCTGTAGTTTTCTTGGCAAGATTTTGGAAGTGGTTTGTGCCATTGCCTGCTTCCTAGGGCTAAGAGAGTGTGACTGGCTGAAGGTCAGCCACCTGGCTTTGTGTCTAAAGCGGGACTAGAATTCACTGTCTCCTGGTTTCTAATCTGATGCCTTAACCACTATGGTACACCAAACTGGCTCTTTCGTATAATGTATCCCATTTTAAATAAACCTTTTCAGCTAAAAATGACAGATGGCAATGAAAGCTGTTCATTGCAGAGTCCCCTGTGGCAGATCACAGCATTTCAACATTTGTTTTACTGTCTCTTACATTAAATTTTTTTTTAAAGCAATCATGTTGATGTTGTTGGTAGCTACAGAAAAACTCTCATTTTTGTTGGGGCAAGAATTCTGGAGAAGGGCATTCTGATAAATATATTTAAAAGGTATACTTGATAGAAATTATATTTAAAGCATTATTTGCAGTCAAATGTGTTTGCATTTTTTTAAAAAAAACCCTCACATTAATTCAGTAGGATGTAGTTATGCGTAAATGCATGGAAAATTAATATAGACCAGAAATAAGCTGATTCTTCCATCCAAGAACTCATCCATAGGACTGTACAACTATGTACAAATCTTACATTGTAGGATGTAAATTGATTTTACTCTTACCTGGAATTTATTTTCAGGGGAAACCATGTAACTCAGGAATCCCTTGACAGAAAGATCAAGTATTTATTATTAAACCATGGTTTACATAAGGGTATATGTGTGTATGAATAGACACGTTGTGTTTGTATAAAATACATCTAAAATAAATATCAATCAGCTATCTTGGATGAGGTTGGATTTTTAATATTATATCAGAAAGGAGTTAAGAAATGTTTGCAAATCAGATTTTGAACAAACGCAGCAAGCATAATAGACGAGGCTGTCAAGCAGGGAAAGTTAACTGCATGTAATGGAACAGATGTACTAAATTAGCATTGACATCTCTTAGTGGCTGTCTTAAATACACATTATTATCTGGAGAAAATGAATCCTATATACTTGTCTTGATCATGTTGCACACCCATATCTCAAGGACATGTTGTTTAGCACTTTTATATTATTATTCATCAGGAAATGACACTGTTAGGCTGTATTGATTTAATTTTAAGGTGGTGATGATGATGGTGGTGGGAGTAGTAGTTTTATTTAAAGAGTCTCTTTTTTTCTGATTAAAACCATGCTCCAATTCTTGGAAAGAGTCTTTAAGCCTCAGTTGGTTTCACTATAGTTGATAAATGAGATTTGTCAGTATAGTTGATATTTGCTGACAGAAATAAAATATTTCAGTGATGAGAGCCATGAAATGTTTGATAAATACTGTACTTTGGAAAGAAGGTTGGGCAAGAACATTCAAGTGCTGTACTAAAAGGAAACTCAGGGTTCCTATTAACTGATGTGAAACCTGTTAATTAAATGGGGACATTTCAGTCCCAGCCCTTGTTGGACCAGTTGTGGCCAAGGTGCTTTTACTTCTGTTTCTGGCCTAGCAAGGAGATGATGTGCCCTACCATATTCATTGTTGCTCAGCCTTCATTACATGGCCTAAGGATACTTCTTCACATTTTGCCCATTCTGTAATTGCATGGGTTGTCTCCAATCTGCCTCTTCCTGGGTTGCTTATAGATATTGCTGGTGGAAGGGAAGGTAAATGCCCACCTGTGCTGTTGTACTTCTCTTCAGATTGAACAATACCTTAAAGGCTGTCTTATGGCCTTGGTTACATGGTCTCTGCCACTGTGAGGAATGAATTTGGTGAAATAGGAGCTGGTGGAGCCTAGGCTCAAGAGGTATCTCAGCTACCTCCCATGGCCTAGAAGAGAGGAGAGAAATATCCATTGACTTGGAAAGGTAGGAGGATTTACTCAGGGTATTCAGCCTGGAGCATAGATATGTGTATCTGTGTTGAACAATGGCAGGTATGTTGCATCTACAATGGTCAACTAATCTAACCTCTTTGTCAAAAAAGTAGTAAGATTAGTCTGGCACAACATTTCCCCCCTTTTTTAAAGATTAAAACAATGTTAGTTCTTCTCCAATCTTCTGGCACTTCTCTTGCTCTCCATTAGCATTAACACATGGATGTAATCCACTGATCCTGGCATCTTGAATTCATTCAAAGCAGTCAGGTGTTCTCTTACCACTATATTCCTTCCTACATTTTGACTAGCATTTCTCTCTCCCCCCCCCCCCCCCATGGTGCTTCTTCTGACAGATTGGACCACTTTTTCCTTTTGTGAAAAGACAGATGCAAAATAGAATGCAACAGTTCAGCCTCTTCCCTTGTGCCCATCACCATGTTGTCCAACCAGCAGACCAACCATTGCCTTGACTTTCCTCTTGTTCCACTCATGCCCAAATAAGACTTTTTTGTTACATTTGATATTCTTTGCAAGCATCAGCACATTCTGAGTCCTAGTCTACCTGACCCTATCTTTACAGAATTGGGCTATTTCCCGACATTCTGATTTTGTTATATGACCCTCTTTCCATTTTTTAAAACTTAACCTTTTTGTTTCTCAGTTTATCAGAGAGCTCTTTATGTTGGTCTCGTTGGCTGCCTTCCATTTTTTCCCTTCTTTGGTATTGTCTGTATTTGGCCCTAATTATCTCATTTTTCAGAATGTCTCAGCTCTCCTGAAAGGTTTTTTCCCATCAGGATTTCTGTCCATGAAAATCTTCCTACTTTTCTCCTTAGCTTCTTGAAGTCAGCGCTCCTGAAATCCAGAACACTGATCTGTCTATCTTTAGTTCTCCCTGCCTGAAATATGATGAATTCTGAGATCATATGGTCAATCTCTTCCAAGGTTCCTACAACTTCCACTTCCTCAACTATTTCTTCTCTGTTAATACTTATTAAATAATTAAGTACTTTAAGTACTTATTGAACTTTTAATACATTTTATTAAATAATTAAGTAATTATTTAATAACACTTATTAAAAGTTCAATATTGCTGATCCTCTAATTTCCTCCTCCACCTTTTGGACAATTAAGTGCAAGGCACTTCAAGAATCTCTTGGATCTTCCACTTCCCTGAGTTTGATTCCCAGTTGATTACAAGGTATTTGAAATCCCCTATTATCATAATGGTATGTTTTCTGGATACCTTGGCCATCAGATCTGTGAAGATTTCATCAGAATCTTCTGTGTGTAATATTCTGTAGTACACACTATAGTACATACACATAATAGTATCTATTATTTCTTTTCCCCTTAATATTCTACCAGACACTTTCAGCAGCATTTTCCCCCTTGGTATCAAACATTTCCATATAACTGTAGTTGCTCTTTATATACATGCACCCCCTCCCCTTTTGTTGGGTTTGTCTTGTTTGATCAGATTATATCCTTCCAGTACTATATTCTAATCATGAGTTCCATTCCACTAGGTTTCAGTAATACCAACAAGCCATTTTTGCCACCTTGTACTGGGACCTCAAGTTCTCCCTCTTTGTTCCTCATACTCTGAGCATTGATGTACAAGCATCTGAACCCTATAGTACTGCCCTTCTTAGGCTTGCCTACTATATCTCCTGGTGATTCTCCTAAATGGCTCTTCCTTTATACCACTTCCTTCCTTGTTGTAAGGTTTACTGTCTTTGAGTTTACTGGGTACTGATCTTTTTTCCCTTTCAGGTTTGGTTTAAAACTTACCACCAAATGACCTGAGCAAATGTGTTCCAAACACATTATTTCCTGTATTTGTGAGGTGCAGCCCATTGCTTGACAGAAGCTCTTCCTGTGGATTCTGGTCCAGGAATCCAAAGTTTTCTTGACAACTCCATCCATTGAGCTAGTGGTTCGCCACTGATCTAATCCTTCCTTGAGCCATGACTTTCAACTGGAAGTATGAACAAGAACACCAGTTGTGCTCCAAACTGTCTATCTCCTCGTAGTCCTTCTCTATTCTTTCCAGGATCTTTCTGGCAGTGTCATTTGAAACAGGGAAAAAAAAAAAAGATAGTGGTCAGTAGATTTGATTAGCTGGGTCAGCCTCTCTATCACGTTCTGGATCTTTGCACTTGGGAGACAACCCTTCATATTATGTCTGTTACCCTTCTATAGTCTTCTGTTAGACATCTCCTTCCCTATACTAGGATTTGCATTTGTGACTTCAGCCACCTTCAGCTTCTTCACTAGGAGGAAGAGAAAAGCCATGAAGTTCCCTTTCCTTCTTGGAGAAAGAGCATGGAAACAATAATCTTTTCACTGTTAGGAGCAACAGAAATTTAGCATTTTTAGATTTTTTGCTGGGAGAAAAGGGGAAGTCTCTAGTTTTTCCTTTTCTCCCAGAGAAAGGTAACCGTAATTCCCTGTAGCCCACAGATCAATTGATGGGCAGACTCTTTGAGACTGCTCAGGGAGGGGTGGACTGGTGGTTAGCTTCATTTGTACCTTCTAAAGACTGGAAGCGATCCATAGTCCATGACTTTTTTCTACCCCTCCTGTAAAGATTATGAAAAGGCCAATATGCTGGTACATCAGCATTTTTCCTTTGTAGAATTTAGCCGAAGACCGCAGTTCCCACAGGCAGGCATCTGTTTCCATTTTTGTGTTTCAACTTGCATATTTCCAACCAATCCTGATTTCTGAAATTCAGAAATCTTAACTTCAAAAGCGAAGGAAAGACTTCAAAAGAAATTCTGGAGCAACCAGCAATTTTGCTTGGGTTGCTTTATTCTGAAGATGCAAATTGTCAACACGGTTGAAAAGAAAATTGGCTGCTTCCTTTCAATTAGCACTCAATTATCCAGCAATAATATTATTATTTTTTGTTAAAAAAAAAAAAAACACCAGTAATTTGAAAGCCTTGATAGCTAAGGATTAAATCTTTAAATCGTCCCAATGAAAAGCTGAGGTTTTAGTTTTTAATTGTAAGTGTTACAGAAGGGAAAAGCCATGCAACTGCAGACAATTTCAAGAGGAAATCTGTCTTTTTAAATAACTCCAGTGACTCCTGGGAGCGAAGACCGCTGTCAAAACATAATAACTTTGAGGCTATGGTGGGGAGTCAAGCAATGCATATTTATAAACAGGAAAAATTCATTTCCCGTTGAAGGCTGTTCTCTTGAGATCACTGCACTTTCATTGCAAAACAACTCCTGCTTAAATCCAATATGACCTCGGAGCTCTGGCCTGGCCTGGCATTGTCCTCTTATCTTTAGGATGCTAATTTTTTCACCTTTGACCGAAGAAGGGTTTCAGTGACATTATAGCGTGTGCCGGTGATTAAGCATATAATTATTGAGCAACTGACATTATTCCATGACAGAGTTCATATTTACCTAAGCCTTCCTGTTGCCACTGTTATTGAGCTTGGATGCAGAGAAGTGCTTTCTGGATCTCTCTCTCTCTCTCTCTCTCTCTCTCTCATTTCCCAATACAGTAAAAATGAACAAACAAAAAGGTAGAAAGTAAGAAAAAAAGAATACAGGAAGGCATGAAAAAAATCAAAAGAAAGAAAACATAGAATTATGCCTTCTGCCCTTCTCTCTATTGAGTGATTATCATCTTAACTTTTTCCCCATCCTCTTTGTGCCTTTTTATTCCCCATGAAGTACTCTTGACATAACTTGCACACTTCTGATCAAAGATGCTTCACCTGCTAACTTCTCAAAGGTGGAAAGGGAAGGAAAACACAATTATTTGTGGCAGGTCTAATAGATATTTCCCCTGTTTCCCTTTTTTCCCCCCATCCCCTCTTTGTTTCTTTTTAAAACAGGTGGAACATGAAAGATTAGTGATATGTATCACCAACTTTGTAGCAGCTAGATTATATATATGGAGCTGATTGGCATGTTTTTGTTTTTGTACAATATATTTAAAGAAACTCTATGCACTTGCTTTAATTGTAGCTAATGGTTGTGCTCTGATGGCTTCTCTATTTTGCTCTCATTTCCCTTTTGAATTTATTTATTTATTTATTATATTGTTATCCTCCCTCTCAGCTTTGCAGATGAGACCCTTGCAGCAGCGCACAACTGTTAGAATACCCATAAAAGCAATAAAAAAAAACATATTTAGCATACAACAAGAACAAAGTCCAACAATGGTAATCACATAAAATACAACACCCAGAAGCTATGAAGTCAGTAGCACTCTGTGTCTTTTGCCAGTCTGCACAACTCTCTCTCTTTTAAGAAAGGAAGCCCCAAAGGTCTGCAAGGAAAAGTTGAAGCAGATTTTGACATATGCCATGTTTATTAATAGGACTGAGAATTGTCTTGCATTTTCTCATTTTCCCTATCCTTCTCGGTTCTAAAGCCTGTCATCAGTATCAGATGAACTTCCCCATATGCTAATATTTATCATTCCTACTTGTGTTTCTATATTATACCTAGCTACTAGAGAAAGAGACATCAGATAGCTTTATGTACTTAATTTAGAAACCCATTCTAGTGATACTATTGCAGTCAGCTCTTGGGTTATACAAAATGAATAACTCATATCTCTCAGGGAGCATATAGGTTGGGAACTGAAGGGTCTTGTTCAATGTCCTTGATCACTGATGGCTCCTAGCTGTTAGGTGATTCATCCTAATCTTATTTGGAAGAAGTTTGGTGATTTGAATATAGCTAATAGGAAGACAATCAGAGGTTACATAGATTAATGGCAAGGTAGCTTGATGAGGCTCTGAGAGTATGCTATATTACCCAGGTATCATCCAGCAAGGACTGGTTTACAAGTGAGACCCTTGACAGAAAGATGTTACAAGTTTTAAATACAGGATTGTATTAATAGGGACCTCAAAAATTATGACAACTCATGCCTCAGACTAAGGGGTTGGGTTTTATTGAGAAGAAACACAATGAAAGCAAGTCAGTGGGAAATGGCAATGAAAAAAAAGTAGCTATCGTTGGGGAAAGAGCATTCAATGGGGAAACAGCTTTTAAAACGATAAGTGGTGTTGACAGAATAGCAATGAAAACATGAGAAAACATTTACAATGCACTCAACAGAGGAAGCAACAGGCAAAGGAAATGGGAGTGAAGGGGAAAGTATCAATTTGACCCAAGGATTCCACCCTCTATGCAAATGAACAGAATATTTGGAACAACAGAAAAAAACTAGACATCTTAATGCAGAAAGGCAAGCATGATTTAGTAGACATTACTGAAACCTGGTGAGACAAAACTCATGAATGGATTGCAAGGATTGAAGGATATGACATTTATCATGCAAAAGTGGAGGATAAGTGGCATTATATATGAAGGAAATGGACACATGTATTGAGATCCAGGATCTGACTACAAGGATCCAGTTAAAAGCCTTTGGGCAAGAACAGAAG
The DNA here is from genome assembly GCF_059951505.1 of Python bivittatus. NCBI lineage: Eukaryota > Metazoa > Chordata > Lepidosauria > Squamata > Pythonidae > Python > Python bivittatus. The sequence continues at coordinate 19,598,999 of NW_028277040.1, forward strand.
GAAGAGGAAGCAATGAAAATATTATTGTGGAGGGGCTATAGGCTGACGAGCCAGGCAGAAGATCTGGATAATGCCTTCCTGGACTAGATTGTAAAACTTTCAGGTAGGAGGAACACGGTTATAAGAGACTTCAAGTTACTTGGAAATCTTTTGAGAAACCAACTTGGCTAAGGTAGGAAACTCTCAACATTCTTCAGTGGATTTGCCCTCTGTTTCAGTTTCCTGAAGCCTGAAGGACAGGTACTGGCTCTCCTAGATCTGATTCTAACCAATAGTGAAAAGCTGGTTGATGAGATAAAAGCAATGAGACCTTGGGGGGGGGGGAGCGATGTCATCTTGAATTCAAGATACTACAGAAAGGGAAATTGGAACATAATCGTGCATGTGCATTAGATTTCAGCAAATCCATTTTCAGTAAGCTTAGAAAAGACTAGGTGTGGGGTCACGTGGACAGAAATCCTCAGACAAAAGAAGTGCAAGAGAGAATATTTGTGTGTCTTAATTTGAGCTCTGTACCCCTTTTCACAAAAATGGTATAAAAAGGCTGGTTAGTGACTCTAATAAAGATACTACTAGAGAGTAACATCTGGTTGTCCAATTCAAGCACTGGTCGTTACCTGTAAACCCCTACTTAGTGAGGCACTGGGTTATCTTAGGGACCACTTTGTCCAGTCAGATCATAAAGTGATGGCGTGATTAAGGTCCTGTCCCCTCCTGAAGTGAGGGAGGTGGATGGGCCATAAGGGAGGTGGATGGGCCATTTTCCACCATACAAGGGTCAGACTTTCTCTGTAGTGGCCCTTGTATGGTGGAAAATGGGAATGTGCTGCCTCTGCAGATACACCTGGCTCCATATTCCTGGCTTTTAGGAAGCTCCTTTAAATCCTTCTTTTTAAAACCCACCTTTGATTACCTTGATGCCTAGTGAGGAAGGAAGGGGGCCCTCTAATAATTTTCTATTGCTTGGTTGTATTTGATTGTATTTTGAGATTTCTCGGTTGAGATTCTCTCTACACCACCCAGAATAGTTAGATAGGGGCATTATAGATATTTTGCAAATAAATAAATATTCTTTAATTAATGAAATAAAGGCATTGCTCTCTGTGATTGGCATCATCTATACCTCTCTCAAGCTATCACTTCATTTGCTTAGCAGCCTTTTCCAATGGGGTGTTCTCCAGGTAGCTCTGCTGGAGAGCACTGTGGGAGTTCCAGTCCCAACATCTGACAGAGAAGTTTTCCCACTCTGTATCTTTGTGAAAATCTTCTGCCAACAAACTACGAAAGATTATGCCTAAGGTAGAATAACAGATAAATCAGATCATTTGTTGACATTTTCCTCTGATATGCCATGGATGCAGAGGAAGTCAGTGTTCCTCTGCATATGACTACATGATACAGTGGTACCTCGGGTTACAAATTTAATCCGTTCCGTGACTCTGGTCGCAACCCGATTTGTTCGCAACCCGAAGCAAATTTTCCCATAAGGTTCAATGTAATTACCGTTAATCCGTTCCGGCGGCCGCGGACCACACGTCAAGGGCAGAAAAACGGCTGCGGACCACGCGGCAGGGCGGAAAAACGGCTGTGGACCGTGCGGCAGGGCGGAAAAACGGCCGCGGACTGCGTGGCACGGGCGGAAAATGGCCGCGGACCACGTGGCACGGGCGGAAAATGGCCGCGGACCACGTGGCATGGGCGGGAAAATGGCCGCGGACCACGTGGCACGGGCGGAAAATGGCCGCGGACCACGTGGCACGGGCGGAAAAATGGCCGCGGACCACGTGGCATGGGTGGAAAATGGCCGCAGACCACGTGGCACGGCGGAAAATGGCCGCGGATCCGGTTCGTACCCCGAGGCGGAGTTCGCAGACTGAGGTAAATTTTTGTGGCCAGAGCTGGTCATAACCCAAAAAGTTCGTAAGCAGAGGCGTTCGTAACCCGAGGTATCACTGTATCTATTCAGGAGCAATTATCAGTTCCTAGAAAGCACAACTTAGTTGCCTTTGGCTGTTGCAGGCTTCTTCTCTGGTGATTTCTTCACTGAGGTGATACAGTGGAAAGCTTTCCTGTTGCGGATACCATCTAAGGAAGGAACACAATTCTGAGAAGGAAGAACCATCTTTATTGCAATAATCAATGGGTACCTGCTTTGCAAGAAAGAGAAACCCTAACAATGGAAAAGCAAACACTTTTTTTTTTTTAATAGAAGTTGAGGGCTACAAGATGGGAAATCCTAGGGATCTGATTTGCTGTGCAGATTTGGAGGGGCTAGGTGGGTCCCTGAAGATGCAAATAGAGAGTTTCTGTCAACATGTAGAAGCTGTGCTTTCAAGTGGAGGGGAGGCCCTTGTGAGGGGAAGGGAACTTGTAGGTAATCAGGTGCAAACCCTCAATTAACAATGGAATCTTTGGGATTTCTGACCTAACTAGTGGATTACACTTCTTTGTTAAACTGCCCTCAGACTGAACTCAGAGTGATGAGATAGTGTTGTAGAGGGCTCTGCCTGGGGCAGAGATGGTTAGTTTGGGCTTGACGAGATTAGGCAAGGAGGGAAAGGAAAATCTAAGTTAAGGTGGACAGAGGGAGGGAGCAGCCTCCTTCAATCCATTACATTTGCCACTATTGTTCTTCCAATATTACTGCTATGGTTGGGAACCTATGAAGCCAAGTTGGGGCTATCCTGGGAAAGGCATTGGATCCTCCTATTCCATCAACGTACCACCTGAGCAGAGGAAAAAGTATACCAATCCTGGAATTGGCATTCTTATTTTCCTACCCACTGAAACTAATGGGAGGGAAAATTAAAAAGCACAACCAAAAATAAAATAATTGTGTGGGGAAAGAGAGAAAGCGCCAGCTTACTGATTTCTCAATATCAACTTGAGTAACGTTTAATTTTTGATCCTGATGTGGCTTCAGGCTAATTATGAATTTAAAGAGAATCAGGAGGACCATATGTACGTATACACGGATACAGGAAGGAAGTGAAGGTTTTCTTTAGAATTCTGGAGCAGATTTTGCTTTGCTTCCACAGGGGAATCCTTGGGGAACACCTGAGCCACTTTGGGGGTCCATACTGCTCTTGCTGGCTCTTGGGCTTATTAGGTTAGATAGATAGATACAGGAGAAAAACTGACTCAGCAGTTATGCTTACGCTCCCTCCCTGTCCATCATTTCTCAACCTTTCATTAGAATTAGAAGATAGAACCACAGATTAAAAGCCCCTGTCTAGATATAAACAATAACACTGATTAAATGGGATCATTTGGCCACAGGAGATTTGACAGTGTGGGCTGCCCATTTTTCATTTAAATCCTCTGTTTAGAAAAGTAGCTTCCAGCTCCTAATAGATTGAATCACCATTAAGCCAGTGAAGTCATACAGGGAAAAGAAACTCCAAAGTGCAGGTTTCTTATTAAGAGAAATAGGTTATTTGTCTGCTGATGTGAACAGTTGCTCAGTGATGCTTAGCTTATTCTACGTGACAAAAGACCATTTCTCTGATCACTGAATTACACCTGGGCGATTGGGCCAAAACAGATGACTAAAATGATTAAAAATAATGAATATTAATAATAAATGTAAGATTATGAATATCAAAGGAAGCTGTCTTCTCAATAGAGATTACAGAATGAGTGTGTGTGTATTTATGTTTTCATCAAGCTTACTTCAAAAACCCTGTGTCTGATTACCCTCATCATCATATATTTTTCTTAAGATGTTCAGAACAATATAACAGTTGTAATTTTTTTCTCTACAGACCATTTATAATTGTTGGGTTTATGATAAGCTACTTAATAATTACTCTTTTGGCTTCTAGATCAAAGTAAACAAGTACTGTAGATCTTATTTTAAGAATTGTAGCCTTACCCTTCAACTATGACAGAGTCATCTGTTTTTGTAAGCAGTGCCGTATAGTCAAACATCACGGTTGTCAACTTGAACCTCAGACCAAGTTCCACATTCATCCTACTTCTGCATGTGGGCTTGAGGGTAAGGAAGCAATGAAATTCCCATCTTGCAGTAGACAGCAATAAATTTGTATTTTACAGAATTTTGAAATTTGGTACACAGCTGAAAAGGATACATATAAGCTTCCATAAAATAAGAAAGTTGTGCACAAAAGTGCATATATTTGGGGGAAGATTGCACCAAGACAAAAGTGTTTGCTTGCAGAAACTGTTGTAGAAATGGTGTGAAATAGACAAATCGTATAGACAAACTGGCCTATGAAGGGAAATATGTATGAAAATGCACATTAAATTTTGATTTTGGTCTATTTTTTACCACTCTGCAAATTACGTTTTGCAAATTTGCAAAATGATAAAAAATAGGCCAAAATAAACTTACAGTTGAGAAAATGATAAACAAAATGAGCTCAGAATGCTATGTTTCACCCATGACTCCCAAGATATAGACATCCAATTTTCATTGTTTCATAAGATGCCCACAGGTCACTTAAACAGAGGTTAAGGGTCATGATCATTATAGTCTAAAGACCATGTAGTTTAAGAGGCTATTTTTTTTTTCCAAAGATCAGTCAAGCATGCAAAACAACAGAGCATGAAAACAAATGTTTCACAATCCACCCATGAAAATGCCCAATACTAAAATATAAAATAAAAGGTAAGAATAAGATTAAGTCAACTGGCACCACATTCTCATTGCATCAAGAGAATATTTGGCCTAACTCCTTTTTATATCTTGATTGATATATGATAAAAGAAGTTTAGTAAAAAACCTCACCTGTTCTCCCTGCAAATTGCTGGAAGATAAATGCTAAATAAAATTCACAAATATCCTTATAAAAATTATAAGGAGTAGAGAAGCACATATTGGATAGTTTGATGTACCATATAGTTGGTGGGGTGCATTTCATTGACACAAATAATGCAACTCCTCTGACTATGTTGTTCAGTCTTTAAGTCGTGTCCGACTCTTTGTGACCCCATGAACCATATTGTGCCAGGCCTTCCTGTCCTTCACTGCCTCCCGGAGTTTGCTCAATTCATCTTCATTGCTTTGGTGATGCTATCTAACCATCTCATCCTCTGCTGTCCCCTTCTCCTTTTGCCTTCAATCTTTCCCAGCATCAGGGTCTTTTCCAAAGAGTCCTCTCTTTGCATTAGGTGGCCAAAGTATCTGAGCTTGAGCTTCAGTATCAATCCTTCCAATGAGCAGTCAGGGTTGATTTCCTTTAAGATTTACTGGTTTGACCTCCTAGCAGTCCCAGGGACTCTTAAGAGTCTTCTCCAGCACCACAGTTCAAAGGCATCAATTCTTTGGCACTCGGCCTTCCTTATGGTCCAGCTCTCACAGCCATACATTACTACTGGAAAAACCATAGCTTTGATTATGCAGATCTTTGTCATCAAGATGATGTCTCTGCTTTTTAATATGCTGTCTAGGTTTGCCATAGCTTTCCTCCCAAGGAGCAAGCGTCTTAATTTCATGGCTGCAGTCTCCGTCTGCGGTGATCTTGGAGCCCAAATAAATAAAGTCTGTTACTGCTTCCATTTCTACCCCATCTATTTGCCAGGAATTAATGAGTCCAGATGCCATGATCTTAGTTTTTTTAATGTTGAGTTTCAAGCCAGCTTTTGCACTCTCCTCTTTCACCCTCATCAAGAGGCTCTTTAGTTCTTCTTCACTTTCTGCCATTAGGGTGGTATTGTCTGCATATCTGAGGTTGTTGATATTTCTCCCTGCAATCTTAATTCTGGCTTGTGATTCTTCAGGCCTGGCATTTCTCATGATGTACTCTGCATATAAGTTAAATAAGCAGGGTGACAGTGTACAGCCTTGTCGTACTCCTTTCCCTGTTTTGAACCAATCAGTTGTTCCATGACCGGTTCTAACTGTTGCTTCTTGGCCCGCATACAGATTTCTCAGGAGACAGGTAAGGTGTCCCCATCTCTTTAAGAATTTGTCACAGTTTGTTGTGATCCACACAATCAAAGGCTTTTGCATAGTCAATGAAGCAGAAGTAGATGTTTTTCTGGAACTCTCGTGCTTTCTCCATGATCCAGCGAATGTTGGCAATTTGATCTCTAGTTCTTCTGCCTCTTCAAAACCGAGCTTGTACATCCAGTAGTTCTCGGTTCACGTACTGCTGAAGCCTAGCTTGTAGGATTTTGAGCATAACCTTGCTAGCATGTGAAATGAGCACAATTGTGCGGTAGTTTGAGCATTCTTTGGCATTGCCCTTCTTTGGAATTGGAACGTAAACTGACCTTTTCCAATCCCGTGGCCACTGTTGTGCTTTCCAAACTTGCTGGCATATTGAGTGCAGCACTTTAACAGCATCATCTTGCTGATGATACTGGAGTGGGTTGCCATTTCCCTCTCCAGTGGACCACATTTTGTCAGAACTCTCTGTCATGACCTGTCTGTCTTGGGTGGCCCTGCACGGTATAGCTCATGGCTTCACTGAGTTACGCAAGCCCCTTCGCCACGACAAGGCAGTGATCCATGAAGGGGCCTTTGACTATAGATCTCCTCTTCTGGGCAATTGGGCTCTGCATCTGCAAAACACAAATGATCAAAACTGACCAGTCGTGATGCATTTTCAAGAAACACACAGAAAAGCAAAATGTTTCATGATCATTTTATATAACTATCACTAGCTGAGTTGTGCATGTCTTTTTACATATACTTTGCTCACACTAGCAACAGTTAAGTTTGCCATGTACCCAGGATTTGAGGAAGAAGAGCAACACTACTCAAATAGTGCCAGGGGCTCTTCTAGTGTAGTGGATTTCACCTCCCATAATGGTTGACTCTGCTATCTCAGAGATTGTGGGAATTGAAATGAAGTTAGAGAAGGGTAGCCCAGACTCCACTGAAAAAAGGGTTGAAATCTGGGAAGGGATTTCTTAAATTGGTGTCACTTCCAGGTGATTTAACACACTGGAGTCAAACAGCTTGAAGCTGCAATGTAGAAAATTCTCTAAAGTGGTTTCATATTTGATTGCTTGCTTGCTTGAATTTATACCCTGCCTTTCCATTTATTCTCATGCCCATGGTGGCCTATAACAATAAATGTATATGCACCACAAGTATGATTTGATCTGTCCAAATAGGAATTTGTAGATTTTAGTGCTGACAGTACATATGCAGCAAACCAGTAACTGAATGGAATCAATGCTTATTTCTGAGATTTTACATTCATATCCCAAGAACATTTGTTAGTTCTGTTGCTTTCAGAAGAACCCAAAAGTCTGTCTATGAAATTGTAGCTGGGCAATTTGATAAAAAGCTCCCTGTGTGCATTGGGGCTCCCACCCCTGTAAGAATTCAGTGGGTGGGGCTCATCGGTCTCCAAATACTATGTCCAAGAAGAGCTCTCATTTTAACTCCCAGTCATGACCCAGAAAAAGATTAACTGTACCTTGTTCTTTTCCAACTTTACAAAGATGTTCCTACTTCAAGACGGAAGTTAAAACTTGCAGCAACAGTGCAGAACCCCAAAGATAATTTAAGAGTGCCAATTTGCAGTGCAATAAAGAACGAAGTATGAAGCACTTTAGAAACCAGATAAGGAATCTAATGCTTGATGATCTCATATAATTGAACTCCTTTTTAGTGTGAATTAGTCTTTATTTCAGTCCTTTACAACTATTAGAGATAAAAGAAACAGAAATAAAATTACTGCAATGTTTCCCTTCAACATCATTTAATTTGTGACTGTTAAATTTTCCAGGTTTGTAATGGTCGCAAAAAAGGCTCATCACTTTTTAAGGCAGAAAGGGTCCTAATGGTTACATTCTTGACCTCCCATATAGCACAAGCCATTAACTTCATCTGGGCCACAAATTTGTGGGTTATAGAAAAGTCTGTCTTTCAGAAAAATGGGACTTGAAAGATAATCACTTGCTTACCTTCATTACCTTTGGATGATAATGCTGAGTGATAGACTCCCCAGTCCAGTGAAAAAGTTGGAGGAAGCTGGCCTATGTTTTGTTCAGAAATCAGCACAAGGTCAAGAACAGATCAAGATCAATTATATTTAAGGATGGTAGAAAATCCTTACCTTCTGTCACCTCTTCACCAATTAAGCATTTTGCTTACTAAAATGTTTACTGAAGTTTTCCTGTGGCTCACAGACCTCAGGATGCAATCCTAGAACACTCAATTTGTGCCAGGAAAAAATGTGGGCTGCCCAGAATTGCAAAGGTCAGGGAGATGTCATCTCTAGTGCCTCTGCCACTTTGGGTGATCCTCAGGCACCAGAGGGCAGCAATTCCCTTGGTCCCATTCTCACCCTGGTTTTTAGCCCTGATCCAGTCAACTCCTTGGGCAGTTTTTCAAAGAAGCAAATGAAAATCAGTAGATAAGAGCTTCAACTCATAGCCAGTAAGTTGATGAGTGGTGGAATTTATATGGAATTCTGTTTCTGTGATTATTATAAATAGTCCAGAGTCCTGGGAGCTGGGTGATATATAAATATAATTATGCTAACAGTAAGTTTTCTTTTCTCAGGGCATTTCTGTACAATGTTTCTGTGCCTGCTTAACAATGACTCTAGATACCTGTGATCTGATGACAACTGCTAGACTTAATGTTTCTTAATGCGGTATTTACGGTATATACTGGGAGTCTCCCTATGTGATTGTTTCAAGGGTTATACCATCAGGCTGAGATGCAGTGAACAACCTACAGCTGATGATGAAATACAAAAGTGCAGATTAAGATGGCTTGAACATATATGCAGAATGTCAGAACATCACCTTCCTTACAAACTACTATGGAGAAAGTGGCCCATCCAGTGGAAGGTCCAGCAAACAGCACCAAGTAAAATATGGGCAATGCAAATTGAAGACAATTTGAAAAACCTAAAGCTCAATTTGAATGATGCAAAACTAGCATCCCACAACTGAAAACCATTATAGGAGATGTCCATAGTCCAGTGGCACCCACAGCATGTATCGATTCTGGGGTCATCCCCACTCAGTCACTTATTAAGGGAAAGGAGGAGGAGGAGGAGAGGAGATGGCAGGGTTGCCACCTGAGTGGATTTATTTCTGAGTTAGCTGCCATGTAACCCAAATTGCCAAAAAGGTTATTATTCTTTTTGCAGTGGTGAAGCTCTGGGGCATGGTCCATTTCCTCACTGGGGGAAACTCTTGCTTCACAGTTTATTGTGAAGCAAGATTAGCTCCATCCCTCTTAACATTCCACAAGTCCCTCAAGACCTGGCTATGTGATCAGGCCTGGGGGGTCCCAGGGGACTGGGGAGACTTTGCAATGGCTCCCTTATTAATATTATTCCTTCCTGTTTTGTGTGCTTTTATAGTTTTTTTTACTTGTAATTGCTTTTTATGTATTTATTCTTTTTAATTGTTGTACGCTGCCCAGAGTCACTTTATCCTCAGCAATATTGGTTTTAAAAGTGACAACCAGCAGCATGAATTATATCTGGAAAGAAACTGGAAACCAGTGCAACTCTTGAAGTAGAGATATTACATGTGAGTCATTGCACTCTGGACCCTTTGAAGGTTCTGGATGATCTTCAAGAGCAGTCCCATGTGAAGTACATTGCAACAGTGTCCAAGCAAGAACTGACTAAGCCATGAATGACCATGAGCAGGGCCTCTTTCTTAAGGTCAGTGTACTCATTTCTTAGAGAACAGGGCACTCTAACCCTGTGGCTGCTACCTGTCTGACTAATGCCCTGTTGTGTCACTGGCTTTCCATGCCTAATGAGACCCCTCCCTCCTACTTGCTAGGGCCGAGGAGGGACTGCAAAGGGAGCCGAAGAAGTGTGCCATCCTGCTATTGTGAGCCTGGCCAGTGTCTTGGGCAGGGCCTTGCTACTAGGGATCCAAGAGCAGCAGGACACACATTCTCCTCCTCCCTCCCCATTTGCTGCTCTGATGCCCAGAGAGGGAGAGAGGGGGCATCATTTGCAGGTGTGACTAGGTACATAGGAGAAGGTGATAACCCTGTATAATTGGACTTGGAAAAAGCTTTTGACAAAATGGCTCATCAAAGACTCTTTAAGTAAGTTTAGTAGTTGGGAGGCAAGAAGATGGGTCCTTTCATGGAATGTAACTGACTAAAGGGCAGGAAACGGGGTAGGAATGGAATAAATGGAATGCAAGCTATGAAATAGGAGACAGTGATAGATTTTTTTGTTCTGTTTTCTTTGTGTGGCTGAAACAGAGGCACTTGCTACTACCATTTTATTAAAGTATAAAGGACAGAAAACAAAGAAAGAACATTTTAAAAATAAACATGATTTCACTCTCCCCGCCAAGTGAAGTGTATTTCTAAGAGGAATTGGGTTAAAAAAAAGTAAGAATGTTGTAGCTAGAATGTTTCCCTACACCGCCCCCCCCCCAATACATCTTAATTTTGGATACATAATTGTAACATCTGATCAGCAGGAATCCAATCCTGATGTTGTATCAGGCCCCCACATCCATTAAAATGACCTGCATGCTACTGAAAATTTCATATGTGCCCACTGGCCTAAAAAGATTAGGAATACTCTGGTTTACATATTTCCCAGGGGAGAAACACACCACACTGAAAATTGTCCTTTCTTATTCTGAGCACCTCCCTCATCCATCCTGCTCTTAGATACGCTGTGTTGAGCTGTGAGGTGTGATTTCCTTCCTATGTGAGAGTCTACACTGTTATGTGGATAAAGACCTTCCCATAAAAGCTAACTGGAAATTGATAGCTCATGGAGTTAAGTAGCTGGCTGCAGGCACTAAATCCAGAGTACATATACATTTAAAACCACTCATGTATTATCTAGTCTGTGTGTTTCCAGCTGGGTCTGAGAACGACATATTTGTTTCAGAAGCATCTAAATTTGGATACTTGGAGGCATGCCGGTTTTGTAATTCAGTAGGGTCTCTTTTTTATTTTTGAATAGCAGCAAAAGCAAGATAAGATTGAGCTAGAGGGATAGCAGAAGCTGAATTTTTAATGTATTCTAATTTATTAGCCTCCATGCAATTAGACACAACTTCATTAGGATGGATTTTCCATCCACCTTTGAGCTATATGAGGACCATAGGCTGTATTTCTAAGAAAGACGATTTTCCTTATTGCCATCCCATTGACAAAACAAGCTACTTCACATAATACATTTTTGTAACCCTTTGATCTTTCTTCTTTAGTTTTACTTTATAATGGTTCTTGTGCTTTATTTAACACTTGTTCTCTCAAAACGTGAGCGGTAAGAGTAAGTTAAACTGCCCAGATTTACTTGCTGGAAGCCATCTCTATGGATGGTTTAACTGGTTTTCTTGCATGTTGCAGGGCAATATTAAATCCAATATTAAAATCCCATCATGAGAAGCGGTAGTGGCAGTGAATGCATCAATTTAAAATTTTAATATGGTAAATATCTATAGATATAGCCTACAAACAAAAGCTCTTTGGAGGTCCTCTATAATTTTTCAAAGTTGGAAGAGGTCATGAGAGCAAAAAGTTTAAGAAACTCTGGAATAGACAAATCCTTCTATTCCCTTCCAACCCTACATTACTATGAATCAGTAGTCCGTTCACACACTTAAACCTTTAATGGTTCCCGTGTTACAAAAGAAACTAAGGGTTTCCAACCTCATGTTTTCTTGTACATGCTAATAAAGTAGTGACATTTAAAGGAGAGAGTCACTGAATGCACAGATATTTAACTCTTTCTATAATTGAGCTCCAAGTAGCATTTGCACATGACACCTAGTCGGTGCAAGAAGATTTAAACAACCTTCCATTTTTGATTCTTCTAGCATTCTCTCCCCCTTCATGTTCACAGTTCTATTAAATTAGGTTTGGGATCACAAGTTAGCTGAAATAATATACAATACCATCTTTTAACCAGCTTATCTGGGTGTGCACAAAATGATCTACTAGATAAAGGGAGCACTTAGTTCATTAAATGTAGACCAAATGGACATAATGTCAGATGCATAGCTTTGTCATCCTTTAAACACATGGAGCTACTTGAAGTGTTTTGTTCACTAAAAATATTTAATGTGTGAAAAAGGATAGAGATCACAATATTTGGAAACACGTTGGCCTCACAGACAACATTGAATTGTAGCTCTGAGCAATGATTTTACCAGTTTTGAAACTTTTCAGGGATTACATTTACATTTTAAATGAAAACAAATAGTTGATCTATTTTGGGAAGATCAAAATATGCTTGCCTGTTGTATTGCTTCCCTTGTGCTCTCATTTTAAGATTTTCTTGGGATATGATTTTTCAAGAAGCTTGGCTAATCCTGTAATCCTGAATTCCCCAAATTCAGTCACATGTGTTCTAAAAGTAGAATAGCATGGAATTCTTTTTATAATGAAAAGCATTGTGTAGAAACAAGAAGTATAATCAAATTCAGTGACCTAGATGCCAAAGATGTTAACCAATGACTGTGGAAATGGCAGTGTTTCCAGACAGATGGCTCTTACCAAAGAAAATATAGTATCTGGCTTTTCCAATGAAGAGATTTTCTGTGGTCATAATAAACAAAACGTTGGAAAAAACCTGGGAGACAAATGGAAGGAACAATAGAAAAATACAGAAGGAAATGTGGTCCATATCTCTCATCCTCACAGTTCCTTGAATAAGAGGCACCCATAGAAATATGGAAACTGACTGGGAGCTATTTTTTTCCCTGAAGGTGAGAAGAACACTCTCAAAATATGAATTAGCCACTAACACAATTTTAACTGGCAAATGTGGATTAACATGAGGTTAAACTGAAAGCCTTCCCGGTTCCTACCACATTGCTGAATTTTTGAAAAAAAGATATAATTACTTGTGTCTGCATATACTTTATTTCCCATCTGGTGAAAAGGAAGAACAAAAAGGAGGGTTGGAGAAAAAGCAAATGATTTGTGTTATAGTGGTTTGCCAGGATTGCATGCTGGGGGATAGAGGCCTTTACAATAAACCTTTTGTGGTTTGTTTGTAGGAAGAGAGGTAAGGGGGTGGGGTTGCAATGTAATGCATCAAGACAAGAAATCATTGTTTCTGGGAATAAACCATGCTTTTGTTGTTAGTGGTAATGTGAGTGAAGGACCCAGATGTCTCTTCATTGCTAGACAGAAACCTAACATAAACATATTCAAATAAGGAAGTAACTTTACTTTGAACAAAGTAAAAGGTGACTCAAATTATACTTCAAGCCAGCATTCCCTAGGACAGAAACTGTGTTTTGTCTGACACACCAAAAAGAAATAAGCAGCAACATTATTGTAAAATCTGTTGTTATCAAAGAGCTTTTACAACAGTGTTGCTGCTTATTCCTTTTTAGTAATCAACAAGGGCGCTGTCCTAAAGGTGGACATACAAAAATCTGTTTCTTGAAAAAAATAACCTCTTAACAAAGAAGGAAAATATGGAACCTGATTGATTAAAAGATATCTGCAAAAGTAGGCATGGAAATTGGAAAAAGTCATTCTGTCAGGTATTTGCTTTGAGTAAGACTCTGCAAATATGGATTTGAGAACACGAAGAAAATAAGTAATTAGACAGATGATGAAAAAGGGCAGAGCTGCCAGATCTGGGCTGCTGAAATCTGGAGGACCACTAGATGCCTGCAGAGTTATTATTTTCCGTATCTCCTGGATGCTATTTAGTGGTTGTTAAGATACAGAAATCCTATTTTATGGAAGATTATAGACGACCACTGCCAGTTAGAATAAACCAGGTTAGCAAACAAGTGGTTTTCCTGATGTAAACTAGTTGGATTGAGAGCGTTTGATAAGACTCCTTAACTATCCAGGATGTTTTTGAGTAGGTGCCTAGAAAGCTGGACTAGGAATCAGACATATTAAGGAAGGACAACATGTTTCTTGGCTTCACTGGTTTCTGACACATATATTGATTATGCAGGTAATCTGGTATTCCAGACAATATTGGTGCGACCCAGTTATTGAAGGAACATCCAAATCAAGTATTGGCCAGTACACTCTATGTCCTTTCTGGAGGAGGAGGAGGAGCAGGGACAGGACAGATTCAGAGAGCTGTCTGGAAATCCTTCTGTGCATGAACAGCTGTCTCCCCCCCCCTCCCCCCCCGTTTCTCCACTAGTTTGTAGCTACAAGCCACCAACTGAAAGCAAACAAAGAAAAGATAGTGGAATGTATTTCTGAAAAACGATAGCTGCATTTTTGTGGTACATATCAGGAGCAAGTGAGGAAAATAAATCCCTGCCCAAGGCCCCAAAGAACTGCTGCTGAGAGCGAGGTTAAGCTCAACACGCAGACAATACAATCTGGTATAAAGCAGAACTTAATATATTGTATCCCAACCACCATTAGTTCAATAACAACTATTTAGTTATTAATATTACTTTTGCACTGACTTGTGGTTGCAAGTCACATTGTGGTTCTAATGCTCGGAGGTAAGGTAAAAGTCTGTTCACCCAAAGAAATGCAGCTGTACCCAGACCTGTTCCGATAAATAAACTGAGATGTGAACTATGTAAGCATGCATTACATTCTTTAGCTTTGTTTTCATTGCTTTTTATGGTTTTTGATAAACTGTCCGCCAGATAACTTCTGAGGATCATAGCCCTGGACAGAGGAAGTTATGCTTTCACGTAGAGAAGTTCATAAATATTACAGGCTCCTTTCACTCCTGTGGCCTGGCTGCCTCTCCATCTAGAGAACCTGGGGACCAGCACTAGAGGAGGACAGAGCAGTTTCTTGGCAAAATGCTCAGATCTGAAAAAAATAATAAATGCTCTTCAGAGAATGATGAAGCCTTGGTCACCCAAAGTTTGGAATTGTTTTGACAATTTACAACCAACACATGACAAATGATCATGGGAATGTACGTCTACTGTATTAAGTTCTAAATTGAATAGGTTCCTGAGAAACCGGTATCTGTTCCAAATTACAATGAAAGCTTAAAGCCGTGTGTGGAATAAAGGAAAGGCAACACAGCCAGTGCCTGTGGACAGTCATCACTGAGCCTTTTCTGCCTTGGAACTACATGGATTCAAAGGTCTTTCTGAAAATAGGAAAGACAAAATCAAAGCTCCAAGTAGACCTCATGTAGCTACCCTACTCCTTTGTTCTTACTATCCTTACAAAAGGAAGTTGGATATCATCTGAGGAGAGGAAGCTTTGACTCCACCAGGCCTGTACACATCTGGCTGCTGAATAGGATTTTGGCAGGCAGGTTTAGGGAGGCTTTTTCCATGGACTTGGGGAGACTCTGTCAGCAGCAGGAGGATGAGAAGAGGACCTTCTCTATATCTTGTTCAGTCCTACCTTCCAATGTCTCAGCTGGCTTTTTGGTACTCCGTGGAGACTGTAGGCCAGGTTCTCTTGCTTAGTGAATGGAGAGAATCTTCTCAGTTGCAGGGTGCCTAGCAGGCATGCTGGCACCCATATTTTTGGTGTCTGGCAAAAATATTCCTTTTTTGTCAGGCAGTTCTATAATTTTGAACTCAGTTTGATTTTAAGTGGCCACCCTTGCTGGAATAGTGAATGGTGTATATTTTATATTTTTCCTATTGATGATTTGCATTTGTTGGTTTGTTTCATTTTTTCTTTTTTAATGTTTAAATTTTTTTTCATGTTCTAACTAACTTTATAACCTGCCCTGAAAACTTTAAGTTATTGGCTAGACTGGAAGTAAAATAGCAAAAATAATGAACGCCTCATGGACAAGGAAAGTGCTCTGAACAATTTCTGTCTCCCATGTCCTGCTTTTGCTGATGCTCCTTTTGAAGAAGAGCAGAGCCAGGGGTTCAAGCAACTGGAGGGCCACAATAAGTCAGTGCAGAGTTGGAGAATGCTGCACCACCATGAAAAGATTTCAAGCTCCTCACGTGGGAAAGATTCTCCCAGAATTATACAGGTTTTTTTCCCAGGCATCTTTGGCTGTTAACAAAAGCTCATATCTCTTGCCTCATGAATTCTCCTAGGCTGCAGGACAGCAATACTGTATTCAGAAAGTGTCTTCTCAAATACAGGATGCAGTTCATGCAATCTGTCATACTGAGAGCCATTTCATCCTTTCATAAATCTGGTTTTAATTATTCTGAATGGCTTTGAGAACCATTATGTTTACAGAGCAATATACCAATGTTCTAAAATAGAGATGGAAAGAGTGGTTTGGCTGAAGGAATTATACAAGAGAAAGTACAATATAGTTCTGGAGAAAGTAAAAAAAAAGGGAAGGTGAAGGAAGAAATCATTGTAACAGGGAATGATCTGTGAAGAAAGGAAGACGTGGGAACTTGTACAAGACGAAGAGAAACCATAAAGGAGAGAAAAATAAAGCGTGAAGTGACAGGGGAACAAATGGAGGAAGAAGAAGAGCAGACAAACTAAAAGTAGTGAAGAGAAGGGTACATTGTGACAAGCCCCCACCTTTCCCCCCCGTTCCCTCCATAACACACAAGGATATATCAGTTGAACTGGCAACGGAGTCCCCTTTAGCACCATACCTGAGGCAGTGGCTACTTGAGGCAGCCTGGAACAAGTGGAAGAGCCCAACTGGGAAGTTATGAGTCATAGTCAGGCGGCAACCAGCACTGCCTCCCTCTCCTGCTCACCAGGTAATCACTTCACTCTTGTCTAATGAGAGGACTGGTTCTGCTCTAAATTTGAAAACTGATATGAGGGTGCAGTCCTATGCCACAATGGATAGCTTTAGCTAGGAATTGCTTCACACATTAGCTTTGTTGTAGAATACTCATTGGGTTTTGTAGGTTCTCATGATATTTTGAGATATGAACTGTGGGCAATTCCACGCCACTACTTCAGCTGCTTGTCTTCCATGCCGGTCCTTTCTTAAGCCAATTTCAGAAATTCCAGTCCAGACCGCAGTGGCTTGGCAACAAAGCTGGGTCGGTCCTAGTCCAAACTAAGCTGCTGGGAGATCTGAGTGGTCCTTCCCCTGCTTTTTGTAGGAAAGGCAAGACTTGTTGGCTGGCTCCAGTGTGGGCCAGTGTACCAGTAACTGCCTTTTCCTTTTAGGGATTGTTCCCTCCTCCCTAGTTTCCTTTCCTTTTCCAGATGTTTGCACACATGGATACCTTTAAATCTCCTTCCCACATTTCTCCTTTGACACTCACTTAGAATCTTTTCTTTTTTCTCTCTTTATAGTATCATTGTAGCTCAGATGCTTCAAGCATTAGAGTAATAGGGAACAGGTTGTTCTTTTGCTCCTACATTCCTCTGCAGGTCCATGGAAACTTGGTAGCAAGAAAGAACTGAGAGTTCAGTTTCATAGAAACAACATAAAGCTTTAAAAAATGGGGTGAAAGGGAAGGGAAGCTTTGCAGTACTGTGGGCAGGGGAGTATGGTTCACCCTGCCTGGGCAGAGGCCCAAAGGATGCCCCCTGGGAGAGGTAAGGGTTGACTGGAACATGAGCTTCTTGGATTGAGAATAGTTCATGGACTTAACAGGGCAACTTGGACCAACTGCAAGATTATTTAAAAAGCCGCAACTGCTGATCTGCAGAGGACAGAGCAGAGTGAAAGGACGGCACAGACAGTGACCGGCCGCTGGAGGGGAGGGGCTGTGCCAGGCACCACAGCCAACTGGAGCTGGGGCTGCCACTAGATCAGAAGGAAGCACTGGAGACCATCTGCTCTGAAGGA
Organism: Python bivittatus; assembly: GCF_059951505.1. Taxonomy (NCBI): domain Eukaryota; kingdom Metazoa; phylum Chordata; class Lepidosauria; order Squamata; family Pythonidae; genus Python; species Python bivittatus. The sequence goes on from NW_028277040.1 coordinate 19,616,584, forward strand.
CTTAAGAAGCCCTGGGTGGAAATGTTTGGATCTACACTGGAAATCATGGGTAGTGTGGGAAGCCTGGGAGCGGGAGGATGACGAAGTAACCTGTTCCTGCATTTAGGAAGTGGTGACTGGCCTATTCTGGCAATGGGCCAAGCAGGAAGTGCAAATCTGCCTTATGTGGAACCTAACAAAAGGACAAAAGAAATGGACATTGCAAACTCTTAGGTTTACTATACAATTACTATTACAAGAATAGAAGGAAACCCATTTCGTGACCATTACATAGTTGCCTGAACAACTTATTTCTCTTTCTGTATTTGAACAAGAATTCTGTAATTGGGACTCTTGACTGGGGAACTACTTAAAAATTGTTTTACATATGCCACTTTATATGCTTACTGTTCCATTCCCCCACCCTTTTAAAGTTAGGTAAATTGAGATATCCCCCCAATGATATGATATAAGCATATATTTCAGACTAAATGAATTGTCTGTTTGTATTGTACATTAATGTAAATTCTCCCTTTTCCTTTTTAAATGTTTGCTAATAACATAAAATAAAGTACATCTAGAAAACCTGCCTGTTTTTTCCACATCCTTCTTCCCAGATACATATCACATCAGGAGTTTCCATGTCCTAACCATTGCATGCCCATTGTAGAAGAGAGGACCATGTCTTTATTTTTGAGTTACCCAGCTATGTGGGGGAAATGGTCAAGCAAGTTTGAGGAACAAGTTTACCACGGATAAGGTATTTTTTGAGGCATTCATAAATGATAATAATCAGTTCTGTATCACTATCTGTGTAAATTAAGTGACAATAAAAATACACCGTGCAAATACAACTGAAAAATCTGTAATAGCTGCTGTTAGATAAGGAGCCGTTAGAGTTAATCCACTGCCATCTCTTATTACTTTCTAGCTCGCTTGGTTGAACACTACAAATATGAACTTGGCAGAAGTTTGTAAAGGTTGGACTGAATTCAAGCTAGAATGGCTGCAGAGGATCAAAGCTTCGAAATTTTGGCTCAAATCCGCAAGACATTGTGTATGGAGACGGGGCACAAGAACTTGGATGTAACTCTTGATGGACACGGCTCAATTAAAATTGATGATCTGGAAAACAAGCTCAGATTGAGACGTACAGTATTAGTGGAAGGACATGAAAATATAGTAACTGGAGAGCCCAGGGTTTATTCCAGGATTACAGAATTTATAATATTTAGTCAAATAGTTTTATAATGACATAGCTTGCCTTCCACATTTCAACACTTACTGTAGTTTATTTGGGCCAAAAATTATATATAACAATATACTCTTGAATCTCACTAAGAATCATTCCACAGCTACCAATCTATCTTTTGAAAAATGCAGATGTTAAGACTGCCTGAAGATAAGAAGCCACATTGGGAAACTTCAGAGCACTTTTGCTCCATTCTCATTTTCTCCAGTAATGAGTTTAATGGGATCTGCAGAAGAAAGAAACAGCTAATGCACACTATAGATTACTTCCATTAAAAAAAAAAAGTATTTTTTTCTGCTGTGTTATTAACTAAACTTAGAATTCTTAATGGATTTGAGAAAACACATGCAAAATTTTGTGTATCTGGACCTGTTTTACACAAGTAGACATTTTTCATGCTTGTACAGAGTGCACATCAGTGGAGCAGTCAATGAAAGGTCTTGTTTTCTTAGGCAGACTGGAAGATAGAATCTATGCAGGCTTAGGTATCTGCTTTAATATACACTTATACTCTGGGTACAAAAACTTGTCCATGGATATCAATGAATCTATTTTGTGGGTTAAAAGTGAAGAAAATAGCATGTTTCTAGGAAATTCTTACAGGGTATGCCTAAACTATTTGCTTTTGCTCACGTGAATTCCACCTAAATTACCTTCATGGTCATAAAATCCATTTGGCTGCTAGACTGTCTTTAGAACAAGGAATTAAAAAAATCTAATTGAAACATTCTGGAATAACAACCAGCTGAACTCTGAACTCTTCCCTCTCCTCCAACCAAGGTTCCATGAATACTGCCAATGGAGGGTCTGTAAATCCGGCCAAAATAGCCAGCTGTCAGGCATTCATCACATCTAGGACCAAAACACATTTAAATCAGTTCTGTCTCTTCTGAGTTTTACAACTGAGTGATGAAAGACAAAATGTAACTAAAAACATTTTTAACAAACTTTTGGGTAAAAAAAATGATGCTAGTAAATAAAAATATATGTGAAGCAGGAATTTATTATGAATGTTCCCCTGTTCCCTCTACTGACTGTTCAGTCTGGCCTCACAGCATGAAAAAGACAATTTTATGTATATATTTCAAAAAGCAAGGAATAGCTCTGCATAAATTAAAGCAGCAAACAAAATGTACTATAGAAGTTTGCAGCAATCAGACGTAACAAATTAAACAATTCCTCTCCTGCCTTGTTCTTCCCCCCCAAAGCTTTCTCCCTTATTGGATCTAAAAGAGCAGAAGAGCTGGGTTGGATGGACAGGGAGAGAATAAAAGAATCTCCATATGGGGAAACTGCTGATTCAAAGAAAGGCTGACTCCCACAGTGCCTTAAAGGCTGTCTATTCTCCCCCACATTTTTTTTTGCAGATGCAGCTGTCTAGGGCAAGGGGTTTCAAACTTTTTCAGGCCACAGACACTGTTTTTCTTTTTAAAGCATTTCTAGAACCCCTGCTATCTGCCCTTCTGAGCGATAAGTTGCCATGAGCACAAACATCTCCTGGGTGTGTGGGGTTTCTGAATGTCTCATCTGTAGCTTAGAAAAATTGCCTCTGACTGTGTCTGTGTGAACTTTCTCTCCTCCCGTCCCCACGTTAGTCTCTTCTGGAACCCCATCAAATTCTCATAGAAACTTTGGGTTCTGTGGAAGACCGCTTGGAAAACCCTGGTCTAGGGGACCTTAGTATTATGGCAGGCTTGCAAACCTCCATGATCCCTGTCTATCTTTGACAACTCTGTGTGGCCAGGAGACACCTCAGAAGGCTTTTCTTGCCCTCAGGGCTTGCCATTTTTGGATTTAGTTATGGTCAAAGAGAAGGTGAAGCAGCTTTTTGTTGTTGTTGTTCTATTTTTAATCTGAGCCAGAGAAGTTCATCACTCCCGGATACAAGTTTTTATGAGTTCTCAGAGTTCTTACATGATTGCAAAGTGGTGCTTCCTCAGCCTCCCTTGGTCCCCTGCTATACCTGCCACAGGCCTTATCAATCATTGTATGGTCGTATATTTGGCTTGAGTGTTGCAGTCCAGAAATCCTTCTGTAGATGGCTTGTTACTGAACTACAAGACAGACCAGTTGGACCCTCAAGACCTGAGGCTTAGCCCACTTTGCCTTTCTACCATCAAGGGCTACAAAGCTATTGATAAAAGCATGAAATGTGAGGAAAGATGCTTTACTGTAGATACAGCTGACGCAGGGTTAGGGAGGGGCTGGGAGCTATGCTGCTCTGAATCAGATCGATTTTTCAAATAAAAGCACAGTATATCAAGGACTTCCTTTACATGTGTCATTTGGGCTCTTGTCTATAATATAACCAATTATTATTAACTCAATAGGAGGTAGACTGCCAAGGTCATGCTATGGAGGCCTATAAATACATTCCTTATGGACAGCCTAGCACATCAAAATACACAGGTTTTCATTTTGGAAAGTTTAGAATATTTTAAATGTTTATATCTTTGTTGTCATAGTCCATCAAGCCAAAACTACTTAAAAACATTTACATTTTCTGCTGGTGATAACAGGGGAGAAAAAGGGGTCTATGAACTGAATTTTAATGTTTTATAGTTTCTGATCAGGGATTTCATCCTAGTGTAATTGCTAGTGGGAAATACCTGGCAGATTAAATGACCAAGCAAGAACTAATGTCCATGTTGTCTTCAGTGCTAACGGTACATCAATAAGGTCTTCTCAAAATTCACTAGTGAATATTGATTTCCCCATATGAAAACCATGGAGTTTCAGGGCACACATATGGAATCAGATCAGGAAATTGTTTAAGGAATGATAACAGAGTTGTACATTTAAAATCAGCTTTTGGACTTTAAAGGAGAACTTGGCTCAGAAATTTGGCAGGATACAGTATTAGATAAAAATGGAAGGTAATGCCAGAGAATCAAACTCTACATAGGGAATAAATTCTGAGTTAGCAGTTGGACAAACTATTGTTTTATTTACTAATATTTATTTTTAAAATTTATATAGATTTACTAGATTAGAAATTAGAAACATTTCAAACACCCCACATAGACATTTAGAGAGGGATCATATATTTTATTTCTACAATTCTTGTGTGTGACATTAGGAAAAATATCACGTGTGGGATGAAATGACGAGTTTGTACAGACTTGACTTAGTTACATTTAATCATGTATTATGCCAAAAGTAACTTGGCCAAGTTTACTCAAATGAGAATAATGTGTCAAAATGGGTGGAATGGAAATAAGATGATTATATTTCGGTGCAAGAAAGTTAAGGATGAATTTGCTCCTTTTTCTTCCACATTTAAATATTATTAATTTCAAGGTCACTTATAAAGTAGTTTGAACCCTCAGATAACTTCCTATCAGAAAGGAAATGAAAAGAATTTTCATCCATCCAAAACAAAGTGAGACCTTTAATTGCTGAGATATAAACAATGGCTTGGATGTTATAAGAAAAGGGAGAAATACAGATATTGTGATCTGTTTTTCCTAACTATTCCTGAAACTATTAAAACCATGTTGATGGTATTACAATACACCTGGATAACTAGAATACTGCTGCAACTGGTTACAGATGGTTCAACTGTATCTACTAGGCTCTTTTCAGTTTAAAATGTTTTTACTGCTGCCACAGACATAAAAGTTTTTCTTCTTCCCTCACCTCCCTTTAAACAGATTTAAAGAGTTAAAAAAAGATGGGTGGAAAGATAATAAACTAAGCTTAGCCTTTTGGAAAAAGAAAGGCTTGATTTATGTATGTTTGGCGCACTGCTGAAACAGGTTTAGCATTTATGATTTTGTTCCCTGGCTCTTTCCTTGTACATGTCGCCCCCTCGCTCTAAGGAAGCTGGGGATGATGTAGGTGGTGGTGGTGGTGATAGGACAGCTGCTAATAAACAGAACAGGTGAAATAGGGCAAACCCACATGTTGCCTGATTGGACGCATGACAGGCATGGAATTAAGTAGACTTACTCTGCTCATGCATGACAAATGGTACATCAATGGGTGAGCCATAACTTGATTCCTTCTAGGTTTTTGTTTTCCCCTTTATGGTGGCCTGGTATGTAGTGGAAGCAAGTTGGAATTAATGCCATGAGGAATTAATACAATACAATACAATACAATACAATACAATACAATACAATACAATACAATACAATACAATACAATACAATACAATACAATACCTTATTGCCTCCCAATAAAACAAAGCACCTGATATAACCACAACAACTTTATTAAACTTGAATGCCACCCAACTCCCAATGACTCTGGGTGGCTCACAACAATCAAAAAATTATAATAAAATCAATAAAAGATGGCAAGCATGACAGATGGAATGAAGCCAGGGATCTCACTCCCCCCCACCAAAGCCATGTCTCCGCCCCTCTCAGCAACAGCAGAGTGGAGGCTCTATTGTTTTTGCTATTGTTTTAAATTAAGTTGGGGGTATCCAATGTGCCATGTGAGTATGGATCGTGAAGTTATGGGGAGAAGACCTTCTTGCAGCATTAAAGCCATGGCTCTGTCTTGCTCTACTCTGCCATAAAAATGCCTCTTGCTCCCTGAAATGGTCTTGTGCTCTGGGTAATACGATTGAAAACAGCATTCTTCTTCTTCTTTTAAATGGGCTTGGACTTCCATCTTTTTTGGATTCTTCTAAATATTTGCGTCTTTGAATAAATATTTGTAGCTCTGAAATATATATAGTGCACTGCCTCCCTGACAAGCTTATGTGGGGTTGTTCATTCTAAGAATTACACAAAAGGTTTCTTTGGGGCGGGGTGCTTGAAATGAGCATCCAATATAAAGGCAGGATAGTTAGAAACCACTAATTGTGAAGCACATTGGATTTGTTCTAACTCACTCTAGAATGTGAAAAGTTTTGATCCTGCTGCAGGATGAGTTTCCTCTGATAAGTGCAGAATCCCTTGTTAAGTTCAGGAAACAGGATATAAGAATAAGTCAGTTGAATCAATTTATGGGCATAATAAAACAAGGCCTATTACTTTTGGCAGGCAAAAAAGACAAGGTGAAACACAGTGTTGTAAAGTTATTATGACAAAAAAAAGTATTTACCTGACAAAATCAAGGAGAAATACTGCATGTATTTTGAAACAGCATTTCAGACATTATGGCCTAAAATTAATAGTAGTAGTCTATCATTTATCTTGCTCTACAGGGATATTTCAGGGTTCCCTCCAAGCCAGAAATGTCTGCTGTTAAATCATTAGAAACTACAAGTTTTGTTTTTTGTTTTAAGTGTTTCCTAATGTCTGCTTTATGTCTACTGTTGGCTTCACCAAGCCACTGGTGTTAACAGCTGGGGTATCCTCCCTAGATTTTCCCTGATCTATTCTGCTGCTAAATTAAAAACAAATCTAGAAGATGTGTTGTCTACCGACAGCCTGTTAGTGTTTGGGAAGGCAACTGGCAGCCTCTGCAGCTGTTCTTGGCCACTATAATTTTAGAATTTGGCGCAGGGGGAAAGGAGAGAGGAAGGGAGCACTCAGAACTGACCAAATATGGTCCCCTTCGTGTGCTGGCTGGCCTGGCTAGTGGCATGTGCTGTGCAAATGTCTCTGATGGCACATGGCATGGAAAGAGTCACCAAAAGAGCTCCAAAGCTTGTATCAGAATTAAGAGCAGTAACAGACAATAAACGGAAGGCTGCGATCAAGTAGGCTTGTCATAGTTCCCGTTCACCCATCCTCTTATGGAAAACTGAGGAGAAGAAGCAGAAAGCACCCTTTTGGTTAGCTGGAACTTATTTAAGACTGGCCCTTCTGGTTTAACTGCCCAGGTAATTCTACTTCATAGCCTCCAAGGAATGTTACTATTTTTTGAAAGTACAGTCCAGTTTGTTTATCTGACCCCCCTCCCAACTAAGCTGAGTGATACCTGGCTGATATGTGGATGAGAGATCACCAGGAAATTCCAGCATTGTAGGTTAGTCTGGGGAGTTGAAAAAATACATTGAAAGAAGGCAATGGCAAGCCACAAATATTGTTGCCAAGAAAACTACATGAGCAGGTCACCAGGAACTGAGCTAGATGTGAGAGAATCTCTACCTTACCATACCTACATTTGAGGTCTAATAAATATCTGGAGGACTGGGGCTTCTACTATGCTCCCTTTCTTTTTTCACTGTTAGAGTTGAAAGATAACATGTATATATCCCACTTGTTTCAACTGAGTGTCCCTTAAAGAAAGTGCAGCTACAGCCTGATAGATGTAGCTCCTTCCTATTCTTTTCCAGACATTTATTTATATTATACTGTCTTTTTAAATATAGCACCTTAATACTTTTTGTAGTGTTGTGGAGAAGGAAAAAGAAAGGAATCAGGAATGGAAATACAACAAGGAATGAATATGTTACCAAGTCACAAACGTAGCACAACAGAGGTCAGGAAGATTAAAAATGTATCACCTAAATTTTCAGCACTAACTAAAGTTTTTCTTTAGTCCTGGGTGGACAATCAAACAGGCACCAAGTAAACTTCTCTGGAAAGAATGTGCAGTCTTTGGAATGCCATCAAAGTCTCTGTTTCTGATTGCATCACGGATACTTTCAGTAGGTTTTTCAACAGTCTCATGAAGTTCATGGTAGAGGATCTGAAAGACAGAGAAGGGATGGAAGTCAGAACCTGCCCCCAGCCCTGTAACACATGGAGTTGTTCTATGCACAATACAAAATGTGCCTAGAACTGTAGCCATAGCTTAGTTGAAATACTTAATTCAGATACTGTCAGCCTTGCAAGGCAGTCCAGACAAGAAGCACACCGAGAAGTACTAGCTCTACTTTATTGTAAGGTTACATTGACAGAATCTTGCAAGACTGAAAGTACATCTCTCCTCCTTGTGTTTACAGTCCAAGAAACTAGGGAGTTGTTTGCCATGCCTCATTCCTTCTGTGGGCTCAGCTGCCACTTATCCAATGGTTGCCCTGGCTGCAGCTCTTTCCCCTGTCTCCCAAGGTCATTCCCACATACCATTACCGATACAGTTGTATTCCAAAAGAAACCAATCCAAAGATTTGACCAATCAAATGTCACCGATCCTTTGACTATTGCTTATCTGCTATTAATGTTTCTGCCACCATGGGATAATTGATTCACAGGCTGGTTTAGTAAAGGACTGAGAAACCAAAGGAAGCACAGCCTGGAGCAGAGAAGAGTAATATTGATAGCCTCACTAATTTATTTAGTGGATTAGAATGTAACATGGAAATGATGATTCATTTCTTTTCTCATGATCTTAGTACTTCATTCATTAACTAAATATTGTTGGGGACAGCTCACATACTTCATGCCATTTTTTAAAAAAGTCTTCCATCTTGTTGCCACTGCCTGTTTTTAATCTGTATTTATCTATCTGGCACTGATCAGACAGGATCTTAGATATATAGCCGAGGTGAGGCTGGCCCCAAACCTGTTGGCCTTCCAGAAGGCCCTTAAAACATAGTTCAGTCAACTAGCTTGGGGATCCCGTGACAGAGTGGAGCCTGCTAGATGGCTATATGATAGCTACTGTAATTGAATGCACTCTTTTGTTTGCTTTTTTGCCACTTAGTCTTTTGTCTTGTTTTTATCATTTTAAGTTAAATTAGTTGTTTTTAATAGTTTTTTTAATGTATTTTGTTTTATTATGTACACTGCCCAGAGTCACTATGTGAGATGGGCAGCTATACAAATGTGATAAATAAATAGGCTTCCACTTTTCAGATGTGCATGCAGTAGGTAGGCAATGTCGAGTAAGCTTACGAGCAACACACAAGGGCAAGCCATCAGCACTCTCCCTAACTAACTAACTTGTGGACCCCCTTCAGCTGGGTAATAGGCTCAAAGCATACTCCTTCCTAAAATATACACACACAGACACAAACACTGTATACATTTAATAGCCAGTTACTGTAATCTCAACGTAAGCCTTTTCTTTCCTTCCAGCAGATGGCAGGATTGTTCACAGCACAGATGCCATGCTTCCTACAAGCCTGAGTCCCCTGCAATAATAACAGTAACAACAACATACTACACTTGTATGCCATCCAACTCTTAATGAATCTTTTAAATATTACCCACCCGCCATGACTGGTTCCAGCATGCCACAGTACCATACAGCAATCATATGGTTAAGGTCAGCCTGGGAGACAGTCTTTTTTCTCTGTTCCATCCAACATTGTGGTCCTGAACGTACTTAATCAATAACTAGAAAATGAGGGAGAGAGGGAGAGAATGAGAATGAATTGTTCTTTTTTCCTGGGGAAATAATAGACTCCTATCCTAGGAAAACCCCACCCTCATCTATATACTACTAAAACTCTTGTGTCTGTAACCTTCACCTGGGCAAAACAGTGTGTCATAGGGCAACAATTGTTGAACCAAGGTACCTCAGATGGGCTAACTTACAGAATGCGTCCAAAATCCAGGACTCATTACTCCTATGGGATTGAAATTTGGGAAATTTGTGGCTGCTTCAGCACTGTTGTGCTGCTGCGCCACCATGGTCAGCCCAGGTCACATGATTGTCATGGCCATATCCCCAACTTCTTTCCTACCTCCCTCTGTCCCCTGCACCCAATTGGCTGGCAGCAAGGTCCGACCAGTGAGTGGCAACTGGCTGCTTTGGAAATGAGGCAGACATTTGAAATCGCTTAATGGTGGTTGGCACTGAGGGAAGGAGAAGGGAGCAACTTGGATGTCTGCTGGCGAGGTAGGGCTGGCTGGGAGGCACCTGTCATCAATGGGTGAGCCCCTTCCTCAAGGGGGAGGGCCCTCAGGGACACACCAGAATGGGGAGTTTTTCTCACGGTCCATGGCTCCCTTTGCTCCAACTCTCCCCAGCAAAATGGCAGGCAGTTCTGCATGTCAGCTGAGGAGGAGGAGGAGGAGGAAGAGGCTTCACCAGGACTCTCCTGAAGGTCGTGAGGGGAGGGCAAATGGCACAAGCCTATATTATATGTGGAGAGGGAGGGAGGGAGGGAGGGAAGGAAGTGATTCTCAACTTCTTTCTCGCCTCCCTCTGGCCCCTGTGCCCAATCAGCTGGCAGCAAGGCCAGATGGGTGAGCAGCAATTGGCTGGTTTGGAACTGAGGCTGAAATTTTAAATCTCTTAATGGTAGTGGGCATTGAGGGAAGGATGAGAGAGTGACTCGGATGCCTGCTGGCGAGGTAGGCTGGCTGGGTGGGCCCTCTTTCTTCCTCAAGGGGGCACTTGGGGATATGCTGGAATGGGGAGCCGGGGTGTAGTTTTCCTCAGGGTCTGTGACTCCCTTTGTTCCACCTCCCCCCAGCAAAGTGGCGGGCAGTTCTGTGGGTCAGCTAAGGAGGAGGAGGAGGAGGAAGCTTCACTGAAGTTCTCCTGAGGGGTCATGAGGGAGGGCAAATGGTGCAAGCCTATATTATATATTGGAAAGGAAAGGAAAGGAAAGGAAAGGAAAGGAAAGGAAAGGAAAGGAAAGGAAAGGAAAGGAAAGGAAAGGAAAGGAAAGGAAAGGAAAGGAAAGGAAAGGAAAGGAAAGGAAAGGAAAGAGGGAGGGAGGGAGGGAGGGAGGGAGGAAGGAAGGAAGGAAGGAAGGAAGGAAGGAAGGAAGGAAGGAAGGAAGGAAGGAAGGAAGGAAGGAAGGAAGGAAGGAAGGAAGGAAGGAAGCTGGAGGGAGGGAGGGAGGAAAAGAAAGGAAAGAAGGAAGGAAAAGGAAGAGAGGGAGGGAGGGAGATTTCTGATGCTCCCTGCCAGCTTCCCACAAGCAAAGTCAATGGGGAAGCTGGCAGCAAGTTGTAAGTCACTCCCACTCCCACTCTTTTTTGCCCTTGGTCATTCTGTTTCTCTGTTTAGGCAAGGAAATATCTCTGAAAGGATGACCCAATGGGTCATGGATTGTGTAGTAATGTCCTAATTTCTAGACCTTTGAATCTTCTCTTTTCTCCCCATCACACTTTTTTCAGTTAATTCATTCTTGGGGGTAGAGCAAAAAGTATCTCCCTGCTAGAAATCTGGAGAGTGTTTGGGCATTACCAGATATAGCTTCAACACTGCTTGGGAAGCTAATTGAGTTCCCTGTGATCCAATGATCAGTGGATCTAACTGTATGATGGCTAAAATTACTTTCCAATGAAAGACAAGGATCACCTTGTAGCCCTCTGCTTCTATTATTTCTGGAAATAAGGAGAAGTTGGTCTTTTATTCTAAGCTGGTATATTACTCAGGAATAGTTATTTTGGGGGCTCACATACTTGTTTTGGTTAGAACAGAAACCTGTGGGAGCAAGGCCAGCTCATTTATCTCCCCCGCCCACCTTCCAGATCTCTCTTTGTCTCCCTGTCCAGTGTAGGCAGATTGTTCTTGCACAAGACTTGATCTGAAATAATTGCTTGCAGAGGGCTTATGAGAGTAAACCCAGGTTCCAAGGGGCTCAGATTGTAGGTTGCTTATCCCCGCTCTAAGAAAAGTAACATGCTTGGCGGTGTGTAATTTGTCAGGGTTCCTAATTGCTTGGTGCATCTAGTCATGGAGAAACACCACCAAATCTTGGCTTAATTTTTCAAGGATTGGTGAGCCAAGTTCTGTGAAGCCACAAAAATGTTAACAAATGAGGTGCCAGTGTTTCACACAGTTAGAAGATTTGGCAAGCAATTTAATTTCTCTTGCCAGACTGCTCTAAGATGAAACAGAAAGAGTATGAGAGAAGACACATGCTGAAGGGATTAATCTGAAAGCTATGTTGCCAAATGACTTCCATTGAGATCACTGGGGCCAGTCAAACATAAGTGGATTGAGATTTGGAGTTGAAATCAATGGGATTGATCAAGTTTAATTTTATAATGTGCTGGTTAAATTTCTGGAACATGTTCAGTGAAAAATGGATTCTCTTATGTTGGAGTAAATGTGATATTTTAATCAGTCAGCTAGGAATGGAATTATATCTCCATCTGTTGACATGTTTTGTGGAACTTAATACGAATATCCTTTAACTCCTCTTTTATTTAATTTGATGTTGGAACTACTGGCCTATTTTATTAGCAATAGAAAAATATTTTGGCTATTAAGATGTCTTTATAACAAATTTTTATTATAAGCAGATAATATGTTGGGTCTTACTGATAATTATCAAAATTCTGTGCAATAACATATGGACTTTAGACAACTGTTTGCTAAATTACTCAGTTATTCACTTAACTGGAATAAGTCCAATATAGTTTCAATTGGATCTAATGTATTTAAGAAAATTTATTAAAACTGGATTTTGTTTACTGTTTGAATTCTTTATAAGGCTTGAGTTAATTATTCTTGGGGGGAAAAATCATGTGTAGATTGAAAATTTAACAATATGTATTATGGGAAATAATATATATTGTTAAAGAGGGATTATTTTAAAGGATTGATAAAATATTGAGTAAATGATTTACCTCAAAAATCGATATGAATATAATTAGAAATGTACAGTGTGCAAGTAATTTAGGGATTCAAAAGCTGCATCAAATCTAAATTGTAAGGCCAAAAGATGTTTTAACTGAATTCACTTAATACTTTCAAGCAACCCAAATTCTTATTGCAAAGTATCAAGACCCATAGCAACCATAAACTGCCTCTGATCAGGCACTTAATGCCTTGTACCAAATTATCTACAACAAATAAATCTTTACCTGTCACCATCTTAAAACTTGTTTTTCTGGCATACCGCAAGACAAATCTGATCCTTGTTCACAGGACATTTGACACTTTGGAATAATCCTAACTTGAAAATTGCAGACAGATCTTTTTTTGCGGGGGGTGGGGGTGGGGAGTATTTGGGTAGAAAATGGAATTAATACTTCATATCTGTTTATTGTCATGCATTTGTCTTTCAAAACATTTGATGTACTGCAGGAAGAATGTGGGCTGTCAAAAACTACTGAATGGAAGCATATCCATCTGAAACTTCTTTTGATTTCACAATTTGGACCAGATGAAGTAGTGGCTTCTGAAACCCTTAAATTACTTATATTATTGGGAAGTGCTTTGGAAAATTCTAAACTTAAAAAATTATTTTTATACACATCTGAAATATATTAGTAAAATACATACAGGGATTTATAAGAATGTTAGAATTAAAAAATCAGAATATCCTGCCTTAAAAAAATCAGTTCCTTTTTTTAAAAATGTAAAATATGTTTCTTATTATCTTAATATTAATTCATCAAAAGATTCTTTTTCATGTTCTTTTTCATGTTCATCCACTTCAGAGGATATTTAGGAAGGAATAGATTAGCACTTCTTTTTATGCTGGAAATGTGAGAGAGCTTTGACATACTTGCCTGTCCTACTGTTGTCCCATTTGATTGAATATTCATAATAATGTTCAAAAGATATTGGAAAGAGAAATCAGGTTTAAAGATGTTAATGTGATGCTGAATTATATATTGCAAATTGGAATCTATCTATTTGAAGAACCTTGGATTTATCAAGCATAGAGGGTAGCTAAAAAGATGCTTCTGCTTTGTTGGAAAGAAACTATAATTTCAGACTTAAAATAATTTTTACCACTCCTGGGGAAGAAATGACAAACTAAAGATGGTTCCACTAAAAGTGGAGCTGATGACTGCAGCAGAATGAAGAGACGGCGAGTGGACCATCTCTTCATAATTCCTTTCCAGACAAGGAGAGGAAGTGAGATCGCCCACAAGTGCTCCAGACAGTTGCTTCTCATAAGGAGACCACAAGTTAGCCATCTTGCTCAAACCACAGTTGGTGCCTTCAAAAGGACACTGGGTTTGCATACTTCCTTTTCTAATCATTTTCAGAAATTGCTTGTTAACTGTTTTTCAGCTACTAGGAACCTTTGGATCGACAAGTTTTATAGCACTAGGTGAGTTTCCTTAATGAAAAAAGTTTTAAGTACAAGTTTAAGGACCTTAGAGAGCAAAAAGGTGACCAGAACGTTGATTCTGGAAAGTTATAAATGGACTAAGGGTCCAGATGGATTTGAAACAAGGTTTTGGAATTAATTATAAGAACCCTTCCCATGGGAAATGCTTTTGTTTTGAATTCTCTTTAAAAAAAAAAAGATAGGATGAGACTTTGAAGGTTGGACACTAGAAGGAACCAGAAGGAACTAAAGATTTCAATTAAAGGAGGAGAACACTTAAAATTGACTTACTAATACAGAATGAAGCAAAATATTTTAACTTTGGATATATTGAAGGATATTTTTGAATAATGGACCCAGAAATTAATTTTAAGAGTATCTGTGATGGAATGGACTTATGAAGGCCATGCTCAGGGAGATAAGCGTGTTCTTAGCCCCCAATGGGAGCGTGGGAAGTTCAAGAAGATGAGGCTGGCACCTCCCTAAGGAATTCACGGTGTTGTGGCTAGCTGGCTTGGGAACTTGGGTTCAGTCTGGTGAGATTCTGTCTTAAGGTGGAAGCTAATAAATGCAACAGAACTGTATTTGCATTGTCTCGTGGAGTTCTTTGGGCTGAACCTGACAGTATCTGCCTCTATAGATCTCTTTCATGGATCATTGCCTTGTTGTGGTGAAGGGGATTGCATAACTCAATGAAGCCATGAGCTATGCCGTGCAGGGCCACCCAAGACAGACAGGTCATGGAAGAGAGTTCTGACAAAACATGGTCCACTGGAGAAGGAAATGGCAACCCACTCCAGTATCCTTGCCAAGAAAACCCCATGGACAATATCAAAAGGCTAAAAGATATGACACTGGAAGATGAGCCCCTCAGGTCGGAAGGCGTCCAATACGCTATTGGGGAAGAGCGGAGGGCAATCCCAGGTAGCTCCAGAAAGAGTGAAGCGGCTGGGCCAAAGCTGAAAGGACGCTCAGTTGTGGATGTATCTGGAAGCAGAAAGAAGGTCCGATGCTGTAAAGAACAATATTACATAGGAACCTAGAAGGTAAGATCTATGAATCAAGGCAAGCTGGATGTGGTCAAACATGAGATGACAAGATTGAACATCGACATCTTAGGAATCAGCGAATTAAAATGGACAGGAATGGGTGAATTTAATGCAGGTGACCATTATATCTACTACTGTGGGCAAGAAACCCTTGGAAGAAATGGAGTAGCCCTCACAGTTAATAAGAGAGTGGGAAAGGCAGTAATGGGGTATAACCTCAAAAATGACAGAATGATCTCAGTGCAAATCCAAGGCGAACCATTCAACATCACAGTAATCCAAGTCTATGCCCCAACCGCTGATACCGAAGAAGCTGAAGTTGACCGGTTCTATGAAGACTTACAACATCTTCTAGAACTAGCACCAAAAAAAGATGTCCTTTTCATCATAGGGGATTGGATTGCTAAAGAGGGAAGTCAAGAAATAATTGGAATAACAGGCACGTTTGGCCTTGGAGTACAAAATGAAGCAGGGCAAAGGCTAATAGAGTTTTGTCAAGAGAACAAGCTGGTCATAGCAAACACTCTTTTCCAATAACACAACAGACGAATCTATACATGGACATCACCAGATGGTCAATACCGAAACCAGATTGATTATGTACTTTGCAGCCAAAGATGGAGAAGCTCTATACAGTTAGTAAAAACAAGACCAGAAGCTGACTGTGCCTCATATCACAAGCTTCTTATTGCAAAATTTAGGCTTAAATTGAAGAATGTAGGGAAAACCACTAGACCATTCAGGCATGACTTAAATCATATTCCTTGTAAGTACATAGTGAAGGTGATGAATAGATTTAGGGGATTAGATTTGGTAGACAGAGTGCTTGAAGAACTATGGACGGCGGTCCGTAACATTGTACAGGAGGAAGCAACTAAAACCATCCCAAAGAAAAAGAAATGCAAGAAAGCAAAGTGGCTGTCTGATGACGCTTTACAAATAGCTGTGGAAGGAAGGAACGCAAAAAGCAAGGGTGAAAGGGAAAGATATAACCAACTGAATGCAGATTTCCAGAGAATAGCAAAGAGAGATAAGAAGGCCTTCTTAAATGAACAATGCAAAGAAATCGAGGAAAATAATAGAATGGGGAAGACTAGAAATCCCTTCAAGAAAATTGGAGATATCAAGGGAACATTTTGTGGGCATGATAAAGGACAAAAAAGGCAGGGACCTAACAGAAGCAGAAGAGATTAAGAAGAGGTGGCAAGAATACACAGAAGAACTATACAAGAAAGATCTTAATGTCCCTGATGTCCACTCTGGTGTGGTCAATGACCTTGGGCCGAACATCTTAGAGAGCGAAGTCAAGTGGGCCTTAGGAAGCATTACTAACAACAAAGCTAGCGGAGATGATAGTATTCCAGCTGAGCTATTTAAAATACTAAAATATTATGCTGTTAAAGTGCTGCGCTTAATATGCCAGCAAATTTGGAAAGCGCAACAGTGGCCACAGGATTGGAAAAGGTCAGTTTACGTTCCAATTCCAAAGAAGGGCAATGCCAAAGAATGCTCAAACTACCGCACAATTGTGCTCATTTCACATGCTAGCAAGGTTATGCTCAAAATCCTACAAGCTAGGCTTCAGCAGTATGTGAACCAAGAACTACCAGATGTACAAGCTGGGTTTCGAAGAGGAAGAATGCCAACATTCGCTGGATCACAGAGAAAGCACAAGAGTCCCAGAAAAACACCTACTTCTGCTTCATTGACTATGCAAAAACCTTTGATTATGTGAATCACAACAAACTGTGGCAAATTCTTAAAGAGATGGGGGTACCAGACCACCTTACCTGTCTCCTGAGAAATCTGTATGCGGGCCAAGAAGCAACAGTTAGAATCGGTCATCGAACAACCAATTGGTTTAAAATAGGGAAAGGAGTACGACAAGGCTGTATATTGTCACCCTGCTTATTTAATTTATATGTAGAGTACATCATGAGAAATGCCGGGCCTGAAGAATCACAAGCCAGAATTAAGATTGCAGGGAGAAATATCAACAACCTCAGATATGCAGACAATACCACCCTAATGGCAGAAAGTGAAGAAGAACTAAAGAGCCTCTTGATGAGGGTGAAAGAGGAGAGTGCAAAAGCTGGCTTGAAACTCAACATTAAAAAAACTAAGATCATGGCATCTGGACTCATTAATTCCTGGCAAATAGATGGGGTAGAAATGGAAGCAGTAACAGACTTTATTTATTTGGGCTCCAAGATCACCGCAGACGGAGACTGCAGCCATGAAATTAAAAGACGCTTGCTCCTTGGGAGGAAAGCTATGGCAAACCTAGACAGCATATTAAAAAGCAGAGACATCATCTTGATGTCAAAGATTTGCATAATCAAAGATGGTTTTTCCAGGAGCAATGTATGGCTGTGAGAGCTGGACCATAAGGAAGGCTGAGCGCCGAAGAATTGATGCCTTTGAACTGTGGTGCTAGAGAAGACTCTTAAGAGTCTCTGGGACTGCTAGGAGGTCAAACCAGTCAATTTTAAAGGAAATCAACACTGACTGCTCATTGGAAGGATTGATACTGAAGCTCAAGCTCAAATACTTTGGCCACCTAATGCGAAGATAGGACTCTTTGGAAAAGACCCTGATGCTGGGAAAGATTGAAGGCAAAAGGAGAAGGGGATGGCAGAGGATGAGATGGTTAGACAGCATCACCAAAGCAATGAAGATGAATTGAGCAAACTCCAGGAGGCAGTGAAGGACAGGAAGGCCTGGTGCAATATGGTTCATGGGGTCACGAAGAGTCAGACACAACTTAACGACTGAACAACAACAACAACAAAGCCTCTATAGATAGATGGTGTTTAAAAGATGTTATGGAAGAGGAACAATTTTACCTGACAAGACTAATTTGAACGTGGATTTAAAAATGACAGGCTACAAGAATGATATGGAAAAAGATGTTATACTGGACATGCAAAAGAAACCAACTGATCTCTTAATAAGTGAAAGGGATATACAAATAACAAACCAAGAGAGAGACTTGGATTTACAAATGAGGCTTGTTAAAGATTTGAAGAATTTTGTGAGAAGGGATAAATCAAGGTACTAAAAATCAAAATTGTTAAAAATAAAAGGAAGGAATATAAAGTTGGTTTATTTGATCAAGGTTAAAATAGATATCTCTGCTACCTCTTAATGGACTTTTGCTGATTAGGACTGAAATGACAAGGCTTTAAGGATTTATTTATAGATAAGAGACGATGCTTGTTTATACTTGTTGCAATGAAGGGGGAATTCCTTCCTTCCTTCCTTCCTTCCTTCCTTCCTTCCTTCCTTCCTTCCTTCCTTCCTTCCTTCCTTCCTTCCTTCCATTTCCCCCAGCAGGTGACTCTGGGCGGCTCACAATTAAAGTAAAACCCACAGTTAAAAAATAAATACCCACATTAATTAATTAAAATTAATTAATGTGGGTATTTATTTTTTAACTGTGGGTTTAAAATTAATTAATTACTTAAAAAGTCAGATATAATTACTTTATATTTTTCTTTTCTTTTTCCTTACTATATTCTTTTTCTTTTCTATTTTTCTATTTCTTTTCTTTTTTTTCTTTTCCTTTTTCCTTTTAGTTTGTATTAGTTTTTACAGTACAATTTATAATACAAGTTATCACTAGCCTTGTAACTGAAACCAAATAAAGGCAGTCAGAGTAGCAAATATGCCAGCCAACTTTTCTGCCAGCTCAAAGATTTGGGGGGAGGGGGCGGGAGAGCTGCATTTTAGGACTGTTTGGCCATGCACTATATGTATTTCTTGAAATAATTTATGAATCACTTCTCCATCCAGTAAGGCTCTTAAGCTTGTTATTATTTCTTCTGTTTATACGTCCCTTTCTATTCTCCTTGTACTTAAAGCTGCTGTGCATAATACACTTTTCCCTGTACATTAGAGCACTGGCCAGTAGAAAAAACATCTAACCAACCTCATTATTAATAAAACATTCTTTAAAACTAACAAACAAACAAACAAAAATAAAATCACTTTTGCCATTGAACTGATTCTTTATAATAGAATGAAATGAAATGATTGACCAGTATGTTTCCATATTGGTCAACTTTCAGCTTGTTTAAAAACTGTTGCTTTTATGTATTTATTGTAATTATACATAAATATATTGTTTTGTTTTGTTTTTTTCATTTTCCTCATTTCTATTTTGGGTTTATCTATTTTTGTTCTGTCTTTATTGTAACAATAAAAAAAAATTAGGAAGAATGATACACATATAGAAAAGTTTAGTCCAATAATAGCCATTAAAAACTCATTTTTCCAGATAGTAAACAGAGTTATAGAACTGTTTTTGCCTGATGATTAATTTGCCAGTTGTAATTGCCCAGGCAGAAATGCAAACTTTTACATTCCATAATTGCTTGTCATCTATATTCACTCCCTGAAAACACTGTGTTTCATATGTTACGGCAAATACAATGTTTTGATAGGAAATGGCTATGTAGGCAAGTGCATTTTTCACTCACACTTTCTTTCTCCATCTCCTTTCTTATTATTTCTTTCTGTCACACATAAGTGCACAGCCTCCCACACAATTGTTGCTTTGAGACAGATGGCTGCCAGCACTACCAGTCAAAAGATGTTATGCAATGATTCTGTCTTTCCTTCCTGAATGGATTTTCTGTAAAAAAAAAAAAGTGTGAAGGAGTGATGAACTATTACAGGAAGACTTCAAATAGACAAATGGAAGACACTATCAAGTTCGTTTTTCTTCGGTTCCTTATTTCTTTAATATTACCATGTGATATTTTTTAAGTTAGAAGAACCACACAAAGGTTGGCATGCATTTCTGTGTATATTTCTCCACATTTAATCATTTCAATATGCGCATTCTAACCCTCACTTTTTCCACCAGAATAGGGTTTTTACAAGCATTTCCCTTTAGTATTAATTATATCATATCCATTTGTGTACTATCTCTACTAATATATGTGTTTCTGTGTCCATTCTTCTGTATATTTGATTGGAAAACTGCACTGTGAAATTTGGAAAGTTGCAGATTATCAAAGTATATCTGTATTTTAATCTGTGTGTAGATTTGGGGAATGTGAATTAGATGGGCTAACATTAATATGTGAACCTATCATTTATTGCCTTAACACTGGACTCTCTATAAAATACTATGAATGAGGTAAGGTTTTTGCCAATAAAACTTTAATCAGGGAGGACCCATGGAGTTCATATTTTCTATTTCAACAGCAGACACACAGGCAGGAATATGTATTTCCTCTTACAGCCATGTGCATGCACACACACGCACACACCCCTTTCCTTAGTACATCAGCAGCAAGTTAATCTACAAAAATGTGTTCCTGGAGAAAGAAAGAAGCAGGAACACACCTGGAAAATCTGCCTCCGCCCCAGTGACTCAAGGCATATAGTATGTTTTCCCCTCTCTCTAGTAGCTCTTTTCTCTACGTTTATTATACAGTGTAAAGAGTATTTGCCAGAAAGTATATATTTGTTGCATATAACTTACTCTCCACAAACAACCCTAATTGCCCAGAGGTGTTATTGTAATTGTAGTAGTAGTAGTAGTAGTAGTAGTAGTATATAATAAACCTATCTTTGCAACAAATTCCAGAAATCAACTGATTTCTTTTCCGAATATTAGTACTATTTTAAAATGGAATAGAGAGTGCTAGGTATCATGGTCATGAATGAATGGGTTCCGAAGGAATGATTAGCCCTGTGAGAGCAAATGTAAGCTTGCTCACCCACATGAATGGGAATCCTCAGCCAATCAAAAATGCTCTTAGCATGTTGATACTTTAAATGTGTACATCTGCATTTACACTGGGCTGTTTCACAGGCCACTGAACATGCTGCGGCCATAGCTGACTTGGGCATTATCAGGAGCTGGTAGATAACTGGTTAACAGCCCCTCTGTACTTTCAGTGTCTTCCATCCTGATTTGTTAGCAGTCATCAGGAATTCTGCTAAGGCTCAGATTCAGCACGATGCAGTCCACAGTATGAGTGCTATGATTTAGGAAAACCTCAATTTAACAGATGCGTGGGAGTGGGGGAAAGATTTCCATTAAACCCAAATTCATATAATTGATGTAATTAATGTCATTTGCATTAAATGTTTTTACGTTACCTGAATCCATTTATATTGACATGAAATGATGCAAATGATGTCCATTGCATCAATAATCTGGACAGGCTTTGGAAACCACAGACTTTGGGAATGAAGTCCAAATGCAGATTTGCATTCCAAGCCTGTTCAGCGGGGTTTAGCAAAATGAAGCCTCCCTGTATTTGCATTCATGGATGTCCACTGTGCTTGCTTATTTTTTGGTCCCATGCTTACTGCCAGAACTTTCTGAGAGGTAGGCTGGATTAAAAGATAATAGCTCTGAAATACAGTAGGGCTGGCTGAGGATTTAGACCTAGGAACATCATGTATAAATATACCAGTTTGGCAGCTCCTCTGAACATAGAGACCCATTCACACAGCTATTGGCTTCATCCCTGCAAACCACCTGTACCGCCATGCAAGTATCTTCACCACTGCTGTCTGTGCAGTACTTGGTAATCCCTTTTTGCTGGCCAGCGCCACCCTTCTTCTCTCACTGCCTTTCCTTGATTTTTCACAGTTAGGAAAAAGAAACACACAAAACTCCAACAGGGTGTTGGATGGGCAAGAGCTGAGGCTGTAATGTTGTACCCATTTCAGTTGGCTTTGTTTCTAAGTAAATGTGTATCAGATTGCCCTGCTTTCCACATTCATATCGAACACTTTCTTTGAGCAGTGTGTGTAGAGATGATAGAGGTCTGTTGAATTTTGTATGTCAGAAAACTTGTGTTACATTTTCTTCTGGTATCTTCACAATTATGTGTGATTTCAATTAAAATAAATTTCCTTTAAAAAAAGGAAAGCACAAAACTTCTCTACAAGGACTAAGGAGCATAACTGGGAAACTTAGTAATACTGAAAATTAATGAAGGGAAGGCTCAGACTAACTCTCATTAAAAGTCTTAATTTGTTTTCAGTGGGGGCAGATTTATATCATAGCCGAGTGATGAAAAACAGTATGGCTAAACCCAAAGGGATGGACATCTGAAAAACATTATTAAACATGTGGGCAGCTATACAGGTGTTATAAAGCTCCTGGTGTTGAGGGATGATTTGATTAGCTAATTACCCTTGTAAAGGAGCAACTTAATCTGCATGAAAACTCCCTCAGATGAAACCTCTTGTGTCATACTAGTTTAAGATTCTCTCTCCACAAACTGCAGTTAAAAATAATCAGAAATTCTGAAATAAAATCCACTTTGTTAGTACTAACCCCCCCTCTACTTTAAGGAGTTTCTCCCTGGTGGTCCCATTTTATTAAATTCCTGCTTGTTTGTTTGTTTTTTAAACTTCAGTTTATCAGAGAGAGAAAAAACAATTATCTGTAAACATAATTTTTAATGCATGGTAATAAAAATAAATGGAACAGCTCTGCCACTACTCACCTAAATCTTCTTCCCTGGTGGTCTAGTGGTATTAAATAATGTCTGCCACACGTATTCATCATCTGCTGACAGAAAAAGGAAATTAGCCGGATGCCTATAACAAAAGTATGCTTCAAGTCCAGAAAACTTAGAAGACCCCTTTCTTGCCATTATACAATGCTTTTCTCTTCAGTAATCAAATGACAAGTATCAGTCCAACTGCCATTTAATATAGCTTACAGGATGGCTTGCATGTGCCTTGCTATCTGAATTTGCTCTGGCTACTCCTCTGAAACAGCCTGGAGTCAGTTTTTCCAAGCGTGGTTGGCTAGCATCTTTCAAGAGCCTACAGCTATGCAGGAGTGCAACTGTCTTTCACAAGACTTAGGGTGTACTTCCGACATGATATGCTTCAGTGGGAATAGGGAGTCTTTTCATTCCTTATGCAGGTTATGAGGCAGCCACATCTGCCCTGTTTATTCCTTTTGCAACACAATTCTATAGTTCCCGATACAGATACTATGTGACTCTTTGGAATAGGTTCCATGATGGAGGACCATGGGCTTCTTACCTCTACATAGATGGATAAGAGACTGATGATAGGACTGGGACAGAAACGGGAACAGGATGAGGAATTTGTGCTTGTTTTCCAAATGGTGGCCAGAGAGTTCTTTTAGAAAGCTACATAACATACCCTTCTCAGAGAAGTGCAGAATATAGAAGATATACAATGTGGGTCATTGCTTGGAGAGCCTCTACATTCTATGTAGACAATCTTCTTGAGAAATGTTGTTGGTGGTGTGAGTACTGCCAACCAATATGACAAACTGTTGGCACTGTGTTGTGGAGTAATCACTACAGGGAAGGTGTTTACAGTGGTCTTGTGGGTGCATGCAAGGCAAGCTACAAGTCTCATTTGGAGGTACCATACCTAGTTTAAGTGGCTTCTGCTCTGGTTCAAAGGGATTTTTATATATATTTATTCCAGGAAACAGATGTATTAGATTCAGAGTTCACATGACCAATGTTATTAAACAATTCTGTCTCCAGAATACTGAATGCATCCTTACATTAAATCAGACTATTACTCCATTTAGCATAATGTTCACACTGAATGTCAGCAGCTCTTCATGGTTTTTAAAGTTGGAGTAGCTGGAGATTGAACTTGAATCCAAACATGGGCTTTCTCATTGAGCTGCAGCCTGTGTTGCTAAGAGTTGTGTGGTTATCATAAACTAATTATTATCTACTTAATACATGAAAAGTCCTCTATAGTACATGGCAGGTATATGGTATGGTGAACCAACTATACCTGAATTAAGCTCTAGACCCAACTCTACAAACTAATTAGACAACTAAGCAAACATTTTGAGTATTTTTTTAAAAAAACCCAATAACAGATGATTAGAAAAATAGAACACCTTTAAGCTGACCTTTAAATGCCTTGAAATTTAAAATGAACTGGTGTTCTAGTGGTTGTTGTTATGGTTTTTAAAGCCAAGGCTGCATCTTCTTTTATCTAAGCAGCAGAAAATAATTAACAAGCCCTGATTAAACCAGTAATTTGTAATCAGAAGCTTGTGTTTTAGAAGGCCAATAGGATGTTCCTGCCATGCTGTGTGTGGCAAAAATTACACACAACATTCTTGTGTTATTTGAGAATCTCTCTCTTTCTTGCTCCCAACTGAATATTTATTAATAGTTTCTTTTTATATGGCATTTAGAGATCTATAGAAGACTAACAACAAAAAAGGGTTAAACCAGTTTTAAAATGTTGCAAAAACCCTTGTGGGAATAACATATAATTGAGATGTAAAATTTACTTGTAATCTCATTCTCATTAGACTTTTTAAAACATCTGTACTTCTTTCCTTTTAAACTTATGCTGCCAAATCGATTTTAAAGGAAACTCCTAGGCAATTAATGATTTACAAGCAAATGATGACCAAGGATTTTATTATGTTCAGAACATTTGCACATGTTAAATGCTGTAAAAGTAACATAAAACCTGCCATTACACAGTTCTAATTGACAAATAGGTCCTATTGACTTCTGATAGTTCACCAGGGACTTGGTTGTAGGCATGGCCCAGTAATGCAAAAGTTCGTCAGTATGATAATGAGACACAGGCAGAGCGGACGCTGCACCCAAAGGCAGCTGTGTAGGGGAGGCAGGTAAGCCTTCATGAATGTGTTATATGGTGGGACTATTCAAGCCAAAGGTTAAAGGGAGGAGGGGGGGCAAAAGGGAGAGATGCACTATGCCCCTGTTCATAATATTCTAAGTGAAGCTTGTGACTATCATACTGAACCCAATACTGAATTTGTTTTTTATTACCACAGTGATAGCACATTTGTTCCCTGATTGTTCTAGAATATATATCTCCATCTCCGGCAGGAAATCCAGACTGCTGTTGCACTGGGGAAATTCCTTGTTAATTTACTTTAGAGCCTTCTAAAAGACCTACCCCAACCATGCCAATAAGAAGTAAAAGGTTCCAATATTGATTGATTTGTTGGATTTATACTCTGCCTTTTCATTTGGGAATTCAAAGTGGCATACATAACACTCCCTTTTCCTATTTTCCCGCTAAACAACAACCCTGTTGAGCTGAGGTTTTTCTGCCCTGCAGCCTTAAGCTATTGGTCTCCCATGTGTAAGCCATCTTCAGAAATCCATTTCCAGATTTCAACCCCTTCTTCCACTTTGGCCACAATGATAGGTTGATGTTTTATCCAAATTGTTGTTTACCATGGCCCCCACGATTGGTGGATTCTCCTGCTTCTTTATCCCTCTTGGACTGGTAAAACAAAAGCTCAGACTAGAGTTTTACCATTTTTCTTGTTATCTGGGCTGGAAGGGGAAAATGGTAGAATATTGTTGAAAAACAATAACCAAAGTTGGGTTCATTCTTTCATGGTTGCACTATATCCATCAGTGACCTTGAAGAAAACAAAAACGGTTTTCACTATTCCACCTGTGAACTTGTGGACCAATGACTTGAGGGGATGGGGCTTCCAGCCACAGTGCATAGTATCCAACTTGAATGGAGGTATACTGGTATATTGGTGCATGTGAGCGAGCGAAGGAGGCACTGGTGTGTGTGAGTGAAGGGGGAAGGAGGGCACTGGTGTGTGAGAGCAAGGGAAGGAGGGCCAAGAAGCCCCTGAGCCACAGTGTGGCAAACAGCCCCAGAGCCGTGTTGTTCTGTGGCTGCTTGCCGCCTTGCAAGGCAGGGTGCAGGGCAGCCAAAAGGGCAGAGATCTGGGGGAGGTAGGCAGATGGGGGGAGTTGGAGGCAATCCCATACCTTACTGAGGCTTAAAGCTGGGAGGGACCAAGCCTGGAATGGCTTGGATTGGGGTGGGTCCTCAGCTAATGACTGGTGGAATTCACTTAACGATGGCAATGGGGCAATATGCAATATGGGTTTGTCCCACTGTTGTCCCATTTTGATGGAATATTCATAAATGTGTTAATATGAGTAGTAAGATTTAAATATGTAAATCTGATATTGAGTTATATACTGAAAATGTAGAACCTATTAATAGATGAAGAACTTTGAGTTGGCTTGCTTTCAAGGTACATGGCCCCTCTATAACTAACTCCATATGCGTTTTGTTTATCATTTCCCAAAGTTACCACACTTCATTCTGGGCTAACTCCTACTAAATTGCACTAGAAGGTATTCTTCCTCATTGCAGGAAGAGGCATTCCTCTGAGGGAATGAATTCCTATCTTCTCCTCAAGATATTTCACCATTCCCAAGAAAGATGCAGCCTCAGATCAATACTGGTTCTTTGTCATCTTAACTATTTTTTTAATCTCTCCCACTTCAGGATGATCCCAGTCATTGTATTTTTTTTTCCTGTAGCAGAGGATGTGGTTCACATCTATTGATTTGCTAGCTGTATTTTCATATAGTCATAGTGCCCTACCATTACACTTTCCCTTGCTTCATAGTAGATAGTTTCATATAGCAGTTTTGTATTTAATCATTTGGTCTCAGCATGGCCCTTAGAGCTTTTTTCTTAGTTCATAGCCCCTTTTGCGACATACCTTTACCTCCAAACTGGCACATTATTTTTATATACAGTACTGTATATTTGACCAGTTCCTAACTCAGCACTCCACATCTCATTTTTTCACAATGTATCTCAGGTGCTTCTCCTTTTAATGACTGGAGTCAACTATGAGAAGTCTTCCCTTCTTTCACACAGGTTATTTAATTCACTGGATGCAATCAATGGTACCAAGAAAGCCATGACAGCTATGTACACTGTAGGCCTTTGCACATAAAGTTTCCTCCATGGCATGCATGAGGGCTTTGTTGTCCTCCAGTGTTTTGGGACATGACCTGTATTATTCATTTTGGCCATCTTAGGATGTCCCCATTATAGGTATGGAGTACCATCTTTACATCCCACTTTATAATAGGGAGTCCCTCCAGTAGTGGCTAGTTACCAACAGTCTCACAAAACCGGAACTCTTCAGAGCTCAGGGAAGAGCAGGGAGGCAGCAGAGAAAAAGATGAGTATTGTGTTGCTGTGAGGAAGTAGGATGGTTGGGCAGGGAAGGTCCATAACTGTGGAGAGCTAGGGTGGGTGGTGGGATGGCAGGGAAGAAAGGCATGTGGCTGCAGAGAAATAAGGTAGATTATCAGATGGGTGTGGGATGGTGAAGAGGTAAAACAATAAGGGGGAAGAAGGTGCTGAAAAGATTGTGGGCAAACTGGTGCCAAGGCCATGTGAAGGAAAAGGGGAAAATAAATAAAATATAAATTTAATAATAAATACAATACAATACAATACAATACAATACAATACAATACAATACAATACAATACAATAAATAAAAAGAGGCCCTCCTCTTGGCCCCTTAAGACTCCTCCGGGTTTGCTTTGGATCCATATACCTTATTCAGTTCTGAATGTAAGGATAAATGCACCACCCACAATTTCTGTTCTGAACTATCTGCATGATGTGTGTATTAGATCCTTGTAGTCCAGAGAGGTTAGGATATTCGGCTGTGCTCATACATATGCACACCCATGCACGTACATGCAAGTGTACAGTCACACAAGCCATAACTTCATCCCTAAGCCACACAGATATGTACTTCCCCTCATATCAGCATGCAAGAATGGGAAAACTGAAATTCAGGAAAGAGGGACTATTACGAGGAACTGCATGAGGCGCAATGGGAGCTGTCTGAGAACAACACAGGTCTCACAAGTTATAGATTACCCTCACAAGTTTACAGCCCATAACATATGATGATTCTATACACACATAGCTTTGTGTGTAATGCCCTTCATAAGCTGGCAAATAGTGGTAAAAACTGAGTTTATCATTTATTAGAGCTTCCATGTGAGTTTTGAACTAGGTTTGTGACGTGGTGAGTGAATCACAGTCTCACTATAGGACATATGAAGTACAGGAAAATGTACAAGATAGGAACAGCATGTTGCTAAATAAAGCCTCTAGCCAGGGGAGGGATATTCAGCTGACAATAGGGAAAAAAAGGAAACAGGCCAACTCATCAAAGATAAGCAGGTGTTTGAGTCCCCTAAGAGGAGAAAGCCTGAACAGAATGGAGACTATTTTTTAAAAAAATCATCTGTTAATCCTTTTTCATTTCTTTAGTTTTAGAGCCAGAGTGCTTCCCACACAGTAGTGATGCAGAGAGGCAGCAAACAGGAGGCTTCAGAGGCCCTGCTAGGACCAAAACACATGGTGTGGATCCAGGGCCTTGTAATCTGGTTATCTGAGGCAAGCAAACTGTAGAAGCCATGGTTATTGCTCCATCACTTGTGGAAAACCCCTTGGTTCTACCCACAGCAGTTACACACTGTGTAATTTAAAAAAAAATTTTTTTTTTTGCTCTTTATCCTTCTGGCAAGCTACTCCATCCCATGAGTGCAGCACCAGTAAGGGCACTGAAAACACTAACAGGCAGGCCTTTCATCATACCAGTCCTCTCAGTGGTTTTATAATGAGGGTAATATCTGGCGGGGTCAGTTCTCTGCTAGTCTAAAGCAACTTTTTAAAGTTTTTGTTTTCAAAATGGTGCAGCTTTTAAAGCTTGCTGGTGCATTGTTTTCTGCAATGGGAAAGGCAGCCATAGTGGCAGGAAAAGTGGCAGAATAATGGCAGCAGAAGAAAGGGACAGAAGCAGCAACTGCAATAATAGTTGCACCAAAGGGAGATTAAACAAAGAAGCCAATGTACTCCAGAACTTTGTATGGTCCCCTAAGACTTGAGAGGGCCACAGGGATGCCTCAAGGGCAGATATGCAGGCTCTGTATCTTCTGTTTCTGACAGAGCACGATCTGAGGTGATTTCTACTTGCATCGATGTCCTACCAGAGACTACTTATCACAATGACCATAATATATCTGCAGTGTGAGAATCATTGTTCAGGTCTAGAGAGCATGAATCCAAGAGTGCAATTGCTCTCATTTCTATTTGGTGACTTGTCACTGGTATCTGACTATGGAGCACTACGTTGTACCCCATAGGTCTCTGGTTTCATCTGGCCACAGAGCAAAAGCCTTCTTCATATTTTGTTGCACCAAACACTAAGAATTGGGAACAGGAAAATGGAACTAATGCACATGAGATGTTGGAAACCAGGCTTGCATATATAGCCTTCACACCCTGTTCAAGTGGACCTCCACAAATTGTTGCAGTGTAGAGCGATTTTGTTTCACATTCCAGCTAATCAGTCAGCCATACAGGTAGTCTTCGTTTAGCGACTGCCTCGTACAGCGACCATTCGCAGTTACAATGGTGATGAAAAAGTAACTGCAACCAATCCTTGCATTTATGACCTTCACAGGTCTGTAAAGCAAAGGAAAGCTGAAGTAAGATTGTAAGCAGAGTCATGATTTCACTTAGCGACCACTTTGCTTAATGACTGAATTGCCAGTCCTAATTGTGGTTGACAAGGACTACCTGTACTTTCTTCCAGCATCCTCTACTCTAGGATTGCTCAATCTGCTGTTTCTCCACATGTGTTTTTGACTATGAATACTGAAAATTACAATTTTAATTTTCGCTCATCTAGAGCGTTCCAGGTGGGAATGGGCAATTCTATGCCATCCTTTTCTCTCCCTGATTTTCATTCTTCACTGGGCTGATTTGGAGGGGAGGATTGTGTGTGTGTGTTTATTTGATATACGTTCAAGTTTTTTTTTTTAAATCTTACATATCTCAAGCTTCTATTAAGCATGGCACATAATTTCCCTTGCTTATGGAAGACACCATTTTTGGTGACATAAGGATATGAAATTCAGATGAGTTTCTGCTTATTATATGGTGCTGATTGGGAGGTATGATGAATACTGGAGAGAGGAGCAAAGCATCCTAAGCAGGACCTATCTCTTAGGCCTTCCGACACACAGACTGCCTTCTGCTAGAAACTCATGTTTAATAACAGCAGCTTTGGCCTGTCGTCTCTGCCAGAACTGTCATTTCCACGCCCTCACCAAGGTGGTGGACTGGCGAGAAAAGGACTGGCTCTCAGGACTGGCTGGAAAGTGGCCGTCAGAAAAAGCCAACAACCATCCAAGACCCCAACCTTTTTGCAGGCCCAAGGAGGCTCTCTGGAGTTCAGCTAAACGTCTGTCTTTCAAATGGTTGCTTATTTGTCTCCCTGCCGAAAGGGCCCTCCAACAACATCAGAAGAGGAAGGGAAAAAATCCTTCAAAGGAAGAAGTCAGGGCACGTCCAGCTACTGGATAATAATAGCACACTGAGTACTTTTCAATTAACTGAGCTGATTATTAGGACACTAGTAAATTATAACATAAAAGCATGACGATTAATTTTTTTGCAGCCATTATCTTGACGGATTTACTCAACTCAAAGAATTAACCCTGCCACAGTATTTAAAAAAGGTGGATATTGGAGGCAAATATCCCGGGGAAGAAGAGGACAAGGCATGAAGAACCACAACTCTGGGTGCTGGAAAAATATTGAAGGCAGGAGCGAAGAAGGGAATATTGGAAAGGAGGGAGACAGAATACCTCAGCCCCCGCGCCACGGTAAGATCTCGGCTGCTCGCTTTAGGCTCGGCTGGGAGAAATGGTTTGGCCTTCCTAGTAGTTGAATCTTCATACCGGATGAACCTGGCGTCCCTCTAAATATCAGGCGTTTGGATACGGTTAGCTTTGCCTCTGATTAGAAACACGTGTTTGCCTGCCGAGGATGATAAATAGGGGTAGGAGCAGTTCCCCGCTTCTGGATCTTTTCTCGTGCAGCGAAGAGCCTTATTTCAAGGAGCGGCGGCAGCCTGAGGGCAGCGTTTCCATCCTGAAGCCGAGGGCCGAGGCTCCTCATAAAAAGTCCAAACCTTCAAGGGGTTGAGGAGGCTGCTGACCTACCCGTGCAGCTATCAAGGTGAGGAAAGGGAAGCGCCGCCCCATGCATTTTGGGCTCAGAAGGGGCGCCGTGAGAAAACATGGACGGAAAATAAAGCAAGTGGTTCTTCTCCATCTGTTATTTAAAGCTGCCCACAGCTTCCCGGCAGCGAAATGCCTTCTGTGCTTTTTCTACAGACTATGGCCCTCCTGCATATTTGAAGTTTGTTGGTAGGATTTTTAAACGTGAGGAGGATTGTGAGTGAAAAACGGCTTTTTATGTAGGAAAGACGGATAAGTTTATTGCTAGGAGTTTATAAGTCAGGGTTCCATCCAATTTGCATATTAGTTTGTGGCAGTTTTTTAAAACATTCATATGTACGTTCCTAATTTAAATACATTTAAATACATGTTTTCCTCAAAATGTTCACATTTAGAAATATTTTTTTTCTCACTTCTAAATATACTTCATCCCAAAGCGTATATTTTTGCATATACTTTAGCGTGAAAACAAATCATGGCAAAATTCAGCAAATAGCAAAATCCGCATTCCAATCTGTGCGTTAGAGGTTGAGATCAGTTTGTTTCCTTTTAATACAGAAAATAAAATTATAACCACAGTCTCCAAAATTGTTTAAATGTATATAGATATGTATTCATGAAAATATGTATATCTTGTCTTCTAAAATTTATGTTGATATAGAAAACATTTGTGAATGGAAGAGAGAGATTCATACACACATTATTGTCCCCAGATATTAGTTAATATCCCCAGTTTTATTGCCAGCTAGGATGCTTTCCCTTCACCATTATAGCTACTTCCCAGCCCCTCCAAAGCAATATAATGTTGCTCTGTGACTTCTGCATTTCTGCCAACCTTGGGATGATGCGAATATGGAGGAATCATCACTAACCAATCAGTACTGCCTCCAGCTGATCGGTAGGAAGCTGCAGAGATTGTTGTTCAGTCAGCCCCTAACTCCACACAAAAAATGAAATAAATGTTCCTGGCCCACATCTATCTATATTTCCAGGATATGCTGTTTGCATTTGCCTGTTTTTCAGAAAATGTGAATAGTTACTAAGGGATTGCTGTGAACAGCCAAGCCATCCTTTCTCAACCCCTGTGATGGTGAGAAAATAGCATATTGGCAGTGACTGATACATTTCAGACAATGCCTACAGCCAGGCAATAGGAGAAAGTTGTGGAGCTCTGTGGGGTGGAGGAAACAGAAATGGTTGCTTTGAGTCCAGGACTGAGAAAAGAGTTCCTGGTACTGGAAAAATGTACTGCCTCTATTGCTTTGCAGAACTGCATGATTACAAAGGAAAAACACATTAGTTTCAGTTGCAAATCAACCTAAAAGGAGCCAAAAGAAAAAAAAAAAGGTGGTCTTCGATCTGCCATGTGAGTGCACAGGTCCAGACCTGGTTCTGCAGCCACACAAGGCCCTCTCATGGAGATACCCTGAGAAATATATTGGGGAATAAACTTTCTTGGGGTTTTATCATGGTCCCATTTTGTCCACGACTGAAATCAACATATAGAAATATCCTTGAAGGGGGTCTTATTGGTTTTGCAAAACCTTTGACCTAAGAAGAAAAATACAGACTACAGAAAAAACAGCTAAAATTGATCTACAAGGTTCTGTAATGCTACTCTAACATTGGGGCTCAAGTGTATAATAACAGAATATGGTAAAAAAAAGTGAAATACTCAAACCTAATTGAAACCATTAAATAATCTTTTTACAGAGTTTTTACTTTGTTCCGTGGCCTTTGTTAGTAAATTTTTAACCATTCCACACAGCATTCAAATAGTCTTGAAGATTGTCTAACAGTTCTATTCATCTATTCTATCTTCAGTGCAGGGGTACTCACATAGGGTATGCAATGCATGCAACACATGTTAAAAAGAGACAGGGATTCAATCACCTGGTCATGTCTGCCATTTTGACACTATTGAACCTCCCTCCCATGGATGACCCTGCTGTCACCACTCCAGTGTGCTAGACATACAAGTCCAGAACACCCAACCAGCCAGTTCAAAAAGAATTGTACTCCCAGTATAAGTGGAAATGGCTGCTATGTCTGTACTCCATATTAGTCCATGTAAGAGGATACTGCCAGTGCATTGTAACTTAACTAATGTTAAGCCCTAAAAATATTACTAATGCAGATTTATGAACATATTGGACAGGGATAAACATCTTTTAAGTTTAAACCTACTTTATTACTACTTCACTCATGCCTAATCACCTCAACACTCGACTGCTGCCATGTGCTCTTCAAGAGGCTGCCCTTGAAGACCACTCAGAAGCTTCAGCTGGTCCAGAATGCAGCAGCCCAGCCAGTACTGGGCACACCAGACTACACCTCTGTTCTGTGGGCTGCATTGGGTGCCAGTCTGATTCTGGGTGCGATTCAAGCTGCTGGTTATTACCTGTAATGCCCTACATGGCATCAGGTCTGGTTATTTGAGGAACTGTCAATCTCCTGTGGTTTCTGCCTGGAAGAATATATGTTGGCAGGGTTGGCGCCCTTTGATTAAACAATGTCATCTATCAGTACGCTGGAAGTGTGCCTTCTCTGCACGGTGCTTGCCTTTTGGATTGAGATTCCTTCCTTAAATCCATGTAGCCAACAGGCCAGACCCCTGTTGGCGTTCTGAGACAGATGGAGCCCCTTGTTGGGTTTGTCAGTTATTTTTGGTTTTGGCTGTGTATTGTGCCCAGATCCCATCTTGCTTTTGGTTTGTATTGGTTTTTATGTTATTTGTCAACCACCCAGTTGCAGTTGGGTGGTCTCTAAATTGAGTGAATGAATGAATTAAATAAATACTTTTTTCTAATTAAAGAATAGGGTCAATGCCACAAAACTATTATAACTCACAGGGATTCATCTCTGTCGTTTTCCATATTATGAACTAACATATGCACAGAGATGAAATCCATTTTCTACTTGAGATAGTGCTGCCTAGTAGATGTTTACAAGATTTCCCATGGCCTGTCACTACCACAAAAGTTTTTAAAAAGTCTTGTTTGTAAATAACATGACAGCAGAAGGTCTGGACTCATATTGGTTATTTAAAGAATAATCTTTATTAATTCATTTTTAGATGGAAAATTTCCCCCTTTGTAACATTGCCATTCAAGCCTTGAAAATATCATAGTATCTTTTTTGTAATAATTTTATGTTATGTTGGGTCTTTAAATGAATATAAAATATTATTTTATTAATTTGTTTTTTATATGAGGGTTGAATGAAAAGTAATACCTCTACCTCCGTAAATTTAAACAGGAATAATTTAATAAATGAAACAAGAAAATAATCTTTGAAATTAGTTCTTTTGTTACCTGTATTTACTTCTTTACGTAATCACCACAATTTGCTACACACTTGTGCAATGGACAAGCTTCTTAAGCCATCATGAAAGAATTCCATGCTTTGTCTCTTCAACCAGGTCCTGACACTCCTTTCTACTTCTTCTACCTCTGCCACTTTGACACAATAATTAAGCAGAGTTCAAAAGCACAAGAAGGAACTTTTGCTGCTACATGACAACGCTAGGCCTCACACCTCACGAGCCACCTAAGGGGCAGTTGCAAAGTTGGATCTCACCATTTTACCCCATCTGCCATACAGTTCAGACTTGGTGCCAGGTGACTTCTACTTTTTCCCAAAATTGAAGGAACACCTTTGTGGGTATCAGTTTGATTCAAATTAACAGGTGGACCAGTCCCCCTGCCTCATTTATTTTTCAATTAAAAATAATAATTTTAAAACAAAATTTAAAAAGAAGTTAACATGGTATAAAGCAAAGCACAAACCTGCCAAATCATTATTATTTCTAAGAATTTTTGGATTTAACATATTGTAGGGCCTGTAGGCATTTTTAGAAAATAAAAATGGTGAATGGCTGCAGCTCAGAACTTTGATTTTCAGTGTGCCACCGTACTTATTGTAGTAACAGTAGTAGTAGTAATGGAACTTGTAGTGAACATCCTGGGAGCTAGACCGAGTGACAGGGATAAGTCTCTTTAGCGTATCTTCTGATAAATATGCCTTTTGTGATTCAACTGACTTACGTTTGTTGGATTGCTTTTTTCTTTTTTAATATGGAAATCTTTTCCCCAGGAGCAACCATTTTCTTTGAGCTCCAATGTGATGCTTGAAAATTGTTTATTTTGCCACTGGACTAAAAATGTTGGGGATCCCTACTTTATTTATTCTATGTACCCATCCTTGGGATAGTGTCCTACTTCCTAGGGGTGAGAAATTTCAAGAGTGCTCCTGCAATCCTTTCCAATGGTTGCATTGCCTTGGAAGAAGAAAGCAATGGTTGACAGCATTTATGTAATATTAGGTTTCTATGCAGTAATTATAAAATGTCAGCTTAATGCATTAACACCATAAAACAGTTCCCCAACACCAGATGATTTCTTGTAGATGGCAAAACCTTGTCTTCAGCGCGGATTGACTGAAATTGTTAGGTTAGGCTACTCCCCACTCCATTGCTCTATTACCATAAATTGAGAAGTCACCTTTCATTCATGCAGTTCTCAGGACATGGCCATGAAAGATTATGTCCAGTCATCAGGGTCCAATCACAATATTACAAACTCTTCCGATAAGAGCAACATGGCAAATTAGTCGACGCTACTTTCCAGATTTTGTGGTTGGTGCTGAACCAACTGCTCTTTTTTATCAGGGACGTAGAATATCTTTATAGTATCACCCAATCATTGTTAAGATGATATAAATAAAGCCTGTCCTCATGACTTTTATGTCAGCACAAGGATGGTTGGATGACTCTAGAAGACAGTATAAATCACTAGTGAGGAAATGGCCTAAATGAGAAATAAAGATCCAAAAGCCCTTTTTAATTTATCAGTTCAACCCCTTGGATAGTCAAAGTATATATACA
This sequence comes from Python bivittatus, assembly GCF_059951505.1. Classification (NCBI taxonomy): domain Eukaryota; kingdom Metazoa; phylum Chordata; class Lepidosauria; order Squamata; family Pythonidae; genus Python; species Python bivittatus. Next base: position 19,652,435 of record NW_028277040.1, read on the forward strand.
TATAATAAGTACTGGCTGACTATTTGGTAAGATTTGATGTGGATATTTCTACTATAAGAACATTCTTATAGGATAGCCTGCCAGGAAGGGGGAAAAATGGATCCCTTTCAGCAGTTGTATGGCAAAAAAATATTTAGCTGAAGTACTGAGTTTGTCTAGAGATATCTTAGGGTTATTGTTGAGAACAGTTTCTCACATGATAGATGGTCAGTAGGGTGTTCCAAGTATTGCAAAGACATCATATCAAAAAAATAATAAAAGTGTTAGGCTGAAATTTAGAATACACACAGATCTACCGCCTTATTTTCATAATATGTTTTACTGGCTTTTCTTTCTGTCCAAAAACATTTAGCCAGATCTTGCTGTGCTTTGCCCCAAGCATTTATCACATTTCCCTGTGACAGGAGGACAGAAAACAGCATTTGCAGTTACCCCTAAGTTGATTAAAGTTTTTGAAGTTCTGTGACAGATCAACAAAAACCAGCAACAGAAAATTCATTTTAAAAAATATGAGAAAAGGAAGTTGTACAAAATGGGGTAATTAATCTTGCAATAAAAATAATTGTTTACAGTTGAAATTAATGTAACATGTATTCCTCAGCAGATAATAAATTATGGGTTTTCTCATTAGCATTTGAATTGATTTCCTCTAATTTCGGAGAAACAATTGAGCATGTGACCAGATTAAGTTTAATTGGGCTACAGCTGGTACTGATTGTGGGTGGATAGAGGTGAGAGGTTTTCTGACTAAGTGGCCATTTTTGCCTTATGTTTTGTTATCCCTTCCCTCTTCAGCCTTCATTTAACACTTAAATTATCATAAAGAAACAGTGTACTGTTTGAAACTATTTGGCTGTCTTCTCCAGCTTGGTGTTCTCCAGATGTGATTCTCTGTGAATAAGTGTGTGTGGTGAGAGGCAGAGAGAGAATAAATATAATTATTTCATACTGGGTTATGGAGGGACCTGTCCACATAAATCAATGTAATATAGAATAATGTTTTGTTTTTTTAAGAAATAGACATTGCAGTTTCTATTTCTGAAATCTAATGCAATCATCCTATACATAGGTTGTATTCAACTGGGTCAGTCAGCTGACTGTACAGCATCTGCCAGAGAAGATGATTCTTCTTTTTTAAACCTTCTTGCACTCCTTTGAAAATTGCTCAAGAGGATTAGAAGACCCTCTGAAAAGATTTCAGTAGCACATGAAGGAGATACTAAAAGGAGCTTTTGAGGCCAATATTCTCTCCACGAGCTTGATGCTCAAGATGGTGAATTATCAGACTTAGCCCATTGCTTTTTTACTACTCATTGTCATGATTGCTTGCAAACTAAAGTTGTAGCAATTTTATCTCTTTTCCTTTCTTCTGTTTATTACCATAGCATTGGGAAAGACTTCTGAAAAGATACTGAAGCCCCTTATTCTACCCAGGACCTGCTGGCCCTTCAAAGAACAACCCAGCCTTATGTAACCAGAGAGTCACCTGACCCCAAGAGCCAGTGGAGGGAAAGAAGGGGATTCTGACAGATTTTGGGTGGGAAGAGTTTTGGGCGTCTTGAGAGAGAAGTCCTGGAGGAGGGATGACCTCAGGTAAGGCTGGAAAGAGAAGTTGTTTTGTTGTAGGCTAGAATTGTGTTAGGGGTCTTTTGCATTTCATCTGACCTCTTTTTAACTCTGTGTCGTGCGTGTGGAACCTTGTCTTCCTTGCCCTCTTTAATAAAGTTGATTTTTTTTTCTTTTTGAGTGAATTGTGGAGTTGACCAGTGGCTTCTAGCACTCGCCTCAGCTTGGCTGAGCTCCAGACTCCAAAAGC